>NW_027507789.1:6106305-6834090 GCF_037356315.1 Lithobates pipiens | reverse complement strand
CAGAATCCCCCAGTAAGCGCTCCTGGGGCAAACACGGGGCTCCGGCCCCCGCGACACACAAAGCTCCCGTTATGTGTTTACCATGTGAACGGGCTGAACGGCGCTCTCTTACACGCCACGAGATTCTGCACAACTTCATGTCAAATAGTAAAAAAAAAAAAAAAAAAAGAGAAAAAACTTTTTGCAGCTGTATAACATTAGTGACCGCGGCGGGCTTTCCAGTGACAGGCGTTAGAGCGCCACTCCGCACGATTTACAATGTCGCTTTCTGCGGGTGCCGAAAATCACTGGAAAAAGAAACCTAAAAAAAAATGACCTCATGGAAGGATGAAGAAATCACTTTTTTTTTTTTTTTTTGTTCTTCATATTTTTATCATTACCTAACAAGACTTTACTTGTTGGGCCGCAGTGCGGAGCCGGGGGGGCGCTAGATCGCCATCGCACCTCACACTTCTGAAGGTAAATGTAAACCCAAACTGGGTGGGATTTAGTTTGCTAAAGTACTGCGTGTCATAAACTATTTCCATGTGTTTTTTTTTTTTTTTTTTACTTTTCTATATCTTTGTGCATATGGGAGAGGTCACCAAACTTTGGCCCGGGGGCCGGATGTTGCCATTGCTTAATTTTTTCTGGCCCATGGAGCACTATTTTATTCACTGACACCAATGATGGGGCACTATTCCTCCACTAATACCAATGATGGGGCACTATTTCTCCCACTGATACCAATGATGGGGCTCTATTCCTCCCACTGATACCAATGATGGGGCACTATTTTATTCACTGACACCAATGATGGAGCACTATTTTATTCACTGACACCAATGATGGGGCACTATTCCTCCCACTGACACCAATTATGGTGCACTATTCCTCCCACTGACACCAATGATGGGGCACTATTCCTCCCACTAATACCAAATGATGGGGCACTATTCCTCCCACTGATACCAATGATGGGGCACTATTTTATTCACTGACACCAATGATGGGGCACTATTCCTCCCACTGACACCAATTATGGTGCACTATTCCTCCCACTGACACCAATTATGGGGCACTATTCCTCCCACTGACACCAATGATGGGGCACTATTCCTCCCACTGATACCAATGATGGGGCACTATTCTTCCCACTGACACCAATGATGGGGCACTATTCCTCCCACTGATACCAATGATGCGGCACTATTCCTCCTACTGACACCAATGATGGGGCACTATTCCTCCTACTGACACCAATGATGGGGCACTATTCCTCCCACTGATACCAATGATGCGGCACTATTCCTCCCACTGACACCATGATGGGGCACTATTCCTCCTACTGACACCAATGATGGGGCACTATTCCTCCACTGACACCAACGATGGGGCACTATTCCTCCCACTGACACCAATGATGGGGCACTATTCTCCACTGATACCACCCACTGACACCAATGATGGGGCACTATTCCTCCCACTGACACCAACGATGGGGCACTATTCCTCCCACTGACACCAACGATGGGGCACTATTCCTCCCACTGACACCAACGATGGGGCACTATTCCTCCCACTGACACCAATGATGGGGCACTATTCCTCCCACTGACACCAATGATGGGGCACTATTCCTCCTACTAACACCAATGATGGGGCACTATTCCTTCCCACTGACACCAATGATGGGGCACTATTCCTCCCACTGATACTAATGATGGGTCACTATTCCTCCCACTGACACCAACAATGGGGCACTATTCCTCCCACTGACACCAATGATGGGGCACTATTCCCTCCAAATGACACCAATTATGGGACACTATTTTTTACTCCCACTGATGTTGGGACATTTTGTACTCCCGATGGCTACAGTCCGACCCCCTTAAAGTCTGAAGGACAGTAGATTTGCCCTTCATTTATAAAGTTTGGTGACCCCTGCATTATAGCACAGCTGATCACCTGCAGCCCCCTTTTCAGCCTCTTCCTGTGTACATGCATTAGCTACATATGAATATCTCCCTAAACCAGGCATGTCCAAAGTGCGGCCCTTGGGCCATTCGCGGCCTGTGGTTCGGTTTTATACGGTCCCACTGGTAATTTAGATATCTATATATATCTTGTGTGGCCCCCAAAAAATCCCAGAGCGCTGTGCGGCACTCAAGGATTTGTTGAGGGGGGGGGGGGCACAAAAGATATATACCATATGTATCGTTCCTGGGAGGGGGACGGGATGAATGCCATCAGATCACATACAGTGAGAATCTCCTGTTTACTCGGCGGCCTCTGTAATAGGAAGTCCGGTCTCCTAGGCTGGCATTGGACGACTGTTCTGTCTATCATAGGAGGCGGGACTTTGTATTAAAGAGGCCACAGTGTAAACAGGAGATTCTCCTGTATGTGATCTGTTGGCGCTCGTCCCCCCCCCCCCCCCCATCCCCTCCTGTCCCCCCGAGGCTGCAGATGGCATCGATCAGGCTGCATTCATGCCAATAGTGAGGCTGCACTGATGGGCACTGACCCTTATTTTGCTTCATAGTTACATAGTAGGTGAGGCTAAAAAAAGACACAAGTCCAACCTATGTGTGTGATTATATGCCAGTGTTACATTGTAATCCCTGTATGTTGTGGTCGTTCAGGTGCTTATCTAATAGTTTTTGAAACTATCGATGCTCCCCACTGAGACCACCGCCTGTGGAAGGGAATTCCACATCCTTGACGCTCTTACAGTTAAAGAACCCTCTACGTCGTTTAAGCTAAAACCTCTTTTCTTCTAATTTTAATTAGTGGCCACATGTCTTGTTATACTCCCTTCTGCAGAAAAGTTTTCTGCCTATTGTGGGGTCACCAGTCCGGTATTTATATATTGTGGGGTCCCCAGTCCGGTATTTATATATTGTGGGGTCACCAGTCCGGTATTTGTATAATGAAATCATATCCCCTCTCAAGCGTCTCTTCTCCAGAGAGTATAAGTTCAGAGCTCACAACCTTTCCTCATAACTAATATCCTCCAGACCAGGGGCGGATCCAGAGCCTAGTCTCGGGCGGGGCACTGCCAGAAAATTTTGCAGGCAATTTGTCGGGGCAATGGCCGGTGTTGGCACTTCAATCATCACAGCGCCATGGTTGTTATGGTGTCAGGATGATTGAAGAGCATTATTTATATTATTACATTGTAATATAAAATTAAATAGTTCAGCTCACCATAATACAGAATCAGTGGGAGCCCTGTGCGTGTCACTTGCCACGTCACCTGCCGCCAGATGCAGCGTGTCACTTGCCCCGTTGGCTGTCGCCAAATGCAGATTGTCACTTGCCACATCCCCTGCCACCAGATGTGGATTGTCACTTGCCAACGTCGCCTGCCACAATATGCAGATTGTCACAAAATGATGTTGCATTGCGCCCATCTTGGTACACCCCCACTTGTCTGCAGTGAGCCTAAAGTTAGAAGTCGGCAAGCGGACATCTTTATACACCCACCGGAGTCTTACTTTTCACAGTTATTTTTAACAGTAAACTATTTAGTGAAATATAAGTTGAGTTTACTTTTAAAAATACCTGTGAAAAGCAAGACTCTGGTGGTGTATAAAGATGTCCGCTTGACAACTTCTGACACTAGGCTTACTGTGGATGAGTGCAGGAGTACCAAGATGGCTGCGACGCAACGTCCCTTCAGTCACATATTCAGATGGGCTGCGTCTTCCTGACAACACCGGCCTGCTTGCTCAGTCACACGCCAGCCCGCCGGCATGATTGCCCGTCTGCTCGCTCACCCACCAGCCTGTTCAGTCACCCACCGGCTCACCCGCTCATTATTTTCTCGGGGGAGCAATTGCCCCGTTCCCCCCCCCGGATCCGCCCCTGCTCCAGACCCTTTATCAGCTTTGCTGCCCTTCTTTGTACTCGCTCCATTTCCAGTACATCCTTTCTGAGGACTGGTGCCCAGAACTGGACAGCATACTCCAGGTGCGGCCGGACCAGAGTCTTGTAGAGCGGGGGAATTATCGTTTTATCTCTGGAGTTGATCCCCTTTTTAATGGCAATATTCTGTTTGCTTTGTAGAAAGCAGCTTGGCATTGCATGCCATTGCTGAGCCTATCATGTACTAGGACCCCCAGATCCTTTTCCATTCTAGATCCCCCCAGAGGTTCTCCCCCCAGTCTATAGATTGCGTTCATATTTGGTTGGTTTAGCACAGAGTGGCCCCGATCTTCCACTTCTCGGGTCCCTCCGCAGCGCTCCTGGCTCCTCCTCTTCTCAAATGTTGCCCTTCTTTGTACTCGCTCCATTTCCAGTACATCCTTCCTGAGGACTGGTGCCCAGAACTGGACAGCATACTCCAGGTGCAGCCGGACCAGAGTCTTGTAGAGCGGGGGAATTATCGTTTTTATCTCTGGAGTTGATCCCCTTTTTAATGCCAATACTGGACACAGAGAAACAAACAGCTATTTTCTTAGTAGTTGATCCCCCAAATTCCCAGATTTATATTTAAACGAGGAAAACGGAATCATTTCTAAATGTAACGCTCTAAAACAACAAGGTAGATTAGCGGCGAGGGGCGTCTATAGACACCTCAACATATAATTTCGGGTGAATCGTTTTCCCAGTAAACCCAGACCAATGTTTTCACTAATGGAGGGAAAAAGCGCAAACGGGGGGCGTTGCGGGTTCATTAAAATGCTTTATCGCATCTCACAAAAGACGCGGCAGCGCTATAAATTAATGGTTATTTATCGCATTTAAATATGACTCTCGGTGACAGTCGATGGATAGCCGGAGTTTGGGAGGGAATCTTTCATCATAGAGCGCGCAGCATAATGTCTGAATTATCTGTAATTAATCAAAATATCTCAGAAATACTGATGGATGCGGCGGTGGCGGACACCTTCCCAGACTGCGAAGAGGACCTGTCACGTTTGGAGCAACAATCAACAACAAGTAGAAGTAGAAGTAGATGTAGATGTAAACCCGACCGGATGTTGTTTCGTTTGCCGTGTGCTCTGTGCACCATAAATCATTCTTATTGGTTTCAATAGGCGTTTTTTTTTTTTTTTCATTCTTTGTTGCATTTGAGTGCTGCTGCTCTCCTGCAGCCTCTCTTCCTGTCTATGCACACGCTCCAGAGCAGGGTGGGTTCCCTGGCGGTGACAGCGGTGGACCATGTTTGAAAAATGCAGAGTCTCCATCAGAACCTTGTGTGACAACTCAGTAGCTCAATTGGGAGACAGGGACAGAGTGTTGTCACCCTATAATAGCTTAGTTAAAGTATCATGTGAAAACAGAAACTCAAGAGAGGGACTACC
Source organism: Lithobates pipiens (assembly GCF_037356315.1). Lineage (NCBI taxonomy): Eukaryota > Metazoa > Chordata > Amphibia > Anura > Ranidae > Lithobates > Lithobates pipiens. The sequence continues at coordinate 6,828,799 of NW_027507789.1, read as the reverse complement.
CCAGAAGGTACCCTTAGAGCATAGAGACAATGAGGACTATTACGGTACCAATATATAGTATACAAAAATCCTTAAAGTGGTTGTAAACCCTTACAACACACTTTGACCTACAGGTAAGCCTAGATTAAGGCTTACCTGTAGGTCCAAGAAATATCTCCCAAACCTACGCGGTTTAGGAGATACTTGCCGAAAGACAGGCACCGCTTGTCTATGGGCATGCGCTGTAGACAGTGGGCGCACTGGCTCACTGAGCGCGCCGCCGTCAACGGCGATATGCCACGCGTGGCGGCTCCGTGCGCATGCGCGGGAGTGACGTCATTGCGGCTTCGCCGAATGACAGCGGCGGAGCAGCGAGACCCACCGAGAAGATGGATGCGCCAGACTACAGGGAACATCAGTGACTTCGCTGGCTCCTGTGTCAGGTAAGTGACACATAACGGACTACTATGTGATGCGATGCGATGCGATGCATAGTAGTCCATTATGCTTTACCGTTGCAGGGAATGAAAGAGGAAGTAAACTCATCAGGGTTTACTTCCTCTTTAAAATTTCATTTAAATTTATTAAATAAAGTTAAAAAACAGAAACACTTAAACAATTCGACAGAGACATATTGATAATAATCAATCTGTATATTTGTAGTAGAGTTTTACAACCATTACTGGAAACCCCATAGGAGTTTTTTTTTACATTGATGTAGAGTGAACGTGTAGCTCGACCCGTTTTCACATCTAAAAGCCGCTTCCTCAGGAGGCGTCACCTACAGTATCTAAGCCCTTGTACACACGGTCGGAACATTCCGACGGAAAATGTCCGATCGGACCGTGTTGTCGGATAATCTGATTGTGTGTGGGCCCTGTCGGAAATATCCGACCGACAAAGTTTTACAGCTGGGCTATAAAATTTTCCGACAACATGATCCGATGGGACTTTGTCCTATCGTTTGTAGAGAATTTCCGATCGGACAAAGTGCCACGCATGCACAGATCAAATTCCTAGACCAAAGCTATTGGCTACTAGCCTGAACAGTCCCGTCGTAACGAAATAACGTCACCACGTTCTGAACGATCGGATTTTCCAACAACTTTGTCCGACCGTGTGTATGCAACTGTTTCGGACAAAATCCGTCGGACAAAATCCAACGGATTTGGTTGTCGGAATGTCCGACCGTGTGTACAAGGGCTAACACATAAAAGATAGAATTATTTTTTGAAAAGGCAATATAACCAAAATTTAGCATAACACAGCAAAAAAGTTAGTTAAAGCGGAGGTCCACCCTAAAGTGGATCTTCCGCTCATTGGAACCCTCCGGCGCCACAATTGGCACCTTTCAGGGGGGAGGGGGGTGCAGGTACCTGTACAGTACAGGTATCTGCACCCACTTCCGGCATAGATATCTGCAGAATATACGCCCCTTTCCGCAGATATCTACGCCCCTTTCCGAAGGTCCCCCGCTGTCTGCTGGGAAACACACGGATCCCAGAGACAGCGGGGTCCATCCTCATTGCGCAGCGCGACTCGGGCATGCGCAGTAGGGAACTGGGAAATGAAGCCGAAAAGGCTCCACTTCCTGATTCCCATACCCAAGATGGCGGCGGCAGCACCCGAGAGACGATCGAGAGATCGGCTTCGGGTGCCGACATCGCGGGCGCGCTGGGCGGGTAAGTGTCATTATTTTAAAAGTCAGCAGCTGCAGTATTTGTAGCTGCTGGCTTTTAAAAAAAAAAAAACGGCGGACTCCCGCTTTAAAGTATCATTGAACCCTATGTTTTTTAGGCACTTTTAAAAGAGGATTTAACCCCTCGCTAAATGATGGTCGTCTAGTTCTGGGAGGGTGAGGGGGTCTATTGACTGTCCTCCCAGAACCCCGCCCTCCGCTCGCCGGCTGCGACACGCAACCGGCACGCTCTGTGACACAGCTGATCACAGATCGGGGGCAAAGGGTCAATCGCATCGACTGTTTACCATATAATCAGTTGTGTCCAATCACGGGCTGATCAATACGTAGACAGACTTGCCGGTTATCAGCATGCCTTTCCTCGTGTTCCATCACAGAGTGAGGAGAGGAGAGCCGGTAACAGGCAAGTGTGAAAAGGGGGACCACTACACTGATAATCAGGGCACTTATTTTCACTTTTTCCCTTAGGGGTGTACTGACTTTTGTTGCCAGCGGTTTAGACATCAATGGCTGTGTGTTGAGTTATTTTGAGTGGGACAGGAAATTTACACTGTTATACAAGCTGTACACTCACTACTTTACATTGTAGACAAGTGTCATTTCTTCAGTGTTGTCACATGAAAAGATAGAAGAAAAGATTTACAGAAATGTGAAGGATGTACTTACTTTTGTCAGATACTGTATATAATGTTTGGGGGAGTTCTGAGTAATTTTCTAGCAAAAAAAAAAAAGAAGAAAACTTTTACATGTATGAGTAAATTGCCAGAATTGGTTAATGAATACAAAGTTGCATTGTTTTATATCTTTTACATCTGCCCGGGTTCCCCCCTGACACACATAGAGGTCTATGCAGTGATAACATGTTTCAGTTGTAGAGGATTTATTAATCCTCCATCTCTCCGGCCTCGATAAATTGGGAGCCTCATAGATGGAGGCCGCAGCCATCTCAAGTATGTCTCGAAATCTGAGATGCGTTCATGCCGCACCGTTCCAGGGGAGACAGTGAATCTATTGTAGGATCGGGGGAAGGGGTGCAGGGTGGGGGGGGGGTGGTAATTGAATTCTTAAGCTTTGAGCGCCTGGCAGAGATTGAAGCTTTCTCCAGACCTGAGTGGCGGGCCCTGATAACTAAATCCCTTCTATCATTCTCTCAGTGCGAGTGATACCGGCGCAGCGTCGGGCCCGTCACAGGATGTGACAACGCGTTCCGGGGGAAATAGGGAAAAGCAAACTGCAAAACGCGCGGCTCCAGACGTATCAAGCGTGATATTGCTAGAAAAATGAGATTATTTTATGAACTGCTGCTTCCTGACACCTGAAGGGAATCCATCTGCCGTCCCTTTAAATGGCTTTACCTGTTAGAGATATGGGAATGGGTTATTTTCAGTTGAATACATTGAGCCCGGAGGCCCGGTGAGACCGGGCGGCTTCAACGAAAAGTCAGACGGGGTGCTGGAAATTCTTCCTAGAAATTGAAATAACCCCTTCCCTGCCAGAGACTGTTCAGCATTTTTGCACACATGTAAAAAAAAAAAAAAAAAAAAATTATTTTCTGAACAATATTATTATTTATATAGCGCTGTCAATATACACAGCGCTTTACATATACATTGTACATTCACATCAGTCCCTACCGTCAAGGAGCTTGCAATCTAATGTCCCTAATGCCGCGTACACACGTAGCCGTCTGTCCGACGTACTTAGTCCGGCGGACTTCCCGCCCAGACTGTCCGTCGGACTTTCCGAACGGGCTACTTGCCCACACACGGCACTTTTCAGCGGACTAATACGGCGTACTAAGTCCGCCGTACTATCCGCCCTACTTTTTGAAATGAACGGACTCGCCCACACACGCGGAGAAAGTCGCCTCATTTCGAGCACGTCTCCAGGTAGGCAGGGCCCGCGAAGGAGACGTCGCTGGCCCCCGCCGCCTGGTATGGACTTAAAGGGGAACCCCAACGCCGAAAAAAAATCGGCGTGGGGGTGCCCCCCAAGTCCACAACAGACCCTTGTCCGAGCACGCTACCCGGCCAGCCAGGAAAGGGGGGACGAGCGAGCGCCCCCCCCCCCCCCCGAGCCGTACCAGCACCCCCAAAGCACCTTGTCCCCATGTTGATGAGGACAAGGGCCTCTTCCCGACAACCCTGGCCGTTGGTTGTCGGGGTCTGCGGGCGGGGGGGCTTATCGGAATCCGGGAGCCCCCTTTAATAAGGGGGGCCCCGGCTACCGGCCCCCCACCCTATGTGAATGAGTATGGGGTACAATGTACCCCTACCCATTCACCTGTAAAATAAAGTACAAAAAAAAAACACAACACACAAGATAAAATAATTTATTGCACAGCTCCGGGGGTCTTCCAGGGTCTTCTCGCCGGACTCCTCCGCTATCTTCTTGTAGCTCTTTTGCTAGCGGAGGAGCCCGGCATTCTTCTCGTTGCTGCGGCCCCCCCTTCCCCAAGGCACCCCCCATGTTGAGGGCACGCGGCCTGGTACGGCTCGGGGGGGGGGGTCGCTCGCTCCCCTGGCTTTAAGGTGAAAAAACACCTGTCAGTGACCGCCCCCCCCCCCCCCCCCCCCGGTTTACTTACCCGAACCCTCAAACTTGTCCCAAGGGGATGCGCTTTCTCTCTGCTAGGGGGTTCTCAGCTGTTGATTGGATAGAATGATAGCAGTGCAGCCATTGGCTCCCACTGCTGTCAATCAAATCCAATAATGCGGCCGTCGGGGGGGGGAGGGGCGGGGCCGAGTCCTGCATTTGGCGTCTATGGATGGCGAATGCTGGACTCTGGAGCGCACCAGCAAGGTAACCATCCCAGGAGAGCTCTTCTCCCAGGGGGTTATCTGAATGCGGGGGACCCCAGAAGACCAGGATCGGGGCCACATCTTTGCAAAACGAGCTGCACAGTGGAGGTAAGTATGACATGTTTGTTTTAAAAAATAAAAAAATTACCTTTAGTGTCACTTTAAGACAGATGCTGTAGGCAAATCTGAGACCTGCTCTGCTACACACTGCTGTTTTATACCGTGAGTGTTCCCAGTAGGGTTGCCACCTGTCCAGGATTCACCCGGACAGTTCGGGTTTGGAATCATGCGTCCGGGTTTCAGACTGCCTGAAACCTGGACACATGATTCAAACTGGACTATGGCTTCCTAGCTGGGTTGCTGGCTGCAGTTGTCTAAGCTGAGAGTATCTGTTACTCTCTTTCACACTCCCCAAAGCCAACACTAACAACCCCCCCCCCCCAAACACATACAGACAGGAGAGGAGAGAGGGCTCGATCTGCACCTCTCCCCCCCCCCCCTTACACCTCTTTGTCTGCCCACACTCCAATCCCTGGCACTGTGCCTCAGAAAAGGGAAATTTGGGCCAGAAATTTGAAGTCCATCAGCCTCAGATCCAACTGGATGAGAGGTGCTGACTGTCAAGAGGTGAGTGAGCTCACCATCCATCCATCTCTTTCACACTGCCCAAAGTTAGCACTAACAATCCCCCCCCCCCCCCCCCCTCCAATCACTCCAATCCCAGACGCTGTGCCTCAGAAAAGGAATGTGGGGGCTGGAAATTTGAAGTCCTGTAGCCTCAGATGCATCTGGATGAGAGGTGTTGACTGCCAAGGGGTGAGTGAGCTCACCATCCATCTCTGTCTGTGATTTGAAATCTCCCCCCTTCTCTCTCCTACCTCTCAGTGAGTACACTAAGACAAATCAGGGTTCTCAGAGCACCCCTTACATCAGAGTTCCCTTTACACCAGAGGCCACAGTGTTCCCCCTTATATCAGAGTCCTCTCAGTACATCAGAGTTCTCAGTGTTCCCCTTAAATCAGGGTTCCCAGAGCATCCCTTATGTTAGAGTCCCCAGAGTTCTCCCTTACATCAGAGTCTACAGAGTCCCCCCCTTAGCCCTTGTACACAGAGTTGGAGATTCCGTCGGAATGTTTCCTATCGGACCATTTTGTCGGATATTCCGACTGTGTGTGGTTTGCATCGGACTGGTTCCATCGGAATATCCGACGGACCAATTTTTCCAACTTGCCGGTAAAATTTTCCGACAAAATGCTCCGATCGGACATACTCTGATCATGTGTAGCCTACTCCGACGGACAAAGTGCCACGCATGCTCAGATCAAATTCCTAGACCAAAGCTATTGGCTACTAGCCTGAACGTAGTCCCGTCCTAACGAAATAACATCATCACGTTATGCACAATCGAATTTTCCGACAACTTAGTCCGACCGTGTGTATGCAACATCTCTTCCGGACCTCTTCCGGAATTAATCCGTCGGATTTGGTCATATGATTAGAAATGTTATTTAATAGCAGAAAAATATATGTATTGTTTATACTATAAAAAAAAATTGCTGTGTGCCGCTAAAGTGTTCAGGTTTCACTTGAAGAAAAGGTGGCAACCCTAGTTCCCGGTATGGTGACCACGTGTCCCGTATTGCCCGGGATAGTCCCGCATTTTGCAGGTCTATCCCGGGCACCTTTTTGGGAAGGGGGGGGGTGTCCCTGAATGGCAGTTTGGAAATGTAGTCACCCTAGCTCCCAGTTGGGTGCCTTCCTGCTGGCTCTGTTGTGAATTACTGGATTCTACATTAATATATGTTCTGTTGTCTGCAACTGGACTCTGATGCCGCGAACACACAACTGGACTTTCCGTCAGACTCGGTCCGACGGTCTTCCCGACGGACTTTCGGTGGACTTTCATGAACGAACAGACTTGGCCACACACAAACGGACTAAGTCCGTTGGAAAGTCCGTCCGTTTTGAACGTGATGATGTAAGATGGGACAAAAAAAAAAGGAAGTTCAACAGCCAGCAGCCAATAGCTGCCCTTGCGTTGTATTTGGTCCGTCGGACCAGCACACAGACGAACGGTTTTCCTGATAGGAATTGAGTCTGTCGGACAGATTTGAAACATGTTAGATTTCTAGGTCTGTCTGATATTTTTTTAAACGCAAAAACGATCGGATTAGCCCACACGCGATCGGATTGTGCGACGGACTGATTCCGTCGGACCTAGTCTGCGGGAAAGTCCGGTTGCGTGTACGCGGCACTATGTTTAATGCCAGTGCGCCACTGCGCCTCTTCACAATATGACCTCCCAAATGCACGGAAATTCTCAAAGACACCCTCCAAAAATCTTGTGGAAAGCCTTCCCAGAAGAGCGGAGGTCATTCTACAGGGGGTTAGGACTTCAAATTATTTATATAATGACCATGGGTTCGGAAAACTCAAAGATGCTCCGATGTCCAACACACCTTTAGCTACATTGTCACAATATCTGGTCTCCATCGCAACCACCACGACCATCACCCAAATTCTTTGGAGGGGTTTCTCCATCATTTGTCCCCAGGGCCGGGACAAGGGGTGGGCAGGAGGGGTGGCGCAATGGTTTATTGCAGGGGTAGGGGGCACCCTGACCCTAACCCTAAGACCCCTTTCACACTGGGGCGTTTTTCAGGCGCTTTAGCGTTAAAAAAAGCGCCTGTAAAGCGCTTGAAAGAAGCCTCATCTGCAGTCCTAATGTGAAAGCCCAAGTGCATTAAGAGCCCTTTCACAATGTCAGCGCCCGAAAAACGCTCGTAAAGCGCCGCTTAAACTAGCAGCGCTTTACCAGCTTTTTTCGAGCGTTATTGGGGCGCTTTTAACCCCTACTAGTGGCCAAATAAAGGGTTAAAAGCGCTCACAAAACTCTGCTGCCAATAGCGCTTTTCAGGCGTTTTACAGGCGCTTCCCATTGATTTCAATGGGAAGGGGCGCTTTAGGAGCCGTGTATTCACCGCTCCAAAAGCGCTGCAAAGAAGCTGCTTGCAGGACTTTTTTTGACGCCCTGTCAGTGCAGCGCCTCAACGTGAAAGCACTCGGGCTTATACATGGGGATTGCAGTTGCGGCTTCTTTCAGACGCTTTACAGGCGCTTTTTTTTAATGCTAAGGCTGCTTTCACACTGGGGCGGTATTCAGGCGTTACAGCGCTAAAAATAGCGCCTGTTTAGCACCTGAAAAAAACCGGCCTCTTTCACTCCAGTGTGAAAGCCGGAGGGCTTTCACACTGGAGCAGTGCGCTGGCAGGACAGTGAAAAAAGTCCTGCTAGCCGCATCTTTGGAGCGGTGAAGGAGTGGTGTATTCACCGCTCCTAAACCGCTCCTACCCATTGAAATCAATGGGACAGCGCGGCAATACCGCCGGCATAGCGCCGCTGCAGCGGTGCTATGCGGGCGGTTTTAACCCTTTTTCGGCCGCTAGGGGGGGTTAAAACCACCCCGCTAACGCCCACAGACCGCCGCTAAAACGACGGTAAAGCGCCGCTAAAAATAGCGTCACCTTACCGCCGACGGCCGCACCGCCCCAGTGTGAAAGGGACCTAAAGCACCTGAAAAACGCCCCAGGGTGAAAGGGATCTCAGTGTGAAAGCACCTGGGCTTTTACATTGGGATTGCAGTAGCAGCTTCTTTCAAGCGCTTTACAGGCGCTTTTTTTAACGCTAAAACGCCCCAAAAACGCCCCAGTGTAAAAGGGGTATAAGGGAAAGGGGGGCGCAGTTTGGCATCTTTGACCTGGGCGCTGGATGACCTTGTCCCGGCACTGTTTGACCCTAAAGTAGCCCCGCGCTAGGACTTGGCCCCCAGACTGTCTGTAGACATTTCATAAAAAAAATAAAAAAAACACGTCCTTTGAAAACACAATATCTGAGTAGGTAGATAGTTCAATAAACTCAAAGAAGAATCTAATATTTTTGACGGATCCTGGAACCAGACTGGCTCCTTGTTGAGAGCAAAATAAGTGTGTGGGGGGGGGGGGGGGAGATTGTAAAACACGTCAGCATGGGAAAAAAAGTAATTTTTTTGACATTTGTCTGGAGAGAATCCATTAAATCCTGAATACTGCACTTCATTTCCACGGCTGAGGCTGGAATATCAATAAACTACTGTAAAGTTTATCATCAAATCAGTGCAAATGTGTAGGTAGAGCTTTTTTTTCTTTTTTTTTTCTTTTAGGGTGATCCATTGAAACATTGTATCTGTCTGAGTGTCAGAGACTCTATCTCATGAACTCTTCAAATCATGGCGGGGCCCCCAGGAGCTCATCTTACCATGACATATTGAATGCATTCATCATTCTCACTGATTTTCAAACACAAGCCGCTTGTAAACAGCCTTCTGATTAATACGGCTACCTTAGTTGGCCTTGATTTTGTTCTAGAAAAGATGTGTGGCTGTATGCTATCTGAATGTAGGCAATATTTCGCATTGGCTTTCAAAACGATGGTAGCTGCCTCGTGGCACCTATTTAAATGGTAAAGAGTTGCCTTTTATTAAACAAAATCCTTATTTTCACTTTTTTTTTTTTTTCATTCTTTGTTGCATCTCAGAGATGTTGATCTCCTGCAGCCACTTCCTGGCACACGTGGCATGATTTGGTGATGACGGTGGGTCACGCCTGCGTATTGTGTGGCCACTTGTAGTCTCCTTCAGGAGCCTGGGTGACAACATGAGAGTGCAGTTGGGAGACAAGGATAGTGCGTTGTCACCCTATAATAGGAAGGGCCTGTATGGGTAGTTGGGTGGTACCACCTTCATGTTCTCCTCCTCACTGGGCTCCAAGTGAGGGTCACATAAGAGGCCTACTCTGGTGGAGGTTCTTCTGGGCTACGCTAGGTACTTAAAGAGGTTTACAAAAAAAAAAAATTAAAAATCAGCAGCTGCAAACACTGTAGCTGCTGACTTTTAATAAGCACACTTACCTGTCCAGGCTGAGGCTGACCCGTCCCTCGGTCTCGGGTCCCAGCGACGCCATTGTGGCTAAGGGAAACAGGCAGTGGAGCCTTGCGGCTTCACTGCCTGTTTCCTACTGCACATGCGCGAGTTGCTCAATGCATTGTGAATGGGGCGCGCTGTGTTCTGGGACACACAGTTCCCAGAACACAGCGCGACCCATTACCCAGAAGACGCCGCACGGAGGAGGAAGAGGCAGATTAGGATGATGTGCCTAGCAACAGGCATTTCTGGTAAATTTTTCATTTTTTTTCCAGATTTTTTTCTAATTTTTAACCACTTCAATACCGGGCACTTAAACACCTTCCTGCCCAGACTAATTTTGAGCTTTCAGCGCTGTCGCACTTTGAATGACAATTGCGCGGTCATGCTACACTGTACCCAAATGAAATTTTTATCATTTTTTTCCCACAAATAGAGCTTTCTTTTGGTGGTATTTGATCACCTCTACGGTTTTTATTTTTTGCGCTACAAATAAAAAAATACCGAAAATTTTGAAAAAAAAAATGTTTTTTTTGTTTCAGTTTCAAAACTTTGTAAATAAGTACGTTTTTCCCTTCACTGATGGGCACTGATGGGGCTACACTGATGGGCACTGATAAGGCGGCACTGATGGGCACCAATGGATGTGGCACCAGTGAAGTGGCACTGATGAGGTGGCATTGATGGACACTGATAGGCGGCACTGATGGGCGACACGGATGGGCGACACGGATGGACACTGATAGGTGGCACAAATTGGCACTGATAGCTGGCACGGATTGGCATGGATGGGCGGCACAGATGGGCATGGATAGGCGGCACAGATGGGCATGGATAGGCGGCACAGATGGGCATGGGTGGGCACTGATAGGCGGCACAGGTGGGCACTGATAGGCGGCACAGGTGGGCACTGATAGGCGGCACAGGTGGGCACTCATAGGCAGCATTGGTGTTATACTGTACTAATGGATGCCAATCAGTGCCAAACAATAATGCATGCCAATCAGTGATGCCCATTGTGGGCACTGATTGGCATCCATTATGGGCACTGATTGGCATCCATTGTACTGACTGGCATCCCTGGTGGTCTAGGGAGGATTACCTTTTGCTTAGCATCCCTGGTGGTCTGGTGGCGTCCCTGGTGGTCCAGTGTGGGCATCCTCGGGGGGGGCTGTGCTGATAATCGATCAGCACAGACCCCCCATGTCAGAGGAGCAGCCGATCGGCTCTCCTCTACTCGCGTCTGACAGACGCAAGTGAGGAAAAGCCGATCACCGGCTCTTCCTATTTACACTGTGATCAGCCGTGATTGGACACGGCTGATCACGTGGTAAAGAGTCTCCGTCAGAGACTCTTTACCGAGATCGTAGTTGCCGGGTGTCAGACTGACACCCCGCAACAACGATCGCCGCGATGCGCGCCCCCGGGGGCGCGCAGCGGCTCATAATCCTGATCACGTCATATGACGTCCGATCAGGATTATGAAACCACTTTGCCACCGTCAATTTGTAATAGGGCGGGCGGCAAGTGGTTAATGTATTTTTTTTTTTCAGGGTGGCCCTCCACTTTAACAGAGGTCACTCTCCTGCACACAGGGTACCTTTACTTGAACAAATGACTGAACTTTAGATAATTCTCTCGATGTGAATATTCAGTATCTCACAAAAATGTAAAAAAAAAGGTTAAAAAAAAAAAAATATATATATATATATATATATATATATATATATATATATACACACAGTGTCTCGCAAAAGTGAGTACACCCCCTTCACATTTTTTTAAATATTTTATTCTACCTTTTTATGTGACAACACTGAAGAAATGACACTTGTCTACAATGTAAAGTAGTGAGTGTACAGCTTGTATAACAGTGTAAATTTCCTGTCCCCTCAAAATAACTCAACACACAGCCATTAATGTCTAAACCGCTGGCAACAAAAGTGAGTACACCCCTAAGTGGAAAATGTCCAAATTGGGCCCAAAGTGTCAATATATTGTGTGGCCACCATTATTTTCCAGCACTGCCTTAACCCCCTTGGGCATGGAGGTCACCAGAGCTTCACAGGTTACCACTGGAGTCCTCTTCTACTCCTCCATGACAACATCACGGAGCTGGTGGATGTTAGAGACCTTGAACTCAACACACAGCCATTAATGTCTAAACCGCTGGCAACAAAAGGGAGTACACCCCTAAGTGAAAATGTCCAAATTGGGCCCAATTAGCCATTTTCCCTCCCTCGGCCTCATGTGACTCGTTAGTGTTACAAGGTCTCAGGTGTGAATGGGGAGCAGGTGTGATAAATTTGGTGTTATCGCTCTCACTCTCTCATACTGGTCACTGGAAGGTCAACATGGCACCTCATGGCAAAGAACTCTCTGAGGATCTGAAAAAAAGAATTGTTGCTCTACATAAAGATGGCCTAGGCCAGTGATGGCAAACCTTGGCACCCCTGATGTTTTGGAACTACATTTCCCATGATGCTCAAGGACTCTGCAGTGTGGTTGAGCATCATGGGAAATGTAGTTCCAAAACATCTGGAGTGCCAAGGTTCGCCATCACTGGCCTAGGCTATAAGAAGATTTGCCAAGACCCTGAACCTCAGCTGCAGCACGGTGGCCAAGACCATGCAGCGGTTTAACAGCACAGGTTCGACTCAGAAGAGGCCTCACCATGGTCCACCAAAGAAGTTGAGGTCACGTGCTCAGCGTCATATCCAGAGGTTGTCTTTGGGAAATAGATGTATGAGTGCTGGCAGCATTGCTGCAGAGGTTGTAGGGGTGGGGGGTCATCCTGTCAGTGCTCAAACCATATGCCGCTCACTGCATCAAATTGGTCTGCATGACTGCCATCCCAGAAGGAAGCCTCTTCTAAAGATGATGCGCAAGAAAGCCCACAAACAGTTTGCTGAAGACAAGCAGACTAAGGAGATGGATTACTGGAACCATGTCCTGTGGTCTGATGAGACCAAGATAAACGTATTTGGTGTCAGATGGTGTCAGGTGTGTGTGGGGGCAACCAGGTGAGGAGGACAAAGACAAGTGTGTCTTGTCTACAGACAGGCATGGTGGTGGGAGTGTCATGGTCTGGGGCTACATGAGCGTTGCCGGCACTGGGGGGGCTACAGATCATTGAGGGAACCATGAATGCCAACATGTACTGTGACTTCCTGGCACACATGGGGGCGAGCATGCAGATCAGTGCTGTAAGTTGTTGTTTTTTTTTTGGGGGGGGGTGATTGTGCTGAGATATGATGCTGAGCTTTGTGGTGTCCACTGCCAGCCTCTACACGACAGGGCACAGAGGACACCACCAAGCCCAACAGGGAAGGTCGGCATCCGACACTTCCAGAAGTGTCAAATGAAGAAGATCTTTGAGCAAGCCTCTCTCTTCTCTGCGACAGAGTTTGAGCGGCGTGGGCAGCTTGACCGATGAGTACTAATTGATTGCTCTGCAGGGAGCCGTTTATTTCAGAGTCGCTAATAAACTATACTTTCCCCTTTAAAAAAAGCTATCCGCTCCCGCTGTCTTAATTCTGAACTTCTCCAAGAGAGTGTTCAGAATTACAGGAGAGGTTTTTTTTTCTCCGCTTCCCTCCCGAACAGAGTTTTTTTAGAAAATCCGGCACGTCAAACTGTATCTCATTTCACAATTATGCTGAAACATTTTGCAAATAAGTTACAGATGGATAATTAAGAGGAGCTGTAAATCCTGTATTAAGGTCACATTACATTGCATGTACTATTTAATTCATTACAACTTATTGTTTGTGATGGATTTTTTCCCTTTTTTTTATGTCAGAACACCCACGTTTGCATTTTAATGCGGAACCGAAGACATGTCCCTAAACATGCGAGCAGGCAGGCTAGTTATCGCAGAAGAGACATGCAATGCGTCTTCTGCAATAAGATTCACCTACCTGCCTGCTCACTGAGTTCTGTGGCATGTAAGCTTACACTGGTTACACGGTCCCTGTGTGCCGGGTTGACTGACTCCTGCATTGTCCCGCACTGGCCAAAAGACCGGCACTCAAGGAGAAGATGCTGGCTCCGGTGAGGGACACCTTGAGAACTTTAGCGTTTGCAAAGGAGGTAAGTATAGTGGCTTCAGTCCCACTTTAAAGTGAAACAGTAGTTCTGCTCCTCTTGCTTATATGTGCAAGTATGCTTGGCATACTCAACAGTCCGTTTGCCTTCCTCAAGCACCGAGAGAGCAGAGATGTTCTATGTCACTCAGTGCCATTATCTCCCAGTCTTCCTATGGGTTCTCGTTGTTCCTTCCCAGTCATTGAGCGAGCGGGCACCCAGCTCCCAAAGTGCCCCTCAACCTCCCATACTGGCCCACAGTGCCCCCTTCAGAGCCCTCAACCCCCCCCCCCCAACGTGTCCCTCTTCCTGTCCTGCTGCATAGGCTTCAGTCCCCCATAGTGCCCCCAATCTTCAACAGGGTCTTCAGACAGTGCCCTCATTCCCTACGGGACCACCAAGTCTACTGCAAAGTCAAAGGAGACTTGAATGGATGACTGCAGGCCAGCAAAATATTCCTTTACTTTCACTTCAATGGCTTCTCTCAGCAGGCACACCCACAGGGCTGGACTGGGACAAAAATGTGGCCCTGGACTTCACCCAGAGTGGCCCACTTTAATTTTGCAAACATGCGCAAAAACAGTATATAAAACTATATACAATTGCGCAATATATTGAGTTTGAGATGGATCTGAGGGAAGCAGTGAGGCCTTTGTATGGGGCATCAGAGCGACCCGGGGGAAAAATTGACACCTTGCCCCCCGGTAGGGTGACCACATTTCTAGACTGCCATTCAGGGACAATTACGCCAAAGACCAAGGGGGGGGGGGGGGGTGTAGTGTCAGGTTGATGGGGAATTCAGCGGCGGGGGGTGATTTGTTGGGTGAATGGCTGGTGCTGGCAAGTAAAACATCCCAACATCATGCTTAATATGGTGTCAGGATGATCAAATCACATTATTTCTATTATTACATTGTAATATATAATGAAATAGTTCAACTCACCAGAATGCAGAATGAGTAGGAACCATTGCCTGTTACCAGCATGTCATTTGCCACCGCCGCCTGCCACCAGATGCCGCGTGTCACTTGCTACCGTCGCTTGCCAACACATGCAGTGTGTCACATGCCACGTCATCTGCTGTCAGGGAGAGGGAGCAGGAGAGAGAGGGGGACAGAGAAAGAGAGAGGGGGAGGACACAGAGAGAGAGAGGGGGAGCAGGGAGAGAGAGAGGGGGGCATGGAGAGAGAGGGGGGGACATGGAAAGAGAGGGGGGCATGGAGAGAGAGAGGGGGGGCATGGAGAGAGAGAGGGGGCATGGAGAGAGAGAGGGGGGGGCATGGAAAGAGAGGGGGGGGCATGGAAAGAGAGGGGGGCATGGAGAGAGAGGGGGAGGGCATGGAGAGAGAGAGGGGAGGGCATGGAGAGAGAGGGGGGAGGACATGGGGAGAGAGAGAGGGGGAGGACATGGGGAGAGAGAGAGGGGGGGGAGGACATGGGGAGAGAGGGGGGAGGACATGGGGAGAGAGAGAGAGAGGAGGACATTGGGGAGAGAGAGAGAGGGGAGGACATGGGGAGAGAGAGAGAGAAGAGAGGGGAGGACATGGGGAGAGAGAGAGAGGAGGGGAGGACATGGGGAGAGAGAGGGAGAGAGAGAGAGAGGGGGAGAGAGAGAGGGGGAGGACATGGGGAGAGGGAGAGAGAGAGGGGGGAGGACATGGGGGAGGGAGAGAGAGAGAGAGGGGGGGCGTGGGGAGAGAGAGGGGAGGACATGGGAGAGAGAGAGAGAGGGGGGGGGAGGACATGGGGGGAGAGAGAGAGAGGGGGGACATGGGAGAGAGAGGAGGGGAGGACATGGGGAGGGAGAGAGAGAGAGAGAGGGGGAGGACATGGGGAGAGAGAGAGGGGGAGAGAGAGAGGGGGAGGACATGGGGAGAGAGAGAGAGAGAGAGGGGGGGGGGAGGACATGGGGAGAGAGAGGAGAGGGGGGAGGACATGGGAGAGAGAGAGGGAGGACCATGGGGAGAGAAGAGAGAGAGAGGGGGGGGAACATGGGGAGAGAGAGAGGGGAGGACATGGGGAGAGAGAGAGGGGGAGGACATGGGGAGAGAGAGAGGGGGAGGACATGGGGAGAGAGAGGGGGACATGGAGAGAGAGGGGGCCATGGAGAGAGAGAGAGGGGGCCATGGAGAGAGAGAGGGGGCCAGGAGAGAGAGAGGGCCATGGAGAGAGAGCGGGGACATGGAGAAGAAGAGCGGGGGCCTGGAGAGAGAGGGGACATGGAAGAGAGAGTGGGGGGACATGGAGAGAGAGAGGGGACATGGAGGGAGGGGGTCATGGAGAGAGAGGGGGACATGGAGAGAGAGAGGGGGACATGGAGAGAGAGAGGGGACATGGAGAGAGAGAGGGGGCCATGGGAGAGAGAGGGGGCCATGGAGAGAGAGAGGGGGCCATGGAGAGAGAGGGGGGACATGGAGAGAGAGAGGGGGACATGGAGAGAGAGAGGGGGGCCATGGAGAGAGAGAGGGGGACATGGAGAGAGAGAGGGGGACATGGAGAGAGAGAGGGGGGCCATGGAGAGAGAGAGGGGGGCATGGAGAGAGAGAGGGGACATGGAGAGAGAGCGGGGGACATGGAGAGAGGCGGGGGACATGGAGAGAGAGAGGGGGACATGGAGAGAGGGGGGTCATGGAGAGAGAGAGGGGACATGGAGAGAAGAGAGGGGGACATGGAGAGAGAGAGGGGGCATGGAGAGAGAGGGGGACATGGAGAGAGAGGGGGACATGGAGGGAAGAGGGACATGGAGAGAGAGAGAGGGGACATGGAGAGAGAGAGGGGGCCATGGAGAGAGAGAGGGGACATGGTGAGAGAGAGGGGGACATGGAGAGAGAGAGGGGGGCCATGGAGAGAGAGAGGGGGGCCATGGAGAGAGAGAGGGGGACATGGAGAGAGGGGGTCATGGAGAGAGAGAGGGGGCCATGGAGAGAGAGAGGGGGACATGGAGAGAGAGAGGTGAGGGGGCAGAGAGAGGGGTCCGGGTCTGGACTACTTGTTAATCTTCCCACTCCCTCTTGCTTCTCATCAATGTACACACAGGCAGGGAGAGAGGGGCGGGAAGCGTTGTGTGTCACAAGCTGGCTGCACAGAGCAGTTACCCAACACTGACACCAGGGATGTTCCGGAGGATGCAGTGACTATGGGAGGACTTCCGTCCCCGCCCACCAACGTGACCTTTCAGACACGTTTTGCAGCGGCAGAGCCTATCGGCTCTGTGCTACAGGTGGTGGGCGGGCCGGCAACAGAGCAGCGAAACACTGAAGCACCACCCCTACCGAGTCCACCCCTGAATTGCCGCTTTGGTCCGATGGTTGAGCCGGCCCTGGGCAGTACAGCAGTGTTCAAAATAATGGCTGCGCGGGCCGTGCATCCATTATTTTGACAGGCTGTCTGTCACTGAAACCAACCGGCCCACTGAAGCCATCGGCCCACCGGGAATCTCCCGGTAGTCCCGATGGCCAGTACATGCCTGCACACCCATCAAAAAGGAGATAGCGGCTATAGACCGGGCAGAGGCTGAATAAACGTGGATGCCAGACGCTCTTCTGCATTATCCACCAAGGTAAACGTAGCCTCAAGCAGTGGTTCTCAACCACTAGGCCATGGCACACTGCTGGGTCACAGCCTCCCTTCCCCCAGGCCTCCAGCCAGCTGAAGATTTCTTAAGCCTTGTACACACGGTCGGAGAATCCGTCGGAATGTGTCCTATCGGACAGTGTTGTCGGATAATCCGACTGTGTGTGGTATGCATCGGACTGATCCGTCGGAATATCCGTCGGACCCAATTTTCCAACATGTTGGAAATATTTCCCGACCAACTGGTTCGATCGGACATACTCTGATCATGTGTAGAGAATTTTGATCGGACAAAGTGCCACGCATGCTCAGATCAAATTCCTACATCAAAGCTATTGGCTACTAGCCTGAATGTAGTCCCATCGTAACGAAATGACGTCATCACGTTCTGAAAGATCGGATTTTTTGACAACTTAGTCCGACCGTGTGTATGCAACAGTTTCGGACAAAATCCGACGGATTTGGTTGTCGAAATCTCCGACCGTGTGTACAGGACTTAAAGTGGTTGTAAACCCTTACAAACCACTTTGACCTACAGGTAAGCCTAGATTAAGGCTTACCTGTAGGTCCAAGAAATATCTCCTAAACCTATACGGTTTAGGAGATATTTGCCCGAAGACAGACACCGCTGTCGCAGGCACACTGAGCGCGGCACTGTCAACGACAGAGATGCCGCGCGTGTCGGCTCCCGTGCGCATGCGCGGGAGTGACGTCGTCATGGCTTCGCCGAATGACAGCGGCAGCGCTGCGAGACCCCACCGAGAAGATGGATGCGCCGGACTACAGGGGACAGCGGCGACTTCGCTGGCTCCTTTGTCAGGTAAGTAAAACATAATGGACTACTATGCGATGCGATGCATAGTAGTCCATTATGCTTTGCCTTTGCAGGGAATGAAAGAGGAAGTAAACTCATCAGGCTTTACTTCCTCTTTTAACCTCCCACACTGCCTACAAGCATCCATAGTGTCCCCCAACCTTCCATAGTGGACTCCTGAGAGCTTTCAGGCTCCACGGTACCCCCCTCCTCCAAACCTTCAACAGTGCTCCTCATCCTGCTGCAGAGGCTCCAGCCCTCGTAGTGCCGCAACATTGTCTCACAATGCCCCGCCAACCAGTGGTTGCAAAGGTTGCACTTGTGACCGGGCTCTGGCACCGTGGGAGGGCCCCAAGATGGCAGGAAGGGGGCCTGCTTTCAGAGGGGTCCTGCCGCTGGACCGTAATAAAGGGCCCCTTGATGGGAGTTAAAATGGTTGTAATATACTCAGGGAAGGGACTGGCCTGATACAAAGAGATTAAACAAATCCTCTACAAAAGTTGTACCTGTTTATCTACAGGTGGTACGAGTGCCTGGCAGGATCAACAGCAGAAGATGGATCAGGAACCCAGGAAGCACTGTGTAGCAGGACCTCTGACTGGATCAGAAGATAGCAGGAGCCTGGAAGGAGCTGGATCGGCAGGCAGGTGCAGCAGACAGGAACTTGGGCAGCGGGGTACCAGGAACCAGGACACCGGAGCAGGACCTCAGACTGGGAACTGGGCTGCAGACAGGAGCTGGAAGCTGGGCAGCAGACAGAGACCAGGAACCAGGATACCGAAGCCGGACCTCAGACTGGAACTGGACTGCAGGCAGGAGCTGGACCACAAACTGGGAGCAGAGCCAGCCGACAGGAACAGGATACAGAGAGCAGAGAGTCAGACATGCAGGGTCAGTTATCAGGCGGTCAGTGGAGGTACCAGAGGATCAAGCAGAAGAGTAGTCAGACAAGCCGTGGTTGGATGCAGGCGGATGACAGGGATGGTCAGAGACAAGCCAGGTTAAGTTAGGTACAGGAAACATGTTTTCGGGATGATCAGAACACACACACGCTGTAGATCAGGACAGCAAGATCCCAGTGTGACAGTCAGGTTTAAATAGCCCTCCTGGCGCCACCTAGTGCGCACACGCACACTCGCGCGCACATCCGCGTGCACATGTGCATGCTCAGAGGCGAACGTGCAGCGGCAAGCCCAGGACGCGTGTTACTGGCAGGATCTTCCTGACACAAGTACACACTAGAGAGGGATATGCTTTGTTCATATTTCATGTCTGAGGTCTACAACCACTTTAGGGGCCTTGGGATCAATAAGAAGGACTGATTGAAGGGTGGGGGGGAGGGGGAACCTTCATGGTTTCTTGCACCAGGGCCCAGGGCTGGACTGGGACAAAAATTTGGCCCTGGACTTCATCCAGACCGGCCCACTTTAATTTTGCAAACATGCAAAAAACAGTATATAAACTGTATGCAATTGCGCAAAAAAGCCCCTAGAGATCCCCCTTACATCAGGGTCCCCAGAGAGCCCCTCCTTACATTTGGGTCCCGGAGAGCCCCCAACTTACATTTGGGTCCCCAGAGAGCCTCCCCTTACATCAGGGTCCCCCATATAGACTTCCCCTTACATCAGGGTCCCCAGAGAGCCCCTCTTATATCAGAGTTCCCAGAGATCACCCGACTTACATCAGGGTCCCTAGAAGCCAACCCCTTACATCCGGGTCCCCACAGAGCCCCCCCTTACATCCGAGGTCCACAGAGAGCCTCTTTCTTATATCAGGTTTCCCAGAGAACCTCTGGCTTACATCAGGGTCCCCAGAGAGCCCCTCCTTACATCAGGGTCACCAGAAAGAGGGCAGGTAGTGGGCCGGGACCCTGTGGTTGGGGACTCCTGGACTGACTTGGGGCTATGGGCCCCAGATTCGGGGCTGTAGCCCCAAAAGCCCCCCCAGCGATGCCACTGGCTGTCACTGAAACCGGCCCACTGAGCCAGCGGCCCACCGGGAAACTCCCTATAGTCCCTATGGCCAGTACATGCCTGCCAGGGCCCAAAGGTTCAAGTTATGCCTCTGTCCCCAACCTTCCTAAGTGCCCCTCAGCCCCTCCAGAAACCACATCCCTTTGAGGGTCACCAAGTCTGTTGCAGAGTCACCCCCTCTAAAACTTCACCCCCCCCCCCCAAAAAAAAGTGGCACCCAGTCCCATCCAGAGCTTTCCAGCATTTCCATACAGATTTTACATTTCCCATGTTTTATTGCATGCGTATACATTTTTTTCTTTTACTGGTGGGGCATGGATGGTTTTGGCAGAATTTCCTGGGCCCAACAAGGTTGAGGACCTCTGATCCGACCCTACAAGATCTAACATCACCCGGTATCACGTCGTTCTTCGTTCCTCTCCTCCGCCTTATTTGCCGTGCCGTTATCCCTACCTAGTTTACTCCGGCGAGGAAATGAAAAGAAGGGAACTGGAGCCAGTTTTATTAATGTTGCACTTTATTATTTTAATTAACTTCTTGCTCTTTCTGCGGCAGTAATTATTTTTTAATCAGATCAGTGAAAAACCAGACAGGGCTTGGCCAACCTTCGTTACCTTCCACAGATAGGTGTTGTTCGATTAACTTAATTAGCTTGTCAAGGTTTTTTTTTTTTTTTTCCTCTAATATATTGCATTACCGGAGAGAGGGAATGTTGCTGGTGGCTTCAAGGTTAATTAAAATATATAGAGCGCGTTGGAAAGTAGTCAAACATTGGTCCACTTCCAGCTCTTTTATTTGTCATGTTCCAGGTGGAAAACACGCAACGTTATGGCTTGGTGAATCAATTAGCTTCCGTGCCTCGTACCAGCTCCTGAGGAAGCCGATCGCTGATCATGCCCGTTATAAACCGCGCCTGGGAACTTCAGAAGACAAAAATTAATTAGTTGTACACTTCAGTCAAGCGCTTTTTATTTAAAGTGGATTCTGCGTAATGTGTCAGTGTAACAATTACGAGCACATTATGAAAATACTTACCTTAGAACGAAGCCCTCCAGAGGCGTGCTGCCACCGCCAGGCCTTCCATCGTCCCCGGTTTTCCTTTTGGGTTCGGGGGGGGGGGGGGGCCCGTCCACTCATACAGACGGAGCCCCCCCCGAACCCAAAAGGAAGACCGGGGACGATGGAAGGCCTGGCGGTGGCAGCACACCGCTGACGGGCTTCGTCACTCCCTCCGGCACAAAGCTCTGGAGGGATGGCACGGGTATGCCGTCCCTTCAGAGCGAATGCGTCGGTGGCGTCACCGACTGTATCCAGTGTGAATATCTCCTAAACAGTGCAAGTTTAGGAGATATTCAATTTACCTGCATCAGACAATGAGACACGATTCGTCCAAGTGCCACATATGTGGTGAATGGAGCAGAGGATGGGGTCAGCATGACATAGGATGCGATCAGCAGAGCAGAGGATGAGGCGGAACTGGCAGGCACTGATGAAGAGGCACTGATGAAGCTGCACTGATAGGCGAAACTGCTAGGCACTAAGACCCCTTTCACACTGTGGTGGTTTTCAGCCGCTTTAGCACTGGAAATAGCCTCTGCTAAGCGCCTGAAAACCGCCTCCCATTCATTCCAGTGTGACTTTTCACACTAAAGGCGGTGCGCTTGCAGGGCGTTATGAAAAGTCCTGCAAGCAGCATCTTTTGGGCGGGTTGGGAGCGTTGTATTTACGCACTCCCAAAATGGCCTTCCCATTGGAATGACTGGGCAGTGCTTTGAAAGTGCAGCAAAGCGGGAGTCATTAACCATTTTTTTGGGTTAAAAGTGCCTCCCTAGGGGCCGCAAAAGCGCAGCTTAAACAGATCTAAAGAGCCGCTATAAGGAACAGCGCTTTAGCGCTAACAGCCGGTGCTTTAGCGCTAATGGCCGGCGCTTTAGTGCTAACGGTCGGCGCTTTCAGTGTGAAAGCACTCTTACAGGTGGCACTAATAGACGGCACTAAAGGGCGGTTATAGGGGCCACTGATGAGCGGCACTGATGAGGAGGCACCATATGGCAGCACTCATGGCACAGATTGGCACTGATAGGTGGCACTGATGGGCACTGCTTGGCAGCACTGGTGGACATTGATTGGTAGCACTGGTGGACACTGATTGGCAGCACTGGTGGGCATTGATTGGCAAGCACTGGTTGGCAGCACTGGTGGACACTGGTTGGCAGCACTGATTGTGACTGATTGGCAGCACTGTGGGCACTGATTGGCAGCACTGGTGGGGCAGCACTGGTAATCAGGACACCGATGATCAGTGCCCTGATTATCAGTGTAGATGTCCCCTTCTACACTTGCTCTCTTCTCCTCACACTGTGACAGCATGAAGAAAGGAATGCCCATATCCGGCAAGTGTGTTTAGATTGTGGCCAGCTGTGATTGGACACAGCTGATCACATGGTAAAATGCCACTGTGGTTGTCTCTTTACCCAAACACAGATCACGCTAGGTGCACGCCGCAGTGGGCGCAGTTCTGGGAGGGGCAGAGGACGACGGCGCCGTAGCCATCATTTCGGCTATAGCGCAGTCACTTGGGGGGTGCCACCAACCCCCCCCCGGGTTGTTTTTTGAAGCCCCCAATTAGAACCAGAGGCTCTAATAGGCTTCAAAAATAGGTTGGGCTTGTGGCGCAGAGCATTGATACAATATGAATATTCGCTGTTGTAACACTGATCCCACCGGCCAATCAGAAGCAGGTCCTGAGTTTTCTGAATGCCCGAAAACAGAAGACTCCCGGTGGGGGGGGGGGGGGGGGGGGTGGTACTGTTTGCCGCCCTCCCCTCAAAAAAAAATTACCACCGGCCACCACTGTGATCACCTGTCTGCAAATCTAGGTATTGGATAACACAGTAACTGATTACGTAATCTCTGATTTGAATCCTGATTCTTCCCCTTCAGAATAGCTCATACAACTAAATGCCTATTCCATCAGATGTTTGGTCAGCACTGAAGAGAGGCTTGAAGCAGCATTTTCTACAGGAAAGATAATGAATCAGCCCCCAGACAAGCGGAGCTTCCTAAAAAAACAACAAGTTGCCGTCTAAATGACCAATACAATACATGTAAGGCCGCGTACACACGGGCGGACTGTTCGCCCAACTTTGTCCGCTGAACAGTGTTTGGGCGGACAGTCCGCTCGTGGTGTGGCTTTCAGCGGACAGTTTCAGCGGACAGTTTCAGCGGACAGTTGGACGGACAAGGTTTTTCGGAATTTCCGAAAAACTGTCCGCTGAAAACCTTGTCTCAGCGAACAGCCCGCTCGTGTGTAGGCTTGTTTGTCAAACAAAGTTGCGCGCATGCTCAGAAAGGATTTTCACAGCCCGAAAGCTATAATGCAGTGTATAGGACGTCGTATTTTTCGTCCCGTCGTACGTGCCGTTCACGTCATCGCGCACGGTTTCAGCAAACTGTTCGTTCGTCGTGTGTGGGCATGTCCGTCCATGCTAATTTTGAGCGGACTGTTTGCTGAAACTGTTGGACGGACAAAGTTGGGCGAACAGTCCGCGCGTGTGTACGCGGCCTTACAGATGCAGCTGATTCTAATCTCTACATGTTTCGCCGTAATGAAGGCTTCTTCAGGAGAGCTTTTATCAGGCACCGCATATATGATCACTATAAATTGAAATAACAACATTCAGACACAATAACATTACGTATTTTGTCTAAATTTTGGTTATTTTCCATTTATAGTAGATTTCCTGCTCCTAGGAGCTAAATAGTGTTATCCTATGTGTCCATGCCAACCTGCTTTGGGCTATTAGTGTTTTTTGAGCTTCAGCATCTAGGAGCAAAAAAAAAAATTTTTGCAGAATTTTCCAGCAGAAGCGCTGCTAAATGCTATTAAAAGCATTGTTGACCTTTTTTTGGAGGGGGAGGGGCAGGGACAGTCAGGCTAGGAGAGGGAAAGAACTAGATGATGGTGGACATCCTCCAGCCAGGAAATGAGGAGGGACTCAATGAAGCTTCTAATGCACCATGGTGAGAAGCTCACAGTGTGCAGTGATATCAGAGGAAGCCACTTCAGTCCAGGAGAGGAGCCGGTGTTCTGCCATATAGCGTCCGGCTATCTGATAGTGTCAGGCTATCTGTGTAGTGCGCAGGCGCAGTGCTTGCGCGGTACGGAGCAGTAGGAGATTCGGAAAATCTCTGAAGATGAAGGGCGTCTGAACGTGAGTCGAGGTGCAAGCCCACCATCCAAGAGGACATAGGGCTGCAGATATTAGAGGGCCCCCCTCGCGGGCTCGGCCTCGCTCAGCTCTTTTTATTCTAACTCTATGTCCACTTGGAGGGTGGGGCTAGAACCTGGACTCGCAGGCGCCGTTCATCTTCGGCTATTTTCGGAATCTGTGTGTCCTGTGTACTGCGCATGCGCAGGTACACAGGCGGACACTATCCGATGGGGGACACTCTGTGACAGTACACCGGTACAACTGTGCAAGACTGAAGGGAAGACCGGAGGTCAGATGAAATAAATGCTTTCATTCCCAGCTCCTCTAAATCTATAAGCTGCTGCTGAATGACAGTTGATTGCGGGGTGCATCCAAAAGCAGAGAGCTATATTCTCTTCCAAATGGTTAATTTGTTCTGTGAAACTTTAAAAAAAAAAAAAAAAGAGGTAAAATGTCCATAGATCACTGCAGAGCTGACATATACTGTATACTCATGTTCCAGGGGTGGGGTGGGGAAGAGGCAATCGCTGGTCACATGACCCCCAACTTCTAGAAAATGTATATTTTCACATCTAGGGTCGGTTCCTGCCAGCGCTGACAGATGCTTTTACTCGGATGTGGACCCTGAAGCATTTCAGTGCGGTGCTACTTCTATTTCTTTCAAGCCGATGCACTTAGAAGGAAGTCTTTTACTTTCTGAAGGCAGCGATTAAGACGCGGGAGGTGACAAAACTGGAACGCCGCTATAAACCAGCATGGCCCCATCCAGTGCCATTAAAAGGTCTCCTTTCCATGTGGCGCTTGACTGTTCTGTTTTATAGAGAAACTAAAAATTTGTCATCCACAAGCATACCTGTCATTAACCACTTGCTTACTGGAAACTTTCACCCCCCCCCCCCCCCCCCCGCCTTCCTGCCCAGGCCTCATTTTCAGCTTTCAGCGCTGTGCATTTTGAATGACAATTGCGCGGTTATTTAAGACTGTACCCATATGACATTTTTATCATTTTTTTTCATACAAACAGAGCTTTCTTTGGTGGTATTTAATCATCACTGGGTTGTTTTTATTTATTTTTTGCTAAACAAAAAAACAAAGACCGGAAATTAAAAAAATAAAAATAAAAATAATAATAATAAAATATATATATACACACACACACACACACACACACACACACACACACACACACACACACACACACATATATACATATATATATTTTTGATAGATTGTTAGAAAATTTGCAAACGGGTAATTTTTTCTCCTTCACTGATAGGCACTGATAGGCACTGATGAGGCAGCACTGATCAGGAGGGACTGATGAGGCAGCACTGGCAGGTGGCACTGTTGGGCACTGATCAGGAGGCACTGATAGGCACTAAGAGGTGGCATTGATGGGCACATATAGGCGGCACTGATGGGCACTTATAGGTGACACTGATAGGCAGCACTGGTAGGCACTGAGAGGCGGGCACCGATAGGAGGCACTGATGGGCACTTATAGGCAAAACTGATAGGCAGCACTGATAAGTGACACTGATGATGAGGCACTGATGGGCACTGATAGGTGGCACTGATGGGCACTGATAGGCACTGGTAGATGGCACTGATAGGCAACACTTATAAGTATAATTATAAATAAATACTTATAAGTGACACTGATGATGAGGCACTGATGAGCACTGATTGGCAGCACTGATAGGTGGCACCGAGAGGTGGCACTGATGGGCATTGATAGGCGGCACTGATGGGTACTGATAGGCACTTGTAGATGGCACTGATAGGCAACACTGATAAGTGACACTGATGATGAGGCACTGATGAGCACAAATTGGCAGCACTGATAGGTCACTGAGAGGTGGCACTGATGGGCACTGATAGGCGGCACTGATGGGTACTGATAGGCACTGGTAGATGGCACTGATAGGCAACACTGATAAGTGACACTGATGATGAGGCACTGAGAGGCGGCACTGGTGGGCACTGATTAGCAGTACTGATTGGCAATGATTAGCAGGGTGACAGGCTTCTGTTTACTTCCGTGATCAGCTGTCATTGGCTGACAGCTGTGCCCATGGAGCCTGTGCATGGTCATGCAAATTTCTTATAAATAGACTCCCGCTGTGTCCTATGTGGTCACCAAATTAGTAACAAGGGGAAGTCTTCTTGACAACACAAAAACCAGAAGAAATTATACAAAGACACTTTTTGGCTCTGCGTGTGTGACGGCTGCAATTTATACCTTGCCTAGGGGAAGAAATATTCTAGAATTGCCCCCTTATAAAGAAACCATTTTTGTTCTTGTAGAAAAAAAAATAACTATTTCTTTTTCTTTTTTAGAGCGTGTCTTTCATCAACATCATTAGAAGCTACAGATCTGGAAGCTGGGAGACAGAACAAGATTTGGTTTGTCAATTTTAACGAAGGTTGGCGATGCCCAACTATTTCAGTCTGATACCAGCCAGGAGCCTAAAACCAAAAGAGGAATTTGAATAGGACCCAGATCTCCGGCGTCTTTGGCTAATTAGGAAGAACCGATTGGACTGTCTTTGCAAAAATAATGCAACATTTTCAACCTCAAGACGGGGCTACCCCAAGAGATAAGTGGAAGACTATACAATTGAAAATATAAAATCATAGAAGGGCAGAAGCACTGGAAGAAAAAAAAAAAAAAGTGCCAAAAAATTGACTTTGACATAAAATCTGTGAGAAGAAGGAAAGAGTTCTCATTTTAATAGAATCACGGTAAAGCGAAATATCTTCCAAGGCATCTCCAAGATGTGCTGGCACAAAAGACGAGCGCCGATGATGAAAACCAGTAAGGAAATACTTAGTCATAACTTAGAGATTACCGTTTAATGATATTCCTCCTGATTTTGGAAGTGCAACTGTCCCATGGAAGGCTGTTCGCTCCTGGAATGATCTGGAAGGAATTATCTTGGTCTGGCTCTATCAAGGCAAGGAGAGCCAGAAACATCACTTGTGATACTTCTACTTGTTTGTCTTAAGTAGACATCAAAAAGAATACCGGGAGGGTGTCTTTGGATTTGGAAGCCATGAAGCTCGGCTTGACAGTCTCCGGAGTCAAGACTGAAGAGACCACAAGAATCTGCGGCTATCGGTAGAAAAAAAACATGTAAAATCATGAAAAAATGCCAGGGTTAAAGTGGAGTTACACCCAAAAATGGAACTTCCGCTTTAAGGGAAGGTGACCCCCTGACATGCCACATTTGGCATGTAATTTTTTTTGGGGGGGAGGGACGGAAACCCTCTTTTTAGAGGGTTCCAGCTCCCACACCCTCCCGGGGGGCACCACGGCGCCTAAAGGGAGATCACCTCTCCCTCTTGGCAATCATCTGGGACACGTCACAGGTCCCAGGTGATTGCCCAGTCAGTCACAGCATGGTTTAATGTGGAAAGGTGATGGCGCTGGGTCATAAAAAAGCAGTTGGGGGTGATTTATGTCTGGATGTCTACTGAACAGTGAGAAAACATTAACAAAGTAGGTATAGGGATTGTGCCTAAAACTGGAGTGTCTGCTGCTTCGGGAGGATACGAGTGTGGAGAGGTCCTCTCTTCCCAGGCTTTTTTTCCTGGTGAGGAAGGTCCAGCCTTTGCCTCCCAGACCTGTTGACTGGGGAGGAAGCCAAGACCAATGGAATGTGAACTGGCCTGTGTTGGGGCCTGGGGGAGAGTTAGCAATGCCATGAAGAAGACTGTCCAGGAGAACTTAAAAGATGCTGCTTATGGTTAGTGATGGACGAACTTCCGACGGGACGTTTCGCGAACGCGAAACGCGAACGGGCACAAACGTTCGCGAAAACGACCGTTCGCCGCGGGCTCCATTGACTTCAATGGGAGGCGAATTTCGCAAACCTTTAGGTCGAATTTGCGGCCACGGGGTAATTATTAGGGGGTAGCACGTAGTCCCACCACCTGGACAATAGCATAATACATGTATGAGGTGAATTTGGGATCGATAACTACAAGCATTTTTTTTTTATTTGGGAAATTGTTCTGACAATTCAGGACTATGGAGCTAATGAAGGCAATGGAGGAGAGGGAAGGTCAGGGACCAGGGTAGGCAAACAAGAGGGTGCAGGAGATACAGAGCACTGACAGCAGCACCGTAATACAGAGCACTGACATCAGCACCGTGACATACAGCGCTGACAGCAGCTCCGTGACATACAGCGCTGACAGCAGCTCCGTGACATACAGCGCTGACAGCAGCTCCGTGACATACAGCGCTGACAGCAGCTCCGTGACATACAGCGCTGACAGCAGCTCCGTGACATACAGCGCTGACAGCAGCACCGTGACATACAGCGCTGACAGCAGCTCCGTGACATACAGCGCTGACAGCAGCTCCGTGACATACAGCGCTGACAGCAGCTCCGTGACATACAGCACTGACAGCAGCTCCGTGACATACAGCGCTGACAGCAGCTCCGTGACATACAGCGCTGACAGCAGCACCGTGACATACAGCGCTGACAGCAGCTCCGTGACATACAGCGCTGACAGCAGCTCCGTGACATACAGCGCTGACAGCAGCTCCGTGACATACAGCACTGACAGCAGCTCCGTGACATACAGCGCTGACAGCAGCTCCGTGACATACAGCGCTGACAGCAGCACCGTGACATACAGCGCTGACAGCAGCTCCGTGACATACAGCGCTGACAGCAGCTCCGTGACATACAGCGCTGACAGCAGCTCCGTGACATACAGCGCTGACAGCAGCTCCGTGACATACAGCGCTGACAGCAGCTCCGTGACATACAGCGCTGACAGCAGCTCCGTGACATACAGCGCTGACAGCAGCTCCGTGACATACAGCGCTGACAGCAGCACCGTAAGCAGCCCCAGGAGGAAGTCAGCACAGCACAGGGATGGTGTGATCCCCTCATAATAAGAACCCCCAGGAGGAAGTCAGCACAGCACAGGGATGGTGGGAGCCCCTCATAATAAGAACCCCCAGGAGGAAGTCAGCACAGCACAGGGATGGTGGGAGCCCCTCATAATAAGAACACCCAGGAGGAAGTCAGCACAGCACAGGGATGGTGGGAACCCCTCATAATAAGCAGCCCCAGTAGAAATATGACACCGCTCAACCTCTTCAAAGAGGAGGGTAGGGGCATATAGTACGGTGTGCTTTTTTGGGTCAGGGAAGTGAGCCAAATGAATTAAGAAGGTCTGTGTGCTTGATTCCAAAAATTGTTTATAGACATATACATGGTCTACTGATCACATGTGTTGAATTCCTCCGAGATCCATGCCTCATTCATTTTTAGAAATGTGAGGTAGTTAACACTGTCGTGAGCTAGGCGAGTACGCTTATCGGTCACAATCCCCCCTGCTGCGCTGAACGTCCTTTCGGACAGGACACTGGATGAGGGGCAAGCCAACAGTTCGATTGCAAATTGGGCAAGCTCTGGCCAGAGGTCAAGCCTGCCCACCCAGTAGTCTAGGGGTTCATCACTCCTCAGAGCGTCCACATCGGCCGTTAACCCAATGTAGTCGGACACCTGACGGTCTAGGCGTTCCCTGATGCTGGATCCGGATGACACCTGTCGATGGGTCGGCTGAAAGAATGACCTCATATCCGAAGTCACCAACACATCTTCAAACCGGCCTCTTCTTGCAGGCGCTGTTGGATTGGTACCCGCAAATCCTTCTCTGGGAGTGGGAATTGCTCCTCTGCCAGCGCACGCAAAAGCAGAATGCAGCATTTCTCGAAGCAAGGCCTGGAAGTGCTGCATTCTGACAGCCCTCTGCGACGGCGGTAACATTTCCGCCATTTTGTGTTTGTACCGGGGATCTAAGTACGTTGCCACCCAGTACTGGTCCTTGACCCTCATGCTTTTTATACGGGGGTCCCTATTAAAACACTGGAGCATGAAGGCCCCCATTTGCACTCAAGCGGAAGGTATGTGGTGGTGGTGGTGTTGTTGGTGGTAGTGTCTTTGGGGGTGCACATAGCAGAGAGTGAAGAAGAGGGTGCAGATCGAGAGGATGAGGAGGGTGCAGAAGAATAAGGCTGAGTGAGCCACTCAACCAAGTCTGGTGCGTCCTTTAAAGTAATTGAACGCACCTTCTGCAACTTCCCACTTTGGCTCAAGGCTGTTGCTCCTGCCCTACCCCTACCACCCCTGCGGAAGGGCCTGCCTCTTCCTCTGCCTGTCATTTTTTAAATCACCCTGTGACAAAACTCTTAGTCCCTATACCGCTGAAGGACTGCTGCAGTATAGGGCAGCGGTCAGCAGTAGTGCACGTCAACCCTATGTATTGTGGACCGATAGCGGTCCTTACAGAACAGCAGACTGTACTGCACTCAGGCCTATGTACCGTAGCACCCTATACCAAGTTACCAGTCCTTATAAAAACTTTTGTGGACCAAGCAGGTTGTGTGTTAGTGATTAGCAGACTGTACGTCAGTCCCTATACCAATGAAGGACTGCTGCAGTATAGGGCAGCGGTCAGCAGTAGTGCACGGCAACCCTATGTATTGTGGACCGATAGCGGTCCTTACAGAACAGCAGACTGTACTGCACTCAGGCCTATGTACCGTAGCACCCTATACCAAGTTACCAGTCCTTATAAGAACTTTTGTGGACCAAGCAGGTTGTGTGTTAGTGATTAGCAGACTGTACGTCAGTCCCTATACCAATGAAGGACTGCTGCAGTATAGGGCAGCGGTCAGCAGTAGTGCACGTCAACCCTATGTATTGTGGACCGATAGCGGTCCTTACAGAACAGCAGACTGTACTGCACTCAGGCCTATGTACCGTAGCACCCTATACCAAGTTACCAGTCCTTATAAAAACTTTTGTGGACCAAGCAGGTTGTGTGTTAGTGATTAGCAGACTGTACGTCAGTCCCTATACCAATGAAGGACTGCTGCAGTATAGGGCAGCGGTCAGCAGTAGTGCACGGCAACCCTATGTATTGTGGACCGATAGCGGTCCTTACAGAACAGCAGACTGTACTGCACTCAGGCCTATGTACCGTAGCACCCTATACCAAGTTACCAGTCCTTATAAGAACTTTTGTGGACCAAGCAGGTTGTGTGTTAGTGATTAGCAGACTGTACGTCAGTCCCTATACCAATGAAGGACTGCTGCAGTATAGGGCAGCGGTCAGCAGTAGTGCACGTCAACCCTATGTATTGTGGACCGATAGCGGTCCTTACAGAACAGCAGACTGTACTGCACTCAGGCCTATGTACCGTAGCACCCTATACCAAGTTACCAGTCCTTATAAGAACTTTTGTGGACCAAGCAGGTTGTGTGTTAGTGATTAGCAGACTGTACGTCAGTCCCTATACCAATGAAGGACTGCTGCAGTATAGGGCAGCGGTCAGCAGTAGTGCACGTCAACCCTATGTATTGTGGACCGATAGCGGTCCTTACAGAACAGCAGACTGTACTGCACTCAGGCCTATGTACCGTAGCACCCTATACCAAGTTACCAGTCCTTATAAGAACTTTTGTGGACCAAGCAGGTTGTGTGTTAGTGATTAGCAGACTGTACGTCAGTCCCTATACCAATGAAGGACTGCTGCAGTATAGGGCAGCGGTCAGCAGTAGTGCACGTCAACCCTATGTATTGTGGACCGATAGCGGTCCTTACAGAACAGCAGACTGTACTGCACTCAGGCCTATGTACCGTAGCACCCTATACCAAGTTACCAGTCCTTATAAGAACTTTTGTGGACCAAGCAGGTTGTGTGTTAGTGATTAGCAGACTGTACGTCAGTCCCTATACCAATGAAGGACTGCTGCAGTATAGGGCAGCGGTCAGCAGTAGTGCACGTCAACCCTATGTATTGTGGACCGATAGCGGTCCTTACAGAACAGCAGACTGTACTGCACTCAGGCCTATGTACCGTAGCACCCTATACCAAGTTACCAGTCCTTATAAAAACTTTTGTGGACCAAGCAGGTTGTGTGTTAGTGATTAGCAGACTGTACGTCAGTCCCTATACCAATGAAGGACTGCTGCAGTATAGGGCAGCGGTCAGCAGTAGTGCACGGCAACCCTATGTATTGTGGACCGATAGCGGTCCTTACAGAACAGCAGACTGTAACGCACTCAGGCCTATGTACCGTAGCACCCTATACCAAGTTACCAGTCCTTATAAGAACTTTTGTGGACCAAGCAGGTTGTGTGTTAGTGATTAGCAGACTGTACGTCAGTCCCTATACCAATGAAGGACTGCTGCAGTATAGGGCAGCGGTCAGCAGTAGTGCACGGCAACCCTATGTATTGTGGACCGATAGCGGTCCTTACAGAACAGCAGACTGTACTGCACTCAGGCCTATGTACCGTAGCACCCTATACCAAGTTACCAGTCCTTATAAGAACTTTTGTGGACCAAGCAGGTTGTGTGTTAGTGTTTAGCAGACTGTGCGTCAGTCCCTATACCGCTGAAGGACTGCTGCAGTATAGGGCAGCGGTCAGCAGTAGTGCACGGCAACCCTATGTATTGTGGACCGATAGCGGTCCTTACAGAACAGCAGACTGTAACGCACTCAGGCCTATGTACCGTAGCACCCTATACCAAGTTACCAGTCCTTATAAGAACTTTTGTGGACCAAGCAGGTTGTGTGTTAGTGATTAGCAGACTGTACGTCAGTCCCTATACCAATGAAGGACTGCTGCAGTATAGGGCAGCGGTCAGCAGTAGTGCACGGCAACCCTATGTATTGTGGACCGATAGCGGTCCTTACAGAACAGCAGACTGTAACGCACTCAGGCCTATGTACCGTAGCACCCTATACCAAGTTACCAGTCCTTATAAGAACTTTTGTGGACCAAGCAGGTTGTGTGTTAGTGTTTAGCAGACTGTGCGTCAGTCCCTATACCGCTGAAGGACTGCTGCAGTATAGGGCAGCGGTCAGCAGTAGTGCACGTCAACCCTATGTATTGTGGACCGATAGCGGTCCTTACAGAACAGCAGACTGTAACGCACTCAGGCCTATGTACCGTAGCACCCTATACCAAGTTACCAGTCCTTATAAGAACTTTTGTGGACCAAGCAGGTTGTGTATTAGTGTTTAGCAGACTGTGCGTCAGTCCCTATACCGCTGAAGGACTGCTGCAGTATAGGGCAGCGGTCAGCAGTAGTGCACGGCAACCCTATCTATTGTGGACCGATAGCGGTCCTTACAGAACAGCAGACTGTACCGCACCCAAGCCTATGTACCGTAGCACCCTAGACAGACCAAGTTACCAGTCCTTATAAGAACTTTTGTGGAACAAGTGAGTTGTGAATGATTAGCAGACTGCAGCAGAAGGGCAGCAGTCAAGTATAATATTCTTTCTATATTTGGAAGAAAGAATATTATACGTGTACAAGCCTATTACCGTACCACTGATACCAGTCCTGAAAAGAACCTTTGTGGAACTAATAGTAACAGCAAGTCTTTAAAATTATCCTCACTGCCTGACACACTGCTTCCTGCCTGTCCCTATACAAATTGGCAAAAAAGAGTAGGCTGGAACGATTAGCTGGAACAGCTCTTTTGTGGACCTGATAGTAACAGCTAATGATGATGATGATGATGATGATGAAGAAAGACTAATCTGGCTGAGCTGTCCCTAAAATAGCAGCATACAGCGCTCTGTCCCTTTATCTAAACTGACAAAAGAAACTCAGGCTGCTGACCTAACACCTATACCAGTCCTGAAAAGAACTTTTGTGTACCAAATAGCTAGCGTTTTCTCTGTCCCTACTCCACACAGGATCCTTTCCCTACAGTGACAGAAGAAAGAATGTAAAATGGCCACCGGATCGGGTGTATTTATAGGTTAGGGGGAATGTCCAAGTGTCCATGAGCTGTCATGTCTCAATTGGTTGTCCTGTAACACATGATAAACGTGTCACGAAAGGTTAAAGTTCTTGTATACATTAAACACGTAAGTCCGCCGGGGCGAACGACGGAAAAAGGCGTTCGAACCCGCGGACGGCGAAAGTCGGAAATTCGCCGCGAAACGACCGCCGGGCGAACCGTTCGGCCATCACTACTTATGGTCACTGCATGGAGACCTCATCTCTAAGACCTTTACGTTTAAAGGACAACCAAAGGCAGGCTGTATTTTTAGTGAACCCTTGGAAAAGCTCA
This sequence comes from Lithobates pipiens, assembly GCF_037356315.1. Taxonomy (NCBI): domain Eukaryota; kingdom Metazoa; phylum Chordata; class Amphibia; order Anura; family Ranidae; genus Lithobates; species Lithobates pipiens. The sequence goes on along the minus strand of NW_027507789.1, from coordinate 6,794,573 downwards.
TGAAAATGACTCATTAATAAACATAATAAATTTAATTATGAGCACCTCAACATTCACCTGTTTTGCTTGCTGTAACCCACCCTCCAAGCCTGCCTTTCCCTCTGCATCTCCCACAGCAAACTACAGTTCTCATAATTCCATTGGCAGTGGACGGTGGCATAGGAGAGACATGAGCAGGGCATAGGCGGACTCAATGTGAGAACAGTGGGTGGAGCCATGGCATGTCTTCTAGGTTGATTGGCACACTGGTGCTTTCTAAGGAAAGGAAGCAGCGGCCCCTAATGACGTCGCACCGCCGCACTGTAGTCTCTTAACAGCGGTATGGATTTTAAGGGGAACTCCACGCCAATTTTTTTTAAAAAAAATAGCGTGGAGTTCCCCCTAAAAATCCATACCAGACCCTTTATCCGAGCACGCAACCTGGCAGGCCGCAGGAAAAGAGGGGGGGGACAAGAGAGCGCCCCCCCCTGAACCGTACCCGGCCACATGCCCTCAACATTGGGAGGATGCTTTGGGGGTCTGTGACCCCTCAAATCACCTTGTCCCCATGTTGATGAGGACAAGGGCCTCATCCCCACAACCCTGGCTGGTGGTTATGGGGGTCTGCGGGTGGGGGGCTTATCAGAATCTTGTAGCCCCCTTTAACAAGGGGACCCCCAGATCCCGCCCCCCCCTGTTTTAAATGGTAAGGGGGTACAAAAGTACCCATAACATTTCACAAAGAAAGTGTAAAAGAATGTTAAAAAGACAAACACGCTTTTGAAAAAGTCCTTTATTAAAAATAAAAAAAAATTAAAAAAAGATTCCAGCGGTGGTAATCCACCCGTCACCGAACAGGCGAACAGGCAATGTCGAAGCTCATCCCTATTGCTAATGAAAATTCTACTGACGACTCTAAGGATGGCCATAGACAGTATGAATATTGCCCAGTTCCAGCCGAGATTTGAGCCATGTGTGGGCACGCTCAATGTACCAAGTTGATTGATCAATCAACTTGGGTACAACCAGCCTGCCAGATTCACTTGCGATTTTAGTTAACAGCTGCTATAATAAGTCTATAAGAAGGCTTACATGTAGGCACAGTGGATATCTCCTAAACTTGCACTGTTTAGGTAGGTTTTAGGAGATATTTACACAGCAGGCAGTCACCAGCACATGCGTTTTGAAGGGATGGCATACCAGTGCTGTACCATCAGAGCTCTGTACCGGGGCTCTCATGCAAATCTGGGGGGAGTGACATTATCATGGCCCCAGCCAATCATACAGTATGCGAACCCGGAAGGAAGACTATGTGAAGATGGAAGCGCCGGGGAGCCGAGATTGGATGCCGCTGGAGAGCTCCGTGTCCAGGTAAGTCTGTCATAATGCACTACGGCACATACCAGTACATTATGACTTAAATCTGCAGGGGCGTTAAATGTAGTTTTATTTTTCTGGTGGTTTACTACTGCTTTAACTGTAAACAGTGAAGGACCACTGTTTGCTGCATTGGGGACTTAAAAGCTGTTAGATATACCCACCTAAAATGCATTTTAAAAGACCAATTTCAAGCACTTCTTTCCCCTCTTAAAAAGGAGCGCCAGTCTCCCCCCAAAAAGTAAAAGTCAGCAGCTACAAATACTGCAGCTGCTGACTTTTAAATATAAGGACACTTACCTGTCCAGGTATCCAGCGATGCCCTTCTTCAATCGGGTTCAGGCACCGGCATGGTAAGTAAGGAAAACAGGCAGTAAAGCCTTGTAGCTTTACAAGCTGGTTTCCTTTTGTGCATGCACAAGTCTCGTGGTGCTTTGTGAATGACCCTGCAGTCTTCTGGGACCTGCGATGTGTCCTAGAAGGCTGCAGTGGAAGGCAAAACCAGGTAACCACTCCCCCCCAAAAAGTGCCAAAGTTGGCAGTGGAGGGGGATGCACTTCAAGGGTCGTAGCTTTAGCAACCTGGGAAAATTTGGGGGGTATGTAGCTGATTTTTTGGGGCTCCTACCACATATGGTTCCAGAGAGACAGGGCTCCTTGCACAGCCTGACAGAAGCTACATACAGAGCGGCCAGTTTAAATACAAGCCGGCACACTCTGCAGACCAAGAGGATGAGCTCACAGCACCTCTCCTCACTTCTTGTCAGAGGCACTGAGCTCAATGGACAGCTTGGAGCCTTGGACCAATGGTAAAGTACCTTTGGACCAAGCTGCCCAATAAAAATGCTGCAGTGGAGGCACGCCTCTCACTGCAGTGTCATAGAAGGGGGCGTGTCTAGAAGACAAATGCTCCCTTTCAGCCCAGCCCTCTTATCTACAAGGAAAAAACATGTGTATATGTGTATAAGATTTACCCACAATCCCATGTTTTTCTCACACAGTTAAGAGGGAGAATGAGAACGCACTGCTGCTGAAAGGGTACTGTTATAATCAAGCTGAATCATATATTATTATGCTATGTGTTATGAGATAATCATTTATTATTTATCTATTTACTGTGAAATTACTGGTTGGAAGTTATAACTTCAAACTTCCGTAATTTGTCCGTTAAGCCACCTGCTTGAGTGCAGTTTTTGAAAATATAGTAAAATTACGTTAAAAACAATATATAATTATTTGTATATTACTTACTTATGGTAATTAAACCCTTGCCACCCAGGCCAATTCTGACACTTCTCTCCTACATGTAAAAATCATAATTTTTTTGACAGAAAATTGCTCAGCACCCCCCCCCCCCCCAAACATTCTATATATATAAATAAATATATAACGATCGCAGCGTATGTAACCTGTGTGTATCTGGCTCTGATACTCTGCCTCACCAGCCACTGACCCCACCGCACGTCCCTGGGTTGTACACAAGTCAGTCTATTGATCAACTTGTGTGCAACCAGCCCGTTGGACATGGCAGTGCTGACCAGTGTATTCTGAAGGGGGAGGTCCACCCATTGCCGCAATACAATAGGTCAGCGGGAGGGAACCTCCCATCCACAATCAAATGTGTGGATTGGGGATTTTATTTTGTTCACACCTGTAAATTTCCTTCAATCTGAAGTGTTACCCCAAAGTATTTTGCCACTTGAAAAGCTAGAATACCTTAAAATAATGTAAGTGTAGCGCACCCCCTAAGGAGCCGCAGGTGAACTGGGATCCCCCGCCCTGCACAGCCAGGCACACTGCAGGAAACAGTCCAATACTTTGTTTAATGAGGAATTAGAACTTGGGTGGGGAGTAGGGGTATTATGGGATACCTACTGGACTTTAAACAACTTCAGGGACAACTTCTAGTATATACAGTCCTATATACAGCTCCTTTCCTTCCTCCAGCACTTCACTTGCTTGCAGAATCACCAGCAGGGTCACTCTGTAAAAAGTCTATTGCAACAGCCCATTATAGGCAGGGACTCGCAGCCCCTATACTTGTGGAATGTAGCGTGACACCACTAACACATTTACTGCACTTCCTCCCATGGTCACTGGTCCCAGCACCACATCTACAGGCCCTGCCAGCCCTCCTGGCTGCAGCTGCCCCTTTCACTAGCCCTCCTGGCTAACTTTTTCACAGTCCTCTCCAGACTGAACGCTCACCAGCCCACCCGGCTGACTTCTCAGGAGACCCCCTGGACATGCTGACTGTCCCTTGCTCCTATGCCTACAGTAAGGGGAGTCCTCCATGTGTCAGAGGGTCCTTCCAGCACCAGAACCCCAGGTCTCAAGTCACCAACCCCCCCCCCCCCCCCCCGCAGACTAGGGGGCACCCTCAAGGGCCACCGAAGCCTCCTCAGTACTCCATCTTGCACCTGACTGCCCCTGCTGGCAGGACCCATAAGTATTTATGAGGTGGCCTGCCCCCTGCCAGCCTATTTTGCTGGGAATTGGCTGGGGCCTTCATCAATACTCCAAGAAGCTTTTTCTAACCTCCCACCCATGCTACTGGAAGCTTCTTCAAGGTTACAGCAAGTAGTGGGAGGTACTACTTGCCGAGTCATCCAGCCTCCCTGAGTCACTCAGCCCTGACCCAGATCCAACCCAGGCCTGGCTCTCAGCCAAGCCAAAATTAACCTACACTAATCACTAACTATTTACAGCTAGCACACTAAAGGCTGCTACATTGGGGAGCATCTAGGAAGAAGTGGGTCACCTGCAGGTGGTTAGTAATTGGTGGTGGGGTCTGGTTTTCTTTTTCTTTTTTTTTACATGACTGTAGTTCAGCTTTAATCTTCTATCACCATATAGATTCATTTAGCTAACAACATAGAATGTGTCAGCTTTGGCACATTTGCGTAGTTTGAGAATATGATCTGAAATTCCACTTTAATATACGGAGTCGGAAATCTTACTCGCCGTCTTAAAACTGAAAAGATATTATTGAGGAAACAACACTTCCTTATCACTTCCTCTTCTGCCTTTTTTTTTTTTTTAATTCTTCTGTTTCGGAGTTAAGAGGATTTTTACATCACGCTAACGAGTTTCAGAACTCCTTTGAACTCACAAAATATATGCAAGCGGAAAAAAAAAAAAAAAAAACATAATGTGAGATTCTGGTCTGACTTAACGCTCCCAAATATGATTAGTGTCAAACTGTGATATATCGTCGTCTTATCTCTGGGCGCCAGCCGACAGCAGCGTTCCTCTAGTTCTCGGGTCTTTTCCCGTCTATATTTATATATAATTTTTTTTTTCTCTTTTTTTCGCGAAAATACAGCCTTTGAGGCTCGCCTTGTGTGTTCATCTCCTTTGCTGTCTTGTCGCTTTTAGTCAAGACTCTAAGATTCTTTGACTTCAGAGTTTAAGACGCCACGGTTTTTCGTGATCAAGGATATCAGTTTTAAGGAAGGCACATGGCGCTTTTAACCTGTTCTGCGCGTGGAAGGAAAATGATGTAACACTATCTCTCCTAGTGATGTGGTTTTCCAGAGTATCCGAGAGTAATGGTGTAGCAGGAGCTCTGCCAAAAGCAGCAGCAATGTGCAATAACCTACAGCCGCCAGTAATATTTAAAGCTGAATTATTGGCGTGGCAAATTTTTTAAAATTTTACAGATTGTGCCACTTCTAGTCTGTGGTGGGCGCCGCTGCTACAGAGTTCTTCCACGGATCCTGAACCATTCAGGAGACACTTTGCGTTTTCTCAGTGAATGCAAAGTATTCTCTGATTGGACGAGGTGGAGAGGCAGGGTAGTGATTAGTGTTGTCCCGAGACCACTTTTTTAAGACCGAGTACCGATACATTTTCTCAAGTACTCGCCGATACCGATACTTTTTTTTAAATCTGACAGTGGCACTAATATGCAGCACTGACGATGCGTGGACTGTGTCAGTAGTTCTTATTTTTTATTTACATTTTGTTTTTTTACAATTTTATTTTTTTTATTATTTTTTTACACTTTTTTTTTTTTTGCAATGCTTTCTTTTTTTTAAGGGGGGGAGTGTACGGTGTCAGTGTGTTTTTTATTTTGTTTTTTATTATTTTTACAATTTAACCTTTTGAATATTTATTTATTACAATTCTTTTTTTTTTTTTTTATTAGCCCTGTTGGGGGTGGCTTTGGTGAGATATCAGGGGTCTTAGCAGACCCCTGACATTTACCTTTTGAGACAGGGACACAGATTCCCCAGTCCCTTTCTCTCCAGCCTCAGCTGCACTGAAGATAAATAGACAGGAGACAGAGGCTCCTCTCTGTTCATAAACTGAAACATTGTAAACACAATTTATGATGCTTAATGACAGTTAGGAATGAACAGAGTCAGTGATCACCGCATGGAAAAGGTGCATTTGGAAAGAGTCAGTGATCACTGCATTGGAAAAGGAAGGAGCCGGTAAATTATCATATTTACCGGCTCCTTCCTCTGCTCTCCATCCTGAAGGAACCGGAGAATGGAGGGAGACCGAGGAGCACAGAGGGGGACCGAGGAGCAGAGAGAGGGACCGAGGAGCACAGAGGGGGACAGAGGAGCACGGAAAGGGACCGAGGAGCACAGAGGGGGACCGAGGAGGACAGAGGGGGACCGAGGCACACGAAGGGGGACCGAGGAGCAAGGAGCGGGACCGCGGAGCAGAGAGAGGGACCGCGGAGCACAGAGGGGGGCCGAAGAGCACAGAGAGGGACCGAGGAGCACAGAGGGGAACCAAGGAGCACAGAGGGGAACCAAGGAGCACGGTGGGGAACCAAGGAGCACGGTGGGGGACCAAGGAGCACGGTGGGGGACCAAGGAGCACGGTGGGGGACCAAGGAGCACGGTGGGGGACTGTTGATTGGTCAGATCGGTGATTGTAACTCCTCCCCAGGACTGCACCGATCACCCCTGACTGTCCAGGTATCAGATTATGCAACAGAGCATTTGCCTGAATATAAGTACTCGGGCAAATGCTCGGTATCAGTATCGGGACAACCCTAGTAGTGATGTCACAATCTCCACCTTGTCTAATTAGAGAACACTTTGCATTGACTAAGGCTGCATTCACACCTGGCTGTTTTGAATTGTGGGGATAAACGCTGTGAATTTCAAAAGGCCCAGGTGTGAATGACAAATCACACAAACGCAAATTTCAGGTGCCATTCGCATGGCACCTAAAAACGCGGTGCGGTTCTGCCGTGGTTGTCGTGCGATAAATCACGCTGCAGTCGCAGCAAACCACATTGCGTGAATCTTGACGCCCAAAAAAAAGTTTAGGACCTTCTATTGGGCAACATGCTTCACACGATGCGGTTTGCCATGAATGCAGTGCGATTTATCGTGTGACAATCGCGGCAGAACCACATTTTTAGGTGCCACTCAAATGAATGGCATCTGAAATATGCATTGTATGATTTGTCATTCGTACTAGGACATACTGAAATCGCGGGCAGAATCGTGGCAATTCTGCCCACGATTCAAAACGCCAATGCGGGAATGCAGTGTTATTCACCTCTGCAGCTATATGCATTTTGGAGAAATTAATCTTCAAAGTTCATAATGGAGGTGCTGAGATCCCAGCACCTCTTACCTTTATTTCCTATAGAACAAAATCTTGGCAGCCTGCCAGCCCTCTAATGTAAATGCACAGCAGGTGCTTCTACAGGCGCAGAGAGCCGGACTTGTGCAAAAATGTGCATATTTCTGTGTTTGCTTTTATGCCGTAATACCGTGTGACTTTTTATGTCACACGGTATTTACGCAGCAATTTTTCAAACGTGTTTTTTTGGGGGGGGGAAAGAAACTGTTTAAGGAATATAAAAAATAAAATAAATAAAGTTAGCCCAATTTCTTTGTATAATGTGAAAGATGATGTTACGACGAGTAAATAGATACCAAACATGTCACGCTTTAACATTGCGCACACCCGTGGAATGGCGTCAAACTTCGGTACTTAAAAATCTCTATGGGCGACACTTTTTGTGTTTGCAGGTTGCCAGTTTAGAGTTGCAGAGGAGGTCTAATGCCAGAATCGTTTCTCTCGCTCTGACGTTTGCAGCGATATCTCTCATGCATGGTTTGAAGGCCATTTACATACAAGGGGGCACTTTACATTTTTTTATTGTTGTTTTTTATATATATATATATATATATATATAAATATATATAACTTTTATGTTTTATTTTTATTTTGTTTATTTTTACACTTTCCCTTTTTTACTATTTATTTTTTTTTATTTTTTTTACACTTTCCCTCAAAAAAATGTTATTGTTTATTTTATATATATATATATATATATTATTTTTTTACACTTTCTCTCTAATTTATTTTTATTTTTTTAATTGTTTATTTATTTATTTATTTTACACTTTCCCTCTAAATTGTATTTATATTTTTGATCACTTTTATTCCTATTACAAGGAATGTATACATCCCATGTGATAGGAATAGGGCATGACAGGTCCTCAGGGCACAATTGACCACCAGCAAAATAAGACCCCCCCCCCCCAGCAACAATAGACAATAGACCCCTCCATCAACAATAGATCCCCCAGCAACAATAGATGCCCCCAACAACAATAGATCCCCAGCAGCCAGCAACAATAGACCCCCCCCCCCCAGCAGCCAGAAAGTACAAATCCCCCAGCAGCCAGCAACAATAGATCCCCCAGCAGCCAGCATTAATAGATCATCTAGCAGCCAGCAACAATAGATCCCTCAGCAGCCAGCATTAATAGACCCTCTAGCAGCCAGCATTAATACACCCTCTAGCAGCCAGCAACAATAGATCCCCCAGCAGCCAGCATTAATACACCCTCTAGCAGCCAGCAACAATAGATCCCTCAGCAGCCAGCATTAATAGACCCTCTAGCAGCCAGCAAGAATATATCCCCCAGCAGCCAGCATTAACCACTTGCTTACTGGGCACTTAAACCCCCCTCAGTCCCAGACCAATTTTCAGCTTTCAGCGCTGATGCACTTTGAATGACAATTGCGCGGGCATACAACACTGTACCCAAATGAAATTTTTATCATTTTTTTCCCACAAATAGAGCTTTCTTTTGGTGGTATTTAGTTACAGCTCGGAGTTTTATTTTTTGCTAAACAAACAAAAAAAGATGCAAAAAAAATAAAATAAATCATGTTTAATAGTTTGTTATAAAATTTTGCAAACAGGTCATTTTTCTCCTTCATTGAAGTGCGCTGATGAGACGGCACTGATAGGCTGCATTGGTGGGCACTGATAGGCTGCACTGGCGGGCACTGATAGGCATAGTTAAGATGGCACTAATAGGCACAGATAAGGTGGCACCGATAGGCACAGATAAGGCAGTACTGATGGGCACAGATAAGGCGGCACTGATGGGCAAAGATGGGCACGGATGGGTGGCACGGATGGGTGGCACGGATGGGTGGCACTAAGGGGCACTGATAGGTACCACTGATAGATGGGACTGATGGGCTCTGATAGGTGGCACTGATAGGTGGCTCTGATAGGTGGCACTGCTGGGCACTGATGGGCGGCACTGCTGGGCACTGATGGGCACTGGTAGATGACACTGATGGGCACGGATATGTGGCACTGGGGTGCAGCACCATTGTTGAGGCAGATTGTGGGCACTGTGGGTGGCAGTGGGTGGCACTGTGGGCACTGCTGGGTGGCACTGTGGGCACTGCTGGGTGGCACTGTGGGCACTGCTGGGTGGCACTGACGGGGGGCACTTATGTTTTATTAAGGTGGCACTGGCAGGGGGCAGGTGGGCACTGGCAGGGCTGGGCGTGATCGGGACTGATGTCCCGATCACGGCCGCCGGGAATCGGCTCTTTTTTTTCCTCCTCGCGCTGACAGCGCGAGGAGGAATAATAGCCGATTGCCGGCTCTGTTGCATCACATGATCAGCTGTCATTGGCTGACAGCTGATCACGTGATAAGGGGTCGGGATCGACCCCTTGCTTGGATCAGTGATCAAGCGAGTCTCATAGACTCGCCGATCACAGAGCGCGCCACGCGCGCCCCTCAGGGTGACATGTGGTGACATCTAGTGGTGGGTTAGAGCCACTACAACATGTTTATTCATGTTAATTGGTTATCTCCCTCTGTCATCTACTGCAGTTGAGTGTTATTTATTTCATTCCTAGCTAGACCCTACCTGTTTCTTCCATGTTCGATCAGTGATTATTTCTTTGTGAAGACTGGGCTTAGGAAAGTCATTGGGCTTGATGAATCTGGTGCAACTCTGCAGTAGGGTTGCCACCTTTTCTTCAAGCCCTACCCGAACACTTTAGCGCCGCACGTGCATTGGCGTGAAACGCTGCAGTCTCTGGTGTAAAGGGGAACTCTGATGAAAGGGGGTTTCTGCTCACCAAATCTCCCACTTACTTTAGAGTTCCCAGCATTCCCCCTTAAATCAGGGTTCCCAAATCCCCCTTACATCAGAGTGCCCAGGGCACCCCTTACATCTGAGTCTCCCTTATCTTAGTGTACTATCTCTCGCTCAGAGGCAGGAGAGAGAAGGGAGGAATGGGGGGAGAATTCAATCACAGACAATGGAGGGTGAGCTCACTCACCCGAGGATGGGGGCTCAGGCACTGATACCTTTCATCCACGATGTATCTGCTGGCTACTGAGCTTCACATTTCTAGCTCATCCATCCCTTTCCTGAGGCACAGAACACTGGGGATTGGAGTGTGGGTGGGCAGACAGAGGGGTAAGGGTCGGAGGAGGAGAAGCAGATTGAGCCCCCTCTTCTCTCCTGTCCTGTGTATGGGGTGGGGTCTGTGTGCACATCCATGCACTTGGCGGTTATTTGGGGAAACTGCAGTCCATTCTGAATAATGTGTCCGGTTTCAGGCGGTCTGAAACCCGGACACACGATTCAAAACCCAGACTGTCCGGGTCAATCCCGGACAGGTGGCAACCCTACTCTGCAGAGAAACCAATCAGCTTCCAGTTGACCCCCGAACGAGTGGCTGATTTAATTAGGCTTACCGTTACCTTCTTCACCTCGTGTGTGTCTAGGGGTTTCCTGAGGTTTGATGGCCCAAGAAGTGCAGAGACTGACGCCAGATCCACTTATTTTATTTTTACTTATGGATTTTTTTTTTTGCAAAAATAGTTAACCAACACAGTCTCTCAAAGTAGGGTTAGAGGGTTTAGGCAGGAAAGTCCAGGTACTCTTAGTGCTAATTCAAATAGCAAAAATCTCTCACATTAGGAAATCCAGAGAATAGCCATTCGCAGCTGGATCCTCACCCTTATCGGATAGTCCTTCTCTCACCAGGCCTAGCAGCCAACAGGGTGTTTCAATCAGGCCAAGTCTCTGCCACAGATTTGCTGTATAACACTTGAGTAAAACTGAAAGTTTGTAGAACACTCGGAGAACCCTCGTATGGTACCAGTATCTTGCAGCCGGTCCGGCGATACCACACGAGATCAGATTCCCTTGGGGTCCTTCAACGTGTCCAGGCTCTTATTGAGAAGCCAACCTTTGCGTGGCCTTCTCCCGAAGAGTCCTCCCCTGGATACCTTCACAGTTGCTGGGCCTCTCCGCTGAACCGAGACGGCATCGGACCACCTTTGAATCCTTCTTTCAGTTTCTTTGCCTCGGGCCAGCCAAGCCTGAGACCTGTAGTCAGGTGGATCCGCACCCCAGGCCATGAGAGCCCTGGGGGCTGGTCGGGAGGACCAGGACCATCAGCCAGAAAGCACTTCTGGACCGCAACCCCCCCCCCAAGCACGTGACGTCGGCACCTTAAGTACCCTCTCCCAGAATGCACAGCAAGAGTGACACTCCCACTGGGCTGGTTCCCGAGAGAGAGTAAACCCTTAATGCACCCAACTAGACTGCTTTCTGAACCCTGCCAGGGATGACAGCGCCACCTATGGTCAGGCAGAACACCATGCAGTCCAGCCAGACTGGTACTGAGGTCAAAATTTAGAGTAATTAAACCCAAAATCAAACCGCGGTTCAAGGGTAAAGTTAAATGACAAAACACATAGCTCGTGCTCTTCAGGTGGCGGCGCTACATTTGCCAAACCTTAAATGAACAAGCTGAAGTTAGAAGCTGATTGGCTCCCATGCACAGAAGCACCACATTTTACGCTCTTTAGTTTTAGTAAATCGATCCCATTCTTTTCTTAAAGGACTTCAAAAGGACTGGAAGAGCATTTCTCTGTAATGGAATTAGCTGAAGTAAAATTGGATTGGATTCAATGTCTGTTTTGTATTGAAGAGTTAAGCTGCCTGTGGACGATGCCAAGTCAGCAGGTGACTATACTGTCTGGACTGTCTGGGAGATATGTCAATGCATAAAGCTGTATTTGAAACAGAATAGCCACACTAAAACAGGAGCAGTGGTCATGTCATCGACCTAAAAGGAGCTGTAAAGTCTCAAGGTTTGCATTCAATGCTGCAGCTGCCCCTCCCCCTTTTTTTCTTACCTGAACCCGATCGTTCCAGCGATGAGCACGAGCCCAGCAGCTCCAGCCGGTGTGTCACAGATCCTCATTGGATAAATCAAATCCAGTGACACGGGAGCCGAGGGGGGCGGGGCTGAGTCCTGCTGTCTGTGTCAATGGACGCAGCAGCAGAACTCGGGAGCGTGCCCACACGGGTGCCCCTAGGGAAAGCGTTTCACCGTGGGGGCACCCAATAAAGAGGAGGGGCCAGGAGCGCTGCTGGGGGACCCCAGAAAAGGAGGATCGGGGCAGCTGTCTGTGTCAATGGATGCAGCAGCAGGACTCGGGAGCACTCCCGCACGGGTGCCCCCAGAGAAAGCGTTTCACCGTGGGGGCACCCAATAATGAGGAGGAGCCAGGAGCGCTGCCGGGGGACCCCAGAAAAGGAGGATCGGGGCAGCTGTCTGTGTCAATGGATGCAGCAGCAGGACTCGGGAGCACTCCCGCACGGGTGCCCCCAGAGAAAGCGTTTCACCGTGGGGGCACCCAATAATGAGGAGGAGCCAGGAGCGCTGCCGGGGGACCCCAGAAAAGGAGGATCGGGGCAGCTGTCTGTGTCAATGGATGCAGCAGCAGGACTCGGGAGCACTCCCGCACGGGTGCCCCCAGAGAAAGCGTTTCACCGTGGGGGCACCCAATAATGAGGAGGGGCCAGGAGCGCTGCCGAGGGACCCCAGAAAAGGAGGATCGGGGCAGCTGTCTGTGCAAAACCAACTGCACAGAGCAGGTAAATATAACATATTTGCTATTTAAAAAAAAATAAAACTTTTTTCGCCAAATACGTTAATTCGGAAATATCCAAATTAACAAAAACCCGTCTAACAAATTTTTCCAAATATTCGTAAATTCGCAAATTCAGAAATTCAAAAATTCGAAGACCCGAAAATTCAAAAATCTAAAATAAAAAAAAAAAAAAATAACTTAACTATTACTAAATATTAAATTATAGGTATTGGAATTTCCTTTCAAATTTGGCTGTTAGTAAATATAGCGAATACGAATTTATCCGAAGTTACGAATTAACTGAAATAACGAATGCCGCATCTAAACGAATGGACCGTAACAATTTTAAAATTATTAATAATAAATAACAACAATAATAATACATTTTTTTAATTATTATTTATTTGTTTCATGCCATTTGTTTAGATGTCACATTCAAATTGCCACATTCAACAATAAAATATTTTTTTTAAAAAAACTATTTTTTAAACCAGATAATAATACTAAAACCAATGAGAAAAGTTTTCAGGGACATGTGCCCAAAACTTGGAATGGTGCTTGTGGATATCGGGGATTTTTTCTCCGAGCTGTCCCAGTTTTGGCAAGAATTGGTTTAATTTATTTGGGTTTATAGGTAAACCAATTTGCTTTTGTTATTTTTGGTATATAAGGAATGTTGTGTCTATAAGGCTAATGTCACAGCAATTTCTTTTTTTTTATCTTTTAGAAGAGTTCACCAGGAAACACTGCCACCTGCTGGAAACAAAAGGATTGTAAGAAGAAAAACCCATTATAGTGGTAGTAAACTTTTTTTATTTTTTATTTTTATACCTATACAGGTAAGCTTTATCTTAATGACTGTGCACGGTTTAGGAGATATTCTAGCGAGCAGCAGCCGGTGACGTCACCTTCAGAGCTGTGTGTGACGGACGAGACTCCTGCAGGCATGCGTCCACTGACACCAATGCTGGAAGGTTATTAATGTGTGCACTGACACCTGTGCTGGGGGTTGATATTGCATACACTGACTCCAATGCTGGGGTTATTCTTGTGTCCAAGGGGGGCATCTTCGCCCTGGGCACTGGTTAACCTTGTCCTGCCACTGTCTTGAGGACTGCTGCTTCCTCTACGACTCTCCTCTCCTGAAATACTCTGCACTGCTGGAAGACTCTGCTCCTTCCTCTATAACGCTCCTCTCCTGAAATATTCTGCACTGCTGGAGGACTCTGCTCCTTCCTCTATGACTCTCCTTTCCTGAAATACTCTGCTCTGCTGGAGGACTCTACTCTTTCCTCTATAACGCTCCTCTCCTGAAATACTCTGCACTGCTGGGGGACTCTGCTCCTTCCTCTATAACTATCCTCTCCTGAAATACTCTGCTCTGCAGGAGGACTCTGCTCCTTCCTCTATAACTCTCCTCTCCTGAAATACTCTGCACTGCTGGTGAACTCTGTTCCTTCCTCTATAACTCTCCTCTCCCGAAATACTCTGCACTGCTGGATGATTCTGCTCTTTCCTCTATAACTATCCTCTCCTGAAATACTCTGCACTGCTGGAGGACTCTGCTCCTTCCTCTATGACTCTCCTCTCCTGAAATACTCTGCTCCTTCCTCTATGAGTCTCCTCTCCTGAAATACTCTGCTCCTTCCTCTATGACTCTCCTCTTCTGAAACACTCTGCTCCTTCCTCTATGACTCTCCTCTCCTGAAATACTCTGCTCTGCAGGAGGATTCTGCTCCTTCCTCTATAACTCTCCTCTCCCGAAATACTCTGCACTGCTGGAGGACTCAGCTCCTCTCCTCTCTGTCCTGCACATGTACATAGACTCTTACGGACAGATAATTAGTTGCAACAATGTGTCTATCTTTCAGACAGAGTACGTTGTATCTTTTTCTACGCTGCAATGATCAGATGGTGGGCGGGGCTAGCAGGACTGTGATTGGCTTTAGCAGTAGCCAATGACAGTCGTCCTGCTCCTGGAAACAGGGACCGCCCGCTCCCCCTAAAAGCTGACAATCGCATCTACAGCAAAGTTAGAGAACTAAACAACGTTTCCCACCTCGTGCAATGTGTGTGTGGGGGGGTTGGGGGGGGGGGGGCAGTGCCCCTCCCCCTCAGTGCAGGTGGGGTGTGGGGAACTCTGAAATAGGAATGCATTCGTGTCTCACCGACGCTTCCCTGCGCTGCCCTGCTGTTGGGGGAGGGACGAGTCGAGTGCCCGCAAAAGGGGCTTCGCGCGCCGCTTGCGGCTCCAGTGCCTTCCCCTGGTTTACGCCATTAAAAAATTTTTTTTATATTTTGCTGACTGATTAACTTCAAAAAGCTCTTTGTAGAGATTATCAGTGTCATTTAAGTTTGCCGGGCTTCTTCAAAGAGCGAGGAGAATAAAGCCATTTCATCATTTGGACTTTGCGGCGAGGAGCCCCGGCTCTGTTTATCTGCAAGAAGAAATGTTGCGGGGGCATTTTCTACGCCGCTTTATTAATATTCGCAAAGGTCTTCTGTGTCAACAACTGCATAAGGGGATAAAGCAAATATGTTTTCCATGCTCGATAACTTCACACATTCTTTCATTCGTCCTGTGAAAATGATATTCCAAATTGTATATGAAGGCGAAAAAAAAAAAAAAAAATGCGCGGGCCTGAAAAAAAATAAAATAAATAAAATAAATAAATTCCATGGCAACCAACTTTAAAGGCGTTCGGCTGTGCGCAGATTTTAATGAGACCCATTTTCAGCGCAGGAGAACGGTGGGGCTGAAAGCTGAACTCCAGGCAGATTTACAATACAGAAATGAATGCAGCCCTGTTGTTTATTAATACATCGTTTGTTTTAAATATTTTTTTATATGCAAGTAGTGTAAGTACCCAAATGTTGCCTGGTATTGCAACCCTTGCACAGCAGAGCTAGGACTGGGAGAGGGAGAAGCAGCGCAAACAGCCAATCAGTTTTGCATCAGTGCAACTTAGGAGGCTGATAGGAGGAGTGAGCAAAGAGATGAGCTCGCCAGTCTGCCACAAAAAGTGACAATTACAAGGAAAATGATGCAGTTTAAAACTGCTGGCAAATGGCATTTCATTGCCAGCTTCTTTTAAAAAAAAAAATAAAGAAATAAAAAAATTGTGCACAGACCCCTCCAAAGATCCCCCAAAATACAAAGCAGACCCGGGTCTGCTTTGTATTTTGGGGGACTATTGAAAGGCTCTGTGTGCCTTTTTTTTGTAAAGCCAGCAGAAAAATGTAATTTGTTGTCAATTTAAAACAGTTATTTTTTTGTTGTTTTTTTTTTGTAAATAACACTGTTTTAAAAATCACTGCCCCCGACTGCATGGAACTTTTAATTATTATTATTATTATTTTTTATATATATATACATACTCACTAGGGTAGTGATCACTCCCTGCCACCATTCCATGCTATTTTTTTTTTTTTAACAACCCTTTGACTATGAATCTAGAAAATGGGCTGCAGATTCAGCTCCCATTGACTTTAAAAGGGGTTCTGCTATGTATTTTCGGGGACTTTGTGCATTATTTCTTTAAAGCAGAGTTCCACCCAAAAATGGAACTTTCGCTTTAAGTGTTGGTGACCCCCTGACATGCCACTTTTGGTATGTAATTTTTTTTTGGGGGGGGGGGGTACCCTATTTTTACAGGCACCCAGCTCCCACTTCCTCCTTGGCGGTGCGGTGCCGGAAGGAAGATCACCCCTCCCCTCCCTGCAATATTCTGGGACATGTCACAGGCCCCCCGAAGATTGCCCGGCCATTTCACAGCACGCAGCGCGGCTAGTGCATGTGCAGTGCGTGCCCGGCTGCGGCTACACAGTTAGAATGCCGGCGCCTCGGAGTGGGAGTGGGGCTTCGTACGCCCGCATCGCTGGACCGCAGGACAAGTGAGTGTCTGATTATTAAAAGTCAGCAGCTACACTTTTTGTAGCTGCTGACTTTTAAAATGGGAGGAACTCCCGCTTTAAGCCAGCAGAGAAATGTCATTTGCTGGCAATTTAAAACACTTTTTCTTTGTAAATATCATTGTTTAACCACTTGCTTACTGGGCACTTAAACCCCCCGCCTGCCCAGACCAATTTTCAGCTTTCAGCGCTGATGCATTTTGAATGACAATTGCGCGGTCATACAACACTGTACCCAAATGACATTTTTATCATTTTTTTCCCACAAATAGAGCTTTCTTTTGGTGGTATTTGATCACCTCTGTGGTTTTTATTTTTTGTTACAAAATTGTAAAAAAAAATTTTTAACAAATTATTATTATTTTTTATATTTTGTTATAACATTTTGCAAACAGGTAATTTCTATGCTTCTTTAATGTGTGCTGATGAGGCGGCACTGATGGGCACCAATAGGCTGCACTGATGAGCAATGATGAGCTGCACTGTTGGGCACCGATAAAGCGGCACTGGTGGGCACTGAGAGGCGGTACTGGTGGGCACTGAGAGGCGGTACTGGTGGGCACTGAGAGGCGGTACTGGTGGGCACTGAGTGGTGACACTAAGAGGTGGCACTGATGGGTGGCACTGAAGGGCATTGATAGGTGGCACTGGTGGGCACTGAGAAGTGGCACTAATAGGTGGCACAGATAGGTGGCAGTGATGGGCACTGATAGGTGGCAGTGATGGGCACTGACGGGTGCCAATGATGGGCACTGATCGGCACTGGTAGGTTACACTGATAGGCAGCACTGCTAGGTGGCACTGATGAGGCACTGATTGGCACCACTGGTGGGCATTGATAGGTGGCACTTGTGGGCACTGTGGACACTGTCAGGTGGCAATGGCAGGTGCCACTGGCAGCGGGTACTGATTGGCACAGATGAGGGTACTGATTGGCATCCTCATCAGAAGCTGTGATCGCTGTCATGTCAGTGGTAGCCCACCCCCCCACAGTTAGAATCTCTCCCTAGGACACACTTAACCTCTTGATCGCCCCCTAGTCTTTAACCCCTTCTCTGCCGGTGTCATTTACACAGTAATCAGTGCACTTTTATAGCACTGATTGCGCTATAAATGATAATTGTCCAAAAATAGTGTCAAAAGTGTCCGATGTGTCCACCATAATGTCGCAGTCCACCGCCATTACTAATAAAAATAAAAAATAAAAATTAATAATAAAAATGCCATAAAATTATCCCCTATTTTGTAGACGCTATAACTTTTGTGCAAACCAATCAATATACGCTTATTGCAGTTTTCTTTTACCAAAAATATGTAGAAGAATACGTATCGGCCTAAACTGAAAAATAAATATTTTTTTTTTTAATATATTTTTGGGGATATTTATTATAGCAAATAGTAAACAATATTGCGTTTTTTTTTTCAAAAATTGTCCGTTTTTTTGTTTATAGCACAAAAAATAAAAAACGCAGAGGTGATCAAATACCACAAACAAAAAGACTCTATTTGTGGGAAAAAAAGGACATACGCTTTGTTTCAGTGCCACGTCACACGACCGCGCAATTGTCAGTTAACGTGACACAGTGCCAAATCGCAAAGAGTGCTATGGTCAGGAAGGGGGTAAATCCTTCCGGGGCTGAAGTGGTTAAAGATGTACATTTAATCTTCCAAATTTGTTAATTTTTGCTTTTTTATTTTATTTTATTTTTTGTGTTTTTTTTTTTTTTTTCTGTAAAGCTGCCGGACTGCAAATCACCATAGATTGGCTCTGTCAATAAGTTGCTTTAAATTGCTTTCAATGTGAAATTGAATCCAGGCAGAATGTCAAACGGAATTACAGCCGCTTGACACAGAGCCAGGAGAAAATTTGCCCTGTTCTTTTTATTAACAATTGCTGTAAGATGATTAAAAATCAGACATTAATCCAGACGTGTTCTCTTGTGTTCCAGCAAGGGACGTGCGTTCTACAACACAAGAGGGGAAGTGGTGATGGTAATGTGGGGGGGGGGGTAAAGGGAATTTCACTTTTAAATGGAAACTTCTTCATGTACATTAAGCGGGCATAGAAAAGAAACCATCAGTAATCTCATCAGCAGACAATAAAAACATGACAGGGGCTTTAACACTTGTGAGCTTCCCACTAGTGGCAGCAGGTAGCATATTATTTTTAAGGGGGGGGGGGGGGTGGCAATCCATACATTTTTGTAGTGGTTTCTATTGTTGCTGGGGGCATCTATTGTTGCTGGGTCGGACAATCTACTGTTGCTGGGGGGGGGGGCGGTCTTTTATTGATGGCTATAGGGGATCTATTTTTTTGCATTTCTTGTTATCAGTATCAAATTCCATACGAATTACATGTATTCTCTAAAAGGGGTGATACTGGAAGATGGGTAGTGAGTGGAACCAAGGTACCAGTGGCGGCCCGTCCATATGGGGCCCCCTTTCCCAGGCATCCATCCCCCTAGTCTACATGCAGGGCACCGGAAGCATGGATTCCAATGTCTTTTTTATTTTTATTGAGGCACACGATTAGAGCCTGAAGCTCTAATTGGCTTAAAAAAAAGGGTGGGCTTGGGGCGCAGTGAGCCCACCCAGTTGTGTGACAATAGTGAATTAATAATCACTATTGTCTTTCTGCTTCTGCTGCTGGTGTCAGGGCTGGGCTCAGCCCTTCCTTCTCTGAGCTGGCCACTCAGCTGTTGGCTAATTGTCAGCTCCCATCTCTCCACAGTTACTCAGCTGTTGATGATATCCTGCTCGTCAGTCCTGCCTACTTAAGCCGCCCAGTCCAGAGGTTTTCTGCCTTCGCCTTGGTCAACATCACAGAGACGCTCTCCTGTAAGCCTGTTCAAGACTTGCTTTGCTGACATCCCTTCTGGCTCCAGATCCTGCTTGCTGTTCCACTACATTGATCCCTGAGTTCTGGCTTGGCTGACTATCCCTTCCGGGTTACTGAACTTTGGCTATGTTTTGACTACGTTTGTTCTTTTTACTTTTATTATTAAACAAGTGTGATTTAACTGTACTTCTGTCTCGGCCTGATTTCATGGTTTCTGACAGCTGGCCAATCAGGAAACGGGAGGAGGGTGGTTGGCCGAGAGGAGAAGCGATTGTATTGGCCGGGCAGGGGGGAGGATGTACAGGAAGACTCAGGACTTGAGAGATGCCCCCCCCCCCCCCCCCCAGAGCGATCTTCCCAGTGCTCTGCATCGGCGTCGACTGAGTACCTCCCGCAGGGGTTGGGTGTCCAGGGGGTTTGTTTGCGCCCCCCGGCTGGAGCACTAGCCGTCGCTGCAAGGGACGGTGCTCAGAGGTGGGTATGGGGCTGAGACAAGGGGCAATTCAGAAGGAGGGAGAACCTGCACTTATTCCCTGAGAAAAACAGCCTTGGCCAAGGTCTCTGCCGGGTACTGAAGGCTGGGCAGAGCCCTTCAGCACACACATGGATCAAGCGCAATGTAATTTTTGCTTGCAGCCAGGGCCATTTTTAAGGAAGGGCAAAAGGGGCAGCTGGACTGGGCCCTGTCATGGTTGTGGGGCCCAAAGCAGCTGCCTCATACTTGCCAACTATCCTGGTTTAAATTCCCTTGTCCCTTGAGGTTTTAGTGCTGTGCTGTGTCCCAATATCTTAGTGTGACGTGCTGCTTCTAATGCTGCCCAGCTCTGCCCTATTGTTGTGTACAGATGACTCACCTGCAGACCCTGTGTTTACATGTTAATTACCTGCATTCATATGTAAATAGCGGCATCATTCATATGTAAATAGGGACAGCCAACGGCATTCATATGCATATCATGCCCCCCTGAGGTCATATCCACAGTAATCTCTAGCAACCAATCAACAAGCAGAAATCATGTGCTGTAACCTCTAGCAACTAATCAGTGAGCCGTAATGTGTGCTATAGCCTCTAGCAACCAGTCAGTGAGCGGCAATGATAGATACACTGTAACCTCTGGTAACCGATCGCAATCGCTGCCTGAACTGATTTTGAGTCTAGCTGCTATTTATTGTATGTCTTAGAGCAGGTGGAGAGCAAAACTGCATGGGGGGGGGGGGGGGGGGGGCAAGAAAAGTTTTGCCCAGGGTCCAATCAATATTAAAAGACGGCCCTGCTTGCAGCACAAAATAAAGTAATAAAGAAAAAAAAAGAAAAATATCCAGTTGTCGGAGAAGGAGAGGGCTGGAGGCAGAGTCGATACAAACAATTCAATTCTTGGGGTGAAGGTCCGCTTTAAGTATTTCATTAGAGCCTTCACACAGCTTGAATCCAAATAGGTGTCAGCTTGTCTTCTCCGTCATACAGGATGTCTGGGAGGCAGCAAGGTGAGGCTGAGGAAGGAACGCGCTCCGCTCCAAGCGTCTTGACAGTTCCGTTTCGCTTAAAATTCACAGTCACACCTTCACCTATAAATACCGCTGACTACACCGAGAGCTCTTTTCAGGCGATGCAAAGCCTTGCAACCTCACACCTTTCCTCCGGGATGATATTTTTCATTCCAGAAGTAACCGAGAAGAGCATCAGGGGGGCTTTTAAAGCCCGATAGACGCAGAAACAGATGTCACGAAAAAAAAAAAGGAAAGTTTAGGAAATGCACAAAGCCTGTCTCTACATCTAATAACTCCGTACGCAGGAAGCAAAATAGAAAAAAAAAATAAAATAAAAAGAAAGATAATGATAAAGGTGCAGAATTTCCAAGCAGACAGCAGATGCGGCCTAGTATAAACTAGGTGCAATGCTTTTTTTGGCCTCTAGAACATGGTGGCGCTATTACAGCAACAGGCCATGTACACCTTTAAAAAAAATGTAACCGTTGGGGAAATTTATTGCAATGCGGATTGACATGAGTGTTTAGTGTTTAGGTGGAAATGAGGCATGATAGGAAGAAAGTAACAATGTTTTAAAGAGCATTTCCTATTTTATGTTTTATGGATGGTCCATGAGTCCCCGGGTCATTGGCTGGGTGAACAGACAAGGGTCGTCTTTGGTTTCCACTAAGGATGCACCAATACCATTTTCTTTACAACGAGTACCGATACTTTTTTTTTTTTAGTACTCCCTGATACCAATTACCGATACCTTCCGCAACTGTTTTGTTTTCACTTCAGCTGTCAGCAATGGTACAAAGCATTGAAAAGTTATTTAGTTAAATGTTAAAAGTTAAAAGTTAAATGAAATAAATCGTTTTTTTTTATTTTTATTTTGCGCTTTGTCAAGGTGAAATGTGTAAATATATGTTAATATATATGTGAAAAAATATTCACCAACAAAGCAAAAAAAAATAGTTTTATTTGTTTATCGTTTATAAAATAGACGTGAACAGAAAAAAAAAAAAAGCTGGAAAATAATTAAATGGAGAATAGGGAGTTAATTAGGGATGATTAGTGTAAATTAAGGGTTTATAAGGGGTTAAACTGATGAACATTTGTTCATCCCATTGATCTGCAGATGAAGAAACAGGTTAAAAAATGAGCTATGTTTCGTTTTATTTTAGGAACATTTGTTCTTCCCTTTCATCTGCAGATGAAGAAACAGAAAGATTCAAAAAGAAACAATGTTTCTTTTTATTTTAGGAACAGTTGTTCATCCCTTTGATCTGCAGATGAAGAAACAGAAAGATTCAAAAAGAAACAATGTTTCTTTTTATTTTAGGAACAGTTGTTCATCCCTTTGATCTGCAGATGAAGAAACAGAAAGATTCAAACATAAGCCATGTTTCTTTTTATGTTAGTGTTTCAGTGGCTGAGCAATGCTGTTGATAAACATTGCCGGCTGCTCTTTTTTTTTTTTTTTTTTACAGCTCCAGTTACTGGACTTCTTTAACACTTCAGCTGACAACAGTGTTTTTATGTCTTTAAATGTTTTTAATGCTTTTCAAAATGAAATCGTATACTTTTTCTAGTTTTGTTGCTGTACTTTTGCACCTTTAAAATCCCCAAACCCTTGAGTTTTGATATCCTGGGATACCATTAACCACTTCAATACCGGGCACTTATACACCTTCCTGCTCAGACCAATTTTCAGCTTTCAGCGCTGTCGCACTTTGAATGACAATTGCACGGTCATACAACACTGTACCCAATCAAAATTTTTACAATTTTGTTCCCACAAATAGAGCTTTCTTTTTCTGGTATTTGATCACCTCGTTGATTTTTATTTTCTGCTAAAAAATTTTTTAAAAAGACTGAAATTTTTTTTTGTTACCGTTACAAAACTTTGTAAATAAGTACGTTTTCTCCTTCACTGATGGGCGCTAGTGGGGCTGCAGTGACTGGCACTGATAAGGTGGCACTGATGGGCACTGATGAGGTGGCACCAATGAGGTGGCACTGATGGACACTGATGATGGGCACTAATATGTGGCACTGTTGGGGCACTAATAGGTGGCACTGATGGGTACACATAGGTGGCACTGATGGGCACTGATAGGTGGCACAGATGGGCACTGATAGGTGGCACGGATGGGCACTGATAGGTGGCACGGATGGGCACTGATAGGTGGCACGGATGTACATTAATGGATGGTACTGATGGATGCCAAGCAGTGCCAAACAATAACGCCTGCCAATCAGTGATGCCCATTGTGGTCACTGATTGGCATCCCTGGTGG
This sequence comes from Lithobates pipiens, assembly GCF_037356315.1. Classification (NCBI taxonomy): domain Eukaryota; kingdom Metazoa; phylum Chordata; class Amphibia; order Anura; family Ranidae; genus Lithobates; species Lithobates pipiens. The sequence continues at coordinate 6,771,497 of NW_027507789.1, read as the reverse complement.
CCATGTGTGGCATACATGGTGACCAGTGGTGGGCATCCCTGGTGGTCCTGTTGGCATCCCTGGTGGTCCAGTGTGGGCATCTTCAGGGGGCTGCTCTGATAATCAATCAGCACAAACCCCCACCCCTGTCAGAAGAGCAGCCGATCGTCTCTCCTCTACTTGCGTCTGACAGATGGGAGTGAGAAAAAGCTGATCAATGGCTCTTCCTGTTTACATCATGATCAGCCGTGATTGGACGCGGCTGATCACGTGGTATAGAGTCTCTGTCAGAGATTCTTTACCGAGATCGGTAAAGAGTCAACAACGATCACCCTTTGATGGTCGCCTCCCGGTGGCGCGCAGCGGCTTGATATCCAGGCGACGTCGTATGCAGCCTCACCAGCACCCATCAAATGCAACCTCACCAGTGCCCATCAATGAATGTTTGCTTGCTTCCATTCATTCGGGAGTCGGGACACATACACAGTCCTCCGCCACTGCTGCGCCTCTGACACTATGTGCAAATGGAGCGGCGGTTGCCTGCTGATGCTGAGGCTTAGTTGCTTGCTGCAAAGAGAAGAGAGTAGGAGAGTACTAGGAGAGTGGGTGCCCTAGGTTGCAGGCCACCCTAGGTGGCTGCCTAGTTTGCCTAGTGGTAGCACTGGCCCTTCTTAGGAGGATTTGTTTTATCTCTGTGTATTACCTGAGCCTGGGGCCAATCACTTCACTGGGTATATGGAAGGGTTTAGAACAGGGGTCTCAAACTGGCAGCCCTCCAGCTGTTGCTAAACTAAAAGTCCCATGATGCATTGCAAGACTGACAGTTACAAGCATGGCTCCCACAGGCCGAGGCATGATGGGACTTGTAGTTTTGCAACAGCTGGAGGGCCGCCAGTTTGAGACCTCTGGTTTAGAATGATAAAGTCACAGAAAGAACATTTTTACACGGCCTATTTAAATAAATTGAAATCTCTTCACAGCGGCTAAAATGTTGCTTGTTCATTATTCCCAACGATGGAAGTTGCAGCGAGTTAACGGCACATTATTATTAAGTCAAGGTGGCAAGGCCTCTGACCCGCAAATTAGCATCTGTCAAATGATAACACAGAGGACTTTGTAACTGTTTCCCATGCAAAGGGAGGAAAGGATGTTAAATTATCTCTGGCATCTCACTCCCGCTGGTCCTCACTTACTGGAAGACTTAGCATAATAGATTGGCACTCCGGAGAGGTCTTGGCACCATGGGGCACCTTCCTTTACTTTTTAAAGAGCAGTGAAACTGGAGACCGGGAAAAAAAAAAATGCTTGGATACTTTAACGGAACATATGGAGGAGAGCGTGGAGGTCAAGAAACTCCTTCCAAAAAGCGAAGGAGGAATTGCCCCATTGAATCATGTCCGGCAGAACTGCTCGTCCAGGTGTGTAATATACAGGCCATAATTGTCTGGAAACGCGCATACATCAAAGAGCCGCTGGTTCGGTCGATGAGCACCCTGCTGCTTCGATGTCCCATAATGCTCGGTGAACCAGTAGGTCGCACGGCGTTATACGGAACGGCCAAGTCATTAAAAGAACGAAAAGCCCCAAAAATTGAGGCACGCCATTCTGCAACTAGTGAAAATAAAGAGAGAAAAAAAAAATACCTCTGTGCTGCCTGTATATAAAATGTTGTATATAAAGTGTAAATAAATACATTTATTGATGGGAACCAAGGCTAAATGTGGAAGAGTTCTACAGCATAAATGGACTTTTTTAATCCATTGCCGAAAGGCGGCTACAGCACGGGGCGTCCTCCCAGAACCCCGCCGGCCTGCGTGCCCCCCCGGGGTGCGCTCTTTGATCGGTGTGTCCTTTCGAATACAGCTTATCACAGATTGAGGTTAGGGGCCAATCACAGTGGTTCTTTACCATGTGATCAGCTGTGTTCAATCACAGCTGACCCCATGTAAACAAATGCCAGTTACCAGCATTTCCTTTCCTCAGCGCTGTCGAAAGCGTATAACTGGGTATCCTGTGACAGCACACCTTTACAATGATAATCAGGACACTTATATCAGTGCAGCCCCATCAGTACCACCTATCAGTGCAGCCTCACCAGTGCCTCCTCATCAGTGCCCATCAGTGCAGCTTCATCAGTGCCCATCATCAGTGCAGCCTCATCACTCCCCATCAGTGCAGCCTCATCAGTGCCCATCAGTGCAGCCTCATCAATTCCCATCAGTGCAGCCTCATCAGTGCTAATCATCATTGCAGCCTCATCAGTGACCATCATCCGTGCAGCCTCATCAGTGACCATCATCCGTGCAGCCTCATCAGTGCCCATCATCAGTGCAGCCTCACAAGTGCCCATCATCAGTGCAGCCTCATCAGTGCCCATCATCAGTGCAGCCTCATCAGTGCCTATCATCAAATCAAAGAATGGGAAAGGAAGAAGGGATTATTACGGTGCTAAGAAACTTGTGTAGCAGCCATAACCCATTGCAGGGCGGCCTTGACTTTATGGGCTTACCAGTTACTTTCTCTTGGCCTGCTCTTCCACTTCTAGGGGTTCCCAGGGTTGATACCTAATGACTTGCACACTGACACAGATGAAGTCCTTTTTCAAGAGGTTTATTTTGCAGTAAGAACTTTCAAATAACACAGTCTCTCTTAGGGAACAGAGGGCACGGGTGAAGAACTCAGGTACCTTGAACTGCAGGTCTAGCAAAGTCTCTATTCGCACCCAGAGAGTAGCCACTCGCAGCTGGGTACTTCAAGGCTGAACAGATCTCTAGCCAGAGATCATGGCAGTCAGCACGTTGACTCAAACTTGAACAATCAACTGAGGGTGAACAGGAACCCTTTTTCGCTGTACCTGGAACGTTTCCCGTCTCCTCAATGGTACTGGAAAAGTGTGAATTCGTCAATGTCCTTCCCAACTCAGTAATCAGGCACTTCTCAGGATGCCACTTGCCGGCCCTCCTCCGAAGAGTCCTCCCCGGTCACTTCCATGAGCCGCGGTGTCCCTCCAAGCTGAGAGAACACCCGGACACCTTGAATCCTCCCTCAGTTACTGCACCTCGGACCAGCGGGGCCCGAGACTCGGGAACAGTCCCTACCCCAGACCAAGCAAGTCTATCAGGGGCCACCGACAGGAACATGTTGCGGGGTGTCGAACACCCCGTGACCCCTCACGGGGCTACCCCGGTCCTGGAACCAGAACAGACCACACAGGTCTCACGAACAACTCCGGAACCCAGAACACGTGACCCACACCCCCTTAAGTACCCCTTCCCAGACTCCTCAGCGGGCCTGGCACTCCCACTGATTGGCTCCGAGAAGGCCGATACTTAAACATACAACCAGACCTGGTTCTGGCCTGTCATGTGCACCTCACTGTTCACATGACCAGGCAGAACTTCCAAACACAGCCTGGCCAGACTGGTGTTAAGGCCTACCTACACAATTAACCCTCAGAAGCTTTAGTGTTCTGAGGCCAAAAACTAAATTTACATGCGTAAGACATTTGATCCCAAATGTCATCTGCTACACATGCATATACAACAAATTAAAAAAAATATATATATATAATTTATTTGTATTACATCAAAAATAATTACATCATAAGAATACTAAAAACCATACAGTTACAGGGAGAGATATACAAACAATAAAGACCCCAGTTTGTACTCGGCCTGTAGTATGATATACAGGTCGGATCTTCCCTACATGTTTCGCCAAACCATTGGCTTCCTCAGGGGAATGAAATAAACTGACAAGTTGATAGAAAGCTCTACAGAGATAAAAAGAATAGAAATAAACAGTAAAAAAGAATACAATTTACAATATAATAGTACATTTTGCACACAAATATAAATTTCAAAAATGACCTCCTGTACGGTATTGTGGAGTGCAGCCTCACATGTGCACTTCATCAGTGCAGCCTCATAAGTGCACATCATCAGTGCCTATCGGTGAAGAAGAAAAATGATTTACTTGCAAAATATTACAACAGAAAAGAAGAAAAAGTATATTTTGTCAAAATTTTTGGTCTTTTTTGTATGTTTAGCAAAAAAAGACCAAAAATTTTGACAAAATATACTTTTTCTTCTTATATTATTATATATAAATAAAAAAAAACGGTGGTTAAATACCGCCAAAGGAAAGCTCTGTCTGTCTTAATAAAAGATAACAATTTCATATGTGTACAGTGTTGCATGATCGCGCAATTGTCATTTATTTTCTCTGTGTAGTGCGGGCTGTCTGTGCTACACAACAGTATCTCCATTACATTATACACAAGTTATATTTACAGCGCAAAAAATAAAAATCCCAGATTTCATTTTTTTTTATAAAACAGCCACTGACTGACCTAGTCTGTGTAAGACATTATTTTGGGGAAAACCGAATTCTGGAAAGAAAAAACCCCGATCCTGTACTGTGCGTTTTATTGAAATTTCAATGTAAAGAAATCTCAGAAGAAGTAATGGCGCTTCTTAAAGATGATTTGTCAACCAGAAATATTCCCTTTCTCCCTTCAGATGCTCCGATAAATCAGACTCAATTGATTTTCCAGCCAACGCCGCGCTCCGCACTAAATCAAAGCCTTTCTGTTGATAACAGGTAATTGTACAGCCAGAAAACGGGCGCAATAGTCTGCCAAAGATACAGAACATTCGCCTGACGAGGCCACGGACTGGAGGTGAGAACTGTTGCCACTTGTCAGTGGGTGATGGATAAGCTTCAGATACATTTGGAAGAAAAACAACGATGGATGCCCTTGGAGTTCCCATGAAAAAAAAAAACACGATTTTTATTTTCAGATAAGTTGAAGGGTGTCCCTTTACCCCTTCATTTTTTATTTTATTTATTTATTTATTTATTTTTTTGCACAAGAAATTTGGGGCCAGAACATTACCTTAGGCCTGACTATGGCATTTTTAGTGCTTTTTGCATTTTGCAGATTTGCACTACAGCACATGTTCCATAGGAAACCATGTTAAATGGACAGTAGTGCAAATTACTAGTAAAAAAAAAATAAAAAATAAATTCCATAAATACATCCCATAGTTTGTAGGCGCTATAGCTTTTCGCTATAACTTATTGATAACCAATCAATGTTTGCTTTTTAGGATTTTTTTTCACCAAAAATATGTAGCAGAATACAAATGGGCCTTAACTAATGAGGACATTTGATTTTTTTGACTTTTTTTTATTGGATAGGTTTTATAGCAGAAAGCAAAAACTGTTGTTTTTTTTTTTTCAAAATTGTCGGTTGTTTTTTTTTTAGTTTATAACGCAAAAAATAAAATCCGCAGAGGTGATCAAATACCACCAAAAGAAAGCTCTATTTGTGAGGAAATAAAGGCTGTCAATTTTATTTGTATACAGCGTTGCACGACCGTGCAATTGCCATTTAAAGCGTTGCAGTGCTGTATCACAAAAAAATGGTCTGGTCATGAAGGCAGTAAATCTCCCGGAGCTGACATTTTTTTTTTCAAAATTGTCGGTTGGTTTTTTCGTTTATAATGGAAAAAAATGAAATCCACAGAGGTGATCAATTACCACCAAAAGAAAGCTCTATTTGTGGGGAGAAAAAGGCCATCAATTTTATTTGTCTACAGCGTCGCACGACCGTGCAATTGTCAGTTAAAGCGTTGCGGTGCTGTACCGCAAAAAACGGCCTGGTCATGAAAGGGGGTAAATCATCCGGAGCTGACGTGCTTAAAAAACGTGTAAAACATAAGCAGTCATGTTGATGTTTTGTAGAATCAGTTAAAAAATCTTCCAGACTGTATAATATGAGGTGATAGATCTTAAAGGGCACTCCCTTTTGTGGTGTATTTTGGACAAAAACAAAGAAAAAAAACAGCAGCTCCAATTGGCTGATCATTAACCAGACTGACAGTGCAGGTGCAGGAGAGGCACTGACACCTGAGAGGTTTAGGGTGGTTGCCAAGGGCAGCAATGGCAGTTCACACTGTACATGAGGCCTGCTCTCCATGCACAGCCTGCCTCCCCCGGACACGGTGTGCTTCATTTCTGATACTTCTACCTCAGACTTGGCTTCATTTATCATCAGGACATCAGAGAAGGACCTCCACAACTCAGCCCTCTATCATTGTTCTTTGCCTGACCCGGGTCCCATGGCCTCTGGATGTAGTTCTGTCAGTGAATTCTCCACATGGACTGCACACACCGCCTGCAGACAGCTGAAGCAGAACCAAACTGGATACGGTTCCCTGAGGTAACCTGACCCTGTTTACTTCACAAAATGGCCGCCCACTGCAGTGACTGACTGGAGTCCATCTTGTGTGCTTTTATCATCAGGACATCAGAGAAGGACCTCCACAAATCAGCCCTCTACCATTGTTCTTTGCCTGACCCAGGTCCCATGTCTTCTGGATGTGGTTCTGTCAGGGAATTCTCCACATGGATGGCGCACACCGCCTGCAGACAGCTGAAGCAGAACCAAACTGGACACTCTTCCCTGAGGTAACCTGACCCTGTTTACTTCACAAAATGGCTGCCCACTGCAGTGACTGGAGTCCATTTTGTGTGCTTTTATCATCAAGACATCAGAGAAGGACCTCCACAAATCAGCCCCCTACCATTGTTCTTTGCCTGACCCGGGTCCCATGGCCTCTGGATGTGGTTCTGTCAGCAAATTCTTCACAGCCTGACCTGGGTCCCATGTCTTCTGGATGTGGTTCTGTCAGCGAATTCTCCACATGGACGGCGCACACCGCCTGCAGACAACTGAAGCAGAACCAAACTGGACACGGTTCCCTGAGGTAACCTGACCCTGTTTACCTTTACAAAATGGCCACCCACTGCAGTGACTGGAGTCCATTTTGTGTGCTTTTCTGCAGCATATAGGGTACAGTTTTTAATAGCTGGGAAGAACACAAAATGGTTGCCGGAAGCTCTGCTTTGGGTCTTTTTTGGTATGGCTCCTTTAGACTTTTGTTTGAGGGGGGTGAAAAAATAACCAAGCGTGATCCATTCAAGCAAATTGGGACATGTGGCAACTGCCTCGCAACCGCGTGCAGTGCATGTGGTTGCAGCACATTGGTGCAACATTTATGAGGTAAAACCAGCGGTGAGGAGGCTTTATATGGCTTCCTCACTGCCTGTCAAACATCTCTGAAAAGAGATCCAAAAACTGATTACTTTTCAGAGGCACACCAATTTAGCCACACCTCTAAACTTAGCCTATGAGTTGTGAGAGGGTTTACCATTTCTGGGGCCATGTGGACTTTCCTGAGAGAGCGCATTGCCGCCATTTACTTGTACATGCATATATGTGTGTGTGTGTGTGTATATATATATATATATATATATATACACACACACATATATTTTTATACACACACACACACACACACACACACACACACACACACACACACACACACACACACACACACACACACACACACACACACACACACACACACACACACACACACACACACACACACACACACACACACACACACACACACACACACACACGTGCAGGAACTCCCCCCTCCTTGTCTCTGCCCCTACCCACCTCTGAGTGCCGTCCCTTGGTTCCACCCCCTACCCACCTCCCAGTACCAACCCTTTTGTGGTGCTAAATCATTTGTATGGTATTTGTTAATGATAACAAGAAAAACAGTAAAATCGAACCTCAGCAGCCAGCAGCAATAGACCCCCCCCCAGCAACAATAGATCTCCCCCAGCAATACTAGATGCCCCCCAGGAACAATAGACCTCCCCCAGCAGTAATAGATACCCCCCAGAAACAATAGACCTCCCCCAGTAGTAATAGATACCCCCAGCAACAATAGACCTCTCCCAGCAGTAATAGATACCCCCCAGCAACATTAGACCCACCCCAGCAACAATAGACCTCCCCCAGCAGTAATAGATACCCCCCGGCAACATTAGACCTCCCCCAGCAGTAATAGATACCCCCCAGCAACATTAGACCTCCCCCAGCAGTAATAGATACCCCCAAGCAACATTAGACCCACCCCAGCAACAATATACCTCCCCCAGCAACACTAGACCCACCCCAGCAACAATAGACCTCCCCCAGCAACAATAGACCCACCCCAGCAACAATAGACCTCCCCCCAGCAGTAATAGATACCCCCTAGCAACACTAGACCCACCCCAGCAGTAATAGATATCCCCCCAGCAACACTAGACCCACCCCAGCAACAATGGACCGCCTGTTACAAAATACCACCCCAGCAACAATAGATCCACCCGTGCAACAGTAGACTCCCAGCAACAACAAAAGATTTCCCAGCAGCCAGCAACAATAGGCCTCTCCCTCAACAATTGACCCCTCCCCCAGTAACAATAGACCTCAGCAACAATAGATTCCTGCCAGCATCAATAGGCCCTCCAGCATACCCCAGTACCCCTTGCCATTACATACATTCAGTACTGAAGGTGCCGGAACTGCGTTCCCCCACGTTCCTGCTGAAAAGAAGCCATATATATATATATATATGTATATGTATGTGTATATGCGCAGGTGCTGTTTGTAGGTGCAGTGCGCGGGTGCTGTTTGCGGGTGCTGTGCGTGGGTGCAGTGCGCGGGTGCAGTGCGCAGGTGCTGTGTGCAGGCAGCCCCTGTAAGTCTATGGGGGAATGCGATGACTGTACAGACACGACCACTTGCCGAAATTTGACAGCAACATGAGGGAGAGCGACCCTGAAGGCTTCCCCCTGAACCAAACTTAACATTTTCCTACACTAACAACCTAGCACACTAGAGGGTGCTACAGTCTAACTGCCTCCTGAAAAGCGATTTAATGCAGGTCGCTCTTCAGAGGGCACCATAAGTGCAAACAAGCACTAAAGGGTGATCACATATTGACGTTGAAGCCGCATGTACTGACCAGCAGTTATTCCACACAAAGCATTTCACATTTGCAGCTCTCTGCATGTTTTTTCCCCCGGCTTGCGGTGCTTTAACAGCCTTTTTTACATTTTATGAAGCAGAATCCATAAATAGGCTGTAAGGGCGACGGGTCAGCCCTGCCGCTTTATTATTCGCCAATATGTTTAGGGACTCCGGGTCGCTGCAAGTGTAATACAAAACCGGTACTACCTCATCCGTGAAATTTTTTATTTTTTTTTATATAGAGAGGCGTTTGTCGATCTTCCAGCTGTTCAAAGCTCATATTGACAAAATGGTTTATTAAAAAAAAAAAATCAGCTCTGTAAATGAAACAGTTCGGCGTTCTAAACCCACGCATGCGCAGCTCGCTCCTCTTTAGCTTCTGCTGTTACAGGCGTCTAGGATGCCGGGAGAAATCTCCTATTAGTGTGTCTCAGAACTTGGGCAGTACGGGATATTTTTATTTATTTTTTGCGAGGGTTTGCAGATGTATCTCTTCAACTCCGGAAGGTTTTACCCCCCCCCCTTCTTGACCAGGCCGTTGTTTGCTATTCAGTGCTGCGCTACTGGTAATTGCGCCGTCATGCAACACCGTTCCCAAATTACATTTATGAAAACAATTTCACACAAATAGAGCTTCCTTTTGGTGGTATGTAATCACCTCTGGGGGTTTTTTTTATTTATTTATTTTTTATTAAATAAATGAAAAAAGACCTAACATTTTTGAAAAAAAAGCACATTTTTTTTTCACTTTCTGCTATAAAATATATCCAATAAAACAAATTAGTTAAATAAATTTGGCCCAAAATGTATTCTGCCACACCAGTGGCGGCCCGTCCATTAGGGGTGCCCGGGTGCCGCCCCCTCTCTCCAGGCCACCCCCTATAATGCATAAATGATAGATTCACGCATAGCATGAATCTATCCATGGCCGCCGCGACCGCCCCATATTTATGCGTCCGGCCCCTTTCGGGGGCAGCGGGTGCATTAATTACAGCGGCAGGGTTTTTTTTTTGAAGCACCTTATTAGAGCCAGAGGCTCTAATAGCCTTCAAAATAGGGTGGCAGAGAATGTGTCCGGAGCCCACCCAGGTGTGTTACAACAGCGATATTTGCTGTTGAAACGCGGATCCTCAATCCGGCCAAATGGAAGCGGGTGTGAGACCAGTTTTCTGATCGGCCTGAAAAGAGAAGACTACTGATAGGCCGCCGAGGAGGAGGGAGAAAACGGAAGAAAACGCCGCCGTGGAGAGCGGGAGAACGGGAAGCCGCCGGTGATGGAGAACAGGAGGCTGCCGCCAAAAGGGGGGAAGCTGCTAGTGATGGAGAACGGGAGGCTGCCACCAAAAAGGGGAAAGCTGCCGGTGATGGAGAACAGGAGGCTACCGCCAAAAAGGGGGAAGCCGCCGGTGATGGAGAACGGGAGGCCACCACCAAAAAGGGGGAAGCCGCCGGTGATGGAGAATGGGAGGCCGTTGCCAAAAAGGGGGAAGCTGCCGGTGATGGAGAACAGGAGGCTGCCGCCAAACAGGGGGAAGCCGCCGGTGATGGAGAACAGGAGGCTACCGCCAAAAAGGGGGAAGCCGCCGGTGATGGAGAACGGGAGGCCACCACCAAAAAGGGGGAAGCCGCCGGTGAAGAATGGGAGGCCGTTGCCAAAAAGGGGGAAGCCGCCGGTGATGGAGAACAGGAGGCCATTGCCAAAAAGGGGGAAGCTGCTGGTGATGGAGAACAGGAGGCTGCCGCCAAACAGGGGGAGGCACCTGGTGATGGAGAACAGGAGGCTGCCGCCAAAAAGGGGGAAGCCGCCGGTGATGGAGAACAGGAGGCTGCCACCAAAAAGGGGATAGCTGCCGGTGATGGGGAACGGGAGGCTGCCGCCAAAAAGGGGGAAGCCGCCGGTGATGGAGAACAGGAGGCTGCCGCCAAAAAGGGGGAAGCTGCTGGTGATGGAGAACGGGAGGCTGCCGCCAAAAAGGGGGAAGCTGCCGGTGATGGAGAACAGGAGGCCACCGCCAAAAAGGGGGAAGCCGCCGGTGATGGAGAACAGGAGGCTGCCGCCAAAAAGAGGGAAGCTGCCGGTGATGGAGAACAGGAGGCTGCCGCCAAAAAGGGGGAAGCTGCCGGTGATGGAGAACGGGAGGCTGCCGCCAAAAAAGGGGGAAGCTGCCGGTGATGGAGAACGGGAGGCTGCCGCCAAAAAAGGGGGAAGCTGCCGGTGATGGAGAACGGGAGGCTGCCGCCAAAAAGGGGGAAGCTGCCGGTGATGGAGAACAGGAGGCCGCCGCCAAAAAGGGGGAAGCCGCCGGTGATGGAGAACGGGAGGCTGCCGCCAAAAAGGGGGAAGCTGCCGGTGATGGAGAACGGGAGGCTGCCGCCAAAAAAGGGGGAAGCTGCCGGTGATGGAGAATGGGAGGCCGCCACCAAAAAGGGGGAAGCCGCCGGTGATGGAGAACGGGAGGCCATTGCCAAAAAGGGGGAAGCTGCCGGTGATGGAGAATGGGAGGCCGCCGCCAAAAAGGGGGAAGCTGCCGGTGATGGAGAACGGGAGGCTGCCGCCAAAAAAGGGGGAAGCTGCCGGTGATGGAGAACGGGAGGCCGCCGCCAAAAAGGGGGAAGCTGCGGGTGATGGAGAACGGGAGGCTGCCGCCAAAAAGGGGGAAGCCGCCGGTGATGGGGAACGGGAGGCTGCCGCCAAAAAGGGGGAAGCCGCTGGTGATGGAGAACAGGAGGCTGCCGCCAAAAAGAGGGAAGCTGCCGGTGATGGAGAACAGGAGGCTGCCGCCAAAAAGGGGGAAGCTGCCGGTGATGGAGAACAGGAGGCTGCCGCCAAAAAGGGGGAAGCTGCCGGTGAAGGGGTAAGTGCTACCGACCAACCGACGCCCCCCAAATTTTTTTTTTACACCAGCCGCCACTGTGCTACATGTCTTTGGTAAAAGAAAATCCCAAATGTATGTTGATTGGTTTGTGTGTCAGTTATAGTGTCTACAAACTTTGGTATGTATACTGTAATTTTTTTTTATTTTTTTATATACTATTAATGGCAGTGATCAGCGACTTTTAGTGAGACTGCGATAGGGCGGCGGACAATCTGACACTAACTGACGCTGGGTGAAACTGACTGACTGCCAGTAACATCTCCAGTGACACTAATACAGTGATAGTACTCTACTAATGAGACTGGCTGGGAAGGGGTTAACATCGTGGGTAATCAGGGGGTTAAACCGGAGTTCCTCCCAAAAATGGAACTTCCACTTTTCAGAATCCTCCCCCCTTCCGGTGTCACATTTGGCACCTTTCAGGGGGGAGGGGTAGCAGATACCTAATCTAATCTGTCTAATACAGGTTTTTTGCTCCCACTTCCGGGTATAGCTACCCAAGCCACCCGCGGGTATCTACGCCATTACCCGCCCCACAGGTCCCAGGAGACAGCATGGAGCAGTGGGAACGCGCAGCGCGAGTCGCACATGCACAGTAGAGAACCAGGAAGTGAAGCCTCAAGGCTTCATTTCCTGATTTCTTTACAAAAGATGGCGACGGCAGCACCTGAGAGCTGAGGGGCAGATCGGCTTCGGGTGCGGACATCGCGAAGCGCCCTGGACAGGTAAGTGGCCATATTTTAAAAGTCAGCAGCTGCAGTATTAAAAAAAAAATCAAAAAAAAAAAATCGGCGGGAACTTCACTTTAAGTGTCTGCCTAACAAGTGGTTAATTTGTGCTGCTATTTACTGAAGTCTCTTTGTTTCTTCACCCTGCTTTGCAGGGAGAAGAAACAGAGCTTGTTCCCTCTATTCAGGGCCTTGTGTTGATTGTCAACACAGGGCCCTGGGCTGTGATTGGACACAGCCGATCAGCAGGTCCCAGCCATGAATCATTGGCTGACAAACTGCCGCTGTCTCCAATCACAGCGGGAGCGGGCGGTCGGGCGGGCGGCGCACACGCGCGCCCTGTACCCGGAGGAGGCCGGCGATGTACAGGTCCTGTACGGGCCGCCTGTCCGCAGTACATTGTGGTTGGTGGGCGGTCCTCAAGTGGTTAAACTAAGAAGAATATTGCGACACTGCATAGCGTTATTTTTTTTTTTTATGGCCCCGGGGCCCCTGGACTGCACTGTGCTGAACACACAGCGTGATAAGAGATCTCTTCACATGATCTGCAACCAAAACATCCCCACTGCGGCTGGAAGGTGTCACTGCGGCTGGAAGGTGTCACTCGGCTCCTTTGTGAGATGAATGATGTGATACATGACAATGTTTTACAAACTTTCCCTGAAGTATAAAGTGTGAGAGCAGGAGAGAGCCGGGGGTGCGATTCGCCGCTTCTGACTGACAGCCATTATATTTCCATTATATATATATTTTTCACGTTTTTTTTATTTTTTTTGCATTAGTTACTATTAGTTATATGTTGATCCACCCACACGCTGTCAGAAAAAAAGCTCTTTGGAAAGAACGGTAAATGCGTGCGGCATCTTGAGCGCGGCACTCCTCGCACTAACTAGAAACACGGCATAGAGAGGTAAGTGATGAGCTCCACGGGCCTATCAAATACAACAGACAAGTGTCTGTTTATTTCACAGAAATAATAAAAAAAAAGCGACATTTTCCTTCCTGATGAGTAACAAAGAAAAACACAACAATATCAACAATGAAAAGATGTTCTTGTTTACCCCCCAAAGGGGTTGTATCAAATCAGAGGTCTCAGAACTGGGGCCCGGGGGCCAGATATATCCCTTTGCTCCCTTTTATCCAGCCCTTTGGGCCCTTATCCATCCACTGACACCAACAATGGGGCACTATTCCATTCACTGATACCAACAATAGGGCACTATTCCATTCACTGACACCAACAATAGGGCACTATTCCATTCACTGACACCAACAATGGGGCACTATTCCACCCACTGACACCAACAATAGGGCACCATTCCATCCACTGACACTAACAATAGGGCACTATTCAACTCACTGACACCAACAATAGGGCACCATTCCATTCACTGATACCAACAATGGGGCACCATTCCATCCACTGACACCAACAATGGGGCACCATTCCATCCACTGACACCAATGATGGGGCACTATTCCTAAATATTCAGCTGCTGATTTGATTTTCCCAGCCCATTATTGTCTAGATAGAACCTTTCCAGACAGATGGGGGAAGCAGTCAACCCTACAGCCAGCGAAACACGGAACAGACCAAAACAACCACATGCAGCTCAACCGATTACAGCGAGCCGGTAACTAGATCTACCTAACCTAGCACCTACCTAGGAGGTGCTGCAGAGGTAAGTACAGCGGGGGCGGGGAAGTTATAGCAAAAAATTCTAAATTGTGGCTCTTTGTTTATAGCGCAAAAAATAAAAACCGCAGAGGTGATCAATTACCACCAAAATAAAGCTCTATTTGTGGGGGGAAAAAGGACGTCAATTGTGTTTGCGTACAGCGTCTCGCGGCCGCGCAATTGTCAGTTAAATTGGCGCAGTGCCATATCGCAAAAAAATGGCCTGGTCATTAAGGGGGCAAATCCTTCCGGGGCTGAAGTGGTTAAGCAGACCACAAGGGAGCATTAAAAAAAAAGCGGATTGTTCGTGTTCACATGCGTTTATATAATGGGAGTGATACTGATAACCTTCCTCTGTGAACAGGTAAGTACATGTGATGGGTGACCATACTGTGGCTTTTAAATCACTTTGCTGATAATACCCTGTGATATAAATTGTCTGCGGCCCACAATGCTCTGCCAGATTCACGAGCACCGAGAGGATCACAGCGCTGAATATAAACGTCTTGTACAGTCAGCACTTCCTATGGGGACCCGCCGCTGCCCGTCTCCTATTTATCAGATCTCTCGGAGTCCCTCGGAGCCCCCCCCAGCTGCATCTTTCTGTCCTCCAAAGGTCTAAATTGACTTGTGCTGCGGATCTGCTGCAGCACTGCCAGCGTCAGCGAGGATTCTCTGCCTGTTAAGTCATGCGTTTTCATTCCTAAATTGAGCCCGAAACTTGTCTCACATGCAATTATCTATTACTGGCCTGTAAATTCTGAATGCAGGTATCGAAGTTTCTATTTTAGGCTGGGTTCACACTGAAGCGATGCGGGTTCCCGCATCGCATGCCTCCCGCCAGCAGTTCACACTGCCCTATGCGGACTGCTGGGAGTGTCAGTGAAATGTTAATGACACCCCCAGATCAGTTCGCATATCGCAGTGCGATCTGCACACTCGCACAGGAATCGGATCGCATGGTGTGAACACCCATGCGATCCGATTCTGCTGCGGACCAAAAAAAAGGTCCTGTGCGAGTTTGCGGCGGTTGCGATGCGAATTCAGCCATACTATCTGTATGGCTGAACTCGCATCGCACAGAGATCGGATGTGATTTGCACTGCAGTGCGGTGCGAATCACATCCGGGTCTCCCAGCCGCAGCAGTGTGAACCCGGCCTAAAAGGGGATCAACAATCGCAGCATACACTTTCCTTTTTATAACATCAGCATTGTAGTAACAACGTAAATAATACTTAACAATCCAATATAGGATTACTTGACAAATCTTTCATGCTCTGAGCGCCGCTGCCTGTATGCCAGCCAACTCTTTCCACAACTTCCTCAATTTCCTGCATGCTTTGCAGCTTCTCCTCAATGTCTAAGGACTACATGTCCCATGGTACCTTGCTGCCTGCAAGCTATGATTCCCGTACTGACTTCGCCTCCTGAAATGCCTCCCCTCACTACCACTGCAGTTCAGAAAGCGGGCTCTGTGAATTGTGTCACACAGCAGTGCCAACTCACAGGGCATAGTGACTATGTGTCACAGATGCATGGGTCAACACAGTGGCTCAGTGGTTAGCACTCCAGTCTTGCAGCACTGGGGTCCTTGGTTTGAATTCCAACCAGGATACTATCTGCATGGAGTTTGCATGTTGCCCCTATGCTTGTGTGGGTTTCCTCCTACACCACAAATAGACCTACTGACAAGTAAATTGGCTCCTGTCAAAGTTTGCCCCAGTATATAGTGTATATATATATATACACATATGCAGTGTCCCATCATTGATGTCAGTTTAAGGACCAATGTGAGGAGTGCCCCATCATTCCTCCCACTGATACCAATGATGGGGCACTATTCCTCCCACTGATACCAATGATGGGGCATTATTCCTCCTACTGATACCAGTGATGGGGCACTATTCCTCCCACTGATACCAATGATGGGGCATTATTCCTCCTACTGATACCAATGATGGGGCACTATTCCTCCCACTGATACCAATGATGGGGCACTATTCCTCCCACTGATACCAATGATGGGGCACTATTCCTCCCACTGATACCAATGATGGGGCATTATTCCTCCTACTGATACCAGTGATGGGGCACTATTCCTCCCACTGATACCAATGATGGGGCATTATTCCTCCTACTGATACCAGTGATGGGGCACTATTCCTCCCACTGATACCAATGATGGGGCACTATTCCTCCCACTGATACCAATGATGGGGCACTATTCCTCCCTCTGATACCAATGATGGGGCACTATTCCTCCCACTGATACCAATGATGGGGCACTATTCCTCCCACTGATACCAATGATGGGGCATTATTTCCCCCACTGACACCAATGATGGGGCACTATTCCTCCCACTGATACCAATGATGGGGCACTATTCCTCCCATTGATACCAATGATGGGGCACTATTCCTCCCACTGATACCAATGATGGGGCACTATTCCTCCCACTGATACCAATGATGGGGCACTATTCCTCCCATTGATACCAATGATGGGGCACTATTCCTCCCACTGATACCAATGATGGGGCACTATTCCTTCTACTGATACCAATGATGGGGCATTATTTCCCCCACTGACACCAATGATGGGGCACTATTCCTCCCACTGATACCAATGATGGGGCACTATTCCTCCCATTGATACCAATGATGGGGCACTATTCCTCCCACTGATACCAATGATGGGGCACTATTTCTCCCACTGACACCAATGATGGGGCACTATTCCTCCCATTGATACCAATGATGGGGCACTATTTCTCCCACTGACACCAATGATGGGGCACTATTCCTCCTACTGATACCAATGATGGGGCACTATTCCTCCCATTGATACCAATGATGGGGCACTATTCCTCCTACTGATACCAATGATGGGGCACTATTCCTCCCACTGACACCAATGATGGGGCACTATTCTTCCCACTGATACCAATGATGGGGCACTATTCCTCACACTGATACCAATGATGGGGCACTATTCCTCCCACTGACACCAATGATGGGGCACTATTCTTCCCACTGATACCAATGATGGGGCACTATTCCTCCCACTGACACCAATGATGGGGCACTATTCTTCCCACTGATACCAATGATGGGGCACTATTCCTCACACTGATACCAATGATGGGGCACTATTCCTCACACTGATACCAATGATGGGGCACTATTCCTCCCACTGACACCAATGATGGGGCACTATTCTTCCCACTGATACCAATGATGGGGCACTATTCCTCCCACTGACACCAATGATGGGGCACTATTCTTCCCACTGATACCAATGATGGGGCACTATTACTCCTACTGATACCAATGATGAGGCACTATTCCTCCCACTGATACCAATGATGGGGCACTATTTCTCATACTGACACCAATGGAATTTCGCACCATTTTCGTGCGGAAATCAAATTTGAGGAATCGGACATGTTGGACATTTTTTGAAAAACTAACGATTTTCTAATCAATGACGGGAGAATCGTGCGAGAAACGCAATAAGAAAAGAAAATTTACGGAGAGAGAAAAGAAGACTCCCGGCCACGAAAAAATTTTTCTGTAGCAACACGAGGTGAAATTGAAGGCCTGGTCGGCCAAATTTGGAAAATCAATGGCGGCGCCATCAGATCAAAAAGTTCTGATTTTGAAAAGAAAATTGGTTCGAAATACGACCATGTATGGCCTGCGTTAGACTCACTAATGCCACAGTACACACGATCAGAATTCTCGTTGGAAAAAGCTCTGATGGTTTCCCCGCCAGAATTCCTTACCTACACACGGGTCACACCAAATTCCGATCGTTTAGAACGCGGTGACGTACAACGCGTACGACTAGGACTAGAAAAAGAAGGTTCAATAGCCGGTAGCCAATAGCTTCCGTCTCGTAGTTGAATCTGAGCATGCGTGATTTTTGGCGAGTCGGAATTGCGCACACACACACGATCGGAATTTCCGATAGAAAGTTTTTCATTCGGGAAAATTGAGAAACGCTATCAATTTTTTTTTTTTGGCTGGCGGGAAATTCGGAGCAGCTAAATTCGGATGGAGCGTACACACGGCCGCATTTTTCCCGATGAAAAGCTCTCATCGGTCTTTTTCTGGCCGGGATTCCGATCGTGTGTGTGTGTACGCGGCATAAGAGTAGAAAGATGGTAAATTATTAAAGCAAACAGATAAGTTACGCTCAGCAAACGCTCTTCCCCTTTTATTATATATAGTGCGCCAACAGCGATCGCATTTTGTTACTTTAAATTCAATTGTATACAGTGTAAAAATATACAATGAATTGTATATTCCGCCATCAATCGTATCTTGTCTAAACATAATTCAAAGGGGGGCCCCATTAATCATGCGGCTTCTGAAGCCATATTGAATCACAGCCAATTTAGCAGCCATTCAGCGACTAATGAAGCTTCTATAGAGACCCGAGCGATTGTTCCAATCTGCCGTGATGTAATCAGCTTTAGAGACAATATTGTCTGGTTGCTGGCTTCCATCTTGTACATTCCTCTGTGATTGCAAAAAAAAAAAAATTGAATTTAATGTCCATTTAAATGAGCAAGAAGCCTGGGATGGAACGTGAGGGCGATCGTATTACACCCCGATGCAATATGTTGGCTGGACGTTTTGGGAATACAAAATTCAATTGTGGCGTTTTATTTATTTTTTTTATTTTTTTTTTAGTAGGTAGTGTCCACTCCTATGCAAGATTTTTAGGAACGTCTATTATTTCTAAAGTGTATAAAAATGTAATATCTTACCTGTCCTCATCCGGGCAATAGAAGTTTATGGGGCCCCCAGCAATAGAAGATTATGGGGCCCCCCGGCAGGCATGTACTGGCCATCAGGACTACCAGGAGTTTCCCGGTGGGCCGATGGCTCAGTGGGCCACTCTGATGTAAGGGGGCTGCTGATTGGACACTCTGATGTAAGGGGGCTGGTGATTGGACACTCTGATCTAAGGGGGTGCTGATGGGACACTCTGATGTAAGGGGGCTGGTGATGGGACACTCTGATGTAAGGGGGCTGCTGATGGGACACTCTGATGTAAAGGGGCTGGTGATAGGACACTCTGATGTAAGGGGGTGCTGATGGGACACTCTGATGTAAGGGGGCTGCTGAAGGGACACTCTGATGTAAGGGGGTGCTGATGGGACACTCTGATGTAAGGGGGTGCTGATGGGACACTCTGATGTAAGGGGGCTGCTGAAGGGACACTCTGATGTAAGGGGGCTGGTGATGGGACACTCTGATGTAAGGGGGCTGTTGATGGGACACTCTGATGTAAGGGGGCTGGTGATGGGACACTCTGATGTAAGGGGGTGCTGATGGGACACTCTGATGTAAGAGGGCTGCTGAAGGGACACTCTGATGTAAGGGGGCTGGTGATGGGACACTCTGATGTAAGGGGGTGCTGATGGGACACTCTGATGTAAGGGGGCTGCTGAAGGGACACTCTGATGTAAGGGGGCTGGTGATGGGACACTCTGATGTAAGGGGGCTGGTGATGGGACACTCTGATGTAAGGGGGCTGGTGATGGGACACTCTGATGTAAGGGGGTGCTGATGGGACACTCTGATGTAAGGGGGCTGCTGAAGGGACACTCTGATGTAAGGGGGCTGGTGATGGGACACTCTGATGTAAGGGGGCTGGTGATGGGACACTCTGATGTAAGGGGGCTGCTGATGGGACACTCTGATGTAAGGGGGCTGCTGATGGGACACTCTGATGTAAGGGGGCTGGTGATGGGACACTCTGATGTAAGGGGGTGCTGATGGGACACTCTGATGTAAGGGGGCTGCTGAAGGGACACTCTGATGTAAGGGGGCTGGTGATGGGACACTCTGATGTAAGGGGGCTGCTGATGGGACACTCTGATGTAAGGGGGCTGCTGAAGGGACACTCTGATGTAAGGGGGCTGGTGATGGGACACTCTGATGTAAGGGGGCTGCTGAAGGGACACTCTGATGTAAGGGGGCTGGTGATGGGACACTCTGATGTAAGGGGGCTGGTGATGGGACACTCTGATGTAAGGGGGTGCTGATGGGACACTCTGATGTAAAGGGGTGCTGATGGGACACTCTGATGTAAGGGGGCTGGTGATGGGACACTCTGATGTAAGGGGGCTGCTGATGGGACACTCTGATGTAAGGGGGCTGGTGATGGGACACTCTGATGTAAGGGGGCTGGTGATGGGACACTCTGATGTAAGGGGGCTGCTCATGGGACACTCAAACTGTAAGTGGGCCGGTCTGGATGAAGTCCAGGGCCAAATCTCTGTCCCAGTCCAGCCCTGCCCCCCGGGCAATAGTAGATTATGGGGCCACACAGTATACACACCCACACAAAGCCCTTGTACACACGGTCAGAGATTCCGACAACCAAATCCGTCGGATTTTGTCTGACGGATTTTGTCCGAAACTGTTGCATACACACGGGTCGGACAAAGTTGTCGGAAAATCCGATCTTTCAGAACGTGATGACGTAATTTCGTTACGATGGGACTACGTTCAGGCTAGTAGCCAATAGCTTTGATGTAGGAATTTGATCTGAGCATGCGTGGCACTTTGTCCCCGATCGGAATTCTCTACACATGAGCGGAGTATGTCCGATCGGAGGATTTTATCGGAAAATATTTCCGGCAAGTTGGAAAATTTGGTCCAACGGAAACAGTCCGATGCAGACCACACGCACAATCGGAATATCTGACAAAACGCTCCGATCGGACACATCCTGTCGGAATCTCCGATCGTGTGTACAAGGGCATACAGTATACACACACAGACACATACTGTCCCTGGTTTTATTGAGGCTGGCAACCCTGATGGGGGCCCCCTAGTGGCATGGGGCCCCTCGGGCAGTGCCCGAGTGCCCCAAAGGTCAGTCCGCCCCTGCCTGTCCTTAGCCCTTGTACACACGGTCGGACATTCCGACGGGGAAAATGTCGGATCGGACCGTATTGTCGGATAATCCGACCGTGTGTGTGTGGGCTCCATCGGACTGTTTTTCCCGTCGGAAATATCCGACCGACAAAGTTTTAGAGCTGGGCTATAAAATTTTCCGACATGTTCCGATCGGACTTTGGCCCGATCGTTGGTATAGAATTCCGATCGGACAAAGTTCCACGCATGCTCAGATCAAATTCTCTAGCCCATCTCTAGCCCATCTCCAGCCCATCTCTATCCCATCTCTAGCCCATCTCTATCCCATCTCTAGCTCATCTCTATCCCATCTCTAGCCCATCTCTAGCCCATCTCTAGCCCATCTCCAGCCCATCTCTAGCCCATCTCTATCCCATCTCTAGCCCATCTCTATCCCATCTCTAGCTCATCTCTATCCCATCTCTAGCCCATCTCTAGCCCATCTCTAGCCCATCTCTAGCCCATTTCTAGCCCATCTCTAGCCCATCTCCAGCCCATCTCTAGCCCATCTCTAGCCCATCTCTAGCCCATCTCTAGCCCATCTCTATCCCATCTCTAGCCCATCTCTACCCCATCTCTAGCCCATCTCTAGCTCATCTCTATCCCATCTCTAGCCCATCTCTATCCCATCTCTAGCCCATCTCTAGCCCATCTCTAGCCCATCTCCAGCCCATCTCTAGCCCATCTCTAGCCCATCTCTACCCCATCTCTAGCCCATCTCCAGCCCATCTCTAGCCCATCTCTATCCCATCTCTAGCTCATCTCTATCCCATCTCTAGCTCATCTCTAGCTCATCTCTATCCCATCTCTAGCCCATCTCTAGCCCATCTCTAGCCCATCTCTAGCCCATCTCCAGCCCATCTCTAGCCCATCTCTATCCCATCTCTAGCCCATCTCTATCCCATCTCTAGCTCATCTCTATCCCATCTCTAGCCCATCTCTATCCCATCTCTAGCTCATCTCTATCCCATCTCCAGCCCATCTCTAGCCCATCTCTAGCCCATCTCTAGCCCATTTCTAGCCCATCTCTAGCCCATCTCCAGCCCATCTCTAGCCCATCTCTAGCCCATCTCTAGCCCATCTCTAGCCCATCTCTAGCCCATCTCTAGCCCATCTCTACCCCATCTCTAGCCCATCTCTAGCTCATCTCTATCCCATCTCTATCCCATCTCTATCCCATCTCTAGCCCATCTCTAGCCCATCTCTAGCCCATCTCTAGCCCATCTCCAGCCCATCTCTATCCCATCTCTAGCCCATCTCTACCCCATCTCTAGCCCATCTCCAGCCCATCTCCAGCCCATCTCTAGCCCATCTCTAGCCCATCTCCAGCCCATCTCTACCCCATCTCTACCCCATCTCTAGCTCATCTCTATCCCATCTCTAGCCCATCTCTATCCCATCTCTATCCCATCTCTAGCCCATCTCTAGCCCATCTCTAGCCCATCTCCAGCCCATCTCTACCCCATCTCTAGCTCATCTCTATCCCATCTCTAGCCCATCTCTATCCCATCTCTAGCCCATCTCTAGCCCATCTCTAGCCCATCTCCAGCCCATCTCTAGCCCATCTCTATCCCATCTCTAGCCCATCTCTACCCCATCTCTAGCCCATCTCCAGCCCATCTCCAGCCCATCTCTAGCCCATCTCCAGCCCATCTCTATCCCATCTCTAGCCCATCTCTAGCTCATCTCTATCCCATCTCTAGCCCATCTCTATCCCATCTCTAGCCCATCTCTAGCCCATCTCTAGCCCATCTCTAGCCCATCTCTAGCCCATCTCTAGCCCATCTCTATCCCATCTCTAGCCCATCTCTATCCCATCTCTAGCCCATCTCTAGCCCATCTCTAGCCCATCTCCAGCCCATCTCCAGCCCATCTCCAGCCCATCTCTAGCCCATCTCTAGCCCATCTCCAGCCCATCTCTAGCCCATCTCTAGCCCATCTCTAGCCCATCTCTAGCCCATCTCTAGCCCATCTCTAGCCCATCTCTATCCCATCTCTAGCCCATCTCTATCCCATCTCTAGCTCATCTCTATCCCATCTCTAGCCCATCTCTAGCCCATCTCTAGCCCATCTCTAGCCCATCTCTAGCCCATTTCTAGCCCATCTCTAGCCCATCTCTAGCCCATCTCTAGCCCATCTCTAGCCCATCTCTAGCTCATCTCTATCCCATCTCTAGCCCATCTCTAGCCCATCTCTAGCCCATCTCTAGCCCATCTCTAGCTCATCTCTAGCTCATCTCTAGCTCATCTCTATCCCATCTCTAGCCCATCTCTAGCCCATCTCTAGCCCATCTCTAGCCCATCTCTAGCCCATCTCTAGCCCATTTCTAGCCCATCTCTAGCCCATCTCTAGCCCATCTCTAGCCCATCTCTAGCCCATCTCTAGCCCCGCTCATCCGGGTAACACAAGGCAGAATTTGTATAACAAAGACATGTTAAATGCAGCACACTATAGATCCTGCACTGACAGCTCATTCAGTCTGAGCCGCTACCCAGCGACCACGCTCCGCTGCCTCCAACCTGCCAATCAAGCTTATACCACCACTTGTTACAAGTCACTTGCCTTAAATAATTGATACCATTCAGGCCTACCCCCATCTATTTACATATTTAAAAGATGACAGGCTTGGCTGGAAGAGTAGCAAAACATAGATTTTGTTATATAATGCCGAACGCTAAATGGTTTAACCTGTCCATTACCGGAGAGGCTGCCTTCTAAAAGAGGATCTCCGGGCAGATGTCAAAGGCTCCATTCAGTCCAACTGTACATTCACCGGGAAACTTCTAAAGATATTTTTAAACCTTTTTCTATGAGTAATTTCTTTCTATTAAACTCTCATCGCCTGCACAACAGCTGAAATAGCAATTTCGGGGGAAAGGGAACAAGAGCAGGGGGCAGGAAAGACTAACACATTATCATATATTATGCTTTTAAAAGTGTGTGGACACCTGGCCATCACACCTATATGAGCTTGGTGGACATTCCAAAATCATAGCCATTCATCTGAAGCTGACCGTACCTTGCGGTTATAACATCCTCCACTCTTCTCTGAAGGCTTTCCACTTGATTTTAGAGGGCGTTAGTGTGGGTATTTGTGCTCATTTGTGAGGTTAGGTACTAACGTTGGATGAGAAGACTTGACTCACAATCATAATTCCAATTCCTTCCAAAGTTCTTCAGTAGGATTGAGGTCAAGTACTAATGTTGGATGAGAAGACCTGATCCCAAAGGTGTTCAGTAGGGTTAAGGTCAGGTACTGATGTTGGATAAGAAGACTTGATCCCAAAAGTGTTCAGTAGGGTTGAGGTCAAGTACTAATGTTGGATGAGAAGACCTGATCCCAAAGGTGTTCAGTAGGGTTAAGGTCAGGTACTGATGTTGGATAAAAAGACCTGATCCCAAAAGTGTTCAGTAGGGTTGAGGTCAGGTACTGATGTTGGATAAGAAGACTTGATCCCAAAAGTGTTCAGTAGGGTTGAGGTCAGGTACTGAGTTTGGGTGAGAAGATTCCAAAGGTGTTTAGTAGGGTAGAGGTTAGGTACTAATGTTGGATGATGAGAAGGCCTGGCTTACAATCCACTTTCCAATTCATCCCAAAGGTAGGTGTTCAGTAGAGTTGAGGTCAAGTACTAATGTTGGATGAGAAGACCTGATCCCAAAGGCATTCAGTAGGGTTAAAGTCAGGTACTGATGTTGGATAAGAAGACTTGATCCCAAAAGTGTTCAGTAGGGTTGAGGTCAGGTACTGATGTTGGATGAGAAGAGCTGATCCCAAAGGTGTTTAGCAGGGTTGAAGTCAGGTACAGATGTTAGGTGGGAAGATTTTGGTCCCAAAGGTGTTCAGTAGGGTTGAGGTCAGGTACTGATGTATGATGAGAAGATGTGATTTAAAGGGGTTCAGTAGGGTTGATGTCGGGTACTGATGTTGGATGAGAAGACATCATCCCCAAAGGTGTTCTGTAGGGTTGAAGTTAGGACTGTGCAGGCCACTCAAGTTCCCCCACACCAAACTGGTCACACCAAGTCTTTATGGAACTGGCTTTGTACACAGGAATACAGTCACGCTTGAACAGAAAAAGGACTTCCTCAAACTGATATAACACGATTGGAAGCACACAGTTGTCTAAAACAGTGGTCATCAACCCTGTCCTCAGGGCCCACTAACAGGCCAGGTTTGCAAGATAACTGAAATACATCACAGGTGATAGCATTTTCTGCTCAGTGATTGTGGTATGCTAGTCTGCATCTCCCCAAGGTAATACATAAAACCTGGCCTGTTAGTGGGCCCCGAGGACAGGGTTGATGACCACTGGTCTAAAATGTCTTTGTACACTTTAGCATCTAATTCACACAGCAGGAGATTGGGACCGGCTCTCCAGTGCGATTTGCACAGGAGCCCTGTGCGTCTTTTGGTCTGTTTCAGCCTGTGAACGGAACTCATATGTGGCTTGCTTCTTGCAATCCGCCTATACAAGCCACATTTGTGGAGGATTTGGGATATGGCTGTCATGCATGTGCACACAATGACCACTCTTTGTCATCAATTCCTGCAACTGCTTCAGGGTTGCTGTAGGCCTCTTGATAACCTCTCTGACCAGTTTCCTCCTGGCTCTTTCATCCAGTGTGGAACAACATCCTGATCCAGGGAGGGTCTGTGCAGGGCCGTCTTTAATAATGATAGGACCCTAGGCAAACGTTTTCTTGCCCCCCCCCCCCCCCCCCCCCCATACAGTTTCGCTCTCCACCTGCTCAGAGACATACAATAAATAGCAGTTAGACTTAAAATCAGTTTACTGTATCAGATCAGTAAGCGATTGCGATTGGTTGCTAGAGGTTACAGTGTATCGTTACCCTTACTGACTGGTTGCTAGAGGTTACATCACACATCATGGCTCACTGATTAGTAACTAGATGTTACAGCACATGATTTCTGTTTGTTTCTAGAATGAATGAATGAATGAAATACTTGTATAGCGCACAATGCGAACTAAATCGCCTCTAGGCCTCTAGAGATTACTGTACAGTAATACTGCTCACTGAGTGGTTGCTAGAGGTTACAGCACATCATCTCATCACTGCAGGAGGCATAATATACTATGAATGCCTCCTATATTTACATATCTATGCCCCTGGATGCAGCTATTTACATATGAATGCCGGTTATTTACATGTAAACACAGGGTTCGCAGGTGAGTCATATGTACACAACAATAGGGCAGAGCTGGGCAGCATTAGTAGCAGCACTTCACACTGAGATATCGGGAAACAGCACAGGACTAAAATTTCAAGGGACAAGGGAATTTAAACTGGCATAGTTGGCAAGTATGAGGCAGCTGCTTTGGGTCCACAACAATGACAGGGCCCAGGGCAGCTGCCCCTTTTGCCATGCTTTAAAGACGGCCCGGGGTCTGTGTTGTACCAAATACCTCCCACTTCTTAATAATAGATTTCACTGTTGTCAGAAACCATGAAATCAGAGGGAGACAGAAGTACAGTTAAATCACACTTATTTAATAATAAAAGTAAAGAGAACAAACATAGTCAAAATTTAACCAAAGTTCAGTAACTAGAATGGATAGTCAGCCAAGCCAGAAGTCAGGGATCAAAGTAGTGGAACAGCAAGCAGGATCTGGAGCCAGAAGGGATGTCAGTAAAGCAAGTCTTTAAATAGGAACGCAGGAGATAGTTTCTTGTGAAGTGACCAAGGCGAAGGCAGAGCACCCTTGGACTGGATGGCTTAAGTAGGCAGGACTGACGAGCAGGATCATCAACAGCTGGGTAACTGTGGAGAGACAAGAGCTGGCAATTGGCCGACAGTTGAGCGACCAGCTCAGGGAAGGAAGGGCTGAGCCCGACCCTGACAACTGTGCTTCTAGGCATTGGTAAAGCCTTTGAAATTGTTATGTATCCATCTCCTTACTTGTGCCATAACTTTATCCCGGAGATCCCGGCTGCCACCCATAGTCGGTTGTTTGCTGCAGTTGCACTACCAGCAACTGAAATGCTCTGGGAAAGCTCTTTTCATGCTGAGCTAATCAAAATGATCGCAGCTGAAAGTCAAATGGCTTTGCGTGCCATTGAGAAGGTCATTTTTATGAGGGGTGTGATCCTTTTTCCAACTCAGTGATTTTTTTTGTTTTTTTTTTGTTTTTTTAATTTTAATTTGCTTTTTTTTGACATGTTGTTATATATTTCACTTGGATGTTATAATTGGCAGTAAATACAGCTAAAAAAAAACAAAAACGGTGTCTGTCTTCATTTCAGTCTGCAAAGTGATTTTTTTTAAAGGGGGTGATTTTTTATTTTATTTTTTTCTATACCCGCTGTATGCTCTTCTGAGTTGATAGGTGATCACCATAGATGCCAGCGTTGTAGTTCTGTGTTCAAAGCCGCAGTTCGCACAGATCAATTTTTTTTTTTTTTTTTTTTTTTTTTATATTTTCTTAAAAGCAAACTCGGTTGGATCATCCAGAGATGTGTCACCAGCAGCCTTTCATTTAGCTCTCCCGTCTCTTATTTATTCAGAGAGTTAAAAGCAGCAAAGTGCAATTCCCCTTAAATTAGATTTGTCTGGAAGCAGTCAGTCCCCACAGATATATCATTGGTATTAAAACTGTATTTTTCACCCCCTTTGTTCCGATCCTCCAATGGGGTCAATCACAGTATTTGTGTTTTCTCTTAATTTATGGTAAGTACCTTTTCAATTTTAGGGATTAATGGCTTGCATTACTTTTGAAAGTGACGTTCGATCATTTTTCTCTCTGCTTTTGACCGGAGTAATACGATTACATCATGAGTTATAAGTTACATTATTTAAAGTTTGCAGAGCTACAGAACAAATTTGTCTCTCCACTATGCAGGGAAATGATTATTTTATTCATTGTTATCCATCCTTTTTTTTTTTTTTATTTCAAAGTAAATATCGTAAATGTACGTTTTAAAATGAGGGTTGGTCAAAAGTTTGAAAACTTGAGCCTATCATTAGCAATTACACTAATGGTCCTGAAAATTGGGGAGGATCTAAAGAAAATAAAAATAGAACCCTTTCTCTTAAGCACTTGCCAACCACCGCACGCCGATATACGTCGGCACACTGGCAGCGGTGGGCAAATGGGCATACCTGTACGTCCCCCTTAAATGGAGGGGCTAGCGGAGCGTGCGACCGCCGCGCACAGAGTGGCCATGCCCGCAGGACCCGCGGACTCGCTGTCCGCCGGTCTCTCTGCGATCGTTGCACGGAGCCGCAGAACGGGGAAGTGCCTATGTAAACAAGGCATTTCCCCGTTCTGCCTTGTGACATGACAGAGATCACGGCTCCCTGTCATCAGGAGCAGTGATCGCCGTCATGTGAGTGGAAGCCCACCCACCCCTCCCCCCCCCCACAGTTAGAATAACTCCCAAGGACACACTTAACCCCTTCATCACCCCCTATTGTTTTTTTTTTTCCCATAAAGATGTTATTATGTATTTCAAGATAAATACAGCACAGTACAATAATATAACAATGTAACAAAATGGGTACCAGGTTATTTTCTAAAAAAATTAAAAATAGAACCCTTTTTCTTAAGCACTTGCCAACCGCCACACGCCGATATACGTCGGCACACTGGCAGCGGTGGGCAAATGGGCATACCTGTACGTCCCCCTTAAATCGAGGGGCTAGCGGAGCGGGAGACCACCGCGCACATCGTGGCCATGCCCGCAGGACCCGCGGACTCTCTGTCCGCCGGTCTCTCGGCGATCGTTGCATGGGGCAGCAGAACGGGGAAGTGTAAACAAGGCATTTCCGCGCTCTGCCTTGTGACATGACAGAGATCGCAGCTCCCTGTCATTGGGAGCAGTGATCGCTGTCATGTGAGTGGAAGCCCATCCCCTCCATAGTTAGAATCACTCCCTAGGACACACTTAACCCCTTCATTGCCCCCTAGTGTTTTTGTTTTTTTTCATAAAGATTTTATTATGAATTTCAAGATAAATACAGCACAGTGTAACAATGTAACAACATGGGTACCAGGTTCCATTAGAAGTTTTTCAAAACAAAAATTCACATGTTTGGAATATTGTAATCATCCGGTAGACTCGCAAATTCCATACATATCTTATTTGCGTCATGAGAGAAAGAATTTAGTCAATGCTCTAGGGCAGTGATGGCGAACCTTGGCACCCCAGATGTTTTGGAACTACATTTCCCATGATGCTCACCTACACTGCAGAATGCATGAGCATCATGGGAAATGTAGTTCCAAAACATCTGGGGTGCCAAGGTTCGCCATCACTGCTCTAGGGTGTAAGTGTTCCTCAGGGCATTATGAATCCTTTCAGAATAGTTTATTGCTATTTCAGCAGTTTTCCGGAACCACCTGTTAGAGCACAGCTATATTAGTTCGACTTTTACCCACTTGTCCTCATCTGTAGTCAGGGACATGCGGCATGGTATCGGGTATTGTTACCCTAACCAGGCACCACATCCATCAGTTACAAGGTTCAGATTGTAGAAAGGAAGAAGAAAAGAAGATGAGGTAGGGGGAGTGAGGGGGGAAGACTATAGCGAGGGGGTGGGGGGGTATGTGGAGAGGGGGTGGAAACCCACCTGCTACCCTCTCCATCTACTGTCCACCTGTTACATCCGCTGGGTAATCCGGATCCCCGGAAAGACCCATCCACAATAGTTTTGCTTAAGGATTATTGGTTCGCCCCCTAGCGTTTAACCCCTTCCCTGCCAGTGTCATTCGCACAGTAATCAGTGCATTTTTATAGCACTGATCGCTGTATAAATGACAAAGGTCCCAAAATTGTGTAAAAATTGTCAGATGTGTCCGCCATAATGTCGCAGTCCTGATAAAAATCGCTGATCGCCGCCATTACTAATAAAAAAAAAAAGAATAAAAATGCCATAAATCTATCCTCTATTTTGTAGATGCTATAACTTTTGCGCAAACCAATCAATATATGCTTATTGCAATTTTTTTTTTTTTACTAAAAATATGTAGAAGAATACATATCGGCCTAAACTGAGGAAAAATTTCGTTTTTTGATATTTATTATAGCAAAAAGTTAAAAATATTGGATTTTTTTTCAATTTGACGCTCTTTTTTTTTTGTTTATAACACGAAAAATAAAAAACGCAGAGGTGATTAAATACCACCAAAAGAAAGCTCTATTTGTGGGGGAAAAAAGGACGCAAATTTTGTTTGGTTGCCACAACCACGCAATTGTCAGTTAAAGCGGCGCAGTGCCGAATCGCAAAAACTGCTCTGTTTAGGAAGGGGGTAAAATCTTCCAGGGATGAAGCAGTTAAAGTGGTTGTAATCCCTTCCATATACCTAGTGAAGAGCATGGCCTCAGGTGATACACCGAGATGACACAGGAGCTAATCGGCCCGCTAGTGTGAAAGGGGCCTTATATTCTCTTTGATCCAACTGGATTACAGAAATATAAATAAATAAAATAATAACAATAAAAAATATAGACCTTGAAACCATCTTCCCTGCCTGGTAATGATAAAAAAAGAAAAAAAAAGGTCAAAGGACTTTTGCGATAAAATAAATAAAATAAAATAAAGGATTCAAACGTGAGAGACTGTAGTCAGCTGAGAGATAAGAAAACCTTTTATTTTTTAGATCCACATGTGACCAATAAAGATATTTGAATCAGACTTGGGGAAAAAAAGTGATGAATAAGAGTCTTGTGTTTGTATGTAAAAGAGTATTAAATGTACAGAACGCCAAATCAATGCCTCGCTATCAGACAATCAGACCCCCAAAGAATAACAAGACCCAGAGAAAAATAAATGTTTCTTTTAATCCTTTAGGAAAAAAAAAAAAATTGTGATCAGTAAGCAAAGGGGCTTATTATCTAACAGATATCTGTCTCCGTGACAAATGTACTCGGCGGTATTTATTATTTCAGCTTTATTAGCAGAACCCGAGAACTTTGTTTAAATTACCACTAAGAGAAGTTATTTGGGTAACTTGGAAAAAAAAATAACCTAAAATCAACAAAGAAAATTCAGTTTTGTTAGGCTCCCATTATAAAACGATGGCGTCACTGGGGAAGAAAGTTGATGTTAGGATGGAACTTTAGGATTTAAAGAAATTCACAAAAAAAAAAAAAAAATATATATATATATATATTATTTATGTATGTATGTATATATATATATATATATATATAATATATATATATATATATATATATATACACACATATATATATATATATATATATATATACATATATACATATATATACATACATAAATATATGTATATATATATACATATACATATACATATATATATATATACATAAATAAATATATATATATACATACATAAATATATATATATATGTATATATAAATTTTTTTATTTTATTTTCTATCTGTGAATTTCTTTAAATCCTAAAGTTCCATCCTAACATCAACTTTCTTCCCCAGTTAAAATAAAAATTGTATTAAATAAATAAATCTTTACACACACATGAACTTTAATGACATCCCAGTCTTAGTCCATAGGGTTCAATATTGGGTTGGCCCGTCCTTTGCAGCTATAACACCTTCACCTCTTCTGGGAAGGCCGTCCACAAGGTTTAGGAGTGTGTCTATGGGAATGTTTGACCATTCTTCCAGAAGAACATTTGTGAGGTCAGGCACTGATGTTGGATGAGAAGGCCTGGGTCGCAGTCTCCACTCTAATTCATCCCAAAGGTATTCTATTGGGTTGAGTTTAGGACTTTGTGCAGGCCAGTCAAGTTCCTCCACCCCAAACTCACTCATCCATGTCTTTATAGACTTTGTGCACTGGTCCAAATCATTTGGTGGAGGGGGGGATTATGGTGTGGGGGTGTTTTTCAGGGGTTGGGCTTGGCCCCTTAGTTCCAGTGAAGGGAACTCTTAAGGCGTCATCATACCAAGACATTTTGGACAATTTCATGTTCCCACCTTTGTGGGAACAGTTTGGGGACGGCCCCTTCCTGTTCCAACATGACTGCCCACCAGTACACAAAGCAAGGTCCATAAAGACATGGTTGAGCGAGTTTGGGGTGGAGGAACTTGACTGACCTTAACCCAGATAGAACACCTTTGGGATGAATTAGAGCGGAGACTGCGAGCCAGGTCTTCTCTTTCAACATCAGTGTCTGACCTCACAAATGTGCTTCTGGAAGAATGGTCAAACATTACCATAGACCAGTGTTTCTCAACTTTAGTCCTCAAGGGGTCCCAACAGGTCATGTGTTCAGGCTTTCCGTTATTTTTGGCACAGGTGATTTGATCAGTTTGCCTGCCTTAGTAATTACCACAGCCGTTTCATCTGAGGGAAATCCTGAAAACATGACCTATTGGGGTGCCTTGAGGACTGGAGTTGAGAAACATTCCCATAGACACCCTCCTAAACCTTGTGGACGACCTTCCCAGAAAAGTTGAAGCTGCCAAAGGTGGGCCAACTCAATATTGAACCCTACAGACTAATGCCGCCTACACACGACCGGACTTTTCAACGGACTAGGACTAGGACAATTCGATCGTGTGTGGGGCTCCAGCAGACTTTTTTTTCCCCAAAAGTCAGACGGACCTAGAAATAAAACACGTTTCAAATCTTTCTGACGGACTCGAGTACGGTTGAAAAATCCGGTTGTCTGTGTGCTAGTCCGACGGACTAAAACCGATGCTAGGGCAGCTATTGGCTACTGGCTATGAACTTCCTTATTCTACATCAGTGATGGCGAACCTTGGCACCCCAGATGTTTTAGAACTACATTTCCCATGATGCTCAACTACACTGCAGAGTGCATGAGCATCATGGGAAATGTAGTTCCAAAACATCTGGGGTGTCAAGGTTCGCCATCACTGTTCTACATCATCACGTTCTAATCCATTGGACTTTTGGAGTGATCGTGTATGGGCAAGTCCGTTCGTTTGAAAGTCCGGCGGACCTCCGCTGCAAAGTCCGTTGGATAGTCTGCCGAAAAGTCAGATCGTATGTATGCGGCATAAGACTGGGATGCCATTAAGGTTCGGGTGTGTGTAAAGGCGGGTGTCCCAATACTTTTGGTAATATAGTGTATTTACAATAGATAGCATTACCAATACTGATTTTGTTTTTCTTTTTTGTACTTGTTGCCTGGAGTTTCTTTTTAAAACTCTATCCATATTGCTAAGCCACACTGGTATACAAGAATGTAGCTGATTGGTTCCTGCAGGCAACACAGACAGCTCATTTTTCAGACTGTCTGACAGAGTTCCTTTGTATCAGATTAATATAACAGTCCCTCAAGATTTAGATAACGTTGTGTCCGAATTATTTGATGAAGCCTTGCTTTATTTGCTCAGCGGTTCAGATTTCAATGAATTTTTCTCTTTTGGCTGATGGGTTGTAGCGGCTATCAGCCTGAACTTCCTGTCGCTGTTTTAGCAGTTTGATGTTGTTGTACCCTTTTTACACTGAAGTGCTTCCTTTTGACTTCAAGTTGGATATTTCTGTTTTTGGAAGTCTGCACTGCTCCAAAACCTCATAATTTGACAACTGCCAATTAATTATGACTGATTACGCTTCCATTTTCCCATGGGTTATTTCAGAGATAAAGGCGAGAGTTGTTTCGGGGAATGGCTTTTTTTTTTTTTTTGACATCTTTGTTTTGTCTTTGGAGAAAGTTTTGTTATATCTGAAACCTCAAAATACAGAAGATAAAGATAATGGCTCCCGAGGGACCTCATTACAAGGCATGTACGGCGGATTGCTTCCCAGGAGTGGAAGTCAAGGTACAAGAGTGCACAAAAAGGCATAAGCACCGCTGATCGTGGTGTTTGTTGTTTGTTTTTGTTTTTTTTTTTGATAAATTACCTGAATGTGCAAGAACATATTTTACTAACCAAAGATATTCCTTTGCTGGGTAATTCTTGGCTTGCAAACCACAGTACCCAAAGCCGGCAAACTTGACCCAAGAAAATTTCACAGCACTTGCTTTGTAACCCCAGGTGTCAGTACTGCATTGTTCTGGGGGCCCCAAGCGCAAATGCGTCAGTGGTTCTAAACCTACAATTCTTGTTCTCTAAGTATCAATGTGTTGTAGGTAAATATGTAGCACTAAACCATACAAACTATATTAAAGCGGGATTCCACCCTAAAGTGGAACCTCCGCTGATCGGATCCCTCCCCCCCTCCGGTGTCACAATTGACACCTTTCAGGGGGGAGGGGGGTGGAGATACCTGTCAAAGACAGGTATTTACACCCACTTCCGGGCATAGACTCCCGTGGGAGTCTACGCCATTTCCTGCCCTGCCGCGCTGTCTGCTGGGACACACACGGGTCCCAGTGACAGCGCGGAGATTTCCTATTGCGCGGCGCGACTCGCGCATGCGCAGTAGGGAACCGGGAAGTGAAGCCGATTCGCTTCACTTCCTGATTCCCTCACCTAGAATGGTGGCGGCAGCAGCCGAGAGCCGAGCGATCGATCGGCCTCGGCTGCCGGCATCGCTGGAACCCGGGACAGGTGAGTGTCCATTTATTAAAAGTCAGCAGCTGTAGTATTTATAGCTGCTGGCTTTTAATATTTTTTTTTTTGGTGGAATCCCTCTTTAAAGTGCAAACTTGTAAGTGCAGTTAATCACTTGATAAACTGCACTTACAAGTTTGCACTTTAATATAGTTTGTATGGTTTAGTGCTACATATTTACCTACATCATTGATTTGAATTTTTGTCACATTCTGTGTAGCTGCTTTTACACTAGATTTTGGTTTCATTTTATAGGAAGGCGCAATAATTATTTGTATTTCACAAGTATCAATGTGTAACTGTTCAGATGCAACATAATTGTTTTTATGCCGCATACACACGGTCGGACTTTCCGGCAGAAAAAGTCAGACGGAATCGTTTCATTGGATATTCCGATCGTGTGTGGGGCTTCATATGACTTTTTCTTTCGAAAATTCTGACGGACCTAGAAATAGAACATGTTTTAAATCTTTCCGACGGGATTAATTCCTATCGGGAAAATCGCTCGTCCGTATGCTATTCCGGACCAAAAATGAAGCAAGGGCAGCTATTGGCTACTGGATATTTAACTTCCTTTTTCTAGTCCCGTCGTACGTGTTGTACGTCACTGTGTTCTAAACGATGGGACTTTGGTGTGAGCGTGTGTACGCAAGTCCGTTTCAGTGGCACTCCAAAAAGTGCCAGAAAAGCCCTGGTGGTAGGGGGAAAGCTAGTTTGGCTGTACTTCTCCTGTGAATCACAGGAGTGTAGTTAATTCTGCACGCCTGTGACCCGTTTTCAGCCGACAACGGGCTGAAGCCCACTGTCAACTGATGTTACAGAGCTGGTCCAGGCTTGTGCAAGATCGCGACAAGTAAACCGGGATCCGCCCACATGCCTGGACCGGCACCCATCTCAGCCTCCCAGCAAGCCGATGAAAGCCTGAACCGGCCACTCCCGTCCCCTCAACAGCACAGAGCTCCAGTCAGTGAGCACTGGGGGTTCAGAGCAGAAAGCCGTGGCAGTCGCTATCTCTCTGCTCAGGGAGCGCTGACAACCAAGCGATCAGCAGAGTTGGATCACTCGGTTCTCAGTCTTAGGCCCCTTTCACACTGGGGCAGTGCGGGCGTCAGCGGTAAAGCGGCTATTTTTAGCACCGCTTTACCGTCGTTTTAGCGGCCCCGCCAGCGGCCGAGAAAGGGTTTAAACCGCCCACAAAGCGGAGCTTTGCCGGCATGTTTAGCCACACTGCCCCATTGATTTCAATGGGTAGGAGTGGTTTAGGAGCGGTGAATACACCACTCCTTCACCGCTCCAAGATGCTGTTAGCAGGATTTTTTTAGCGTCCTGCTAGCGTACCGCTCCACTTAAGTGAAAGGAGCCGCTTTTTTCAGGCGCTATACGGGCGCTATTTTTTTTAGCGCTGTAGCGCCTGAAATCGCCTCAGTGTGAAAAGGGTCTTAGCCCTTGTACACACGGTCGGAGAATCTGTCGGAATGTGTCCTATCGGACCGCGTTGTCGGATAATCCGACTGTGTGTGGTATGCATCGGACTGTTTCCGTCAGAATATCCGTCGGACCAAATTTTCCAACATGTTGGAAATATTTTCCGACAAACTGGTCCGATCGGACATACTCCGATTATGTGTAGAGAATTTTATTCGGACAAAGTGCCACGCATGCTCAGATCAAATTCCTACATCAAAGCTATTGGCTACTAGCCTGAACGTAGTCCCGTCATAACGAAATAACGTCATCACGTTCTGAATGATCGGATTTTCCGACAACTTGGTCCGACCGTGTGTATGCAACAGTTTCGGACACAATCCGTTGGACAAAATCCAGCGGATTTGGTTGGCAGAATGTCCGACCGCGTGTACAGGGGCTTAGAGGCGCTGGGGGACGGATGCTGCATCCACCTTAGTGAGGACGATTCTGCAAAAAAAATAAATAAATAACAACAACCCATAGTTCTCTTTTAAATACGGAAGGGCCTGTCCACACTGCCCTGTAGCCCAAGCCGCTGCTACCTGCACAGCATTTTTTTGGTTGCAGAGCTACGTTGCAGGGGGCTGTGGGATGCGGGATGCGCTTTTTATTTATTGCACATTCATACAACTCCCCTTTTTTTTTTAACAGAACTTTATTTGAAGTGTACAAAGCCATTTACACCAAGATTGCGTTGCGCTTGCTGTGCAATGACATTCAGGGACCATGCAGAGCGGTGTGATACTATGCAAACATAATATCGCAATATTATATATTATATATATTCAAATCGGTAGTAGCCTACTAATACTGATTTCATGTTTTGTGATTTTTTTATTTTTTATTATTGAAATAATATGAATTTATTTTGTCTAACAGTGAGATTTATTTAATAGACTACAACATTGTAACACAATGCAGTGTATGTACATAACCTACAAATGGTGCACAGGGACCGTACATCGGGTGGGGGGGGGGGGGGGGGTATTTGGAGACTCCCTAAAGACCACTCAGATGAAAGAAATTTATAAGTGGCATTTAAGAGCTTTCCCATAAGATAATGCCCGTCTGCAAAAAAGATTTACCCAGGCAGGGTATTAAATTGCAAGGAAATGCCCTGTCTGAGGGGATTTTGGTCTGGTGTGATTTTATGGCTGTCTGGTTTCTCACCTTTGCATTGAATTATTTGTCTCTTGGGGTGCTCGTAGCGCACGACTCCACCGGTGTAGAGTTGAAGAGCTGTTTTCCATCACCTCGAGCCAGGCGCTCCTCAATTCCCCAACATAGGGTGATCTAGAGGAAGCATTCTACAAGACACATTATAAATTCTCAGCTATGGGGTATCACCCATTTACAATACACCCTCTCTTTACATCTCGGCTCCGAAAAAAAAGGGGGTTCGTGATCAGTTTCTGGTGCTCCCTCCTTGCCGCCTCTTGAAAACTGACCTTTTTACTTTGTTAAGTGCCTGAGTTTTGAGTGTTGGTTGCACTTAAAGGATTGCAGAGGAGAAAAAGTGGAAGTTGATGGTGGAGCTAAAGATGAAAATCACAGATGGCCTTATTCACAAGATATTTAAGCCGCGCGCCTGGTGCTGTGAAAAGCTAAAACTGTGAATCTCACATCATGGGCTGTATCTTAAGGAGAATAGTGTTGACCATGTTTTCAATGAGAAAACATTTTGAAAGAATATTTATTTGGTGTTTTGCATGTCGCAAATGTAGGGAAAAGCTTTTGTGTGCAACCACACTTCCTCGGCTGCTTAGACGAGAATCGGGGAAAATAGATGGATCCCACAATACATTGTGCATTTTGGGTAATCTGGGTTTAGGCTAGGTTCACACCATAGCGATGCGGGAACGCCGCGAATCTGCGGCGTTTTCCCGCATCGCATGCCTCCCGCCGGCAGTTCACACTGCCCTATGCGGACTGCTGGGAGTGTCAATGAAATGTTAATGACACCCCCAGATCCGTCCGCATATCGCAGTGCGATCTGCACACTCGCACAGGAATCGGATCGCATGGTGTGAACACCCATGCGATCCGATTCTGCTGCGGACCAAAAAAAGGGTCCCGTGCGAGTTTGCGGCGGTAGCGATGCGAATTCAGCCATACTATCTGTATACTATCTGTATGGCTGAACTCGCATCGCTATGGAGATCGGATGTGATTTGTACTGCAGTGCGGTGCGAATCACATCCGGATCTCTCACCCGCAGCGGTGTGAACCGGACCTTAATCACAAAACTTTTTTTTGTTTTTGGAAAAAGATGAAGTTAGAACCCCTGTTAGCCCTTGTACACACGGTCGGAGATTCCGACAACCAAATCCGTCGGATTTTTGTCCGACGGATCTTGTCCGAAACTGTTGCATACACACGGTCGGACAAAGTTGTCGGAAAATCCGATCTTTCAGAACGTGATGACGTTATTTCGTTACGACGGGACTACGTTCAGGCTAATATCCAATAGCTTTGATGTAGGAATTTGATCTGAGCATGCGTGGCACTTTGTCCGATCGGAATTCTCTACACATGATCGGAGTTTGCCCGATCGGAGCATTTTGTCTGAAAATATTTCCGGCAAGTTGGAAAATTTGGTCCGACGGATATTCCGAAGGAAATAGTCCAATGCATACCACACACAGTCAGAATATCCGTCAAAACACTCCGATCGGACACATTCCGTCGGAATCTCCGATCGTGCGTACAAGGGCTTACTCCCGTCTGTGTCCACATTAGGGAAATGTACCCTTGTATTAGTTCTGGTGAGCATTGTCATCAGGATTGAAGATGAGTAAAACTCCAAAATCTTGAGTTTTCATCAGGGCAACAATGGGGGGGGGGGCATTTTCAAATTTCCCAATGGGTTCCAGTGATAGCTGAGTAATGCAGGCCATACATGGTCGAATTTCAAACAAATTTTATTTTCAAAATCAGAAAGTTTTTTTTTTTTTTGTGATCCAATGGTGCCACTATTGATTTTCGAAACCAAGCCTTCAATTTCACCTCGTGTTGCTACAGAAAATAATTTCGTGGCCGGGAATCTTCTTTTCTCTCCTTTTTTTAATTTCTCGCACGATTCTCCCATCATTGATTAGAAAATCATTTGTTTTTCAAAAAATTTCCAACATGTCCGATTCCTCAAATTTGATTTCCGCATGAAAGTCGGCTGTTGCTGCAGCCCCACTAATTCGTAAGAAAATTCTTAGATATGATTTTCGAAAGAAAGTTCTTTCGAAATTCGAACCGTGTATGGCCGGCATGAAGCTGGTCATACAAAGTTGGCTGATCATGATATTGACGTCTCGTGAATAGGAACGACAATTTGTCCAGTTTAAATTTTGGAGTTAAATATTGGATATCGATTGTTTTTCTTTTTTTCTTTTTTCTTCCCTCGGATATTAAATAAAGGTCAGTGGGTTATCTAATAACAGAAGGCAATAATGTATCCCTTAGCAACAAATTAGCTTAGCATTTTGATTAAGCAATGAACCGTATCTGTGATTTCCAG
The DNA here is from genome assembly GCF_037356315.1 of Lithobates pipiens. NCBI lineage: Eukaryota > Metazoa > Chordata > Amphibia > Anura > Ranidae > Lithobates > Lithobates pipiens. Next base: position 6,731,939 of record NW_027507789.1, on the reverse strand, counting down.
CACAGGTTGTAATACAGCAACACCATTGGTTACTGCATGTACTATCAGGACTAGGGTTTAAAAGATGCTTTGCTCTCCCACACTGCTTCACCACCACTCTTCCACTAACCTTTTTTCAAGAATAACCACACGAGACTCAAGACTGAGTATAATGGCCATAGCAGTCTTTTATGAACCAATTTTAAATAACTTTTAAACATATTAAAGCGGTTCTTCACCCTAAAGGGGAAGTTTCGCTAATCTGATCCCTCCCCCCTTCCGGTGCCACAATCGGCACCTTTCAGGAGGGAGGGGGGTGCAGTTACCTGGATAACCAGGTATCTGCACCCACTTCCGGGCAGACCGCCGCAGACCCCCCGCAGACGACCCGCCCCCCCGTTGTGTTCTGGGAAACACACAGTTCCCAGAGACACAGCGGGGGACCATAAGAGACGCGCAGTGCGACTCGCGCATGCGCAGTAGGGAACCGGGCAGTGAAGCTGTAATGCTTCACTTCCCGTTTCCCTGACAGAGGATGGCGGCGGGGGCAGCAGCGAGACGAGCGATCGCTCGTCATCTGCCGCCGACATCGCTGGACCCTGGGACAGGTAAGTGTGATTTTATTAAAAGTCAGCAGCTGCAATATTAGTAGCTGCTGGCTTTTAATATTTTTATTTTAGGTGCAGAACCGATTTAACATATAAACATATGCAACATATGACCATCCAGTACATTATATATAAACATATGCAACATATGGACCATCCAGTACATTATGCCAAAAATAGGAGTCACAAGGTCCTTGTGGGCATCAACTACTCATACCCGTGTGACCACTGAAAATGTTTAGGCCTCCAGCCGCAACAAGCACCAACGCGGAGACAAACAACTACACGCAGGTACCAGAAACCATAGTAATGGGCCCGTCCCTACCAATGAACATATTCATTATACTCAAAAACCCATAGCAGCACCTTGTACCTCGCCGGCTGCCACGGCAAAAACATCAAAGATCTTAATCCCCAACTACAGTATATACAACTCGACATGGAACTCAATAAGGGCGGGAGGGCGAGCCATTGTCTCTAGCACTCTCTCTTCTGATTGATGACTTCCAGGACCCTCCTACAGATCCCCTTGCTGCAGCCCCACCTTCTCCAGTCTTCCCCACCAATCACGTGAGCACTTTCTAAAGAATGCTTCCCACTGACCAGAAGCCTTTTTCCTATGCCAACCCCTTTTAACCCTGTCAAGCCGGCCCTTCATCTATGCTTTCTTCGTTTAACTCCGGGCCTATCTTTAAAGGGGTTGTAAACCTTTGTGTTTTTGCATTAAGGTGAAAAGACACAAGGCAGTGACCACCCCCCCCCGGCCCCCCTCGCTTTACTTTCCTGAACCCTCAAACTTGACCTACGGGGACGCGCTGTCTCTCTGCCCGGGGTTCTCGGTTCCAATCCAATGACACGAGCACCGGGGGTTGGAGCCAAGTCCCGCAATCGGCCTCTATGGACACTGAATGCTAGACTGGGGAGCGTGGCAGCAAGATAACCCCCTCAGGGAAGTGCTTCTCCGAGGGGCTTATCAGGTGCGGGGAGGAGCCGCGAGAGCCACCAAGGGACCCCTGAAGAGCACGTTCGGGGCCGCTCTGTGCAAAGTGAACTGCACAGTGGAGGTAAATATGATATGTTTGTTATTTAAAAAAAAAATACCTTACAATTACTTTAAAAGTGGTTGTAAATCCTTACAACCAACTTTGACCTACAGGTAAGCCTAGATTAAAGTGATTGTAAACCCTTACAACACACTACAGGTAAGCCTAGATTAAGGCTTACCTGTAGGTCCAAGAAATATCTCCGAAACCTACACGGTTTAGGAGATATTTGCCGAAAGACAGGCACCGCTGTCTATGGCGCATTGACGTGGTCAACGGCAATATGCCGCGAGTGGCGGCTCCCATGCGCATGCGCGGGAGTGACGTCATGGCGGCTTTGCCGATTGACAGCAGCGGAGCGGTGAGACCCACCGAGAAGATGGATGTGCCGGACTACAGGGGACAGCGGTGACTTCGTTGGCTCCTGTGTCAGGTAAGTGACACATAATGGGCTGTGATGCGATGCGATGCGATGCATAGTAGTCCATTATGCTTTACCTTTGCAGGGAATCAAAGAGGAAGTAAACCCATCAGGGTTTACTTCCTCTTTAAGGCTTACCTGTAGGTCCAAGAAATATCTCCTAAACCGTATAGGCGCACTGGGCAGGCCGCAGATCGCGGCGATATGCCGCGAGTGTCGGCTCCCGTGCGCATGCGCGGGAGTGACGTCATCGCTGCTCCGGCGAATCACAGCGCCGGAGCAGCAAGACCCGGAAGTCACTCCGGGATCCATGTCAGTGGCGGACATGAAGACGGAGGACCACTTCGGAGGCTTCGTTCTCAGGTAAGTTATTCATAATGAGCTAGTATGCATACTAGCTCATTATGCCTTTGCCTTACAGGGTGTGTTTTTTTTTTGTTTTTTTTGTTTTTTAGCCTTTACTTCCTCTTTAAGCAAAAAAAAAGTAAGGTGCTCCTTTGATGTGATGATAATGCATATACATGGTTTATATACAGTGCAACATGCAACAAGGAGAAGTAATTTTATCCTTTCTTTACAGCAAATCTATACCTAACCTACAGTATGCACACAAAAGGGAGCTTTTATTACCTTCTTTTTCCACCATTTTGGCTAAATGATCTGCTGTTATTATAATCTTAGTTTTGGCAGTTACGCTCTTAATTACACACTAATTGGCTGAAGGTGTAATTATCAAAATGAATATTAAATTATTAAGCCATCTCTCATCAAGTCTTCATTTTCTCATTAAAGTGTTGCATGTTTTTCATGGTAGAGATGAAAATTGCTTGCTATAATAAAAGAATAAATCTTATATAATGTTGACATCATGATGACATTTTGTGGTCCAGATAATGCTCCTGGAGGGGATCTTACGGAAAGTAGGATCCACCTAATTGTTCGATTGTTGAAGTGACTCTGTTGCATCAGGAAAAAATGAAAGTGCCAGTAAAAGAACACATTTACTTCTCTCACTGCCCACACTGATGATTCCCCAAATAAGTACCCCTCTAAAAAAGGACAGACAGTCGTAAAAGGTTGAGTGGTTTAAATATTTTCACACTCACCATTACCATCTCTTTACTTTTGCAGATGATTTAACTTGGGGGGGGGGGGGGGTGTGCTCAAAAGAAATGACTTTCCGTTATGAAAAACATTCAGTGAATTGACAATTGCACTCAGCAACAATAAGAATGTATGCCCTGTAAGGAAATATTCCCTGTGAGATAACACATGCAGCCTGTTGTCCCTGTAGTGCATGTTGAGGCTGTGGACATCAGTAGCATTAGGATGTAACAAAGAGTGGAAAATTCTCCAAGATGCACACAATTTTGCAAGAAATATATTCAAGGTTTACATTTTAATCTGATACTAAACAGAGAATTGTTTAATGCCATACCTAATTCACATAAATCATAAGTACCACCCTCTAGTGTGCTAGAAGTGTAGTGGTCAGCTTTTTGTTAGAGCAGGTAAATTTCCAGGCTTGGGTGTGTGTTTTGAACTGGGTTGGGGAGTGACCCAGGGCAGAGCTGGGTGACTCATAGGCAGCATCACCAGCACCTCCCACTTCTTTCCAGAATGTTCTAGTTTCTTCTGGAAAGGAAGGAGGAGAGGAAAGGTAGAGCTGCCTGGGCTATTCTGAGGAGCCCTAACCAAACCCCAAATTGGATTTGCAGTAGGGTTGCCACCTTTTCCTCAGGTTAAACCCAAACACTTTCGTGGCACACAGAATTTTTATTTTTTACATATATTTGCAATTAAATAACATTTCTAATCATACAAAGTTAATCACAAGAGTCCCCCTTTTATATCAGAGTCCGCAGAGTTCCTTTTCACTGTAAGGGGGGACTCTGAAGGTAAGTATTTCATAATGTGCTAGTATGCGATGCAAACTAGCACAATATGCAATTGCCTTACAGGGAAGGTTTTTTTTTTTTTTCGTTTTTTTTTTTTACTGCAGTGGTTTAAATATTTTCATTCTCACCATTACCATCTTTTTTTACATCAGCTTTATTTGTAAATTACTTTTGCAGATGATTTAACTTGGGGGGGGGGGGTGTGCTCAAAAGAAATTACTTTCCGTTATGAAAAACATTCAGTGAATTGACAATTGCACTCAGCAACAATAAGAATGTATGCCCTGTAAGGAAACATTCCCTGTGAGATAACACATGCAGCCTGTTGTCCCTGTAGTGCATGTTGAGGCTTTGGACATCAGTAGCATTAGGATGTAACAAAGAGTGGAAAATTCTCCAAGATGCACACAATTTTGCAAGAAATGTATTCAGGGTTTACATTTTAATCTGATACTAAACAGAGAATTGTTTAATGCCATACCTAATTCACAAAATTCATAAGTACCACCCTCTAGTGTGCTAGAAGTGTAGTGGTCAGCTTTTTGTTAGAGTAGGTAAATTTCCAGGCTTGGGTGTGTGTTTTGAACTGGGTTGGGAGTGACCCAGGGCAAAGCTGGGTGACTCATAGGCAGCATTACCAACACCTCCCACTTCTTTCCAGAATGTTCTAGTTTCTTCTGGAAAGGAAGGAGGAGAGGAAAGGTGGAGCTGCCTGGGGTATTCTGAGGAGCCCTAACCAAACCCCAAATTGGATTTGCAGTAGGGTTGCCACCTTTTCTTCAGGTTAAACCCGAACACTTTAGTGGCACACAGCATTTTTTTTTTTAAGTATAAACTATACGTATATTTTGCAATTAAATAACATTTCTAATCATGCAAAGTTAATCACAAGAGTCCCCCTTTATATCAGAGTCCACAGAGTTCACTTTCACTGTAAGGGGGGACTCTGAAGACTCTGATGCAAGGGATGCTCTGGAATCCAGATTTAAGGGGAAACACTGAGAACGGAGAGGACTCTGATGTAAGGGGAACACTGTGGCCTGTGGTGTAAAGGGGGACTCTAAAGTGAGGTGTGCTCTGAGAACCCTGATTTACCTTAGTGTACTCACTCAGAGGCAGGAGAGAGAATGATTAATGATGGATGGTGAGCTCACTCACCCCTTGGCAGTCAGCACCTCTCATCCAGATGTATCTGAGGCTGCTGGACTTCACGTTTCTGGCCCCAACTTCCCTTTTCTGAGGAGTGTGGGCAGACACAGAGGGGTAAGGGCGGGTGGAAGAGGAGCAGATCGAGCCCTCTCTCCTCTCCCATCTGTGTTGCGCGGGGGGGGGGGGGAGTTTTTTTTTTGTTAGTGCTGGCTTTGGGCAGCGTGAAAGAGAGCGTAACAAACACTCTGGTAGCCCTACTGGGAAGCCGTAGTCCTGTCTGAATAATGAGTCTGGCTTTCAGACAGTTTAAAACCCGGACGCATGATTCCAAACCCAAACTGTCCAGGAGAATCCTGGACAGGTGTCAACCCTAATTTGCAAGGGGCAAGCCTCCTTAAATACCCAGGGTCAGCCCAGCTAGGGAAGATTTGTTCAGAAGGAAGCTGGAACGAATAACAATAGTGGGACTGCTGAAGCAGTCCCACTAATTAGATAAAAAGAAAAATATCACATACCTGTTTGAGGCCTGTTTAATCACAACCTATGCGAATTGGATGCGGCTTACACCGCATCCAATTCGCATGACATTTTAAAATACGTTCAATTGAATGAGGCTGGTTCACATATGTGTGTTGCATTCACACTCTGCATTGGCCAAAAACGTGTGCGTTTTCTGGGCATTGCGGTGCGAATTGCAAGCACATTATCTTCTATGGGAACGCATCTGTTTTTAACAGGATAAAATCCTGACCTGATCCTGATCAAAAACTGACATGAAACGCTCAACAACTACTTTGTCCATTAGCTGTGAAAACGGAGCTTCAATTCGCACCGCACATATGTGAACCCAGCCTTACAGATTCCTTAAAGAGGAACTGCAGTCTGCTCACTTAATTTGTAACAAAAATATCTTTGACATTCTGAAGCTTCCCTCAAACCACTTTGCATATTATTTTATATATACTGGGATTCTGTACTTGCCAAATGTGCTGCAGAAATCTCCCTCCACTAAGTCTGGCTGCAGCCATTTTAAGTGTGGGCAGCTGAAGCTGCTGCCTGTTCACTTCCTGGATTTACACAGACACACCTCCAGCTTTCATTGGCCCTCTTATGACTCATCACCCCTCCCTTCCTGGCAAACTATCACAAGAGTGAGAGAGAGAGCTGTGCATGATGTCATAAGCCTAGGCTTTTTACCAGACAAGAAACAGGAAGTGGGCTGTATAATGCCGCGTACACACGAGCGGATTGTATGGCGTACTTAGTCCGTCATACAATCCGACGGACAATCCGTCCGTACTTTCCACTGAACGGACTTGACCACACACGGATACACAAACAGTCCGTCGAAAGCTTGCGCGATGACGTGTACAGCACGTACGACGGGACTAGAAATAGGAAGTCCAAGACACAGCAAAGCACCCTTCCGCCGTGTAAATCCTTTCTGGGCATGCGCCATTCTTAGTCCTTTTTTGGAAAAACCGAAAATCTTAGTACTCCGGACTGCACGCTGAAAAAGTCAGCTGAAGCCCACACACGAGCGGATTGTCCGCTGAAATGTGTTTCAATGGACTAAGTACGTCTAACAGTTCGACCGTGTGTACGCGGCATAAGGGATTTTACTGGTAGAAAGAAAATGTTTTACTACCCAAAGTTAAAACAACAACAAGGGCAGAAGATTTATTTGATGGGAAGTTGAAAAAAATGTCTGAAGGTCCACTTTAAATTCTCTATTGAACATTAAGGCTGGGTTCACACCGCTGCGGGGGGAGAACCGGATGTGATTCGCACAGCAAATCACATCCGATCTCCGTAGCGCTGCGAGTTCAGCCATACAGATAGTATGGCTGAACTCGCAGCGGTCCCGCAGCAAACTTGCACGGGACCCTTTTTTGGGTCCGCAACGGAATCGGATCGCATGGGGGTTCACACCATGCGATCCGATTCCTGTGCGAGTCGGCAGATCGCACTGCGATATGCCGACGGATCTGGGGGTGTCATTAACATAACATTGACACCCCCAGCCGTCCGCATAGGGCAGTGTGAACTGCCGGCGGGAGGTATGCGATGCGGGAAAACGCCGCGGATTCGTGGCGTTCCCGCATCGCAGCAATGTGAACCCGGCCTAAATGTGCATTAATATGGTGTAAGTGGAGTCAAAGATGATTTACATTTCCCCTTTTTTTTCCCCCTTTTTTTCAGATGGCATCTCCATCCAAGGCTCTTTTTTTAACTTTACAGGTATTAGCAATTACATTATATATTTTTAATACTGATTTATATTAAAATAAGCATTTTTGTGAGTTTGTTAGTGAATGCAATTAATCAGCATACTATATACCACTACAATATTAAGGAATAATAGGACATGGAGGAGCAGGGAGAGATGGGAGTGTCATTTACCACTGTGTATATGACTGTGACGGGAGTCACTTTGGACGGAGGGGCTTGTGGAATCCAGCTTACCTTGGAGAGCACTGGAATGTCCTTGTTTAGCTCCCCCGGCCCCTCCTATGTGTAAGTCATCCTGTGTCTTTTAGGAGCACAGGGTGATGGAGAACCCCAGTCTGATCTGCGCTAGTCAGACTCGCTGTACAACCACACTGGAATATTGTGTGTATATATATATATATATATATATATATATATATATATATATATATATATATATATATATAATATATATATATTATATAGTATATTGTCTCATATACTGTTGTAGACGCTTTACAAGATCGTTTGAGGTGGGGCTTGTATCCCACTGCTGCCACCACTGTAACGGAACATCCCACACTCCGCTTGAGTGCTTCCGTCATATACCTCTTCCTCCAGTCTGAATATAGATATTAAATATTATTGCCGCATATTACAACCAAGAACTAGGCAGGACTCGTTTGGTTGCTCATGAACAGTTTATTTGAACAAAGGCACACAGATACACACTCAAGAGACAATTCCCCCTTCTGTGCATAATGAAACAGGGCGGGGTAGACTTTACCTCCACTAGTAGCATGACACAGGTGTATTCAAACTTTTCATCAGCAGCCTGTCTTTGGGAGGAGCTGCTGAAGAAATCTCCCCCCCCCCCCCCCACAGCTAATCCACAGAGACATATACATCCCATAATCTGTTGCTCCCAAGGAGGACACAAGCAATAGAACAATGGGATACAGCTACACCTCAAATGATCTAGTAAAGTGTCTACAACAGTATAATGATACTATATATATATATATATATATATATATATATATATATATATATATATATATACACACACAATATTCCAGTGTGGTTGTACACTGAGTCTGACTAGTACAGATCAGACTGGGGTTCTCAGGCACCCTGTGCCCCTAATAGACACAGTGTGACTTGCACATAGGAGGAGTCGGGGGAGCTGAACACGGAAATTCCAGTGCTATCCAAAGTCAGCTGGGTTCCACAAGCCCCTCACCCAAAGTGACTCCCATCACAACACCCACATGTGGAACTTTATAGCCATGCGGGCTGCAGAGGTAAGAAAAGGGAGGAACTGAAGAGCTTAGAACTGAACTGAAGTTGAGCATGCTCCTTAGAGGACATCAGGATGCAGTGGGGACACAGAATATGGGAGGGACAGATGAAGGCAGGATCAACCAGGCATATTTCACGCCACACAAAACCAATGCTTTAGTGGATTTGTGTGTATGCACTCTCTGTTATATAGCATGTAATGAGAGTTTATCATAGTCTGGGTTTAATGACACGTTAACAGACCCGCCAGTGCCTACAAGCCCTACACTAATTTCTTCTTATGCACCTTATCCACAGCACTCCTTTGCTTTGTCAGTCACAGTTAAAGCATGTTGTCAATATGGCTGCTGTGACTTCGGCTCTCTATAGTGATGGGGGTGGCTTATCCTAAATCACTCTTCTTATCCTTTCTAGGCCAGCAGATCTTAATTCAAAGGCCAAGCCATGCATTATGGATACCTTCTAATCTAATTCTTGCCTCATTTTTCTGGGTCTATGAACCTTCAACACATAGGATTCCCTGCAAACCCATGGTAGTGGCAAACCCAAACCTCATCTCTGGTCCTAAGTAAAAAAAATGCTGAGGGTCAATTAAATGGCAAACCAATTTCCATAATTTTGTCATCCTTAAACTCTGGGGACATTCTTGGATGACCCAATAAGTATCTGCACTCCAGATTTTCATCTGCTTGTGGCCTCTTTATTTAATAAAAAATTGTCTCATAAAGCGCTTTTTTTTCGACCGCACTGCTAAACAAAAGCCTTTAAGTCACAGTGAAGCCTCAGTGGTTGATATCAGATACATTATATATTTACTCAAGCGGTCTTGATTTCAAAGATCATAAAAACACATTGCTCAAAGTCGTATTTTATTTCACAAAAGGACTAGGTCTTAAGTTATCCAAACACTTTCTTTTTTTTTTCCCCGTGTAATAGAAACAGACTTTACTTTCTAAAAGAATAACTGAGGACTTAGAACATCGTTTCCTAATTCCTGATTTTGGTAACTTATGTAAATTCATTTTTGGGAGGTGTGGGGGACTGAAATCTTATAATGCACACAAAGCCATTTTTTTTTTAAGACACCCTGTCACCAACTTAACCACATGCCGACCGGGCCGTAGCCGAAAGACGGCTACAGCCCAGTCGACTTATTCTGGGTGGACGTCCGTGGGACGTCCTCCCAGAATCTTGCTCTCGTGCGCCCCCCTGGGGCGCGCACACCGGAAACATCTGTGACCATCCCAGCGCATCACAGATCACGGTAAACGGCCGCTGATAGCGGACGTTTACCACGTGATCGCTCCATCGGAGCGATCATTTGTAAACAAACCGGCGTCACATTGGCCGCCGGTTCCTCCCTCCCCTCTCTGTACCAATCGGTACAGTGAGAGGAGAGAGGGGGAGAGATGGCAGCAGCGCTGTGGGCTGGATCTGTAGTGCCCACAGCGCTGTTCAGTGCCAATAATCTTCAGTACTCTGCCCATACTATCCCATAATATGCAATACTCTGCAACAACGTGCAATACTCTGCAACACTGTGCAATACTCTGTCAATATTCTGCAACACTGTGCAATACTCTGCCAATACTCTGCAACACTGTGCAATACTCTGCAACACTGTGCAATACTCTGCCAATACTCTGCAACACTGTGCAATACTCTGCCAATACTCTGCAACACTGCACTACTCTACAATAATCTGCCAATACTCTGTCAATACTTGCCAATACTCGCCAATACTCTTCAATAAATTTTAAAAGAAGCAAAGAATTATTTTTTTTTTTTATTAATAGCGCAAAAAATAAAAAACCCAGCGGTGATTAAGTACCACCAAAAGAAAGCTCTATTTGTGTGAAAAAAAGGACAACAATTTAATTTGGGTACTTCATGACTGAGTAATTGTCATTCAAAGTGTGAGAGCACCGAAAGCTGAAAATTGGTCTGGTTAGGAAGGGGGTTTAAGTGCCCGGTGGTCAAGTGGTTAAAGTGGTTGTAAACCCTTACAAACCACTTTTTTGACCTACAGGTAAGCCTAGATTAAGGCTTACCTGTAGGTCCAAGAAATATCTCCTAAACCTACACGGTTTAGGAGATATTTGCCGAAAGACAGGCACCGCTGTCTACGGCGCATGCATGACGTCATCGCGGCTTCGTCGAATGACAGCGGCAGAGCAGCGAGACCCACCGAGAAGATGAACGCTCTGGACTACAGGGGACAGCGGTGACTTCGCTGGCTCCTGTGTCAGGTAAGTGACACATAATGGACTACGATGCGATGCGATGCGATGCGATGCATAGTAGTTCATTATGCTTTACCTTTGCAGGGAATCAAAGAGGAAGTAAATCCATCAGGGTTTACTTCCTCTTTAAAGTGGTTCTTTGCCTTGTATTAAAAAAAAAATGAAAGTCAACAGTTACAAATACTGTAGACCTGGCTGTGTGAGATGCAGCACCCAAGAGCCAACCCGAAAATCAGCTGGGGTGCCGACATCGCGGCATCCCTTAGCAGGTAAGTGTCCTAATATTAAAAGTCAGCGGTTACAGTATTTGCGGGCTGGAGCTCCGCTTTAACCGTTTCCCAAAGCAGTTACATTGAAAGTATGGTGTGACTGTCACAGTGGCTTGTGCTCCCAGCCAAACTGATACGCCATCAAATGGTTGGCGTCATAAATGATCACATGTGAAGCACAATGCCAACTGCAGGTCAAACAGAGGCTAAGATGGCAGCTAGTTTGGCTGTAAAGGAGAGGAGGGTTCAGAGCCACTTAAATAATAAAACCATGGAGTTTATTAACCAACCACTTGCCGACCGCTGTCCGCATATATACGTCGGCAGAATGGCACGGCTGGGCAAAGTAATGTACCCGTACGTTACTTTGAATTTCCCGCCGTGCACGCGGGCCGCCTGCTGCGAGCGCCGTGACCGTGCCCGCGGGAACCGTGGACTCGATCGCCGCAGGGATACCCGCGATCATGTCACGGAGCTCAAGAACGGGGAGATGCCGATGTAAACAGCATTTCCCCGTTCTGTCTAATGACAGGACACCGATCGTCTGCTCCCTGTCATCGGGAGCGGGGATCAGTGTCACATCACACACAGCCCATCCCCCAGACAGTTAGAAACACTCCCCTAGGACACACTTAACCCCTCCCCGCCCCCTAGTGGTTAACCCCTTCACTGGCAGTGGACATTTTTACAGTAATCAATGCAATTTTATAGCATTGATCGCTGTATTAATGCCAATGGTCCCAAAAATGTGTCAAAATTGTCCGATGTGTCCACCATAATGTCGCAGTCACGATAAAAGCCGCTGATCGCCGCCATTACTAGTTAAAAAAAAAAAAAAATTATTAATAAAAATGCCATAAATCTATCCCCTATTTTGTAGACGCTATAACTTTTGAGCAAACCAATCAATAAACACTTATTGCGATTTTTTTCTTTTTAACCAAAAATATGTAGAAGAATACGTATCGGCCTAAACTGAGGGAAATTTTTTTTTATATATATATTTTTGGAGGATATTTATTATAGCAAATAGTAAAAAATAATGCGTTTTTTTTTTTCTAAATTGTCGCTATGCTTTTGTTTATAGCGCAAAAAATAAAAACCGCAGAAGCGATCAAATACCACCAAAAGAAAGCTCTATTTGCAGGAAAAAAAGGACGTCAATTTTGTTTGGGAGCCACGTCGCATGACTGCGCAATAGTCAGTTAAAGCGACGCAGTGCCGAATCGCAAAAAGTGCTCTGGTCAGGAAGGGGGGGGGGGGGGGGTTAAATCCTTCCTGGGCTGAAGTGGTTAAACAAAAAAAAAAAGTAATTTAGGACCTGGTACCTATTTTGTAGAGGATGTAGATCTGTAATAAAGGGTGAGCCAGCACCACTGCGCCTGTCCAGGCATAATTACACACCTCGAGCAGAGACTGTTTTCTTTACTTCACAGCAACTGAAGGGGTTAACACAATATCCTATTAGGCAACGTCGCCCATGAAATACAATATATGACAAAAGATTTCTGTACAGAAAACCAATTTTTCTGTTTAACTGCAGTCGCTGAAGCCCTTTTTACATTCCCAGCGAGGAGATTCGGAATTTCCCATCTGCTGTTCTGTTCAGCTGTTAATATGCCACTTTACAATGTCCACTGCGATTTGTGTTCTTACATCTCGCCGTAAATGTGACATTTTTATTTGTATCTCTTTACACTTTAGTCTGCTACAACGTATTACGCCGTATATACAGAGAACCTAAGCTTGCTTGGAACAGATTATGCCGCTTAAATATGCCAGTGCCGATGGGCAAATGCAATATCCTACAGCAGTGTTTCTCAACCAGGGTGGTGCAGCACCCTGGGGTGCCTTTTGGGTGCTGCAAGCCAGGGGCCACGTTTGCCTTGGATCAGAGATGGATGAAAGGGTTCTGTAGTGATGGGGGACTCTGATGTGATGGAGAGACTCTGACGGGAAGACCCTGTCTTGGGCTACTCTGATGTGATGGGGGGGCTCTCATGTATAGGGGGGTTCTCATGGGATGTATGGGGGGAGATGTTGATGTGATAGGGGGCTCTGACAGAAAGGGGGGGTATCTGGTGTGATGGGGGCCTCTGACATAAAGGGAGGACAGCTAAAGTGATGGGGACCTCTGATGTTAAGGGGACTCTGATGTGATGGAGAGACTCTGATGGGAAGACCCTGTCTTGGACTACTCTGATGTGATGGGGGACTCTCATGTATAGGGGGGTTCTCATGGGATGTATGGGAGGATGTTGATGTGATAGGGGGCTCTGACAGAAAGGGGGGATATCTGGTGTGATGGGGGCCTCTGACATAAAGGGAGGATGGCTAAAGTGATGGGGACCTCTGATGTGAAGGGGACTCTGATGTGATGGAGAGATTCTGATGGGAAGACCCTGTCTTGGGCTACACCTGATGTGATGGGGGACTCTCATGTATAGGGGGGTTCTCATGGGATGTATGGGAGGATGTTGATGTGATAGGGGGCTCTGACAGAAAGGGGGGATATCTGGTGTGATGGGGGCTGTGATGTGATGGAGAGACTCTGATGGGAAGACCCTGTCTTGGGCTACTCTGATGTGATGGGGGGCTCTCATGTATAGGGGGGTTCTCATGGGATGTATGCGGGGAGATGTTGATGTGATAGGGGGCTCTGACAGAAAGGGTGGGGGTATCTGGTGTGATGGGGGGCCTCTGACATAAAGGGAGGACAGCTAAAGTGATGGGGACCTCTGATGTTAAGGGGACTCTGATGTGATGGAGAGACTCTGATGGGAAGACCCTGTCTTGGACTACTCTGATGTGATGGGGGACTCTCATGTATAGGGGGGTTCTCATGGGATGTATGGGAGGATGTTGATGTGATAGGGGGCTCTGACAGAAAGGGGGGATATCTGGTGTGATGGGGGCCTCTGACATAAAGGGAGGATGGCTAAAGTGATGGGGACCTCTGATGTGAAGGGGACTCTGATGTGATGGAGAGATTCTGATGGGAAGACCCTGTCTTGGGCTACACCTGATGTGATGGGGGACTCTCATGTATAGGGGGGTTCTCATGGGATGTATGGGAGGATGTTGATGTGATAGGGGGCTCTGACAGAAAGGGGGGATATCTGGTGTGATGGGGGCTGTGATGTGATGGAGAGACTCTGATGGGAAGACCCTGTCTTGGGCTACTCTGATGTGATGGGGGGCTCTCATGTATAGGGGGGTTCTCATGGGATGTATGCGGGGAGATGTTGATGTGATAGGGGGCTCTGACAGAAAGGGTGGGGGTATCTGGTGTGATGGGGGGCCTCTGACATAAAGGGAGGACAGCTAAAGGGATGGGGACCTCTGATGTGAAGGGGGCTCTGATGTGATGGAGAGACTCTGATGGGAAGACCCTGTCTTGGGCTACTCTGATGTGATGGGGGGCTCTCATGTATAGGGGGGTTCTCATGGGATGTATGGTAGAATGTTGATGTGATAGGGGGCTCTGACAGAAAGGGGGGATATCTGGTGTGATTGGGGCCTCTGACATAAAGGGAGGATGGCTAAAGTGATGGGGCAAAAACAGCAAATTCTCCTGCGCTCTGGTTTCTTGGTCTTTAAAATGTGATTTGGAATGGTGTAGTCACTAGTGATGGCCGAACGGTTCGCCCGGCGGTCGTTTCGCGGCGAATTTCCGACTTTCGCCGTCCGCGGGTTCGAACGCCTTTTTCCGTCGTTCGCCCCGGCGGACTTACGTGTTTAATGTATACAAGAACTTTAACCTTTCGTGACACGTTTATCATGTGTTACAGGACAACCAATTGAGACATGACAGCTCATGGACACTTGGACATTCCCCCTAACCTATAAATACACCCGATCCGGTGGCCATTTTACATTCTTTCTTCTGTCACTGTAGGGAAAGGATCCTGTGTGGAGTAGGGACAGAGAAAACGCTAGCTATTTGGTACACAAAAGTTCTTTTCAGGACTGGTATAGGTGTTAGGTCAGCAGCCTGAGTTTCTTTTGTCAGTTTAGATAAAGGGACAGAGCGCTGTATGCTGCTATTTTAGGGACAGCTCAGCCAGATTAGTCTTTCTTCATCATCATCATCATCATCATCATTAGCTGTTACTATCAGGTCCACAAAAGAGCTGTTCCAGCTAATCGTTCCAGCCTACTCTTTTTTGCCAATTTGTATAGGGACAGGCAGGAAGCAGTGTGTCAGGCAGTGAGGATAATTTTAAAGACTTGCTGTTACTATTAGTTCCACAAAGGTTCTTTTCAGGACTGGTATCAGTGGTACGGTAATAGGCTTGTACACGTATAATATTCTTTCTTCCAAATATAGAAAGAATATTATACTTGACTGCTGCCCTTCTGCTGCAGTCTGCTAATCATTCACAACTCACTTGTTCCACAAAAGTTCTTATAAGGACTGGTAACTTGGTCTGTCTAGGGTGCTACGGTACATAGGCTTGGGTGCGGTACAGTCTGCTGTTCTGTAAGGACCGCTATCGGTCCACAATAGATAGGGTTGCCGTGCACTACTGCTGACCGCTGCCCTATACTGCAGCAGTCCTTCAGCGGTATAGGGACTGACGCACAGTCTGCTAAACACTAATACACAACCTGCTTGGTCCACAAAAGTTCTTATAAGGACTGGTAACTTGGTATAGGGTGCTACGGTACATAGGCCTGAGTGCGTTACAGTCTGCTGTTCTGTAAGGACCGCTATCGGTCCACAATACATAGGGTTGACGTGCACTACTGCTGACCGCTGCCCTATACTGCAGCAGTCCTTCAGCGGTATAGGGACTGACGCACAGTCTGCTAAACACTAACACACAACCTGCTTGGTCCACAAAAGTTCTTATAAGGACTGGTAACTTGGTATAGGGTGCTACGGTACATAGGCCTGAGTGCAGTACAGTCTGCTGTTCTGTAAGGACTGCTATCGGTCCACAATACATAGGGTTGCCGTGCACTACTGCTGACCGCTGCCCTATACTGCAGCAGTCCTTCAGCGGTATAGGGACTGACGCACAGTCTGCTAAACACTAATACACAACCTGCTTGGTCCACAAAAGTTCTTATAAGGACTGGTAACTTGGTATAGGGTGCTACGGTACATAGGCCTGAGTGCGTTACAGTCTGCTGTTCTGTAAGGACCGCTATCGGTCCACAATACATAGGGTT
The DNA here is from genome assembly GCF_037356315.1 of Lithobates pipiens. Lineage (NCBI taxonomy): Eukaryota > Metazoa > Chordata > Amphibia > Anura > Ranidae > Lithobates > Lithobates pipiens. Next base: position 6,715,638 of record NW_027507789.1, on the reverse strand, counting down.
GCCGTGCACTACTGCTGACCGCTGCCCTATACTGCAGCAGTCCTTCATTGGTATAGGGACTGACGTACAGTCTGCTAATCACTAACACACAACCTGCTTGGTCCACAAAAGTTCTTATAAGGACTGGTAACTTGGTATAGGGTGCTACGGTACATAGGCCTGAGTGCGTTACAGTCTGCTGTTCTGTAAGGACCGCTATCGGTCCACAATAGATAGGGTTGCCGTGCACTACTGCTGACCGCTGCCCTATACTGCAGCAGTCCTTCAGCGGTATAGGGACTGACGCACAGTCTGCTAAACACTAATACACAACCTGCTTGGTCCACAAAAGTTCTTATAAGGACTGGTAACTTGGTATAGGGTGCTACGGTACATAGGCCTGAGTGCGTTACAGTCTGCTGTTCTGTAAGGACCGCTATCGGTCCACAATACATAGGGTTGACGTGCACTACTGCTGACCGCTGCCCTATACTGCAGCAGTCCTTCATTGGTATAGGGACTGACGTACAGTCTGCTAATCACTAACACACAACCTGCTTGGTCCACAAAAGTTCTTATAAGGACTGGTAACTTGGTATAGGGTGCTACGGTACATAGGCCTGAGTGCAGTACAGTCTGCTGTTCTGTAAGGACTGCTATCGGTCCACAATACATAGGGTTGCCGTGCACTACTGCTGACCGCTGCCCTATACTGCAGCAGTCCTTCAGCGGTATAGGGACTGACGCACAGTCTGCTAAACACTAATACACAACCTGCTTGGTCCACAAAAGTTCTTATAAGGACTGGTAACTTGGTATAGGGTGCTACGGTACATAGGCCTGAGTGCGTTACAGTCTGCTGTTCTGTAAGGACCGCTATCGGTCCACAATACATAGGGTTGCCGTGCACTACTGCTGACCGCTGCCCTATACTGCAGCAGTCCTTCATTGGTATAGGGACTGACGTACAGTCTGCTAATCACTAACACACAACCTGCTTGGTCCACAAAAGTTTTTATAAGGACTGGTAACTTGGTATAGGGTGCTACGGTACATAGGCCTGAGTGCAGTACAGTCTGCTGTTCTGTAAGGACCGCTATCGGTCCACAATACATAGGGTTGACGTGCACTACTGCTGACCGCTGCCCTATACTGCAGCAGTCCTTCATTGGTATAGGGACTGACGTACAGTCTGCTAATCACTAACACACAACCTGCTTGGTCCACAAAAGTTTTTATAAGGACTGGTAACTTGGTATAGGGTGCTACGGTACATAGGCCTGAGTGCAGTACAGTCTGCTGTTCTGTAAGGACCGCTATCGGTCCACAATACATAGGGTTGACGTGCACTACTGCTGACCGCTGCCCTATACTGCAGCAGTCCTTCATTGGTATAGGGACTGACGTACAGTCTGCTAATCACTAACACACAACCTGCTTGGTCCACAAAAGTTCTTATAAGGACTGGTAACTTGGTATAGGGTGCTACGGTACATAGGCCTGAGTGCGTTACAGTCTGCTGTTCTGTAAGGACCGCTATCGGTCCACAATACATAGGGTTGCCGTGCACTACTGCTGACCGCTGCCCTATACTGCAGCAGTCCTTCAGCGGTATAGGGACTGACGCACAGTCTGCTAAACACTAACACACAACCTGCTTGGTCCACAAAAGTTCTTATAAGGACTGGTAACTTGGTATAGGGTGCTACGGTACATAGGCCTGAGTGCGTTACAGTCTGCTGTTCTGTAAGGACCGCTATCGGTCCACAATACATAGGGTTGCCGTGCACTACTGCTGACCGCTGCCCTATACTGCAGCAGTCCTTCATTGGTATAGGGACTGACGTACAGTCTGCTAATCACTAACACACAACCTGCTTGGTCCACAAAAGTTTTTATAAGGACTGGTAACTTGGTATAGGGTGCTACGGTACATAGGCCTGAGTGCAGTACAGTCTGCTGTTCTGTAAGGACCGCTATCGGTCCACAATACATAGGGTTGACGTGCACTACTGCTGACCGCTGCCCTATACTGCAGCAGTCCTTCATTGGTATAGGGACTGACGTACAGTCTGCTAATCACTAACACACAACCTGCTTGGTCCACAAAAGTTTTTATAAGGACTGGTAACTTGGTATAGGGTGCTACGGTACATAGGCCTGAGTGCAGTACAGTCTGCTGTTCTGTAAGGACCGCTATCGGTCCACAATACATAGGGTTGACGTGCACTACTGCTGACCGCTGCCCTATACTGCAGCAGTCCTTCATTGGTATAGGGACTGACGTACAGTCTGCTAATCACTAACACACAACCTGCTTGGTCCACAAAAGTTCTTATAAGGACTGGTAACTTGGTATAGGGTGCTACGGTACATAGGCCTGAGTGCGTTACAGTCTGCTGTTCTGTAAGGACCGCTATCGGTCCACAATACATAGGGTTGCCGTGCACTACTGCTGACCGCTGCCCTATACTGCAGCAGTCCTTCATTGGTATAGGGACTGACGTACAGTCTGCTAATCACTAACACACAACCTGCTTGGTCCACAAAAGTTTTTATAAGGACTGGTAACTTGGTATAGGGTGCTACGGTACATAGGCCTGAGTGCAGTACAGTCTGCTGTTCTGTAAGGACCGCTATCGGTCCACAATACATAGGGTTGACGTGCACTACTGCTGACCGCTGCCCTATACTGCAGCAGTCCTTCATTGGTATAGGGACTGACGTACAGTCTGCTAATCACTAACACACAACCTGCTTGGTCCACAAAAGTTTTTATAAGGACTGGTAACTTGGTATAGGGTGCTACGGTACATAGGCCTGAGTGCAGTACAGTCTGCTGTTCTGTAAGGACCGCTATCGGTCCACAATACATAGGGTTGACGTGCACTACTGCTGACCGCTGCCCTATACTGCAGCAGTCCTTCATTGGTATAGGGACTGACGTACAGTCTGCTAATCACTAACACACAACCTGCTTGGTCCACAAAAGTTCTTATAAGGACTGGTAACTTGGTATAGGGTGCTACGGTACATAGGCCTGAGTGCAGTACAGTCTGCTGTTCTGTAAGGACCGCTATCGGTCCACAATACATAGGGTTGACGTGCACTACTGCTGACCGCTGCCCTATACTGCAGCAGTCCTTCAGCGGTATAGGGACTAAGAGTTTTGTCACAGGGTGATTTAAAAAATGACAGGCAGAGGAAGAGGCAGGCCCTTCCGCAGGGGTGGTAGGGGTAGGGCAGGAGCAACAGCCTTGAGCCAAAGTGGGAAGTTGCAGAAGGTGCGTTCAATTACTTTAAAGGACGCACCAGACTTGGTTGAGTGGCTCACTCAGCCTTATTCTTCTGCACCCTCCTCATCCTCTCGATCTGCACCCTCTTCTTCACTCTCTGCTATGTGCACCCCCAAAGACACTACCACCAACAACACCACCACCACCACATACCTTCCGCTTGAGTGCAAATGGGGGCCTTCATGCTCCAGTGTTTTAATAGGGACCCCCGTATAAAAAGCATGAGGGTCAAGGACCAGTACTGGGTGGCAACGTACTTAGATCCCCGGTACAAACACAAAATGGCGGAAATGTTACCGCCGTCGCAGAGGGCTGTCAGAATGCAGCACTTCCAGGCCTTGCTTCGAGAAATGCTGCATTCTGCTTTTGCGTGCGCTGGCAGAGGAGCAATTCCCACTCCCAGAGAAGGATTTGCGGGTACCAATCCAACAGCGCCTGCAAGAAGAGGCCGGTTTGAAGATGTGTTGGTGACTTCGGATATGAGGTCATTCTTTCAGCCGACCCATCGACAGGTGTCATCCGGATCCAGCATCAGGGAACGCCTAGACCGTCAGGTGTCCGACTACATTGGGTTAACGGCCGATGTGGACGCTCTGAGGAGTGATGAACCCCTAGACTACTGGGTGGGCAGGCTTGACCTCTGGCCAGAGCTTGCCCAATTTGCAATCGAACTGTTGGCTTGCCCCTCATCCAGTGTCCTGTCCGAAAGGACGTTCAGCGCAGCAGGGGGGATTGTGACCGATAAGCGTACTCGCCTAGCTCACGACAGTGTTAACTACCTCACATTTCTAAAAATGAATGAGGCATGGATCTCGGAGGAATTCAACACATGTGATCAGTAGACCATGTATATGTCTATAAACAATTTTTGGAATCAAGCACACAGACCTTCTTAATTCATTTGGCTCACTTCCCTGACCCAAAAAAGCACACCGTACTATATGCCCCTACCCTCCTCTTTGAAGAGGTTGAGCGGTGTCATATTTCTACTGGGGCTGCTTATTATGAGGGGTTCCCACCATCCCTGTGCTGTGCTGACTTCCTCCTGGGTGTTCTTATTATGAGGGGCTCCCACCATCCCTGTGCTGTGCTGACTTCCTCCTGGGGGTTCTTATTATGAGGGGCTCCCACCATCCCTGTGCTGTGCTGACTTCCTCCTGGGGGTTCTTATTATGAGGGGATCACACCATCCCTGTGCTGTGCTGACTTCCTCCTGGGGCTGCTTACGGTGCTGCTGTCAGCGCTGTATGTCACGGAGCTGCTGTCAGCGCTGTATGTCACGGAGCTGCTGTCAGCGCTGTATGTCACGGAGCTGCTGTCAGCGCTGTATGTCACGGAGCTGCTGTCAGCGCTGTATGTCACGGAGCTGCTGTCAGCGCTGTATGTCACGGAGCTGCTGTCAGCGCTGTATGTCACGGAGCTGCTGTCAGCGCTGTATGTCACGGAGCTGCTGTCAGCGCTGTATGTCACGGTGCTGCTGTCAGCGCTGTATGTCACGGAGCTGCTGTCAGCGCTGTATGTCACGGAGCTGCTGTCAGTGCTGTATGTCACGGAGCTGCTGTCAGCGCTGTATGTCACGGAGCTGCTGTCAGCGCTGTATGTCACGGAGCTGCTGTCAGCGCTGTATGTCACGGTGCTGCTGTCAGCGCTGTATGTCACGGAGCTGCTGTCAGCGCTGTATGTCACGGAGCTGCTGTCAGTGCTGTATGTCACGGAGCTGCTGTCAGCGCTGTATGTCACGGAGCTGCTGTCAGCGCTGTATGTCACGGAGCTGCTGTCAGCGCTGTATGTCACGGTGCTGCTGTCAGCGCTGTATGTCACGGAGCTGCTGTCAGCGCTGTATGTCACGGAGCTGCTGTCAGCGCTGTATGTCACGGAGCTGCTGTCAGCGCTGTATGTCACGGAGCTGCTGTCAGCGCTGTATGTCACGGAGCTGCTGTCAGCGCTGTATGTCACGGTGCTGATGTCAGTGCTCTGTATTACGGTGCTGCTGTCAGTGCTCTGTATCTCCTGCACCCTCTTGTTTGCCTACCCTGGTCCCTGACCTTCCCTCTCCTCCATTGCCTTCATTAGCTCCATAGTCCTGAATTGTCAGAACAATTTCCCAAATAAAAAAAAAATGCTTGTAGTTATCGATCCCAAATTCACCTCATACATGTATTATGCTATTGTCCAGGTGGTGGGACTGCGTGCTACCCCCTAATAATTACCCCGTGGCCGCAAATTCGACCTAAAGGTTTGCGAAATTCGCCTCCCATTGAAGTCAATGGAGCCCGCGGCGAACGGTCGTTTTCGCGAACGTTTGTGCCCGTTCGCGTTTCGCGTTCGCGAAACGTCCCGTCGGAAGTTCGTCCATCACTAGTAGTCACTAAGTCTTGCAGCCCTCCTTTAGAACATTGGGTGTTCAAATACTAAAAAGAGAAAATACAAAGAAGGGGAAGGCGCACTGACCTAGTGCATTACCATAAAACAGCTTTATTTAAAATTGAATCAAATAGCAAAATGGCTACTCACAGACGAGTATTGATCACAGGCAAAATCAATACAAATAAATCCATCGCACCAAACGTTTGGCGACTCCAGACCAGATGTCCGAGGAATTTGGTGAATACCTCTACGGAAATGGCTAACGCGTTTCGGGAGTGACCCCCTTTCTTCAGAGCCAAAAAGGGCGATGGATTTATTTGTATTGATTTTGCCTGTGATCAATACTCATTTGTGAGTAGCCATTTTGCTATTTGATTCAAATTTAAATAAAGCTGTTTTATGGTAATTCCCTAAAGTGATGGGGGCCTCTGATGTGAAGGGGGCTGTGATGTGATGGGGGAGACCTCCTGAGGTGAAGTCCATAAGCTGTAAGCTGTTGTGCAGATTGATTGTAATATGTAATTCACATTGACTCTGGTGCTGGGGTTCTAAACCCAGGGGCCATGGGCTTTAGGGGGTCCATGAGGGTCATCTGTAAAAAAAAAGAATTTACATTTACTGTACCCCCCTAACCCCCCCCCCCCCGTTCCCATCAATGGTTTTCCATTGAAAGAAATGAAAAGAAATTAAATTGGCACAACTACCGTATTTATCGGCGCATAACACGCGCTGGCATATAACACGCACCCCAAGTTTAGGAACGAAATTTAAGGAAAAAAACTTACATTTAAATGCCCATCAATTCAGGCTTATCAGTGTCCATTGCAGCCTTGTCAGTGCAGCCTTGCCAGTGCAGCCTTGTCAGTGCAGCCTTGCCCCAGTGCAGCCTTGCCAGTGCAGCCTTGCCCCCAGTGTCCATCGCTTGGATGAATTTAAAATTGGCGCTGCCGAGACTAGCCGGAGTGGAGCGAATGCCGTCGAGATCGCAGGGACTGGCCGGAGCCGGGATACACATAGCCGAGTGTACTCGGCTCTTCTCGTGTCATGTCATTAAAGTTCACATGCATGTAAAGGCAGGTGTCCCAATACTTTTGACAATATAGTGAATGTGTCCTCCCATGGTGCACTGTGGTTTCACCCTTATGCCCCATACACACGGTTGGAAATTTCGAAATTCCGGCGGAAAAAGTTTGATCGGATTATGTTGTCGGAATCCGATCGTGTGTGGGCTCTATCGGACTTTTTCCATCGGATTTTCCGACACACAAAGTTTGAGAGCAGAAACATTTTCCAACAACAAAATCCGATCTTTAAATTACGATCGTGTGTAGACAATTCCGAGGGACAAAGTGCTACGCATGCTCAGAATAAACTAAGAGATGAAAGCTATTGGCTACTGGCCTCTTTATAGTCCTGACGTACATGTTTGACATCACCTCGTTCCGAACGATCGGATTTTCCGACAACTTTGTGCGACCGTGTGTATGCAAGACAAGTTTGGCCCAAAATCAGTCGGAAAAAAAATCCAGCAGATTTTGTGGTCGGAATGTCCCACCGTGTGTACGGGGCATTACTATGGTGGTGTGGTGGTTGGAAGATTGAACTACAGTGTGAGGCGGGGGGGGGGGGGGGGGGGGGAGACACAGGTTGTCGGACACTCCTGCAAACACTGAGATCTCTTATGCCGCGTACACACGACCAGACTTTCCGGCAGACTAGGCCCGAAGTGATTAGTCCCTCGGACAATCCGATCGTGTGTGGGCTAGTCCGAACGTTTTTCGAAAAAAAAAAAAAAAGAAATCAGAGGGACCTAGAAATAGAACATGTTTCAAATCTATCCGACGGACTAAAATCGGGAAAACCATTCGTCTGTGTGCTGGTCCGACGAACCAAATACGGCGCAAGGGCAGCTATTGGCTACTGGCTTCCTTTTTTTTTTAGTCCCGTCTTACATCATCACGTTCAAAACGAATGGACTTAGTCCGTTAGTGTGTGGTCAAGTCCGTTCATTCGGAAAGTCCGTCGGAACTCCGTCGAAAGTCCATCGGTAAGACCGTCGGTAATGACCTAGTCTGGTCCGGTCGCGTGTACGCGGCATTCGTTTTCCTGGTAAAGCATAGGCATAGGCAGAGTTACACCTTAAAGGGGTTGTAAAGATTTGTTTTTTATTTTCTAAATAGGTTCCTTTAAGCTAGTGCATTGTTGGTTCACTTACCTTTTCCTTCGATTTCCCTTCTAAATGTTTTTTTTTTCTTTGTCTGAATTTCTCGCTTCCTGTTTCTCCTCAGTAAACTTCACACCATCATCCGAGCGGTGTTTAGTCAGCCAGAACAGCTTACTGAGGAGGAACAGGAAGTAAGAAATTCAGACAAAGAAAACAAAGAAAAAAAAACATTTAGAAGGGAAATCGAAGGAAAAGGTAAGTGAACCAACAATGCACTAGTTTAAAGGAACCTATTTAGAAAAAAAAAAAAAAAACCTTTACAACCCCTTTAAACATATTTTATTGCTTACATTTGGTATTTTGAAACATCACAACCCCCTTGTGTAAGAATATGAGTTGGGGGGGGGGGGGGAGGACACAAAACACAGCAGTTAAAAGTGTAAATGTTACAGAAACCCTGTAAAGTGTAAATCTTTCGAGACCCGTCATTTACTACCTGTAGTCCTGTCTCCATTCTGTGTGATATTTAATTGTGGATCACCGGCTACAACACAGACATTTGTTGTCTATAACGGCACATGTTGCCCCAACCCTCCCCCCCCCCCCCCCCCCCGACCATTCTTGTTGGATTACCAATGCCATGGAAACACAATACTGATTTCTTATATGGAAATGGTTCCTGCTGAGTATTTTATAACAAATTACACTTTTCTTGTATTTTATCATGATACAAAGTACTCAGAGTGCCAAAAAGCCATACGATACTCCTGCCACCGTTGTTTTTTTTTAATCTACTTTAATAATACGTTTTGGCACAAGCCATTTGCAATTGCCTTTAATGGTTTTTAGGCATGTGTACAAAGGATGCTTCTCATTGTGCGTTTTAGATAGTAAAGCCAAAAAAATATTTTGACTGGTTACATCAGTAGGCAATCTGTATTGTAATGTATTATGTTACGTTTTTGAGGTTATGTTACGTCCCAGAACATAATTCTAAGGGTTTTTTTTTTTTTTTCCGGGCAGCTTTTTGGACGCACAGTTTGTTAAAGAATCACTGAGAGTTATTTTAGCCGTGTTCCAAAGTAACCCAGTTGATTGATTATAGCTGTTTTGGATTGATCTGTGTATAAAGTAGAACCTCTCCACCATGCAACTCCCTACTCTATGCATAGGGAGTTGAAACGCATCGGGAGGTGGAATCCCAATAATCTGTCTTGCCCCGAACCATTCAGTAAATCTTCAATGATGGTTTATAGCAGGGGGTCTCCAAACTTTTCAAACAACGGGCCGCTGTATTGTCCTTCAGACTTTAGGAGGGCCGGACTGTGGCCAGCAGGGGCAGAAACGGGCCCAGCATCAGTGAGAATAAATATGGCCTCAGGGTTGGTGGTCAATAGGAGGAGTAGTATTTCATCATTGGTATCAGTGGAAGATATAGTGCCCCATTGTTGGTGTCAGTGAGAGGAGTTGTGCCCCAAGGGCCACATAATGGCTAGCAAAGGGCCACATCTGGCCCCCGGGCTGCAGTTTGGAGACCCCTGGTTTATAGTATGGAGTAATGCCACATACACACGACAGAAAAAGTCAGACAGTGTCAGAAACCATGAACCAGAGACAGAAGTACAATTAAATCACACTTGTTTATTAATAAAAAAATAAAAAGGTAAATAGAGTAAGCGTAGTCAAAGCATAGCCAGAGTCCAGTAACTGGATTGAGTAGTCAGCCAGGCCAGAGTTCAGTAACCAAATCAGGTAATCAGCCAGGCCAGAAGTCAGGGATCCAAGTAGAGGAACAGCAAGCAGGGTAAGGAGCCAGAAGGGATGTCAGCAAAGCCAGTCTTTAAACAGGAACGCAGGAGATGGTTTCTTGTGATGTGACCAAGGCGAAGGTAGAGATGAAGTGAGCTGGACAGCTTTAAGTAGGCAGGTCAGATGAGCAGGATCAGGATGTGCCAACACAGGAGCAGAAACAAAGGCAGCCTTGAGAGTCTCAAAAGCCTTAATGGACTCCGGAGATCAACTCTGTGGGTTACCATCCTTTCTGGTCATATCAGTCAGGGGCTTGACCAGAGACGAGCAGTTCGCTCCTGGGTTTCATCCTCGGACGTACATGCCCCTGCCCTCCTCTGCGATTTCCATAGACATTTTCCTCCAAAGACCTGTGGCCCTTCCGAGGGAGCTGGTAACTGTGGAGAGAGTAGAGCTGGCAATTAGCCGACAGCTGAGCAGGGAGCCCAGAGAAGGAAGGGCTAAGCCAGTCCTGACAGACGGAATCTTTTCATCCTATATTCCGATCGTGTGTGTGCCTCATCAGACTTTTTTTTTTTCAAAAATGTCCTAAATATTTCTGACGGAATCAATTCCTATCGGCAACTCTCTACTATGAATATGTTCATTGAAAGTGAAACGCATCGGGATGTTGGAATCCCAATAATCTGTCTTGCCCTGAACCATTCATTAAATCTTCAATGATGGTTTATAGTATGGAGTAATGCCGTGTACACACGAGCGGAATGTCCGTCATAAAAAGCCAGATGGAAGCTTTTCATCGTATATTCCCGATCGTGTGTATGCCTCATTGGACTTTTTTTTCCCGAAAATTCTGATGAACCTAGAAATAGAACATATTCTAAATATTTCCGATGGAACCAATTCCTATCGGGAAAACCGCTCGTCTGTATGCTGTTCTGACGGACCAAAAACGACGCAAGCTCTGAAGCAAGTACGAGACGGAAGCTATTGGCTACTGGCTATTGAACGTCCTTTTTCTAGTCCTGTCGTACGTTTTGTACGTCACCGCGTTCTTCAGAGTTTATTCCGATGGGAAAACCGGTCGTGTGTACAGGGCATAAGGCTGACTTTTTCTTTTTACTGCTGCTGACCTTGAGATTGAGATTGAACCACCGGAGAGTAGGGATGAGCTCCGGTGTGTTCGCATACTCCACATGCAGAGCCCGCCAGGAAGTCGGCGCTGCGCTGCGCTAATCACAGGCAGTGAGACATTGGCCGATCTCTGCAGCCGCTCATCGGGGCAATGTCTCACTGCCTGTGATTAGCGCAGCGCTGCGCCGACTTCCTGACGGGCTCTGCATGTGGAGCGTGCAAACACGCCGGAGCTCATCCTTACTGGAGAGCTAGCACCCGACCCTGGGGTATGCAGGCATACAAATCCGTAGACTTCTTACCCAGCAACTCAAGTCCAGGAACATGGGCTCAGACAGGGTCCAGTAGGCTAACCCTGGGGTAAATATGTATATACACTATATTGTCAAAATAATTGGGACACCTGCCTTTACACGCACATGAACTTTAATGGCATCCCAATCGTAGTCCGGAGGGTTCAATATTGAGTTGGCTCCGCCCTTTGAAGCTATAACAGCTTCAACTCTTCTGGGAAGGCCGTCCACAAGGTTTAGGAGTGTGTCTATGGGAATGTTCGACCATTCTTCCATAAGCGCATTTGTGAGGTCAGGCACTGATGTTGGACGAGAAGGCCTGGCTCCCAGTCTTCCTCGAATTCATCCCAAAGGTGTTCTATGGGGTTGAGGTCAAGTTTACCAAAAATATGTAGAAGAATACATATCGGCCTAAACTGAGAAAGAAATTTTTTTTTTATATATCATTTTTGGGGGTATTTATTATAGCAAAAAGTAAAAAATATTGCTTTTTTTTATCCGCTTTTTTTTTGTTTATATAGCAAAATAAAAACCGCAGAGGTGATCAATTACCACCAAAAGAAAGCTCTATTTGTGGGGGGGAAAGGGACGTCAATTTTGTTTGGGTGCAACGTCGCACGACCGCGCAATTGTCAGTTAAAGCGGCGCAGTGCCGAATCTCAAAAAAGTGCTCTGGTCAAGAAGGGGGTAAATTCTTCCAGGGCTGAAGTGGTTAACAAATATCACCCTTTTTTTTAAATCACAAAGAACAGCATATGTGTTGTGATCTGCTGTAGCGCTGGTGCGTTGCCCGCAACTGTGTGTTATTACTATTAGCTGAGTATCGAAATCATGCCATCCCCATAAAATCATTCTCTGCAGCTGTTACCTTTTGCACCACCACCCCTCCCTTTAGAATGTAAGCTCTATGAGCCGGGCCCTCCTGTACCTTTTGTATTGAACTGTACTGTAATTGTGTTGTTTCCTCTCCCCCATACATTGTAATGCACTGCGTAAATTGTTGGCGCTATAGAAATCGTGTATAATAATAATAATAATAATAATAATAATAATAATAATAATGCTTTGGAAGGTTCTTGGGTACAGGAAACGGCTTTACTTTGTATGGAGAAAATTGAGTACTCTCCGTGATACTTTTTTTTATTTGCACTAACATATCATTTTGCATGGACGAGCTTTCGGGGGGTGACCCCTTCTTCAAGGTCCAAGCAGTACTAATTCACAAAAGTTTTAGTAGAAGGTAAAAATGTTAAAACATGGAGAAATATATGACATGCCTTTTTATCATAGAACAGGAAGAGAACACAAACAAGTGCACTGAGCATAGATAGGCAATTCATCCTGTTATAGCATAGACTATAAGAACTATACACTATAATACCACAGCGCCACCTGCTGCATAGATAGGTATAATGCATACAGTATTGCCAGTTTATTTGCAATTTTACATTACATGTTGTTGTTCTTCCAACAATTACAACATACAGGTCTGCATAGGCTCTAAAGGAGCACATAGGCATGAGATGGTTCAGTTCTAATAAGGCTGACTTCTTGGGTCTGTACAACTCAGCACACACGGGCTGAATGGCGGTTCAATAGAAACCGTCCGACATTCAGGCTCTGTGTACTGCAGCCGCCTCCTATCAAAAGGGGCATGACCGAAAAAGGTACCCCTGTCAGAACACAATAGCACAGCAGGGGAGATCGCTGTACTAACATCAAATTCTTTAGTACAGCAGCTCCGACCTGAGCTATCAGTTTTTTTTAGTTTTTTTTTCGTTCAGCCCTCTAGGTCCAACAGAACGAATCCACCGGACAATGTGATTGTGTTTGGGCTTCATAGACCTTTGCTGTCGAAAAATCAGACGGACTTTACATTTAGAACATGTTTCAGATCTTTCCGACAGACTCGAGTCCGGTTGAAAAAAATCTGTTCATCTGTATGCTAGTCTAAACCTATGCTAGGGCAGCTATTGGCTATGAACTTCCTTATTCTACTTTGGTCATATGTCATCTAGGGTGACCACATTTCAAAAATGCCATTCAGGGACACTCCCCCACCCCCAGCGCGCACGACCTCGCGCCAGCAGAAAAAAAGCTGATTTTTGATACTTTTTTTTGCCAAATTTTGGAAAAACAAAAGCAAGCAGTGGTCACCAGTTTAGACAGATGGTATACATTCTCTACATATATATTTTGTATTGCCCCCACTTGTCAGCCTCATTTTATTGCCCTCATTTTTCAGCTTCATTTTTTATTGCCCCCACTTGTCAGCCTAATTTTTTTATTGCCCCTCCATTTGTCAACCTCATTTTTTATTGCCCCCCAGGGCAGGGCTCCACTTTGTCAGCCTCATTTATTACTGTACTGTCCCCAGCCCCAGTGCCGGTCTTGTCATCTGACCTGCTCCAATCAGGTTCCATTTGCTCACCTTTTAAGGGCAGCACTGGGTAAAGGTCTTGCTCCCCTCGGCCTTGCTCTGAGACTGTGCGAATGTGACTTCACTGGTTGCTAGACACCGGGCGGGGTGGCCCTAGCAACCAGTTTAGCAATCTTCTATTAGGGTGACTATGTGTCCTCATTTCATTCCGGGACACTGTATTGTCCCTGGATGAAGGTGCCCGGGACACAAATGCGAATTGCGGGACAATCCCGGGCAATCCAGGACACGTGGGCACCCTAACGTCATCGCATTCGAATCTGTCGGACTTTGGTGTGATAGTGTGTGGCCAAGTCCGTTTGTTCGGAAAGTCCGTCAGAACTCTGCTGAAAGTCCATTGGGGGGAGAACGTTGGACCTAGTCTGCCGGACAGTCCGGTCGCGTGTACACGGCATAAGCTTAAGTAGCAGCACATAGACACACCTGGCCCACCATCCTCAGCAGGGAATGGCGTTCCACTTTCTTGGCTAGCTGCGATTTTTCTGTGGTATAACTGGTTGCTTTCCTCCCTTCCTACTCCATAGAAACAAACATGCACACTCGGATATTCTAAATATAAATCTTTATAGTAAAATTGTTTTTAATGGAGTCATCTTTCGGTGGTCACATCTTGCCAATCACCATGTGATGTTGACGGGCAGCTTCAGCAGCGGAACAAAGAGCGCCATAGAGGCTTACAATTTATAATTTGCTGGCATGAAATATATAATTACACTTCCTAAACTGATAAGCCTACAAGCCACAATATATGTTGTAGGCTCATGCTGTATACTGGGGGCTTGTAGTGCCACAGTTGCCACGGGGACATGCGTTGCCCATACCCTGGTTCGGGGGTTATAATAATATTTCTGTCTGAGTACGTTGGAAACTGTGGCGAGGCCAAAGCATCCGGTGCTCAGCAATGCTGTCTACCACATTAAGTCAATATCACTTTTATAAGGTGTTGAGTGTCGAGGAACGCACGGTAAACGCTCACTAATTGGCCCCTGTTGTGGTTTTCTTGGATTTCGACTGATGGAGATTCCCCGGGAGAACCAGAGCAATATTAAACAATTTCTTTGTGGTTTCAATAAGATCTCTGTATAATGTTCATAAACCACAACTGGAAATGTCCCCGTTTCCTCCTGCCTGAGACTGCTGGAAATTAAATTCCTGATTTCTGGTACAGGACAAGCTATATGTTTTATAGTAGCAGTGGCCCACTCGTGGTGGCTTGTGAGCCACATGTGGCTTTCATCCGCTGCTGGTTTATGAGATTCAAGATGTTTTTATGACTGTTGAGGAGCATAGGTATAACAATCTTGTAATAAACAATAACCAAAGTGAATTGCTTTGCTCTTGTTCATATAATGGAAGAAAAAGCTAAAACTGTTTGTGTTGGAAGGGCAAGGCCTCAGCTCTATGGATTCACACAAGGCAATTCTAAACGGACTTATCATTTTCAATTGACAACACTAGACCTAGGCCTGGCTCACAGTCTCCACTCCAATGCCGCGTACACATGACCGGACTTTTTGACAGCAACGGTCCGACGGAACGAGTCCGTCGGACAATTCGATCTTGTGTGGGCTCCATCGGACCTTTGCTTGCCAAAAACATGTTTTAAATTTTTCCACCGGAACCCAGCCGGACCGAGAAATCCGTTCGTGTGTATGCTAGTCCGACGGACAAAAAACGACGCTAAAGGCAGCTATTGGCTACTGACTATCAACTTCCTTATTCTAGTCCGGTCGTACGTCATCACGTTCGAATCCGTCGGACTTTGGATGTGATTGTGTGTGGCCAAGTCTGTTCATTCAGAAAGTCGTCGGAACTCCGCCGAAAGTCTGTCGGAAAGACCGTCGGACCTAGTCCCTCGAAAAGTCCGGTCGTGTGTACGCGGCATAATTCATCCCAAAGGTGTTCTATCTGGTTGAAGTCAGTCAAGTTCCTCTACCCCAGACTCGCTCATCCATGTCTTTTTGGACCTTGCTTTGTGCACTGGTGCGCAGTCATGTGGGAACAGGAAGGAGCCGTCCCCAAACTGTTCCCACAAAGTTGGGAGCATGAAATTTTCCAAAATGTCTTGGTATGCTGACGACTTAATGCCCTGTTCACACGATCGGACTTTCCGATTTTTGTGTTGAAGGATGTTGGCTCCAACTTGTCTTGCATACACATGGTCACACCAATGTTGGCCAACTATTACGAATGTAGTGACGTACAAGACGTACGTGATATCTTCATTACGAATGCTAGTTTTACAAGACCGAGCGCTTCCGGGTCCTACTTGTTTCCAAGCATGTATGCGTGGACTTTTGTGTGACGGACTTGTATACACACGATCGGAAAGTCCGACAACAAACATTTGTTGCTGGAAAATTTGAGAACCTGCTAGCCAACATTTGTTGCCGGAAAGCCCGACAACAAATGTTCAGTGGAGCATACACACGGTCGGACTTTCAGCCAACAAGCTCACTTTCAACATTTGTTGTCGGAAAATCCGATCATCTGTACAGGGCATAAGACTAGATGTCCAGAGCACCCCCCCCTTTACATCAGATGTCAAAAGCCCCCCCCCCCCTTCAGAAGTCAAAAGTCCCCCACCCTCCCTTATATGATAGTACTGATAGGCAAATGTTCAATGGAGCATGCACACGATCGGACTTTCCGACAACAAAACCGTGGATTTTTGTTCGAAGGTTGTTGGCTCCAACTTGTCTTGCATACACACGGTCACACAAATGTTGCCCAACAATTATGAACATGGGAACGTACAAGACGTACGTGATATCTTCATTACGAACGCTAGTCTTATAATACAAGCGCTTCCGGGTCATACTTGATTCCAAGCATGGGTGGACTTTTCTGCGACGGACTTGTGTACACACGATCGGAAAGTCCGACAAACATTTGTTGGCGGAAAATTTGAGAACCTGCTAGCCGACATTTGTTGGTGGAAAGTCCGACAGCAAATGTTCAGTGGAGCATACACACGGTTGGACTTTCAGCCAACAAGCTCACATCCAACATTTGTTGTCGGAAAATCCAATCGTGTGTACGGGGCATAAGACTAGATGTTCAGAGCACCCCCCCTTTACATCAGATGTCAAAACCCCCCCCCATCAGAAGTCAAAAGTCCCCCACCCTCCCTTATATGATAGCACTACACGCCCTACCTTGAGCTGGGGGTGGAGCTGGAAAGCAGAAAGTGCAGGGTCTGGAAGAGAACCAGAGGAGGGCTAGGGTCACCTGCTGGAGTCTGCTGAATGCTGAGACCAGTGGAAGCGGAAATGAGGGTGTGTTGCGGCTGCACAGAGAAGCACAGGATCTGGCGGAGGAGTTCTGTCCTCCTCCCTGCCATGGACTGCTGGGGCAAGGTGGGGGTGGAGACAGGGCTACTGATAAAAATCACATGGCCCCCTGCAGCCTACCTGACAGGGCCCCCTCCCTCAAAAATATCAAATGATATTTTTGCTAAAATGCAGCTCCCGTGATGCTATGCTTTGTAGCCATGCCCCCCCCCCGTTGAACAAGACGCATTCAAGTGAATTGCGACACAAAGGCAATACCTGCAACCCACAGTGAGCGATCGGTACCAGTCGCTCACTGTGTTCATTCAGGGTGGTGTGTTCATTCAGGATGTTGAGCTCCCCCTGCTCACCATCCTGAAAAAACCCGCCTGTGTGCCCATAGTAGCAGCTGGCTGGAAGAGGAGGGAAAATGGCAGCACTGCAAGGAAAAAGGGCACACAGGGGTCCACGACAGCATGGCGAAGGGAGTACAGATACTAGAACCGACCCACCCCTGAAGTGCAGTCGAAGGAAGAAAAGTAGAAGCCGGCAGCACTGTACAAGAGTCACAAGTGTCAGCAATAAGGAAGTACTACTGGTTCTCTCTGCTCGGCAGGTGTCCAGGCCCCTCTTTTGAACTGATGGGGCCCGGGCCCAGTACCGGAATGCTGGCTGTACTGCCTTATCAGCTGCCCTGGGTGGAGATGAGACAGCTGCAGGCGAGGTGCGAGGGCCACATGAAATGGCATGAAGGGCTGGATTTGGCCCGCCCTCCTTGTGTTAGACACGTGTGCACTAGATGATGGTTTCTGCAGGGGCGTAACTATAGGGGGTGCAGCAGTTGCGACCGCAACTGGACCCTGTGATGCAGGGGGCCCATGCAGCCCCCTCTACATATGACCGGCAGCAGCATAGGCAGCTAGGGGTACCAGTGCACCATGCACACGGGTGGTGGAGGTGGAGGGTGACTAGCAGAGCTCCATGCTCGACTATCGCACTGGCTGCTCTTTAGTTGTGCATTCCCTGCATGACCTGTGTCCTCGGCCGGCTCCTCAGAGTACCCCTCTCCTGCTCCATGCATTGCCGCTCAGTCCGATGTCTGTTCTCCCCAGCCAGAGTCCCGCCCCCCGAGTCCGGCCCACACTGCACTGTATAATTCTCCCGGGT
The DNA here is from genome assembly GCF_037356315.1 of Lithobates pipiens. Classification (NCBI taxonomy): domain Eukaryota; kingdom Metazoa; phylum Chordata; class Amphibia; order Anura; family Ranidae; genus Lithobates; species Lithobates pipiens. The sequence continues at coordinate 6,697,777 of NW_027507789.1, read as the reverse complement.
AAACAAACTTTAAGCACATAGTTGCAGTGCAACCCTATGAGAGCCCCCCGGAGGACACTGCAGGCTTGTCTGCCAGACCCCCTCCTCCCCCGTCATACACAGATGATGAAAGGTCTTTCTGGGAGATATGCTGATCACCCGTTCAGCACACTGGATGGAGCCCAGGCCAACATGGATGAGTGCGCGGCCTGCAGCTTGGTCATGGTTAATGAGAGGACCCCACCCCCCACACACCATTACATACCCCCTCCATCTCCCCCTGGGGACAGGGACCCCTTCTCACGTGGTGACAGGGACCCCTTCTCACCTGGGGCAGTAATTTCATCTGCCCTGGAGAAAAGGACCTCATCTCTTCTGGGGGCGGGGACCCCCATCCTGCCTAGGGACAGTCCCCCAATGGGGCACCTAAAAATTAAAAAAATAATAATAAAAAAACCTACTGATACCAGTGGTGGAACTACAGGGCTCACAAAGGTCATACCTGTGACCAAGCCCTGGAGTTCCACCGCCGGACTCGGAGGGAAGGGCCCTGGCTGGGGTTCAGGGGGGCCCTTCATGGTTTCTTGCATCGGGGCCCTGAAGGTTCTAGTTACGCCACTGGGTTTCTGTATTGTGGGTTGTAACCTCAGGCAGTTGACCTAATAGGACATGTCCTACTGTAAAGCGCACGGCTCCCTAAAGACGAGTCAATAATTGTTGAACCAACACTTACATCTAGAGCAACAAGGATTTAAACCCTCCCGTTTTTTTTCTTGGAAATATTTTCACAAACACCCTCTGGGATTTTTTTTTTTCTGAGGCTGCCAACCGCCTGCAAACCATTAGTCACAAATATATATAACCACCTTAGAATAACAGAAAGGTTGAACAAGATGGGAGCCACTTATTTTTTTTTATTTTTTTTCAGTGGCAACCTTGATGAATACTTTTAAAATACAAAGTACAACCAAAAACAAGAGGTGTACTATTTGTTTTATGAAGAGAAGTATCGATTTTATATAACCCCGGGCTCGGGGGAGTCTGTAAATTTATCTGCAGAGGGTTACTCATTCACATCTGCCGGAGGCTACATCTGGAAAACAGGCTTTTCGGTTTTGGCGTTTGAATTCCACGAAGGCCTCTGGGAAATACAATAGCCAATTAGACCAGGGACCATCGGGGGGTTGGGGGGCACCAACATGCTCAAGTCGAAGGCAGACAACAAACAATTCGGCGCTATTTGTTCCACATTTCATTTCACACCTCTGTCTCCGAAGTCACCGTTTCTACTCCGGTTCCTGTTTTGCTTTTCCCCCAGAAGGCTCTGTTTTTTTTTTTTGTTTTTTTTTTTCAGAGGCCTTGATAATTTGAGACTAAATTCGATATCTGTCTGATCTAGGTATATACAGCCAGCTTTTGTTTAATTGAAAAATCCAGCCAGTGGTAGGTATAAAAAAGACATACAATAAAAAACAATCCCTACAGTACATATATAGTTTTATTAGCAGCTTAATTCTTTTAAGGTACAACCTTTTCACACCATTTCAACAGCCCCTTTTTCAAACCATGACGGCTTTTTTGGACCTGGTTTCAGGAATGCGGGAAAACCTGGGGTTTCCTTGTTCTCTTGCCCTCTTGCATGCCTTAGTCCAAAATCCTTTTTTTTAATTTTTAATTAGAACCCTTGAGTTTCAGTAGCTAAGGATAACGTTCCCACAAACCTGCAGCCGACATGTTGTTTTTTTTTTTTTTTACAGCTTGATGGCTTTTTCAGACTTGGAACAACATGGCTCTTAGGTCAAAGACTTACCTGGAAAGCAGCCATGTTTAGGGCTTTTATTGGCATCAGGACATCTGCAGTTTATGTGTCCGCATTTCATTTAGACCCACCTTGCTTTGGCTTGAAAAGGGGCATGGGTAATGACTGGTTGCATTGGGAAGCCTTCATGCCATATAAAGCCAGCAATAAAACTAATAGTGTGAATTCATGGACGTAACTATAACAACTGAACCGTACAGAAATATTAGAAAGGGTCCCTCCTACCAGGCTGATTTAAAACAAAATCTTCCTGATCAAATCTTGCGTTGTCATAATGCAATAACATTTCTGCCTTCTGAATACTTTACCATGGTTGCCAATATTTAAAAATTACCTTGGGTGACTCTTTGCTGGGGGTAACTAAGCCATCATGAACATTAACTTGAAGGACTATATTACAAGCTGTCTCTTACTTATTATGTAGAGCAGTGATTCTCCACCAGGGTTCCTCCAAAGGTTGCTAAGGGTTCCTTCAGCATTGGGCAATTTCTGCCTCTCAGGTAAGTTCCCACTGACACCATTGATCTTTTTAGCTATTTGTAAGGAGGTAATTCTTCCCAATGACCACACGCGTAAGGACCATTCTTCCCACTGACCATCACATTATTGTATCATAAGTTGTAGAGCTCTAATTTTTATCAGGGGTTCCCCGAGACCAGAGAACTATTTTGCGGGTTCCTCTGTGTTGAAAAGGTTGAGAAAGGCTGATGTTGAGCAACAATTTTTTTTTTCAGATCCTCAGAGAGTTCTTTGCCATGAGGTGCCATGTTGAACTTCCAGTGATCAGTAGGAGAGAGTGAGAGTGATAACACCAAATTTAATACACCTGGTCCCCATTCACACCTGAGACCTTGTAACTCTAATGAGTCACATGACAACGGGGAGGGAAAATGGCTAATTGTACCCAATATGGACATTTTCACTTAGGGGTGTACTCTTCTTCCTTTTATGCAGGATTTCTCCAGACTGCTCCTTAATTCTTATGCCGCGTACACACAACCGGACTTTTCGACGGACTAGGTCCGATGGTCTTCCTGACGGATTTTTGGCGGAGGTCCAACGGTCTTTGTGAACAGGCGGACTTGGCCCCACACGACCAGACTAAGCCCTTGTACACACGGTCGGAGATTCCGACGGAATGTGTCCGATCGGAGCGTTTTGTCGGATATTCTGATTGTGTGTGGTATGCATCGGACTGTTTCCGTCGGAATATCCGTCGGACCAAATTTTCCAACTTGCCGGAAATATTTTCCGACAAAATGCTCCGATCGGACATACTCCGATCATGTGTAAAGAATTCCGATCGGACAAAGTGCCACGCATGCTCAGATCAAATTCCTACATCAAAGCTATTGGCTACTAGCCTGAACGTAGTCCCATCGTAACGAAATTACGTCATCACGTTCTGAAAGATTGGGTTTTCCGACAACTTTGTCCGACCGTGTGTATGCAACAGTTTCGGACAAGATCCGTCGGACAAAATCCGACGGATTTGGTTGTCGGAATCTCCGATCGTGTGTACAAGGGCTTAGTCCGTTCGAAAGTCAGTTCATTTTCAATGTGATGATGTAAATGGGACTATACAAGGAAGTTCAATAGCCAGTAGCCAATAGCTGCCCTTGCGTCATATTTGGTCCGTCGGACCAGCACACAAACGAACAGACTTCAGTCCGTCGGATAGATTTGGAACATGTTTTATTTCTAGGTCCGTCTGACTTTTGGGGAAAAAAAAGTCAGCTGGAGCACACACAAGATCGAATTGTCCGCCATACCAAATCTGCCGGAAAGTCCGATTGTGTGTACGTGGCATTAGTCTTGAAGAAAACTACCTCTTGTTTTGTGTCCACCATGGTTTTGTTTCAAGTCCTTTTCTCTCCCCCTTCTTCCTGCCAACATCACTTCCTGTTGCCTGAGCTTCATGAACCCGTCTAATGAGTTCTTTGGCATAGGAAGCCCAGCTTCAACAAGCAATGCATGGAGGTCGATTTTCTAAAACTGGATCTGGTGCAGCCAGGGGCGGACTGACCATTTGGTCACTCGGGCACTGCCCGAGGGCCCCGGGCCACTAGGGGGCCCCATCAGGGTTGCCAGCCTCAGTAAAGCCAGGGACAGTATGTCAAAATCTGTGTTTTTTTTGTTACATCTGTCCCTGAAATGTCCCTTACTGACATCCCTTTGGTCTAAAAATCCTGAGATTATAGCTTCCCCACCTCTTCAGGACCTTCTCAGCCAATAGAAACATGTCTGTGTATACTGTTTGATTATATACTGTGTGTGTGTATACTGTGTGGCCCCATAATCTCTTATTGCCTGGGGGCCCCATAATCTCCTATTGCCCGGGGGCCCCATGAGTTGTCAGTCCACCCCTGGGTGCAGCTCTGCATGATAACCAATCAGCTTCTGTTTTATTTTTGTCAAAGCCTAATTGAGCAACCCGAAGTTAGAAGCTGATTGGCTGCCATGAGCAGCGGCACCTGATTTTGCATTCTCCAGTTTTAGTAAATCAACCTCAAGGTCTTAAAATCTTATTCCATATATTTATACTATAAAAATCACTAAAATAGCCATGGCAACATGAAGTGTAATGCCCCATACACACGGTCGGACATTGCAACCACAAAATCTGTCTGATTTTTTTTTTTTTTTTCGACGGATTTTGCCCGAAACTTGTCTTGCATACACACGATCCAACAAAGTTGTCGGAAAATCCGATCGTTTGGAACAAGGTGATGTAAAAAACGTACAACGGGACTACGTAGAGGCCAGTAGCCAGTAGCTTTCGTCTCCAAATTTTTTCTGAGCATGCGTGGCACTTTGTGCGTCTGAATTCTCTACACACGATCGGAAAAAAGTCTGCTCGGATTTTGCTGTCGGAAAATTTTAGGTCCTACTCTCAAACTTTTTCCATCGGAAATTCCGACAGAAAAAGTCCGATAGAGCCCGCACACGATCGGATTTTCCGACAACATAATCCGATCATACTTTTTCCGTCGGAATTTCCGACCGCGTGTATGGGACATAAGGATAGAGAAAGTGGAGAAAGTAGAACAGAAAGAGAAGACAAGGAGAAAAGAAGAAAAGATTCCAAGATTTTGAATGATAAAATTAATTCATAGCAGAAAATTCCAACGTGTTCCAGGGGCCAAACACACTCCACTTTTATAATGGCTTAGGAATTTTCATTGAGCTCAGGCTAGGAGATACAAAATAAATCTGCATTAAGATTTACTGCTTAGAACAGTTTCAGGAGGGAAGGTTAAGCCAGTGTTAGTGAATGCAGAAAAACTTTTGCAGAGTCAAAGCCTTTCTGAAGGGGGAGTGTGTTTGGCCCCCAAAATGCTTTGGATTTTTTTTTATAAGTATTAATTTTATCATTAAAGAGGAAGTAAACCCTGATGGGTTTACTTCCTCTTTCATTCCCTGCAAAGGCAAAGCATAATGGACTACTATGCATCGCATCGCATCGCATATGTGTCATTATGTGTCACTTACCTGACACAGGAGCCAGCGAAGTCACCGCTGTCCCCTGTAGTCCGCCGCATCCATCTTCTCGGTGGGTCTCGCAGCTCCGCCGCTGTCATTCGGCGAAGCCGCAATGACATCACTCCCGCGCATGCGCACGGGAGCCGAAACGCGCGGCATTGCATGGCATCTTCGTTATCGAGGATGCTACGCTCAGTGCGCCTGCTCGCCTCTGTCTCCGGCGTATGCGCCGGAGACAGCGGTGCCCATCTTCGGGCAAATATCTCCTAAACCGTATAGGTTTGGGAGATATTTCTTGGACCTACAGTTAAGCCTTAATCTAGGCTTACCTGTAGGTCAAAGTGGTTTGTAAGGGTTTACAACCACTTTAAAGGAGATATGAGGCCAAAGCTCTTTTGGCACTTAGTTATGCACTTCTATGGCCGCGTACACACGGGCGGACTGTTCGCCCAACCTTGTCCGCTGAACAGTGTTTGGGCGGACAGTCCGCTCGTGTGTGGGCTTTCAGCGGACAGTTTCAGCGGACAGTTGGACGGACAAAGTCTTTCGGAAATTCCGAAAAACTGTCCGCTGAAACTGTGTTTGAGCGAACAGTCCGCCCGTGTGTGGGCCTGTCCGCTGTACTTTCGAAATGAGCGGACTGTTCCCGCTCGGAAAGTCCGCCCACTTCGAGCGCGTGTACAGGTAGGCGGGGCCCGCGAAGGATACGTCGCGGGCTCCGCCGCCTGGAATGGGCTTAAAGGGGAACCCCAACGCCGAAAAAAATCGGCGTGGGGGTTCCCCCCAAGTCCACACCAGACCCTTGTCCGAGCACGCTACCCGGCCGGCCAGGAAAGGGGGGCGAGCGAGCGCGCCCCCCCTCCTGAGCCGTACCAGGCCGCGTGCCCTCAACATGGGGGGGTGCCTTGGGGAAGGGGGGGCCGCGCGGCCCCCCCACCCCAAAGCACCTTGTCCCCATGTTGATGAGGACAAGGGCCTCTTCCCGACAACCCTGGCCGTTGGTTGTCGGGGTCTGCGGGCGGGGGGCTTATCGGAATCCGGGAGCCCCCTTTAAGAAGGGGGCCCCCGGATACCGGCCCCCCACCCTATGTGAATGAGTATGGGGTACAATGTACCCCTACCCATTCACCTGTGAAATAAAGTACAAATAAAAACACAACACAGGGGAAAAAAATATTTTATTGCACAGCCGGGGGTCTTCCGTCTTCGGGGGTCTTCTCGCCGGACTCCTCCGCTATGTGTGTGTAGCTCTTTTGCTAGCGGAGGAGTCCGGCTTTCTTCCTCCCCGCCGCCGGCCTCTTCTCCCGACTTCGGGGGTCTTGTCCCCCTCTTCGGTTCTTCTGCCGGGCCACCGCGCCTGGTCCGGTGGCCCGGTCTTCTGTCGCCGTCTTCCGTTCTTCTGTCGCCGCCTTCGGTTCTTCTGCCGGGCCACCGCGCCTTCTTGTAGCTCTTTTACAGGCGGTGGCCCGGTCTTCTGTCGCCGTCGCCGCCTTCCGTTCGTGTTCTTCTTCTTGTTCTTCTTGTTCTTCTTCCAGGAGATGTTGACACGTCGCTCCCTCCGGCCGGAATGCCAGAGCCGCCCTGCGTTGCCACTTATATAGTGACAATGGGGCGGGGTCACATGGTATATGTCACATGGGTTGGTCACATGGGTTGATGTCACATGGGGACTATGACATCGTAAGGGGGCGGGGTCACCATGTGACCAACCCATGTGACATATACCATGTGACCCCGCCCCATTGTCACTATATAAGTGGCAACGCAGGGCGGCTCTGGCATTCCGGCCGGAGGGAGCGACGTGTCAACATCTCCTGGAAGAAGAACAAGAAGAACAAGAAGAAGAACACGAACGGAAGGCGGCGACGGCGACAGAAGACCGGGCCACCGCCTGTAAAAGAGCTACAAGAAGGCGCGGTGGCCCGGCAGAAGAACCGAAGGCGGCGACAGAAGAACGGAAGACGGCGACAGAAGACCGGGCCACCGGACCAGGCGCGGTGGCCCGGCAGAAGAACCGAAGAGGGGGACAAGACCCCCGAAGTCGGGAGAAGAGGCCGGCGGCGGGGAGGAAGAAAGCCGGACTCCTCCGCTAGCAAAAGAGCTACACACACATAGCGGAGGAGTCCGGCGAGAAGACCCCCGAAGACGGAAGACCCCCGGCTGTGCAATAAAATATTTTTTTCCCCTGTGTTGTGTTTTTATTTGTACTTTATTTCACAGGTGAATGGGTAGGGGTACATTGTACCCCATACTCATTCACATAGGGTGGGGGGCCGGTATCCGGGGGCCCCCTTCTTAAAGGGGGCTCCCGGATTCCGATAAGCCCCCCGCCCGCAGACCCCGACAACCAACGGCCAGGGTTGTCGGGAAGAGGCCCTTGTCCTCATCAACATGGGGACAAGGTGCTTTGGGGTGGGGGGGCCGCGCGGCCCCCCCTTCCCCAAGGCACCCCCCCATGTTGAGGGCACGCGGCCTGGTACGGCTCAGGAGGGGGGGCGCGCTCGCTCGCCCCCCTTTCCTGGCCGGCCGGGTAGCGTGCTCGGACAAGGGTCTGGTGTGGACTTGGGGGGAACCCCCACGCCGATTTTTTTCGGCGTTGGGGTTCCCCTTTAAGCCCATTCCAGGCGGCGGAGCCCGCGACGTATCCTTCGCGGGCCCCGCCTACCTGTACACGCGCTCGAAGTGGGCGGATTTGCCTCCTCCTTACGTGGGCGAGTCCGTTCATTTCAAAAGTTGAGCGAACTGTTTGCCCAACCTTGTTCGTCAAACAGTCCGCTCGTGAGCGGACTGTTTGACAAACTGTTTGCCGAACAAGGTTGGGCGAACAGTCCGCGCGTGTGTACGCGGCCTATGACTCGTATTCAGCCGACAGCAGACTAAACTCAACTGATGGCTGACGTCACTCAGCTGGTTCAAACTCTGGAGGGATCGAACTTTAATGTTGGCATCCACCCAGAAGCCTAAGAGCCCGGTGACCGCTGGAGGGGCAAAGCAGAGATCTGGAGACTGACAATCATCACTCTCTGATCACTGAAGCCCCGAGAACTGAACGATCAGTAGTCTTTGACCGCTCAGTTCTTGGTGTAGAGCTGGCAGGGGTCAACTGCAGCATCAGATCCATGCTGCATCCACCTAGACTCACCTAGATGTTTATTATTTTGAAATCCCGCACTTCTCTTTTGAAAACCTTGGACTCTTGGACATTATTTTGGTGCTCCCATTTTACCATACGTGTGTGGATTCTCAACTGTGGGTTCTTTCCCTGTTCCTAAGGACTGTCTCCGTTTTGTGGAGTGCTGCCGAATCAGAGCCAGTGTGCCCAGTGACATTTTCAGTGACCCTCCAAAACCAGAGCCCTCTTTATTCTTGTGTCTGGACAGTTTTTGTTTTGGACTCATTTGTGGACATTTGGAAGATCAGGACAATTATGATGCATTGAGTCAAAACTGGAGCAGTCAGAATCTGGAGCGGCTGAGCTGTGCATGGCAACGAATCGGCTTCTGCCTTTCATTTTCAAAAATTAACTGTACAATTTGAAGGTAGAAGCTGATTGATTGCCATGCACAGCTGCTTCATATTGTTATATCGTGAAGTAGGTTGGGGTCATTAAAATGTAAGACCCACCCCGGGGTGGACTGACAACTCATGGGGCCCCCGGGCAATAGGAGATTATGGGGCCTCCGTGCAATAAGAGAAGATTATGGGGCCCCTGTGCAATAGGAGAAGATTATGGGGCCCCTGGGCAATAGGAGATTATGGGGCCACACAGTATACACACACACACACACAGTATACACACACAGACACACAATACACACACACACAGAATACACATACACACACTGAAAAGGTACTGGAGAGGCGGCGCAGCTATAATCTCAGGATTTTTTTTTAAAAACACAGATTTTTACATACTGTCTCTGCTTTTATTGAGGCAGGCAACCCTGATGGGGCCCCTTAGTGGCATGGGGCCCTCGGGCAGTGCCCGAGTGCGCAAATGGTCAGTGCGCCCCTGGACCCACCCATATCAAATTGGCAAAGCATGTACTGGGGTGCCAACCCCAGTTTATATAGAGAAAAGGAAGTGTGAATATGCGCTTTGTATATTTGATATAGATACCGAATAAATTATACAGCAATCAAGCCTTGATGAAGCGACTATAGATTACAATCGCGAAACATGTTGGCCATCATTTGCTTTCATGCAACATATACTGTATATGTATCTTTGTTTTGCATTTTCGGGGATTCGATTTTCCCCTTTTTTTATATGAAGGTGTATGTTTTTACTATATACATTTTTTAATGCGTTGTTCTAGTTTATAATAAAATTTCATATTTTTTATATATATTTGTGTTTTAACATATATGTCTGCAGTTGACCATTTAAATGCCCACATTCACACTTCCTTTTTGCTTCATATTGTTGCTCCTAGCTTGATACATTTTCCCTGTTTTGTTACTACATTATTCCTATACCACTTCATGACAGCCCATCATAGATATACTGCGGCAGGGAGGCCGCTCTGCACCAGATCATGTACCTAGAACGTAATCTGACACTTCCGGGATTGAGGCACACACTCGCGCCGCCGGTGGCCCGCTCCCGCTATGATCGCACACACAGCAGGAGCGCAGCAGCGGGTACCGCAGACTCGATGTCTGCCAGCACCCGCCGGTTGTCCAGTACACAGACAGAACGAGATGTAAACAAGGCAGATCACCTTTTGTCAGTAGGGAAGGCATGGATCCTGTGTTCCTGCGAAGCAGGGACATGGAGCTATGCCTTCCTTTAGTAAGAGCACCTCCCCGAAAGTACACAAGCACTGGCGTTTAACCCTTTGATCGCCCCTGATGTTATCACCTTCCCAGCCAGTGTCATTAAGACAGTGACAGTGCATATTTTTAGCACTGATCGCTATATTAGTGTCACTGGTCCAAAAAAAGTGTCAAGTGTCAGTTATGCCGCGTACACACGATCGGACTATCCAGAGTCTGCCGGACAATCCGCCCATGTGTGGGTTCCGGCGGACTTTTTCTTTCCAAAAGTCCGGGGACTTAGAAAGAAGTTTTGACTCAAAATTGACTTTTGAAATCAACGGACTTGCCCACACACGGAGAAAAGTCTGTTAATTTTGAACGTGGCTCCAGGTAGCTGGGACTAGCGAAGGAAGTCAATGTCGCCGCCTCCATCGGCGAGATCGACACCTCGCTGGCCCCGTCGCCTGGTATGGATTTAAAGGGGAAGCCCTACACCGAAAACCGCTGACTGGGAGGTTGTGACATTGACTTCCTTCGCTAGTCCCGGCTACCTGGAGCCACGTTCAAAATGAACGGACTTTTCTCCGTGTGTGGGCAAGTCCGTTCATTTTAAAAGTCCGGCCATAGTCCGCTGGGTTTTCCGCCAGACCTAGCCCGCTGGAAAAGTCTGGTCATGTGTAGGCAGGTTCCGCTCGTTCGCAAAGTCCGGCGGTTTGTCCAATGGATTAAGTCCGCCGGATAGTCCGATCGTGTGTACGCGGCATTAGTGTCTGATTTGCCTGCCGCAATATCACAGTCCCGCTATAAGTCGCCATTACTAGTAAAAAAAAAAAAAAAAAAATTTATAAGAATATTCCATAGTTTGTAGATGCTTCAACTTTTGCACAAACCAATCAATTTTTAGATTGTAAGCTCTAACGAGCAGGGCCCTCTGATTCCTCTTGTACCAAATTGTAATGTGACTGTAATGTCTGCCCTCATGTTGTAAAGTGCTGCGCAAACTATTGGTGCTATATAAAACCTGTATAATAATAATAATAATAATAATAATATAATACGCTTATTGGGATTTTTTTTTTAACCAAAAATATGTAGCAGAATATATATTTAAATAAAACTGATGAAGAAATTTCATATTTTTTCAATTTTTTTTATAAGATTTGTTTTATGACAGAAAGTAAAAATTATATTTTTTTTTGTCAAAATTATTTTTTGTGCTATAAACAAAAAAAGACAAACACTACAGAGGTGATCAAATACCACCCAAAGAAAGCTCTATGTGTGTGTGGGGGAAGACATACGTTTTATTTGGGTACAGTGTGGCAAGACCGCACAATTGTCAGTTAAAGTGGAAGGCCACCCTGAAAAAAAAAAATATTAAAAATTACAAAAAATATCTAAAAAAAAAAAAAAAAAATGAAAAAAAAATTTTTTTTTTACTTACCCGAAATGCCTGTTGCTAGGCACATAATCCTAATCTTTCTCTTCCTCCTCCGTGGAGATGTTCTTTCTTCTCTCCTCGTCGCGTTGTCTTCTGGGTAATGGGTCGCGCTGTGTTCTGGGAACTGTGTGTTCCAGAACACAGCGCGTCCCATCCACAAAGCGCTGCGCGACTCGCGCATGCGCAGTAGGAAACAGGCAGTGAAGCCATAAGGCTCCACTGCCTGTTTCCCTTAGAAGGAATGGCGGCGCCGGGACCCGAGAGCCGAGGGATGGGTCGGCCTCGGGGCGGCCGACATCGCGGGCGCCCTGGACAGGTAAGTCTGCTTATTAAGTCAGCAGCTGCAGTGTTTGCAGCTGCTGACTTTTAATTTTTTTAATTTTTTTTTAAACGGCCCTCCGCTTTAAAATAACGCAGTGCCGTATCACAAAAAAATGGCCTGGTCATGAAGGGTGGTGAGGTAAATCTTCCAGAGGGCAAGTGGTTAATCACAATGTGACCGATACATTTGTGCTTTCTATTCTTTTTATCACACTTAGAAAACATAGTCTTTACTGTCCCTGCCTGTTCACACTACAAATTGAATTAAATGACTAAAATAGCTTGAAACATTAAAAAATAAAATAAAATAAAAACGTGCGCAGGGTTACTATAAGCGAATTGTCACTGCTCTTTTGGTTTTGTTTTAATTGGGTGATTAGAATTCAGCCAGGGACTGGAATTCTACAATTGCTTGCAAGCACTTTGCTCTTCCACTGATCCAATAGCAGCTGAGATATTGGAATGTTCCGTGGATTTTCTTATTTTCGGCGGGTCGAAGCGTGACATCTCAGCTGGCCAGAGGTCCCGTTTAAATTGACCTCCGCTAACAGCCACTAATGTGCAGTTTGCTTGCTGAGCACAGGTGACTCCATCTTGTGTCACTTTGACAACGTGTTTCATTATGGTGATTCCTCAGGAGGTCACATGCCAACGACCCTGAGAGTGTGTTTCTCAAGCTGACGATGTAATTAAGGTGTATTATCCCCGCTGCTGGAGCATGCCTCTCATGTGCAAGAGGTAATCTCCCTCTGAGCAAAATTATCCCCACTGATTGAATATTTAAAGTTAAACATACAAGCCAGATCGAATCAATATGATTTATGAAAGCCTCCTTGCCGCCAGCGCTGCAGACCTACCAAGAGCAGCGGAGCCATGCTCAGCATGAGAGGAGAAAACCGTCAGAATGTTCTATTATAAAGGCCAGGCTACACAATATCATTTATGACTTGAAGTTTAGAGTGGTTTTCATCCAGTGACAACTAAATCCTGAAGAATCCAATATTTGTAATGGTTTTATATCACACTAGGCCAGGAGCGAGGACCGGGAAACACGCAGCGAGCGCCTGCATGTATGCCGCCTACTTGCTGGTGTTTTTACAGCAGGAATCTTTTATATGTTTGCTGAGCTATAATTTTTCCAATGCCTAGTCTGCTGTGCATCTTATGCCGTGTACACACGACCGGACTTTTCGATGGACTAGGACCGACGGTCTTCCAGACGGACTTTTGGCGTGGGTCCGACTGACTTTCTGAATGAAACGGACTTGGCCACACACTAAGTCCATTTCGAAAGTCCGTTCATTTTGAACGTGATGACGTAAACGGGACTAAACAAGGAAGTTCAATACCCAGTAGCCAATAGCTACCCTTGCGTCGTATTTGGTCCGTCGGACCAGCACACAGACGAACGGTTTCCCTGATTTTTAGTCTGTCGGATTGGAGTCCGTCGGATAGATTTGAAACATGTCGTATTTCTAGGGCCGCCTGACTTTTGGGGAACAAAAAGTCAGCTGGAGCCCACACACGATTGAATTGTCCGACGGAATTCCGGTCATCCGGAAAGTCCGATCGCGTGTACGCGGCATTAGTTTCCTTTGTTCTTTCCGCTATGGCAGGGGTCTCCAAACTTTCTAAACAAAGGGCCAGTCCTTCAGACTTTGGGGAGCCGGGGACTGTGGCCAGTGTGAGTAGAAAATGCCTAGATGTCAATGGGAGTAAACAATGCCCCATCATTGGTATCGGGGGAAGGAACAGTGACCCATCATTGGTGTCAATGGTAGGAATTAGGCCCTACTCTTGGTGTCAGTCTGAGGAATACTGCCTCGTATCAGTGGGAGGAAGGTTTCCCCAAGGGTCAGATGAAGGCAAGCAAAGGGCCGCAGTTTGGAGACCGCTGCTATGCCAAACAAATACAAAAAGATTTCCAAACTCAAACTTACCAACTGCCCAGTGACCAACCAGATTAACCTGTCTAACAATATGCGTTATGAACAGGGCTTTAGCCTGCACACATTTGCAAATACATGTGTACAGGCCCTGCCAAGGCACCCCAATGTGCTTCCATTGTAGAGACTCTCAGAAGAGTTAGTCTGGTGGGGGGAAGGAGGAGGGGGACCGAAGTTTCTGCTGAGATCTGACGGAAGTGGGAACGGGTACCTGTCAAAACCAGGTACAGGCCCCACCAAGGCACCCCCATGTGCTTCCATTGTAGGGACCCTCAGAAGAGTTAGTCTGGCAGGGGACGGTGGAGAGGGACCGAAATTTCTCCTGAGATCTGCCGGAAATGTGGGAGCGGGTACCTGTCAAATCCAGGTACAGGCCCCACCAAGGCACCCACAGGTGCTTCTATTGTAGGGACCCTCAGAAGAGTTAGTCTGGCGGGGGACGGAGGAGGGGGACTGAACTTTCTGCTGAGATCTGCCGGAAGTGGGAGCGGGTACCTGTCAAAACCAGGTACAGGCCCCGCTAAGGCACCCCATTTTCTGTAGTCTTAGCTCTACCTTCTGAGAGTCTCCACAATGGAAGCACATGCATTTTAATGGAAAGGCAGAGGGCAGGTGAGTCTGGAAGGAGCCCACCCCTCCTTAAAGGTACAGGGGCACACTGAACATCCAGCACATAGCACTATGGCAGCAAATGTGTCAGTGCATTGCCTGACCAATATATTCAAAATACAAACAAGGGGCCACTGCCCCCACCTATTACTTGTCTTTGCAGCAAGGAGCACTGGAAGGGCGACGTATGTCAAACAAATACATAAAGATTTCCAAACTCAAACTTACCAACCGGACAGCGACCAACCAAATTGACCTGTCTAACAATATGCGTTAGGAACAGGGCTTTAGGCTGCACACATTTGCAAATACATGCGTAAGCTTCAGGCCCCACCAAGGCTCCCCAATGTGCTTCCATTGTAGAGACTCTCAGAAGTTAGAGTTAGTCCATTGGGGGAAGGAGGAGGGGGACCGAACTTTCTGCTGAGTTTGCCGTGGCGAGATCTGGCAAAAGTGGGAGCGGGTAAAACCAGGTACCCGCTCCCCCCCCAAAAGGGGCCAAATGTGGCAGCGGAGGTGGGAGGAGGCAAACAAGCAGAACGTCCCCTTTTGGGTGGACCCTCTAAAATTGTGCAGCCTCTCACAAATTAGAGTTAGGATTACAGAAAACGGTGAGCCTTGCGGGGCCTGCAGCTTACACATGTATTAGCAAATATGTGCAGACTAAAGCCCTGTTCTTAATGCATATTGTTAGGCAGGTCAGAGCAACCCCCCCACAATTAGCAAGCACCCCCTAGAGCCACACTTAAACCTTCGATCGCCCTTGATGTTAACCCCTTCCCTGACAGGGTCATTAGTACAGTGACAGTGCATATTTTTAGCACTGATCATTGTATCAGTGTCATTGGTCCCCAAAAAAGTGTCAAAAGTGTCAGGTGTTTCGATTTGTCTGCCGCAATGTCCCTTTAAAAATCGATGATCGCTGCCATTACTAGTAAAAAAATTAAATAAACAAAAATTACATAAAAATATCCCATCGTTTGTAGGCGCTAATCCCATCGCTGTAGTTGCGCAAATCAATCAATATATGCTTATTGGGATTTTTTTTACCAACAATAAATGTAGTAGAATACATATTGGCCTAAATTGATGAAGAAATCAGATTTAAAAAAAAAAATTATTGGATGTGTTTTATAGCAAAAAGTAAAAAATACTGTTTTTTTTTCAAAATTGTTGGACTTTTTTTGTTTATAGCGCAAAAAATAAAAACCGCAGAGGTGATAAAATACCAAGAAAAGAAAGCTCTATTTGTGGGGAAAAAAAAGGAAGTTGATCTTATTTGGGTACACCGTCACACGACCGCGCAATTGTCACCTCACTTCCAAAAATATATTGATAAGATAGAATAAGGGCAACAAAAATGGTGACAGCTCTTAGGGGTAAAACATATTGGGAGAGATTTCAGGAATATAATATATACAGTCTGGATGAAAGAAAGGAAAGGGGAGACATGACTGAAACCTTTAAGCCCTGGTTCCCACTGCACACTGTGTGTGATTCGCACAGGAATCGCACCGCACCCCTGTGCAAATAAAATGTGATTCTGTGCAGTGCGATTTGAGCCCATTCATTTTGAATGGCTCAAATAGCACCGCATCCATATGAAAAAGGTGCGGGCAGCTATCGTTTGCACTGGAACCGGATCCCATGAAGGAGCAAGCAGGGTCCAGTAGCAGATATAGCAGGCAAGGGATTAAAGCAGAAGCATAGTCAGTTAAAAAGTCAATGGTCAGTAACAAGTGGGATTAATCAGAATCGTAGTTGAGGAACAAGCCAAAAGTCTGTAACTAGTGATAGCAGAGATACTGTTAGGAGAGAGCACAATAATCTGGCTAACGGGAAGTGCAAAGGCATGGCTTAAATAGGAAGTTCATGGAAGGAGCAAGGAGTTTGAGGTTCAACAGGAACCTTGGCATAAGGCAGAAGTGTCCAATGGATCAGGGAAGGCACTGTCCAGCATCTCAGGTGGCTCAGAAGAGGCTATGCCAGACACAGCAGAGGTCGCAGGTCCTAACCTTGTTCCTGACAGCTGAGTTAAAGCGGAGCTCCACCCTAAAGTGGAACTTCCGCTCATTGGAACCCTCCCCCCCTCCGGCGCCACAATTGGCACCTTTCAGGGGGGAGGGGGGTGCAGATACCTGTATAGTACAGGTATTTGCATCCACTTCCGGCATAGATATCTGCAGAATCTGCGGATATTTACGCCACTTCCTGCGGGTCCCCCGCTATCTGCTGGGAAACACACGGATCCCAGAGACAGCGGGGACCATCCTTATTGCGCAGCGCGACTCGTGCATGCGCAGTAGGGAACCGGGAAGTGAAGCCGCAAAGCTCCACTTCCTGATTCCCATACCCAAGATGGCGGCGGCAGCACCCGAGAGACGATCGAGAGATCGGCTTCGGGTGCCGACATCGCGGGCGCGCTGGGCGAGTAAGTGTCCTTATTTTAAAGGTCAGCAGCTGCAGTATTTGTAGCTGCTGACTTTAAAAAAAAAAAAAACGGCGGAACTCCCGCTTTAATGCTAATGACACACAGCATCATATATGTCAGTTCCGATTTTGCTCATAGTTCCACTAAAAGTACAAATAGCCTTTATTTTTGCACTTCGTTCTGAGCAGCTGATAATACTAAATAATAAAAGATGAGATAAATAGATTTTAGCCTAGAAAATGTGAAACGCCCCTGATATATAAACAGAATCCATTCAACAAACTATTTTTAAAGTTTTCAAGGTTTTACTTTTTAAGAGTGGTCATAAAATGTTGAGAGATGACACTTTGTGCATATCGTGTAATAGCCGCCGCGGTCTTAATGGCCAAGTTACACCTCAGCTGCACCCCGCCAGGCCCTGGCTACTTAGAATTCAAGCTAATTCATACATTAAACAACTTCTATTATATTGTTAACATTGCATTTCAGCAGCTCGTAAAAGTCTCCCGTTCAGTAATCATGGGTAATGTTAAAATGATGGTCGTTATACAGTCACCAGGTGGAAAATATTGGAGAGTTAAGTTGATGATCTTTTCATGGCTTTTCAACTTAACTAAACTTTAGAGAATAGAAGGAAGAAAAAAAAAAAGAGAGAGAGAGAGAGAGAGAGAGAGAGAGAGAGAGAGAGAGATGGAATCCTAAGGAGAGTTCAGTAATGAGCACCAGAAGACTGAAAGAAGGTTTGTCCTGGAGACCTGGCTGTTTCCATAAATGCCGAAATTTTAGACGATAACGATGACAATATTCCAGAGTTTAAAGCGGAGGTTGTAAACATGCCTTTTGCTTTTATATCTAAACTTAGTTACAGTGCACTCTCCACCGGGGATTTTGTCTAAAAGCCCCGCGTACATTTAATGTTTTATTGTTATAAAACACTTTTTGTGCGTGTTCAAAGGGGTACTATTGTGTGTTTTCAGCAAGCATATATTCTGAGTTATTATGATATACCCTAATGTCCAACTCCATCATAGGGACAAGACAAGTCATCAGTCTCCAGCATTTAAAAAAAAAAAATAAAGTAGATGCAGCTTTTATATTCACCATAGACCAGCCTTTCTCAGCCTCTTCAACACAAAGGAACCTTTGAAATAACTTTCCCGTCTCAGGGAACCTCTGCTTAAAATGACTATATCTACAACTCATGATACATTAGTGCAGTGATTCTCAACCAGGGTTCCTCCAGAGGTTGCTAGGGGTTCCTTCAGCATTGGGCAATTTCTGCCTCTCCGATAAGTTCCCCCTCACACCATTGATCTTTTTAGCTATCTGTAAGGAGGTAATTCTTCCCAATGACCACAAGTGTAAGGACCATTCTTCCCAATGACCACAAGTGTAAGGACCATTCTTCCCAATGACCACAAGTGTAAGGATCATTCTTTCCAATGACCACAAGTGTAAGGACCATTCTTTCCAATGACCACAAGTGTAAGGGCCATTCTTCCCAATGACCACAAGTGTAAGGACCATTCTTCCCAATGACCACAAGTGTAAGGACCATTCTTCCCAATGACCACAAGTGTAAGGACCATTCTTCCCAATGACCACAAGTGTAAGGACCATTCTTCCCAATGACCACAAGTGTTAGGACCATTCTTCCCAATGACCACAAGTGTTAGGACTATTCTTCCCACGGACCATCACACTAATGTATCATGAGTTGTAGAGTTCTAATTTTTAGCAGGGGGTTCCTCGAGACTGGAGAACTATTTCAAGGGTTCCTCTGTGTTGAAAAGGTTGAGAAAGGCTGAATTAGTGTGATGGTCAAGGGAAAGAATGCCCCTTACACTTGTGGTCATTGGGAAGGATTAACCCTTTACAGATCACTAAAAAGATCAATGACGTCAGTGTGAACTTATCTGAGAGGCAGAAATTGGTCATTGCTCAATGAAACCCCAGCAAAATTTGGAGCAGGGGTCTCTAAACCATGGCCCTTTGCTAGCCTTTATCCGGCACTTGGAGAACTATTCCTCCTAATGATATGAGGCACTATTCCTGCCACGGACACCAACAACAGGGCACTATTTCTTCCAGTGATATCACTGATGGTGTACTATTCATCCCATTAATATCAATGATGGTGCACTACTCCTCCTACTGACCACCAACCCGGAGGTCTTGTTTATTCTCACTGATGCTGGGCCCCAGACATTTTCTACCCCAGTTGACCACAATCCAGCCCCCCTAAAGTCTGAAGGACAGTAGACTGGCCCTGTGTTTGAAAAGTTTGGAGACCCCTGTTCTGGAGGAACCCTGTTTGAGAAACCCTGCCCTAAATTCAATGATTCAGTGGCCCAGTGCTGCTCCTCCTCTAGATTCAATGACACCTTCTTTTCTATGGGCCCAGAGCATAAAGGCTTTCCTCCCCACCCTTTTCCTACTAGAAGGTTGTTACCTTATATATGTAATATATATATATATATTATTATATATTTTTATAGCTACCTTATATATGTAATACATTAAAACTTCACCCTATCTTAAAATTTACAACAAAGGGACCTTTAGAAATGTTTAGTAATGGCAATCTACAAACAGAGGTTTGTACACTTTGCACACCTTATGTTTCTTTTTCTCCACATTCTTTTCATGTTGGCCATTTTTACTATGGGCAAATTAATGCATCTCCCTTTACTTCCTGAACTCTGGGTCTTCTTCCTGGAACATGTGACAGAAACTTCCCAGGATGCATCTGTAAGGCCTTGGATATAACACCGATGCGTCACCTAATCAGGAAATGGAAAAACCAAAATTGTGCATAAAAGCAAAAAATGTTGAAAGGCTTCACTGCCGGTTTCCCTTACCATCAATGGTGGCGGCACTTTTTTCTGACTTTTTGACAACAAACATGCAAATTAGCTGTTTTGAGGCAACATCTGACCGTGCGTACGCTCCATCGGACAAACTTTTTCGGTTTTCATCAGACTTTTGTTGGCTGTGCGAACGGACAAACTTTTTGACAACATAAGTCCGATGGAGCAAAGTCCGACCATGCGTACACAAAACCATCGGACTTTTGTACAAAGTACAAACACGCATGCTCAGAACCAATGCAAAAGATCAGACAACAATACAGAAGTTGACCAAAGGGTGGCGCTGGAGTAATTGAACGTCCTCTTTTGAAGTGTCGTCAGTACATTGAAAGGTTACTACGTTCGTGTTTGTTGCCTAAAAAGTCAGATCGTGTGTATGCAATACAAACTTACGGCCAACGCCCTTTGTACAAAAGTCCACGGGAAAGTTTGTACAAAGTCCGATCGTGTGTATGGGGCTTGAGAAAGGCCTGGGGGAAAAAAGGATTTCTCAAAAGTGGAGTCGTTGGCATATGTGCAGACTTGAGAGGACGATGTTTTTTTTTTTAAGAGTCCCAGAGATGGAGGGAGGAATAACCAGATCAATTGGAAGCGTGGAACCCCAATCGGGTCGATAACTGGTAGAACATTTCAGCGGTAATTCAATTTATTTTGACATCAAACAAATTTGGTGTAATAGATATAGCATCATTCTGCAATCTATACACAAGGAACTGACCCGATAAATAGTGATGATGATGTTATGATACATTTTCTTATTGTAATTTTAAGTGTTAAAATGTGGTAAAAAAAATGTTGCAAAAAAATAAAAAATAATTGTCATGGCTTTGGCCTTCATGGACTTTAATTGCCTAGATAACGATATGCTTTTACCAGAAGCTTTTGTAATATATTTCTAGACCAGACCGTGTTTTACTCTTCTTTTCCTCTGTGTCAGTCAAGGTGTTTACCTAACGTAATGTGATCTTTTAGAGGCGCATGCTGCCTAGTAACCGACAGGTTTGTTCCTTTTTTTTTTTTCCTTTCTTTTTAAACATCTGGCTCGCATCTTGTACCATAAAAATACCATCGTAACGTTCACATTTGTTAAGGTTTCTGAGAAGCACGGTAAGAAAAAACACACAAAGCAACAGTAACTCATTAAATCATAATGATTTTAAATAGCGTAAAAATGACCTTAATATTTTATGTTGGAGATGTGTTCTCGTTTCGCTCAGAGCCTTGGGGCTACCAGACAACATGTTGCATATGGAGACTCCTTTTCAAAGAGAAAATACACTTTAAATAACATCAAAAAGAGCTTCTTTTTTAGAGTTGACTTCCAATCATCGCAAAAAGGGCAACCAACAGTGAAAAAGAAACCAAAGCTAAATTGGAATCGGCACCAGTTTTCAAAAATGTTCATAGTACGGCCAATATTAACAGAGATGACACTAAACCTCCATTAGGCAAATTTTGCCAAGTAATAGCACTGCGGTTTTTTTCTTTTGATCGTTTGTGTCTTGGATGTGAAATGGATAAAGGACTTTCCAAGGAGTTGGCAAGTGTGGTCAAGGTGGCGAGCAGCCAAGCTAATAGCCACGTCACTATGCTAATATTACATTTCCAACGTCTTCTCTTGAGGTCTTCAGTGAAAAAATTCCCACCCTGTGCCCGAAAACACATGTTGTTGAGTTGCATTGGGTTATGTTGGCAATCCATCGTGCCTGCTGTTATTGGAACTCCATATTTGATGCTTTTTAGATGTTTAGTGGTTTAACACGAGTTGCCAGGCTTTACTTCAATTTAAAATGTTTCATAGGCTTCAAGCACAATGTGCCCAAACACTTTAAAATATTTTGTAGACTTTAGTAAGTGGACACGTGGTCAACATAGGGCAGAGTTAAAAGGCACGTTGTATTGGTAAGGAAAAACAGAATAGGACATCAAATCATTTAAAGTGGACCCAACTCATTGGGGAACATTTATGAAGCAAGTTAGCCACACGATTAGATGCACATCAGGTTGCCTCTCCTTTATAAAAGTCTATGTAACAGTTTTTTGTGAATATTTAAAGCCCTGGTTCAAGCTGTTGTTAAACGTATCCCTGCAGTGGAGGCCACACTGCATCGTTGGGGTAAAATGCTTGTGTAGCGCTACTCCCGTAGGAGTACTGGTCCAGGACTTCAGTCAGGCACACAACAGGCTCATTCACTCTTTCTTCAAATAACAGTCTAGGGGATGTTTTTTTGTTGCTGTTTTTTTTTGGGGAGAACTTGGATAGGGATGAGGGTAGTGGTGGTATACTCCAAGAATGAGAACTATTTGGGAGAACTTGCATAGGGATGAGGGTAGTGGTGGGATACTCCAAGAATGAGAACTATTTGGGAGAACTTGCATAGGGATGAGGGTAGTGGTGGTATACTCCAAGAATGAGAACTATTTGAGAGAACTTGGATAGGGATGAGGGTAGTGGTGGGATACTCCAAGAATGAGAACTATTTGAGAGAACTTGGATAGGGATGAGGGTAGTGGTGGGATACTCCAAGAATGAGAACTATTTGGGAGAACTTGGATAGGGGTGAGGGTAGTGGTGGGATACTCCAAGAATGAGAACTATTTGGGAGAACTTGGATAGGGATGAGGGTAGTGGTGGGATACTCCAAGAATAAGAACTATTTGGGAGAACTTGGATAGGGATGAGGGTAGTGGTGGGATACTCCAAGAATGAGAACTATTTGGGAGAACTTGGATAGGGATAAGGGTAGTGGTGGGATACTCCAAGAATGAAAACTATTTGAGAGAACTTGGATAGGGATGAGGGTAGTGGTGGGATACTCCAAGAATGAGAACTATTTGGGAGAACTTGGATAGGGGTGAGGGTAGTGGTGGGATACTCCAAGAATAAGAACTATTTGGGAGAATTTGGGTAGGGATAAGGGTAGTGGTGGGATACTCCAAGAATGAAAACTATTTGAGAGAACTTGGATATGGATGAGGGTAGTGGTGGGATACTCCAAGAATGAGAACTATTTGGGAGAACTTGGATAGGGATGAGGGTAGTGGTGGGATACTCCAAGAATAAGAACTATTTGGGAGAACTTGGATAGGGATGAGGGTAGTGGTGGGATACTCCGAGAATAAGAACTATTTGGGAGAATTTGGGTAGGGATAAGGGTAGTGGTGGGATACTCCAAGAATGAAAACTATTTGAGAGAACTTGGATATGGATGAGGGTAGTGGTGGGATACTCCAAGAATGAGAACTATTTGGGAGAACTTGGATAGGGATGAGGGCAGTGGTGGGATACTCCAAGAATGAGAACTATTTGGGAGAACTTGGATAGGGGTGAGGGTAGTGGTGGGATACTCCAAGAATGAGAACTATTTGGGAGAACTTGGATAGGGGTGAGGGTAGTGGTGGGATACTCCAAGAATCAGAACTATTTGGGAGAACTTGGATAGGGATGAGGGTAGTGGTGGTATACTCCAAGAATCAGAACTATTTGGGAGAACTTGCATAGGGATGAGGGTAGTGGTGGGATACTCCAAGAATGAGAACTATTTGGGAGAACTTGCATAGGGATGAGGGTAGTGGTGGGATACTCCAAGAATGAGAACTATTTGGGAGAACTTGCATAGGGATGAGGGTAGTGGTGGTATACTCCAAGAATGAGAACTATTTGAGAGAACTTGGATAGGGATGAGGGTAGTGGTGGGATACTCCAAGAATGAGAACTATTTGAGAGAACTTGGATAGGGATGAGGGTAGTGGTGGGATACTCCAAGAATGAGAACTATTTGGGAGAACTTGGATAGGGGTGAGGGTAGTGGTGGGATACTCCAAGAATGAGAACTATTTGGGAGAACTTGGATAGGGATGAGGGTAGTGGTGGGATACTCCAAGAATAAGAACTATTTGGGAGAACTTGGATAGGGATGAGGGTAGTGGTGGGATACTCCAAGAATGAGAACTATTTGGGAGAACTTGGATAGGGATAAGGGTAGTGGTGGGATACTCCAAGAATGAAAACTATTTGAGAGAACTTGGATAGGGATGAGGGTAGTGGTGGGATACTCCAAGAATGAGAACTATTTGGGAGAACTTGGATAGGGGTGAGGGTAGTGGTGGGATACTCCAAGAATAAGAACTATTTGGGAGAATTTGGGTAGGGATAAGGGTAGTGGTGGGATACTCCAAGAATGAAAACTATTTGAGAGAACTTGGATATGGATGAGGGTAGTGGTGGGATACTCCAAGAATGAGAACTATTTGGGAGAACTTGGATAGGGATGAGGGTAGTGGTGGGATACTCCAAGAATAAGAACTATTTGGGAGAACTTGGATAGGGATGAGGGTAGTGGTGGGATACTCCGAGAATAAGAACTATTTGGGAGAATTTGGGTAGGGATAAGGGTAGTGGTGGGATACTCCAAGAATGAAAACTATTTGAGAGAACTTGGATATGGATGAGGGTAGTGGTGGGATACTCCAAGAATGAGAACTATTTGGGAGAACTTGGATAGGGATGAGGGCAGTGGTGGGATACTCCAAGAATGAGAACTATTTGGGAGAACTTGGATAGGGGTGAGGGTAGTGGTGGGATACTCCAAGAATGAGAACTATTTGGGAGAACTTGGATAGGGGTGAGGGTAGTGGTGGGATACTCCAAGAATCAGAACTATTTGGGAGAACTTGGATAGGGATGAGGGTAGTGGTGGTATACTCCAAGAATCAGAACTATTTGGGAGAACTTGCATAGGGATGAGGGTAGTGGTGGGATACTCCAAGAATGAGAACTATTTGAGAGAACTTGGATAGGGATGAGGGTAGTGGTGGGATACTCCAAGAATCAGAACTATTTGGGAGAACTTGCATAGGGATGAGGGTAGTGGTGGGATACTCCAAGAATGAGAACTATTTGAGAGAACTTGGATAGGGATGAGGGTAGTGGTGGGATACTCCAAGAATGAGAACTATTTGAGAGAACTTGGATAGGGATGAGGGTAGTGGTGGGATACTCCGAGAACTATATACAGTGGGGACGTGAATCTTCTGCTTTAAGTAGTAGTAATAACAATATGGAACGAAAAAGGAGGGGATTTGGGACTTTACATGAAATCGTGGTCTGGTAAGACCACATTTTTCCATCCCTGTCAATGTGACTAAAAAGGAAGAGCACAGGCAAGCTTGCAGCAACACAAACGAGCCAGCGACAAAAGTGGTGGGACCTTGCATGAAGCACCTGGTTTGCAATTGAATAGATTGGTGAATGGACAAATTGTTTATTAGAGCATACACAGCAGGTAACATACATGATACTTTGATAAAAACAATTAAACATGATAATAACATGGGTAATATCTCATAAACCTGGTATAGTAACAGAATCCACCAATGACATTGATAACCAATTACTGCGAGGTAATGCCTGCAAGATCTATGGCCCCAATATTCCTGTATGTTGGTTGAAGCATATGCCAATATGTAAATTGCATCAGATGGGTAAAGATTAATTAGAGCACGGCGTCTTGTATCTCAACGCGTTTCGTGGCCAATTGCCACTCATCAGGAGAAAATGTGCGGTGCGTCTGTAATTTAAGATTGAAAAGATATTCTGTCATGTGTCAGCATGAAAAACGGATAAGGTATATGTAACCACCCCGAGGTGCATGTGTACTACCTGTAATCCGTGCGCTGGTGGTGAGAGCCAAGGGCGGTGAACCATCCAGGAACATCCCGAGCTGAGGCGGGCAGCCCAGAGGCGACCGCCACCATAAGCATCGTACGGAGTGGGTGCGAGACTGGGGAGCACTGGGAAAGTGAATAAATGGATAAGTTCCAGAGTGGGATTGGAGTCTTAGACAGGTATCTGCACCCCCCTCCCCCCAGAAAGGTGCCAAATCTGACACCGGAGGGGGGGGGGAAGGGTTTCCCGAAAAGCGGAGGTTAAATTTTTGTGTGAACCTCCACTTTAAATTAAAAAGAAAGACTCATTGCAGATTTAAAAAAAATCTTAAATCTCAAGAGTCAGGGTCAAGTTTGGAGGTTGACCTGCACTTAACATGCTCTGGAATGTGTTCTCTAGCTAAGAAGCCATTTCTCACGTTGCATTTTGCTATTTGCTGGAAATATTGTTGAAGGAGATGAAACTTTTAAGGTCATTGTCTAGCCACAGGTCCATTAACATTGTTCCCTTAATAGGAGCTCTGCGACACATTAGTTAGAGTAAATTAAGCATTACCATCCTGCTTTGGCAGCGCACTATGATACAGCTGTTTATTATAATACAGGTGGCCCCGTCCTCCTTACCACACCTCTGTTTTTCACAAAGTAGGACTAATCATCAGCTCATTGACCCCCACAGATTGTGTCATAAATAATGATATTGTGCAACCCCCTGGTACTGGGTTTTTAGTTTTAAAAAGACAACGATGCACTGGGGATTCAGTACAAAGCTGTGCTGCTTTTCTGTATAGAGAGAGGAATGTAGAGAGAGGACTTCCATGGTCATGGTCCAAGGTCAGAAGGTGAAACCATAACCTTCCTTTAATAATTGAAGGCAAACGCCAGTCCCGTTTCATTGTCCTGGCATTTAAAAACACAAAGGGCACGCCACACCGACTATTATGGAGGCTAGAAGTTTGAACTTTTTAGTCCGTAAAGCGGAGCTCCATCCTAAAGTGGAACTTCCGCTCATTGGAACCCTCCCCCCCTCCGGCACCACAATTGGCACCTTTCAGGAGGGGGAGGGGGGTGCAGATACCTGTACAGTACAGGTATCTGCACCCACTTCCGGCATAGATATCCGCAGAATCGGCGGATATTTACGCCACTTCCCGCGGGTCCCCCGCTGTCTGCTGGGAAACACACGGATCCCAGAGACAGCGGGGACCATCCTTATTGCGCAGCACAACTCGCGCATGCGCAGTAGGGAACCGGGAAATGAAGCCGCAAGGCTCCACTTCCTGATTCCCATACCCAAGATGGCGGCGGCAGCACCCGAGAGACGATCGAGAGATCGGCTTCGGGTGCCGACATCGCGGGCGCGCTGGGCGGGTAAGTGTCCTTATTTTTAAAAGTCAGCAGCTGCAGTATTTGTAGCTGCTGGCTTTTAAAAAAAAAAAAAAAACGGCGGAACTCCCGCTTTAACCCCTTCAATACCAGCCACTTTTACCCCCTTCCTGCCCAGGCCAATCATCACATTCATCACACTTCATCACACGTTCATCACACGTTCATCACACGTTCATCACACGTTCATCACACGTTCATTATAGGGCAGCACAGTGGTGTAGAGGTTAGCACTTTCACCTAGCAGCAATAGGGTCGTTGGTTCAAATCCTGACCACGACACCATCTGCCTGGAGTTTGCATGTTCTCCCTGTGCCTGTGTGGGTTTCCTCCGGGTACTCTGGTTTCCTCCCACACTCCAAAGACATGCTGGTAGGTTAATTAGACCTTGTCTAAAAAAATTGGCCTTAATATGTGTATGTCAATGTTGTATGTATTCGTAAGCGTGTCAGGACCTTACAGGGTAAAGGACCACGCAAAAAGCCACAGATGGATTCTGGTGGCAAGAAAGCGCCCTGAGGCAATTCAGTTCGCATAGGTAGCGCTATACAAGTCACTCACTCATGCAACTCTGTACTAGAGCTGCATGGTTAAAGTGGTTATATAGTCCTTTTTGGGACTTTTACCTACAGGAAAGCCTATAAGACTTACCTGTAGGTAAAAAAAAATATCTCCTAAACCTATACGGTTTAGGAGATATTCCCCTCGAAATGCGCCGCTGACTGCAGCGGCGCATGCGCACAGGGGATTCCCGGCTGAAAGCCCGGCAGACGACGGACACTGCCGGGAAGAAATCTCCCGCGCGCATGCGCGGGAGTGACGATATCGTGGCTCTGGCCACTCACAGCGCCGGAGCCGCAATACCCGGAAGAAACGCAGAGGGAACATGTCAGCTCCCTCGGCGTGGATCGGACCAAATATCGGGGCCTCGTTCTAAGGTAAGTATTTCATAATGAGCTAGTATGCGGTGCGGTCCTTTGCAGGTAGGAAAAAAAAAAAAAAAAAAAACTCATCTGCGGGTATACAACCGTTTAATCGTTATAGCAATTTTTTTTTCCCATTGCGATCTTGACAAAGTATTTACCGATTCTTTCAATGCAGAGAATTCTCTCTGCTCTGCTAAAGCCGTCAAAAGAATCTGCAACCCTATGTCCACTTGGATGGCGGGGCTTCAACCTGGACTCTTCTTCTTCTTCGAAGATGTTCAGCTTCCCCTCGTCACCCGTACTGCGCAAGCGCTGCGCCTGCACAGTACGGCCCGGACACTATCCGATAGGCGGACACTTTAAGTCAGAACACCGGTACAACTGTGCAAGACTGAAGGGAAGGCCGGAGTTGAGCTTTAAAGGGGCTCAGTGGAGGTAATATGATGCAGACAAGTGATTTTTTTTTCACTAAATACATCCCATATCACATTCCGCTGGAATACAGTCGCCTCATTTGTGTGGCACAAAACATACCATACATTTTTCTTGCATGCTAGATAATGAAACTTCTCTGGTGCGTTTTCTTTTCTTTTTTTTTTTTTCCCTTTCTTTCTTTTTTGTTAAGGTCTTGGCAGGTTGACAGTTGAATTCCATAGAGCAGCTCTGCTAAAACAACCCCACAAGATTTATAAAAATTTTATGTTTTAATGAAAATATACATCCAGGCGCTTCTTATTTTGCTTTCTGCTTAATATCGTTCCAGGAAAAGGTTGGTTATAATAACAGAGACTCATATGGACATCCCTCAAAGCTTTATTAAAGAGCACAAAAATCACAGTTTGACACCAATAATCAAAGACATTTTATTATTGGAATATAGAACATACCTGAAATACCTTTGCAGCAGCCCCGCCATGTTGGATGGAGGAGTTTGGAGGTTTGCCATGCAAAGGTACTTTATGTGTGGTAAACCAAAAAGGCAACCCAATTCTTAAGTAAGGTGCACATACACTATATTGTAAAAAGTATTGGGATATATCCCCCACGCTTCTGGCTTCAGGCCGACTCTCTGCAGCTGGCTTCTGCAGGATTCGTCCGGATGGAGAGCGGGAAGGGTCCAGTAAATACACTACATTATATTTTCAAAAGTATTGGGACACCTGCCTGCCTTTACACGCACATGAACTTTAATGGCATCCCAGTCTTAGTCCGTAGGGTTCAATATTGAGTTGGCCCTTTGCAACTATAAAAGCTTCAAATCTTCTGGGAAGGCCGTCCACAAGGTTTAGGAGGGTGTCCATGGGAATGTTTGACCATTCTTCCAGAAGAGCATTTGTGAGGTCAGGCACTGATATTGGACGAGAAACCCTGGCTTGAAATCTCCGCTCTAATTTGTCCCAAAGGTGTTCTATGGGGTTGAGGTCAAGACCTCCACCCCAGACTTCCTCACCCATGTCTTTAGGGACCTTGCTTTGTGCACTGGTCCGAATTATTTGGTGGAGAGGGATTATGGTGTGGGGGGTTGTTTGTCAGGGGTTGGGCTTGGCCCCTTAGTTCCAGTGAAGGGAACTTTTAAGGCATCAGCATACCAAGACATTTTTGACAATTTCATGCTCCCAACTTTGTGGGAACAGTCTGGGAATGGCCCCCTTCCTGTTCCAATATGACTGTGCACAAAGCAAGGTCCATAAAGACATGGATGAGTGAGTTTGGGGTGAAGGAACTTGACTGGCCTGCACAGAGTCCTGCCCTCAACCCAATAGAACACCTTTGGTATGAATTAGAGTGGAGACTGCGAGCCAGGCCTTCTCCTCCAACATCTGTGCCCGACCTCACAAATGTGCTTCTGGAAGAATGGTCAAACATTCCCATAGACACCCTCCTAAACCTTGTGGACGGCCTTCCCAGAAAAGTTGAAGCTGTTATAGCTGCAAAGGGTGGGCCAACTCAATATTGAGCCCTACAGACAAAGACTGGGATGACATTAAACTTCATGTGCGTGTAAAGGCAGCATCCCAATACTTTTGACAATATCGTGTACAAGGGCTTTGCACAGAACAACAGGTCGAAGGACTCATTCGCACTAGCTTTGGTCTCTGAAGAGAGATCCACGCTCAGAAAGCTCTTCAGAGAGTATTTAACAGGGGGGGGGGGGGGGTGTTCTGTCCCCGCTACATGTTTCCCTGTGTGTAGCTCGACATGCAGCTAAACCCTCCTATTCTGCAGGAAGCCAGTCTGAGCGTAATTTTGAAGCTTTATTAACAAAACAGGTTGGGGTGAAACTACAAGGAAAAAAGACAAAGGTACTGTACATTTAATCGGTATATGAAACATACAGAAAATACAATAAAAGCTAGGCCGTAGATGGCGATAAGTAATTCTCACAAGCGATGCTGCGTTTAAGGGATGCAAACAGATGCAAGTTTTTAGTTCAACAGTTTCTCTGGTAGCTGGATCCTTCTTTCAGTCTCTAAGATGGAGTCTGAGTTCCCAGGTTGCATCTGTTTCTCTTCCTTTGACTGAAGAATGATGGGAATTTTTGTTAAAGCTGAACAGTTTCTAGTTTCTGCAAAATTGTAAATTTACCACTGGCTCCATCTTGTGTTCAAATCTGATATTGTAGGCAAAACAACTCAATATACCACCTGCTGGAGGCAGAACGGGGAGGGGGGGGGGGGTGAGGAGGCATTGTTTCCTCACGGCCTGCTATAGCACCTTAAAGCGGAGGTCCACCCTAAAATGGACCTTCCGCTCATCGGATTCCTCCCCCCCTCCGGCGCCACGATTGTCACCTTTCAGGGGGGAGGGGGGTGCAGTTACCTGGATAATCCAGGTAACTGCACCCACTTCCGGGCTAGCTCTCTGCGGAAAGGGGCGTAATGTACGCCCCTTTCCGCAGAGAGCTAGCCCGGAAGTGGGTGCAGTTACCTGGATTATCCAGGTAACTGCGGACTCCCGGCGGACTCCCGCTTTAAAGAGGAAGGCCACCTTACAAAAAAATATTAAAAGTCAGCAGCTACAAATACTGCAGGGTCCAGCGATGTCGGCAGCCGATGACGAGCAATCGTTCGTCTCTTGGCTGCCCCCGCCGCCATCCTCTGGTAGGGAATCGGGAAGTGAAGCGTTGCGGCTTCACTGACCGGTTCCCTACTGCGCATGTGCAAGTCGCGCTGCACGTCTTCACTGGTCCCCGTTGTGTCCTGGGAACTGTGTGTTTCCCAGAACACAAGGGGGGTGGGGGGGTGGGCGGCGCATCTGCGGCTAGCTGTGGATAGCTATTCCCGGAAGTGGGTGCAGATACCTGGATGATACAGGTATCTGCACCACCCCCCCCTGAAAGGTGCCAATTGTGGCACTAGAGGGGGGGAGGGTTCCAAATGGCGGAACTTCCACTTTAGGGTGGAGGTCCGCTTTAATCCAAAATTTGCCTAAACCACATGCATTGCAGAGTGACCCCAACTGTGGGGGTTTACCCCCGACTCAACCGCCAGTGTGAATAAGTCTTTAGTTGCACAACATTAGCAAACATATGTGGAAGCCAATGGAGAGAAACAGCGGTGGAGGGATTATAGCGGTGCAACAATGCAAGATATATATAAAAATATCAAATTTTATTACAATTAATTAAATAAGCAATAATACAGTATATAAAGACACATATACAAAAACACAAATTCATATAGAGAAGCAGGTAGGCAATTTACAAGCCAAAATGATGGTGACCTGGATGATAGTGACAGGTCATTTCTTCCCTACTAGTTTCGCCAAGGCATTGGCTTCATCAGGGGAATGAAATAGAAGAAAGTACATACATTGCTCATTAAAAGAGAAATAGAAAATACTAAATCATAAAGAATCATATCAAACAGATGCGTGTTGTTGAGTGATTGGGCAACGTGATAATAAATGTCTAAACCCCTTCCCCCACATGATATCAGCCCCTGATAGATAGTAGGATATCCCATAAGCCCAAATATCAACCAAACCTACCCCAATATGTGGAGGCCACACTGCCTCACTGAGGCCCCTTTATGTAATGTGGTCCAAAACGCTAGTCTCTGTAGGCTTCCATCTTGCTTACATTATTTAGTTTTTAGCCTTGATGAAAGTGAATGCTGAGCCCCTGAAACATGTTGGCTGTTACAAATTAAATAAAAACATTTTAAAAGATTATACAAGATGGCGTTGTGCTCCCATCCTCTAAAAGCTTTAGTAAATACAGTGGCTAAGTGGTTAGCACTTCTGTCTAGCAGCACTAGGGTCGCTGGTTTAAATGCCAACCACAACACTTCCTACCTGGAGTTTGCATGTTCTCCCTGTGCCAGTGTGGGTTTCCTCCCACACTCCAAAGACATGCTGATAAGTTCATTGGATCCTGTCTAAATTGGCCAATGTATATGATTTTGGGAATTTAGATTGTAAGTTCCTTGAGGGCAGGGACTGATGTGAATGTGCAATATACAGTATATGTGAAGCACTGCGTAAATTGACGGTGCTATGTAAGTAAAAAATAAACTCCTCTGGAGGTTCAGTGAGACTCCACAGTTGCTGGTGAGCAGCTTCTAGGACCTTAAACCACCCATTGTGTTATACTGTATCTCCATAAGATTCAGACCTCCTTCATCACTATCACTAATATCAGGATTTATTTGGGAAGAGATCTGCAATAAAATTGAAAAATATATCGATACTTTTCACAAAATGTTCTTTTGCTGATGAGTCTCTATGACAGCATATTAATGGAGGTGTCAAAACTAGCCAATGAATGCTATAACCCTGAACCACAGTACTCCAGGGGTTAAACTGAGTAAAGAAGGATGAGGGTCTTGCTCATAGACAGAGGAGAAGGATGGGGGGCTCATAGACAGAGTTGAAGGATGAGGGTCTTGCTCATAGACAGAGGAGAAGGATGGGGGGTCTTGCTCATAGACAGAGGAGAAGGATGAGGGTCTTGCTCATAGATAGGAGAAGGATGGGGGGTCTCATAGACAGAGGAGAAGGACGGGGGGTCTTGTTCATAGACAGAGGAGAAGGATGGGGGGCTCATAGACAGAGGAGAAGGACGGGGGGTCTTGTTCATAGACAGAGGAGAAGGATGGGGGGCTCATAGACAGAGGAGAAGGATGAGGATCTTGCTCATAGAGAGAGGAGAAGGATGAGGGTCTTGCTCATAGACAGAGGAGAAGGATGAGGGTCTTGCTCATAGACAGAGGAGAAGGATGAGAGTCTTGCTCATAGACAGAGGAGAAGGATTGGGGGGTCTCATAGACAGAGGAGAAGGATGGGGGGCTCATAGACAGAGGAGAAGGATGAGGGTCTTGCTCATAGACAGAGGAGAAGGATGGGGGGCTCATAGACAGAGGAGAAGGATGAGAGTCTTGCTCATAGACAGAGGAGAAGGATTGGGGGGTCTCATAGACAGAGGAGAAGGATGGGGGGCTCATAGACAGAGGAGAAGGATGAGGGTCTTGCTCATAGACAGAGGAGAAGGATGGGGGGTCTTGCTCATAGACAGAGAAAGATGGGGGGCTCATAGACAGAGGAGAAGGATGGGGATCTTGCTCATAGAGAGAGGAGAAGGATGGGGGGCTCATAGACAGAGGAGAAGGATGGGGATCTTGCTCATAGACAGAGGAGAAGGATGGGGGGCTCATAGACAGAGGAGAAGGATGGGGGTCTTGCTCATAGACAGAGGAGAAGGATGGGGGGCTCATAGACAGAGAAGAAGGATGGGGGGCTCATAGAGAGAGGAGAAGGATGAGGGTCTTGCTCATAGACAGAGGAGAAGGATGGGGGGGCTCCTAGACAGAGGAGAAGGATGGGGGGCTCCTAGACAGAGGAGAAGCATGGGGGGCTCCTAGACAGAGGAGAAGGATGGGGGTCTTGCTCATAGACAGAGAAGATTGGATTAGGGACAGCAGAAAATTAGCTGTGATCGCTGACCTTGACAGACACATGGTTGTCTCCATGAATATATGCGTTGTCCAGATGTGGTCTTCTAGGGAACGCTAGCGATGTCCATACATATTAGAAGCCTTGTAACATTTTAAGGTGAAGTGCAGCACAAGAGGTTACAGATGTTTCTTGTTAGAAAAAAAAGAAAGAAAAAAAAGAAAAGAATTTTAATGGTTTTTAAGTGATTGTACTCAGCTAATTCCCAGCACCAGGCCAGAGGTGTATGTTTGATTAAAACAATTGGGGAACTCGCCCAGGTGCCAAGACTCTAATGGTACTGATCGCTATTTGAGGAGCAGCAGAAAGCAGAAAACTCATTTACATTATATAAATAGGGAAACGTGGCATGCGGTGACCTCCGAACTGGTAATTGTGCTGTTGTGTCTTTCAGATGTTGAGATACAATGTTACCTCCTGCCATTTGGAAAGTATTATCAGGCATCCAAAATCATTATCCTTGTTGCTTTTCCCCTATTTTCTTTAGACGGTCTAAAAGGGAGAGTGCCAACTAGATTTGAGCCTACGTTCACAATGACCGCGGGAATGAAATTGTCTCATTCCCGCATGTCAGTCCTGAGTCTTCGGGGGTGATTTTTAGAGACATCTGTTCGGGTTTCTGCACAGATGTCAATGGAAATCACACCCTGAAATCACCAAAAGTAATACAGAAACTACTTTTGGGAATTGGTGTGGCGCCGCAAATGCAGCATTGCACCGATTCGGACGCTGCCATTGCCAACATGTCAAATCACATGCCAAATCGCATCAATGTGAACCAGGGCTTAATCCTTTTGCTGCCAGAGCTGTTTTTTTGAAGGCTAGTTAACCACTTGACCACCAGAAGATTTACCCCCCTTCATGACCAGGCAATTTTTAGCGATACAGCACTGCATTATTTTAACTGACAATTGCACGGTCCCGCAACACTGTACCCAATTAAAATGTATGTAATTTTTTTTCCCCACAAATAGAGCTTTCTTTTGGTGGTATTTGATCACCTCTGTGTTTTATATTTTTTGTACTAAAAACAAAAAAAGACTGACAATTTTGAAAAAAAAATTTTTTTTTCAATTCTTTTACTGGATCTGTTTTATAGTAAATAAATAAAAAATATATATATATATATATATATATATATATATATATATATATATATACATATATTTTTTACTATAAAACAGATCCAGTAAAATAATTGAAAAAAAATCTAATTTCTTCATCAATTTAGTACTCGATGTCCACCTGGGACCCGCGATCATGTCACGGAGCGGAAGAACATGGAGATGCCTTTGTAAACAAGGCATTCCCCCATTCTGCCTAGTGACATGACAGGCATCTACTGCCCCCTGACATCAGGAGCAGTGATCGCTGTCATGTCAGTGGTAGCCCATCCCCCTACAGTTAGAATCACTTCCTAGGACATACTTAACCCCTTCATCACCCCCTAGTGTTTAACCCCTTCCCTGTCAGTGTCATTTACACAGTAATCAGTGCATTTTTATAGCATTGATCGCTGTATAAATGACAATGGTCCCAAAATGGTGTCAAAAGTGTCCGATGTGTCTGCCATAATGTCGCAGTCACGATAAAAATCGCAGATCGCCGCCATTACTAATAAAAAATAATAATAATAATAAAAATTCTATAAATCTATCCCCTATTTTGTAGACACTATAACTTTTGCGCAAACTAATCAATATACACTTATTGCGATTTTTTTTTTTTTTTTACCAAAAATATGTAGAAGAATGCATATCGGCCTAAACTGAGGAAAAAATTATTTTTTTTATATATTTTTGGGGGATATTTATTATAGCAAAAAATTAAAAATAATGCGTTTTTTTCACAATTGTCGCTCTTATTTTGTTTATATTGCAAAAAAATTTAAAACGCAGAGACGATCAAATGCCACCAAAAGAAAGCTCTATTTGTGGGGGGAAAAAAAGGACATCAATTTTGTCAGTTAAAACGACGCAGCGCCGAATCGCGAAAAGTGATTCTGGTCGGGAAGGGGGCAAATCCTTTCCGGGGGCTGAAGCGGTTAAAGCATTTCTTCACACCTGCCTCAAACTTTTGCTCAGTACTGTGAAAATGAAAATGATTGAGATGATTGGTAGTAAGCGCTTTCTAGAGGAAAGGAAAACGACATATGTATATTCTTCTAATAACGTACGTTTTCTCTGACACCTGAATCTCTTTTAGTGTGGATGTATTACATTGCCTACTGAATTGCGTCCCCCAGTGCTATCCATCAAGCCAATGAATTATCTGCCACGCACACATATGTATTTGATCCGTTTCCAGCGTGGACAATTTTCTCTAATTATGGCGGCTGGTGATATTTGGCCCCCTCTTTTTTTGTATGAAGCGCCCAGGTTACATGATGATGAGCGATCGCTCCCTGGATATGACGAGATGTCATTTGGCTCAGGCCTATAGAGAAGACACGTTGCAAGCCAAAGCCGCCCATTGCGGCCGTCACTCACAGCCCCTATTCATTCGTCATCCATCACCTTGGAATGTAATACTCCAGGTTTGGACACAAAGAACCGCGAGTGATGATGTATAGGCTGTTATCTTTTAGACCACCCTTTTATCCAGAGGAAGCTTTTCTGAGAGATTCATGTGCAGAAAGGCAGAGACTGCAGCCCTTTGAGTTTCCAGGGAATTGCAGAGGTTGTAGCGCATTTCCCTTGGTTTGGTTTGAAGTGTAAATCGCCACATGCTGTAGGGTCAAAGGTCGCCGTGAAGCAAATACTGGATAGGCAAACGCGTGAAAACTTTTCTGGTGTGCAACGTTTGTGTTAGTGAAGGATTCCAGATTGTGTTGCACTGAATATGCATTTCTGAGCATGTTTTCATTAATACATTAAAGGGGTTGTAAAGGTAAAAGTTTTTTCACCTTAATGCATTCTATGCATTAAGGTGAAAAAACATCTGACAATGCCGGCTCCCCCAGCCCCCCCCCCCCCCGTTTTACTTATCCGACCCCTCGAAAGTCCCGCGCTCGCCCCCGAGATCCTCTTTCGCCGCTCACCCTGGCCGTTGATTGGCTAGAGTGAATGGATTGAAAGCAGCACAGCCATTGGCTCGCGCTGCTGTCAATCACATCCAATGACGTGGCGCGCCGGGGTAGCGGGGCCGAGTGATACAGTGAGCACACCCGCAAGCACTCCACATCATGCGAGGGAGTTCGCATGATGTTGTGGAGTCCTTGCGGGAGAGAGCCGAGGCAGCCGCCGAGGGACCCCAGAAGAGCAGGTTCGGGGGCCACTCTGTGCAAAACGAGCTGCACAGTGGAGGTAAGTATAACATGTTTGTTATTTTTGAAAAAAAATGCCTTTAGTGATCCTTTAAGCGTTTATAATGCATGTACATTAAAGAGGAACTGCAATCTGCTCACATTGCTTCACAATTTGTAAAAAAAAATAAAAAATAAAAAAAAACATCTTTGCCATTCTAAAGCTTCCCTCCAACCACTTTGCATATTATTTTATACAGTTGCAAAAAAAAGTATGTGAACCCTTTTGGAATGATAAGTCACAACAATAGACAATCACAGTCTGCTTAACCACTTGCCGACCAGCGCACGCCGATGTACGTCGGCAGAATGGCACGGGCAGGCAAATAGCGTACCTGTACGTCCCTTTAAATTTGCCGCGCTCACGCGCTGGTCGGGACCCCCGTGAGTCCGGTCTCGGGTCCCCCGATCTCGATCGCCGCAGGCATACCCGCGATCGTCTCACGGAGCGGCCGAATGAAGAAATGCCGTTGTAAACAGCATTTCTCCATTCTGCCTAGCAACTAGTGATGCTGATCTCTGCTCCATGTGATTGGAGCAGAGATCAGTGTTCACTAAATTAAAGCCCAACCCCCCCACAGTTAGTAACACACCCCTAGGAACACTTAACCCCTACACTGCCACCCACTGGTTAACCCCTTCACTGCCAGTGTCATTTACACAGGAATCACTGCATTTATATAGCAGTGATTACTGTATAAATGACAATGGTCCCAAAAATGTGTCAAAAATGTCCGATGGGTCCCCCACAATGTCGCAGTCACAATAAAAATCGCTGATCGCCGCCATTACTAGTACAAAAAATAAAAATAAAAAATGATTAATAAAAATGCCATAAAACTATCCCTATTTTGTAAACGCTATAACTTTTGTGCAAAGCAATCAATAATCGCTTATTGCTATTTTTTTTACTAAAAATATGTAGAAGAATACGTATCGGCCTAAACTGAGGGAAAAATTTTTTTTTTATATATTTTTGGGGGATATTTATTATAACAAAAAGTAAAAAATAATGCATTTTTTTCAAAATTGTCGCACTATTTTTGTTTATAGCGCAAAAAATAAAAACCGCAGAGGTGATCAAATGCCACCAAAAGAAAACTCTATTTGTGGGAAAAAAAGGACGTCAATTTTGTTTGGGAGCCACGTCGCACGACCACGCAATTGTCAGTTAAAGCGACGCAGTGCCAAATCGCAAAAAGTGGTCTGGTCTTTGACCAGCAAAATGGTCCGGTCTGTAAGTGGTTAAACTAATAACACACAAAGAATTAAATGTTACCATGTTTTTATTGAACACACCATGTAAACATTCACAGTGCAGGTGGAAAAAGTACGTGAACCCCAAGACTAATGAGATCTCCAACCCTAATTGGCAAAGTAGGGGAGCCCAGCCCTCCCCCACTGCTCTTTATTCTTTTGCAGCCACTGAATAAATATCTGGTGCTTCCAGGGAAGCATGTTTCCTCCTCTGAATGAAGTAGTACTTGAGCCCTAGCAGCCAATCCTCAGCTCTGAACACCGTCACAAGCTGAAGAAAGATATTGCACAGGGTATATTATGGTGCCTGCCACAAAGGAAGGAGAGGCTAGGCTCTTTAAGGAGCCAATGATCATGGCTTCTATGGTGCTGATGGGGGGTGGGGGTGGGGTACTGTGTTCCGTGTGGCAGATGGATACACATGCGCAGTTTATTATGCTGGCTTCCTCACTAGTAGGTGGTGCCATTGGGGCGGAATTGCATGGAGGGGTCCGGATAGGAAGTGGGCAGGGCCTGATTGGCACTGAAATCAGTGCTGGGACTGAGTAGGCAGACCCTGAATTGAAATGGGTAGGGGCAGGGGTCTATTCACTCATTTATTGTATAAACACATGTAGCGCCGGTACTCCTGAAGAGTATGCGCTATGTTTTGTAAATTTAGTTTTTCTAAGGCCGTAGTTGGGTCTTAGGGTTAAATTATGTAAATTGTGATTCTGGCATCAGTTTGGCTGGACTGTATTGTGCTGTGCCTGGTCATAGGTGTATGTATCGTCTCTGGCATTGGAATGCAGTCTGGTTGGACGCATTTGGTACCAATCTCTCTCTCAGAGCCAATTAGTGGGTGCCTTGTCTCGCTGTGTATTCCGGGAGAGGGTACTTAAGGTGCTGAGGTCACGTGGTTCTGGGTTCCGGTCCAGAAGTATGTTCTGACTCCAGGGTCCTGGACCTCCTGACCAGCCCCCAGAGGCCCTCATGGCCTGGGGTGCGGATCCATCCTCGGGTCTGGCTAGTCCAAGGCAAAGTAACTGGAAGGAGAATTTCAAGGTGGTCCGGTGCCATCTCAGGTTTGGAGAGGCCCAGCAACTCAAAACGCAACCAGGGGAGGACTCTTCAGAAGAGGGCCGTGCACAAGGCTGGCTGCTCGGTAAGAGCCTGGAAGCTAAGCTGTAAGGACACCAAGTGAATCCGCATTCTTATGGTATCGACGGACCGGCTGCAAGATAACTGGTACTGTAAGAAAGTTCCTAATTTTATCCTTCGGTTACATCTAAGTTTCTGTGCTAACTTAAAGTTCTACAATCAAGTCTGTGGCAGAGACTTTGTTAATCTTAAATCACCTGTTGGCTGCTAAATCCACAAACAGGGATTTATCCGGTAGTTGAAATATCCAGTTGCGAATGGCTATTCCCTTGATCATCTAGAGAGAGACATTTCAAGTGTCAGCAGTTTCCAAACAAGTACCTGAGCTTTACTACCCATACCCTCTCTTCCCTACTGAAGAGACTGTGTTCTGTTCAACGTTTTATGCAAATAAAAATTCCTCAAAAGGGATTCAAGTGTCGGTCTCTGCAGTTATTGGGCCATCAACCTCGGGAACCCCCTAGACAAGAACGAGGTGCAGAAGGTAAACGGTAAGCCCAGCAAAACCAGCCGCTCCTTCGGGGGTCAGTGCTACACAAAAAACTACCACCCACCCTAAAATTAATTTGTTTCTTTTACAGATTTTTTTTTTCACCTTGATGTGAGAGCCTTTTCGGTTGATTGGGGGATCCTTGTCAAGTGGATTTGGCACTCTTTAAAGGAATCTTAGCACTGCAGGCAGAAATAGGGATAGGTGGAGAAAGCAGGTACCGCACCGCGGGCATTACACAGTAAACGCACAGAGACCAAGTGCAGCAACAGGAATATATTGTAAGGAAAGTCCAGCAATACACAACAGAACCGGTGGAATTGGAAATCCAACAGGGAGCACTCACAAGTCCTAACAGCAGATAGAAGACTCAGGGGTGCCGACAGTGTCTGTCTTGAGGATCAGAATGTGGCCTGGCTGGGGGCAGGGCTGGACTTACCATTGGGCTTGACTGGGCTCAAGCCCATGGGCCCCACCCAATAGGGGGCCCCGCCGAGATACATAGCCGAGTGTACTTGGCTAGGCTCCGCTCACAGTCACGCCCAGTCCCGTCCTATGATGGACATAACACAGGGACTGAGCCGAGCCGAGTACACTCGGCTACTCTCGGCTCCGCTTGGGACTGCAAGAGTACCCAAGAGCCGTCGAGATACGCAGGACTCTATCTCGGCGGCGCCATTTTTAAACTTGAAGACTGCAATGACAAGGCTGCAAATGACACTGGACAAGGCTGCAGATGGATGGACAAGGCTGTAGATGGACACTGATAAAGCTGCATTGATGGGCATTTAAATGTAAGTTTTTTTCCTTAAACTTCCCTCCTAAACTTGGGGTGCGTGTTATAAGCCGATAAATACGATAATGTATAGAAGGTACATTACGAAAGTGACTCAAGCGCAGGGGCCCCCACCACCCTAAGTCCTGCCCTGGTTGGGGGTACCCAAATAGGGAGTCTTCCAGGAAGGATGGTGTGCCCCTGCACTTTCCCTACTCCTCCAGAAGCTCAGCACTATTCTGGCCACTTGGAAAATTCACGCCGAAGCAGGGAGCCGGTACCATAAGTAGGCTCTGACCTCAACCAAGGTGGCCACTGGAATCACATAGGATGCCAGCATCCAAGCAGATTGCTGCCTCCCTGTGACCAAGGAAACCATAGAGAAACTAAGTCTCTCTCAACTTCCTCCCCCATCTGCATTGCCAATGCGGTCGATCGCCACCTACAGTAGGGAATCTAGACTGCACCTGCCCACAAGTATGTCTCAAACCTCCCCCACAGGCAGCTGATTTCAATCGAGACTCAACTGCATGGTGGTGTCCGAGTGTGCCAGGAATAGGGTACTCTAAAGTCCGAGATGCCTCAACTGAGGGTGTTCTTGGTAACTGGCAGTGGGCAAGGTGCCACACTCTGCGGGAGGACTTTAAATGTCTGAACTGTCTGCCAGAATTTTTCCATTCATTTTTTGTTATGCCGTTATTTGGGTTACGGCTTTAGGAGAGGGGAGGAGTAGACATCCAGACCTTAGAAGAACAGGAGATTCCACTTTCAATATTGGCCAACATTTTTTTATTTTATTTGGGTAAACGTAACAAGAGAGAATGTTTATTTAGTAAAGCTCTTAATAACCATCAAACCTCTATGATGTGTATAAAAAGTTTACAGCCGAGCGCAAACCCCAGAAAGCCATTTTTTACGGAGATTTCGTCTATGAGCCTGCTTATGATTAAATAGGGAATTATTCCCAGGCTGCTCTTTAAGTGTTAAACTTCACTAAATCATGGAGGATTTCTCACTGATCTCATCTATTTTAAGCATCAGCAAAATAGTCAGCGACTTCCTAATCTGCTAAACGTATAGCTCGCTCCAATGAATACCTTCTTTATCCGCCAGGAAAAGCAGCGCAAACGAGCGCGTATTCCCGGAGATAGACTAGAGACCCCGGGGGGGGGAACAATAATTTGATGACTTATGTCAGTATGTCTGCAGATTTCCTTTGAGCCCAAAATTAAAAGATCCATATAGGATGTTACTGAAAACAGGGGTAAATGAGAAAATGGTTTGAGAAAGAAGACATAGATAAATCACCAAATGTCGAAAGAACGATAGCGGGCGCTTGGGGATACGAGAAAGAGTTGGAAATACATCCGTGCTACTCACGGGATATCATCTCATCACTAAAAAACAGGGCCTGTCATAGTTCTATAATCTTTTTTTCTTATAACCTGCAAATCTTCTACAAGGCCTAGGAGTATATACCAGCGGTGGGGTACCATGTTAGCCATTGATGGAAGCAGAACGTTTGGATAGAGTGGGAAAAGGTTAAAATCCCTGTCAGTTAATTATTTTTTTTTTGTCTTTCACTTTCTAACTTTGAGACACAACAGAAAGTGAGAGGAAATCTCTGCAAAGTAAGAGACGTTCCTCGTTCAGACACTTGTCACCTGGACAGGTGTCTCCCTTGGAAGATTTATCCTTCCCTCTTTTTCTGCCCGCTTCTCCTCCTCTCCCTCTTGCAGGCATTCAGCGGCTTCAAGAAGATCAGGGCCGTCTTCAACACAGGGAAAAAGGGGCAGCTGCCCCGGGCCGAGTCATTGTCATGGGGCCCGAGGAAGCTTCCCCTTGACTCTGCACTGCCCGCAAATAGTTGATAAGTGAATTTGGGAGGGCCCAAGAAAATGTTTGCCCGGGGTCCAATCAACATTAAAGACAGCCCTGAGGAGGATAACGGAGGGAATCGATTCCCCTAAATGCTAACCAGGTCATGTTGCCCCCCTGTGTGCTCTCCTACCTCCTTGTGTGCCCTCCTGCCGCCCCCCCCCCCCCCTCGCATCCATCCTGACAAATCCCCCACGCTTCTGGCTTCAGGCCGACTCTGCAGCTTGCTGCTGCAGGATTCGTCCAGATGGAGAGCGGGAAGGGTCCAGTAAATACAGTACATTATATTTTCAAAAGTATTGGGACACCTGCCTGCCTTTACACGCACATGAACTTTAATGGCATCCCAGTACTTAGGGTTCAATATTGAGTTGGCCCACCCTTTGCAGCTATAACAGCTTCAACTCTTCTGGGAAGGCCGTCCACAAGGTTTAGGAGTGTGCCTATGGGAATGTTTGACCATTCTTCCAGAATGGCGCGCTCCCGATGGCACGGCGGCAACGAATATTGGACGTACCTGTACGCCAATATGCCTGCCCGTGCCATTCTGTCGACGTACATCGTCGTGCGCTGGTCGGGAAGTGGTTAAGAAACGCCCCTGTGAGTATGTAGAGTTTCCACTTCATTTATATTACATTACATTTTTCTACTCTCTACAATCACTTTTTACAGTTAGCAAGTATTAGGCAGCTACTTTGGGCCTCACAACAATGACAGGGCCCAGGGCAGCTGCCCCTTTTGCCCTGCCTTAAAGACGGCCCTGGCTCCAAGGCCCCAAAAAAAGGCAAGATAAGGGCCACAGCTATGCCTTGCACTATGGAATTAAATCCAACGCCACCCATCCACTCCCTCCAATATTGACCCAGCAGACCATTTCTAGGATTCAGTTTCAGGATCACATAAACTGAAAATTTTATTGAAGTTCTAGTCAAAAAAAAACACAATTTACTACTTTGAAAATCTCATTTCATCACTTTTTGAAAAATTTATAAATTACATTTAACTTTATTTTTCTTCAAAAAGGAAGTAAATATTTACTTGGATAACATTACTGCTGTGCAGGTTATATTTTCCAGAAGTGACATCACTGCTCTCCAAGTATGAGTTACATTTTACAGGTGAGATATTACGGCTCCCCTGATTAGTTATAGATGGCAAAGTCCCCTCCCCCACCTCCGGATATGAGATGCACTGCTCTCCAGACAACCATATCTTATATTGTGCAGCAGTGACTTTACTTACCTTCTATATATATATATATAATTTATATTTTACAAAAGTGACATTGCAGCTGTCCATATGTGCGATTTGTTGTATGCTCTCCAAACATTGCGTACAGTAACAATGATATAAGGTTTTATTTTTCTGGCTACATCACACAACAGCTGTTATTTGTGCATCATACACAATTTCACCCAGAAATTTGCCGTACGGTCTCTTTCCTAAAACATTGGCAACA
The DNA here is from genome assembly GCF_037356315.1 of Lithobates pipiens. Taxonomy (NCBI): domain Eukaryota; kingdom Metazoa; phylum Chordata; class Amphibia; order Anura; family Ranidae; genus Lithobates; species Lithobates pipiens. The sequence continues at coordinate 6,653,883 of NW_027507789.1, read as the reverse complement.
AGTCACATTTTTATTGGACAGGTGATAACCCTGGAACAGTGGCCCCCGATTGCGGCCCTTTGCTTGCTTTGGGACACTATTCCTCCCTCTGACATCATCAGTGGGGTATTATTACTCCCACTAACACCAAAGAAGGGGCACTATTCCTACTACTGACGCTAACGATGGAGCTTCATTCCTCTCGCTGATACCAAAGGATAGGGCACTGACACCAACGATGGGGTAGTATTACTCCTACTGACACCAACAATGGGGCACTATTTCTCCCACTGACACCAATGATGGGGTAGTATTACTCCTACTGACACCAACAATGGGGCACTATTTCTCCCACTGACACCAATGATGGGGCACTATTCCTACCACTTACACTAGCGATGAAACATTATTCCTCTCACTGACAACAATGATGGGGCATATTCCTCCCAATAATACCAATGATGGGGCATATTCCTTCCAATAATACCAATGATGGGGCATATTCCTTCCAATAATACCAATGATGGGACACTATTCCTCCCAATAATACCAACAATGGGGCACTATTCCTCCCAATAGTACCAATGATGGAGCACTATTTCTTCCAATAATACCAATGATGGGGCACTATTCCTCCCGATTATACCAATGATGGGGCACTATTCCTCCCAATAGTACCAATGATGGTGCACTATTCCTCCCAATAATACCAATGATGGGGCATATTCCTCCCAATAATACCAATGATGGGGCACATTCCTCCCAATAATACCAATGATGGGGCACTATTCCTCACACTGACACCAACGATGGGACACTATTCCTCCCAATAATACCAACAATGGGGCACTATTCCTCCGAATAGTACTAATGATGGAGCACTATTCCTTCCAATAATACCAATGATGGGGCACTATTCCTCCTGATTATACCAATGATGGGGCACTATTCCTCCCAATAATACCAATGATGGGGCACTATTCCTCCTGATTATACCAATGATGGGGCACTATTCCTCCTGATTATACCAATGATGGGGCACTATTCCTCCCAATAATACCAATGATGGGGCACTATTCCTCCCAATAATACCAATGATGGGGCACTATTCCTCCTGATTATACCAATGATGGGGCACTATTCCTCCCAATAATACCAATGATGGGGCACTATTCCTCCAATAATACCAATGATGGGGCACAATTACTTCTCCTCCTCCAAACCACAGGGGTGCTGTATAAGTTTTTTTTTTTTTTTTACTCCCACTGATCACCAAGCCTGAGGCATTATCTGCTTCCTCTGGCCACACTCCGGCCCCCGCAAAAGTCTGAAGGACAGTAAGCTGGCCCCTTGTTTGGAAAGTTTGGAGACCTCTGATCTAGAAGAACACGAAGAACATACTGTGTAACCTGACGGCATTACCTACCCAGCCCTGATGACAGATCAAATTGTTTGGCTAATAGACCTCCTGTCATTTACAATTAGAGGTTAAACTTCAGTTGCGGAATGTGGTGAATCCCAATGCCATGATAAAATTACCTGATGGAATAAAAGATTGGGGGCCCCCTGTCTGTAATACAAATCCTCGGTGAAGTAGTGGCATTGTGATGGGTCCATTTTAAGGCCGGCGTAATGACTTTGATTAGCATCATGGAGTACATTATGCATAAGGTATGAATGACATTTAACCTTTATCTGACCTCACGAGTTTTGTATGTGAAGCACAAGAGGCCTTTATGGACTGTCCGTGAGATACTCGTGGGAATGTCAGGGATTCATACACAGCTCCGGCAATGTGGTCTGATCAGGTATAATACAAGGACGACTCTAGATAGGGAAAATAAAAGTACTAATAACCTCACTCACATGATCATTCAATGCACACAGAGTAGAGCAGATAATTCCACATTCATAGATATAAAAATAATAAAATTGCACTCACAAGTTGATCAGGACATATCACCAAAGTTCAACAATCTCCGCGGGACCACCAGGTCACACCACCAATGGCTGAACATTCCCTCACTGTGAAGCCCACAACAGAAGTGGCAAGAAGGTTGGACACTGGGGTGTAGGAACCCCCGAAGGGCGAGAGATTATGTGCAGAACGATAAAAAAAAAAAATTGTTTTGTTTCGCTTCAAATCATTATTTACATAAACATATTTTGTTTAAATTTGTGTCATTTGTTTTCGGAATTCGTTTAGTTTATTCGAATTTGAATAGATATTTTTTTTGGAATTCTGTTGATTTGAACTCAATTCGGCTAAATTCAGAAAACTCGAATCAATTCCATTAGGAATTAAATTTATTCTTTTTGAAATTCGAGTTTTGAAAAATCTTTATAGAGGCGCACCGAATGGAAATTTGTGCCGAAACTGAAAAATGCAGGATGCGCTTGCCCAAAAACCGAAACCGAAAATGACAGTTTTAAAAAAAAAATATTTATATTTTTATATATAAAATTGTCTTTGCCTTGTAATAGGAATAAACGTGACACATTTTTTTTTTTTAAAACAGTGTAGAAATGTAAAAAAAAAGGTAAAATAAATATATATATATATATATATATATATATATATATGTATATGTATATGTATATATATGTATATATATATATACATATATGTATATATATATATATATATATATATATATATATGTATATATGTATATATATATATATATATATATATGTGTATATATATATATATATATATATATATATATATATATATATATATATATAATGGGATTTTTATATACAGCTTACCTGTAAAATCCTTTTCTTGAGAGTAGTGATGGCCGAACGGTTCGCCCGGCGGTCGTTTCGCGGCGAATTTCCGACTTTCGCCGTCCGCGGGTTCGAACGCCTTTTTCCGTCGTTCGCCCCGGCGGACTTACGTGTTTAATGTATACAAGAACTTTAACCTTTCGTGACACGTTTATCATGTGTTACAGGACAACCAATTGAGACATGACAGCTCATGGACACTTGGACATTCCCCCTAACCTATAAATACACCCGATCCGGTGGCCATTTTACATTCTTTCTTCTGTCACTGTAGGGAAAGGATCCTGTGTGGAGTAGGGACAGAGAAAACGCTAGCTATTTGGTACACAAAAGTTCTTTTCAGGACTGGTATAGGTGTTAGGTCAGCAGCCTGAGTTTCTTTTGTCAGTTTAGATAAAGGGACAGAGCGCTGTATGCTGCTATTTTAGGGACAGCTCAGCCAGATTAGTCTTTCTTCATCATCATCATCATCATCATCATTAGCTGTTACTATCAGGTCCACAAAAGAGCTGTTCCAGCTAATCGTTCCAGCCTACTCTTTTTTGCCAATTTGTATAGGGACAGGCAGGAAGCAGTGTGTCAGGCAGTGAGGATAATTTTAAAGACTTGCTGTTACTATTAGTTCCACAAAGGTTCTTTTCAGGACTGGTATCAGTGGTACGGTAATAGGCTTGTACACGTATAATATTCTTTCTTCCAAATATAGAAAGAATATTATACTTGACTGCTGCCCTTCTGCTGCAGTCTGCTAATCATTCACAACTCACTTGTTCCACAAAGCTCTTTATCAGGACTGGTAACTTGGTCTGTCTAGGGTGCTACGGTACATAGGCTTGGGTGCGGTACAGTCTGCTGTTCTGTAAGGACCGCTATCGGTCCACAATACATAGGGTTGCCGTGCACTACTGCTGACCGCTGCCCTATACTGCAGCAGTCCTTCATTGGTATAGGGACTGACGTACAGTCTGCTAATCACTAACACACAACCTGCTTGGTCCACAAAAGTTCTTATAAGGACTGGTAACTTGGTATAGGGTGCTACGGTACATAGGCCTGAGTGCGTTACAGTCTGCTGTTCTGTAAGGACCGCTATCGGTCCACAATACATAGGGTTGCCGTGCACTACTGCTGACCGCTGCCCTATACTGCAGCAGTCCTTCATTGGTATAGGGACTGACGTACAGTCTGCTAATCACTAACACACAACCTGCTTGGTCCACAAAAGTTCTTATAAGGACTGGTAACTTGGTATAGGGTGCTACGGTACATAGGCCTGAGTGCGTTACAGTCTGCTGTTCTGTAAGGACCGCTATCGGTCCACAATACATAGGGTTGCCGTGCACTACTGCTGACCGCTGCCCTATACTGCAGCAGTCCTTCATTGGTATAGGGACTGACGTACAGTCTGCTAATCACTAACACACAACCTGCTTGGTCCACAAAAGTTCTTATAAGGACTGGTAACTTGGTATAGGGTGCTACGGTACATAGGCCTGAGTGCGTTACAGTCTGCTGTTCTGTAAGGACCGCTATCGGTCCACAATACATAGGGTTGCCGTGCACTACTGCTGACCGCTGCCCTATACTGCAGCAGTCCTTCATTGGTATAGGGACTGACGTACAGTCTGCTAATCACTAACACACAACCTGCTTGGTCCACAAAAGTTCTTATAAGGACTGGTAACTTGGTATAGGGTGCTACGGTACATAGGCCTGAGTGCGTTACAGTCTGCTGTTCTGTAAGGACCGCTATCGGTCCACAATACATAGGGTTGCCGTGCACTACTGCTGACCGCTGCCCTATACTGCAGCAGTCCTTCATTGGTATAGGGACTGACGTACAGTCTGCTAATCACTAACACACAACCTGCTTGGTCCACAAAAGTTCTTATAAGGACTGGTAACTTGGTATAGGGTGCTACGGTACATAGGCCTGAGTGCGTTACAGTCTGCTGTTCTGTAAGGACCGCTATCGGTCCACAATACATAGGGTTGCCGTGCACTACTGCTGACCGCTGCCCTATACTGCAGCAGTCCTTCAGCGGTATAGGGACTGACGCACAGTCTGCTAAACACTAACACACAACCTGCTTGGTCCACAAAAGTTTTTATAAGGACTGGTAACTTGGTATAGGGTGCTACGGTACATAGGCCTGAGTGCGTTACAGTCTGCTGTTCTGTAAGGACCGCTATCGGTCCACAATACATAGGGTTGCCGTGCACTACTGCTGACCGCTGCCCTATACTGCAGCAGTCCTTCATTGGTATAGGGACTGACGTACAGTCTGCTAATCACTAACACACAACCTGCTTGGTCCACAAAAGTTCTTATAAGGACTGGTAACTTGGTATAGGGTGCTACGGTACATAGGCCTGAGTGCGTTACAGTCTGCTGTTCTGTAAGGACCGCTATCGGTCCACAATACATAGGGTTGCCGTGCACTACTGCTGACCGCTGCCCTATACTGCAGCAGTCCTTCAGCGGTATAGGGACTGACGCACAGTCTGCTAAACACTAACACACAACCTGCTTGGTCCACAAAAGTTTTTATAAGGACTGGTAACTTGGTATAGGGTGCTACGGTACATAGGCCTGAGTGCAGTACAGTCTGCTGTTCTGTAAGGACCGCTATCGGTCCACAATACATAGGGTTGCCGTGCACTACTGCTGACCGCTGCCCTATACTGCAGCAGTCCTTCATTGGTATAGGGACTGACGTACAGTCTGCTAATCACTAACACACAACCTGCTTGGTCCACAAAAGTTCTTATAAGGACTGGTAACTTGGTATAGGGTGCTACGGTACATAGGCCTGAGTGCGTTACAGTCTGCTGTTCTGTAAGGACCGCTATCGGTCCACAATACATAGGGTTGCCGTGCACTACTGCTGACCGCTGCCCTATACTGCAGCAGTCCTTCATTGGTATAGGGACTGACGTACAGTCTGCTAATCACTAACACACAACCTGCTTGGTCCACAAAAGTTCTTATAAGGACTGGTAACTTGGTATAGGGTGCTACGGTACATAGGCCTGAGTGCGTTACAGTCTGCTGTTCTGTAAGGACCGCTATCGGTCCACAATACATAGGGTTGCCGTGCACTACTGCTGACCGCTGCCCTATACTGCAGCAGTCCTTCATTGGTATAGGGACTGACGTACAGTCTGCTAATCACTAACACACAACCTGCTTGGTCCACAAAAGTTCTTATAAGGACTGGTAACTTGGTATAGGGTGCTACGGTACATAGGCCTGAGTGCGTTACAGTCTGCTGTTCTGTAAGGACCGCTATCGGTCCACAATACATAGGGTTGCCGTGCACTACTGCTGACCGCTGCCCTATACTGCAGCAGTCCTTCAGCGGTATAGGGACTGACGCACAGTCTGCTAAACACTAACACACAACCTGCTTGGTCCACAAAAGTTTTTATAAGGACTGGTAACTTGGTATAGGGTGCTACGGTACATAGGCCTGAGTGCAGTACAGTCTGCTGTTCTGTAAGGACCGCTATCGGTCCACAATACATAGGGTTGCCGTGCACTACTGCTGACCGCTGCCCTATACTGCAGCAGTCCTTCATTGGTATAGGGACTGACGTACAGTCTGCTAATCACTAACACACAACCTGCTTGGTCCACAAAAGTTCTTATAAGGACTGGTAACTTGGTATAGGGTGCTACGGTACATAGGCCTGAGTGCGTTACAGTCTGCTGTTCTGTAAGGACCGCTATCGGTCCACAATACATAGGGTTGCCGTGCACTACTGCTGACCGCTGCCCTATACTGCAGCAGTCCTTCATTGGTATAGGGACTGACGTACAGTCTGCTAATCACTAACACACAACCTGCTTGGTCCACAAAAGTTCTTATAAGGACTGGTAACTTGGTATAGGGTGCTACGGTACATAGGCCTGAGTGCGTTACAGTCTGCTGTTCTGTAAGGACCGCTATCGGTCCCTGTTCTGTAAGGACCGCTATCGGTCCACAATACATAGGGTTGCCGTGCACTACTGCTGACCGCTGCCCTATACTGCAGCAGTCCTTCATTGGTATAGGGACTGACGTACAGTCTGCTAATCACTAACACACAACCTGCTTGGTCCACAAAAGTTCTTATAAGGACTGGTAACTTGGTATAGGGTGCTACGGTACATAGGCCTGAGTGCGTTACAGTCTGCTGTTCTGTAAGGACCGCTATCGGTCCACAATACATAGGGTTGCCGTGCACTACTGCTGACCGCTGCCCTATACTGCAGCAGTCCTTCAGCGGTATAGGGACTGACGCACAGTCTGCTAAACACTAACACACAACCTGCTTGGTCCACAAAAGTTTTTATAAGGACTGGTAACTTGGTATAGGGTGCTACGGTACATAGGCCTGAGTGCAGTACAGTCTGCTGTTCTGTAAGGACCGCTATCGGTCCACAATACATAGGGTTGCCGTGCACTACTGCTGACCGCTGCCCTATACTGCAGCAGTCCTTCATTGGTATAGGGACTGACGTACAGTCTGCTAATCACTAACACACAACCTGCTTGGTCCACAAAAGTTCTTATAAGGACTGGTAACTTGGTATAGGGTGCTACGGTACATAGGCCTGAGTGCGTTACAGTCTGCTGTTCTGTAAGGACCGCTATCGGTCCACAATACATAGGGTTGCCGTGCACTACTGCTGACCGCTGCCCTATACTGCAGCAGTCCTTCATTGGTATAGGGACTGACGTACAGTCTGCTAATCACTAACACACAACCTGCTTGGTCCACAAAAGTTCTTATAAGGACTGGTAACTTGGTATAGGGTGCTACGGTACATAGGCCTGAGTGCGTTACAGTCTGCTGTTCTGTAAGGACCGCTATCGGTCCACAATACATAGGGTTGCCGTGCACTACTGCTGACCGCTGCCCTATACTGCAGCAGTCCTTCAGCGGTATAGGGACTGACGCACAGTCTGCTAAACACTAACACACAACCTGCTTGGTCCACAAAAGTTTTTATAAGGACTGGTAACTTGGTATAGGGTGCTACGGTACATAGGCCTGAGTGCAGTACAGTCTGCTGTTCTGTAAGGACCGCTATCGGTCCACAATACATAGGGTTGCCGTGCACTACTGCTGACCGCTGCCCTATACTGCAGCAGTCCTTCATTGGTATAGGGACTGACGTACAGTCTGCTAATCACTAACACACAACCTGCTTGGTCCACAAAAGTTCTTATAAGGACTGGTAACTTGGTATAGGGTGCTACGGTACATAGGCCTGAGTGCGTTACAGTCTGCTGTTCTGTAAGGACCGCTATCGGTCCACAATACATAGGGTTGCCGTGCACTACTGCTGACCGCTGCCCTATACTGCAGCAGTCCTTCATTGGTATAGGGACTGACGTACAGTCTGCTAATCACTAACACACAACCTGCTTGTTCCACAAAAGTTCTTATAAGGACTGGTAACTTGGTATAGGGTGCTACGGTACATAGGCTTGAGTGCGGTACAGTCTGCTGTTCTGTAAGGACCGCTATCGGTCCACAATAGATAGGGTTGACGTGCACCACTGCTGACCGCTGCCCTATACTGCAGCAGTCCTTCAGCGGTATAGGGACTGACGTACAGTCTGCTAAACACTAATACACAACCTGCTTGGTCCACAAAAGTTCTTATAAGGACTGGTAACTTGGTATAGGGTGCTACGGTACATAGGCTTGAGTGCGGTACAGTCTGCTGTTCTGTAAGGACCGCTATAGGTCCACAATAGATAGGGTTGACGTGCACCACTGCTGACCGCTGCCCTATACTGCAGCAGTCCTTCAGCGGTATAGGGACTGACGTACAGTCTGCTAAACACTAATACACAACCTGCTTGGTCCACAAAAGTTCTTATAAGGACTGGTAACTTGGTATAGGGTGCTACGGTACATAGGCTTGAGTGCGGTACAGTCTGCTGTTCTGTAAGGACCGCTATAGGTCCACAATAGATAGGGTTGACGTGCACCACTGCTGACCGCTCACCTATACTGCAGCAGTCCTTCAGCGGTATAGGGACTAAGAGTTTTGTCACAGGGTCATTTAAAAAATGACATGCAGAGGAAGAGGCAGGCCCTTCCGCAGGGGTGGTAGGGGTAGGGCAGGAGCAACAGGCTTGAGCCAAAGTGGGAAGTTGCAGAAGGTGCGTTCAATTACTTTAAAGGATGCACCAGACTTGGTTGAGTGGCTCGCTCAGCCTTACTCTTCTGCACCCTCCTCATCCTCTCGATCTGCACCCTCTTCTTCACTCTCTGCTATGTGCACCCCCAAAGACACTACCACCAACAACACGACCACCACCACCACCACCACATACCTTCCGCTTGAGTCACTGGAATTATTTTCCGATCCATATCAAGAGGACATTTCTGATGCGCAGCCACTCTTGGTATTGGATCAGGAAGAGGAGGTAGCAACAAGCGCTACTCAGCAGTCTGACGCCAGTACCCAGATCAGCCCAAGGAGGAGGTTGGTCCCCGGTGTTGCTGCCTACTCTACTTATAGCGGTGGGGAAGGTGACGTTGATGATGACGTGTCTAGTGATGTCACGTGGGTGCCCACAAGAGAGGAAGAGGAGGGGAGTTCAGAGGGAGATATGGACCAGCAGATAGGGAGGAGAAGCAGCAATGACTTACATTGCACAGCAGGGACAAAGCAGACTGCAAATGTATCAGGAGCGAGTCATCGACCATGTACGGTCACATCTGGCGCTCCCAGGACACCGGCACATGGCTCCGCAGTGTGGGCTTTTTTTAACGTGTCCGCTGCTGACAATAGCGTTGCCATCTGCAATCTTTGCAGTCAACGCGTTAGTCGCGGTAAGCCCAATACTCACCTAGGGACGACCGCCTTAAGAAGGCACATGAGCAGCCATCACCGAGCCCAGTGGGAGCAACGGAACACACAAAGCCACACTGCAGGCTCTCACCGTCCAGCCTCGTCTTCTACTTCTCCTTCTCCTCTCTCCTCACAATTGTCCTCCACTCCACCTTCCATCACGCCAAGCTCACATTTTTCTGCAAAAAGGCAGGCTTCCGTGGGCCTAATGTTTGAGCGTAAAAAAATGATGACGCCGGATAACCCTCTTGCCCAACGGTTGGCGGCTGGCTTGTCAGAACTCATAGCCCGCCAACTACTGCCATATAAACTGGTGGACTCGGAGGCCTTTCGCAAATTTGTGGCCATTGGAACACCACAATGGAAGGTCCCAGGAAGGAAGTATTTCTCAGAGAAGGGCATCCCAGAGCTATATGGCCATGTTCAGCGGCAAGTGAATGTATCTCTGGCACACAGTGTCGGTGCCAAGATACATCTGACCACAGACACGTGGTCTAGCAAACACGGGCAGGGAAGGTATATCAGTTTTACTGCCCACTGGGTGAACCTTCTGACGGCCGTCAAGCATGTAACCCGTGGCACCCGTGTAGATTTGGTTTTACCGCCACGGATTGCATGCAGGCCTGACTCTTCTTCTCCTCCTCCTACTCCATCCTCCTCCCTCTCCTCCTCAGCTGCCTCCTCCTTTTCCGCTGCTAGCGTCTCTTCCACTGCACCGCCCAAGCTCCCCAGAACCTATTCCACATGCCAGGTGAGACGTTGCCATGCCGTGCTGCGTCTGTTGTGCCTGGAAGCAAAGAGCCACACTGGCCCGGCACTCCTTTCAGCTTTGCGTTCACAGGCAGATGAGTGGCTAACACCGCTCAATTTGACAGTTGGTAAAGTGGTGTGTGACAACGGTGCCAATCTGCTTAGCGCATTGAAACAGGGCAAAATCACGCACGTGCCGTGCATGGCACACGTCTTAAACTTGGTCGTGCAGCGATTCCTTGTCAAATACCCTGGGGTCCAGGACATCTTGCGGCAGGCAAGGAAAATCTCGGCCCATTTCAGAAGATCTTACACGGCCATGGCTCGCCTTGCTGACATTCAGCGGCGACACCATCTGCCGGTCAGACGTCTTATTTGCGATTGCCCGACGCGATGGAACTCAACCTTCTATATGCTTGATAGGCTGCTCCAGCAGAAACGTGCAGTTAACGTCTACCTGTATGAACTCTGCGAAAGAAACGGTTCTGGGGAGCTGGGTTTTTTTTCACCGCGCCAGTGGCTGCTCATGCGCGACACATGCAGACTTCTGCGGCCATTTGAGGAGATCACCAAACTGGTCAGTCGCAGCCATGGCGCCATCAGTGACATGGTACCTTATGCCTTCTTTCTGGAGCGTGCATTGCGTCGTGTCATTGATCAGGCTGTGGAGGAGCAGGAGCGGGAAGATGAGGAAGTCGCAATGCTGGATGAATTCCCAGGGGGGGCTACTCTATCTGAGACAAGTCAACAACAGGAGTCTGATGAGGAGTCAGAGGAGGATGGTGCCGGGGCGGATGAGCAGGAGCAAGAAGAGCATGCTTTAAACCTTTCTGGGATCCCTGTTGTGCGAGGATGGGGAGAGGAGAATGAAGAGGACGACATTATCCTGGATGATGAGCAGGAGCCAGGCCACCACACCGCTTCCACTTTAGTGCAAATGGGGGCCTTCATGCTCCAGTGTTTTAATAGGGACCCCCGTATAAAAAGCATGAGGGTCAAGGACCAGTACTGGGTGGCAACGTACTTAGACCCCCGGTACAAACACAAAATGGCGGAAATGTTACCGCCGTCGCAGAGGGCTGTCAGAATGCAGCACTTCCAGGCCTTGCTTCGAGAAATGCTGCATTCTGCTTTTGCGTGCGCTGGCAGAGGAGCAATTCCCACTCCCAGAGAAGGATTTGCGGGTACCAATCCAACAGCGCCTGCAAGAAGAGGCCGGTTTGAAGATGTGTTGGTGACTTCGGATATGAGGTCATTCTTTCAGCCGACCCATCGACAGGTGTCATCCGGATCCAGCATCAGGGAACGCCTAGACCGTCAGGTGTCCGACTACATTGGGTTAACGGCCGATGTGGACGCTCTGAGGAGTGATGAACCCCTAGACTACTGGGTGGGCAGGCTTGACCTCTGGCCAGAGCTTGCCCAATTTGCAATCGAACTGTTGGCTTGCCCCTCATCCAGTGTCCTGTCCGAAAGGACGTTCAGCGCAGCAGGGGGGATTGTGACCGATAAGCGTACTCGCCTAGCTCACCACAGTGTTAACTACCTCACATTTCTAAAAATGAATGAGGCATGGATCTCGGAGGAATTCAACACATGTGATCAGTAGACCATGTATATGTCTATAAACAATTTTTGGAATCAAGCACACAGACCTTCTTAATTCATTTGGCTCACTTCCCTGACCCAAAAAAGCACACCGTACTATATGCCCCTACCCTCCTCTTTGAAGAGGTTGAGCGGTGTCATATTTCTACTGGGGCTGCTTATTATGAGGGGTTCCCACCATCCCTGTGCTGTGCTGACTTCCTCCTGGGTGTTCTTATTATGAGGGGCTCCCACCATCCCTGTGCTGTGCTGACTTCCTCCTGGGGGTTCTTATTATGAGGGGATCACACCATCCCTGTGCTGTGCTGACTTCCTCCTGGGGCTGCTTACGGTGCTGCTGTCAGCGCTGTATGTCACGGAGCTGCTGTCAGCGCTGTATGTCACGGAGCTGCTGTCAGCGCTGTATGTCACGGAGCTGCTGTCAGCGCTGTATGTCACGGAGCTGCTGTCAGCGCTGTATGTCACGGAGCTGCTGTCAGCGCTGTATGTCACGGAGCTGCTGTCAGCGCTGTATGTCACGGAGCTGCTGTCAGCGCTGTATGTCACGGAGCTGCTGTCAGCGCTGTATGTCACGGAGCTGCTGTCAGCGCTGTATGTCACGGTGCTGCTGTCAGCGCTGTATGTCACGGAGCTGCTGTCAGCGCTGTATGTCACGGAGCTGCTGTCAGCGCTGTATGTCACGGAGCTGCTGTCAGCGCTGTATGTCACGGAGCTGCTGTCAGCGCTGTATGTCACGGAGCTGCTGTCAGCGCTGTATGTCACGGTGCTGCTGTCAGCGCTGTATGTCACGGAGCTGCTGTCAGCGCTGTATGTCACGGAGCTGCTGTCAGCGCTGTATGTCACGGAGCTGCTGTCAGCGCTGTATGTCACGGAGCTGCTGTCAGCGCTGTATGTCACGGAGCTGCTGTCAGCGCTGTATGTCACGGTGCTGATGTCAGTGCTCTGTATTACGGTGCTGCTGTCAGTGCTCTGTATCTCCTGCACCCTCTTGTTTGCCTACCCTGGTCCCTGACCTTCCCTCTCCTCCATTGCCTTCATTAGCTCCATAGTCCTGAATTGTCAGAACAATTTCCCAAATAAAAAAAAAATGCTTGTAGTTATCGATCCCAAATTCACCTCATACATGTATTATGCTATTGTCCAGGTGGTGGGACTACGTGCTACCCCCTAATAATTACCCCGTGGCCGCAAATTCGACCTAAAGGTTTGCGAAATTCGCCTCCCATTGAAGTCAATGGAGCCCGCGGCGAACGGTCGTTTTCGCGAACGTTTGTGCCCGTTCGCGTTTCGCGTTCGCGAAACGTCCCGTCGGAAGTTCGTCCATCACTACTTGAGAGTACATCACGGGACACAGGAGCTTCATTACATAGTGGGTTATATAGGCACCTCTGGTGATTGGACACTGGTTGACCCTAATTAAGGAGAATTCCTCCCCTATATAACCCCTCCCATCCGGGAGGCACCTCAGTTTTGTAGCAAAGCAATAAGAACCACGTAAAACCCAAGAGGGGCGGGAGCCCTGTGTCCCGTGATGTACTCTCAAGAAAAGGATTTTACAGGTAAGCTGTATATAAAAATCCCATTTTCTTGATCATACATCACGGGACACAGGAGCTTCATTACATAGTGGGATGTCCCAAAGCAATGCTCAGGTTGAGGGGAGGGAGACACAGATCATAAGCATAGACCGCCAGGGACCTGAGGACCTAAACTGCAGCCTGCAGTACACTGCGCCCGAAGGCGATATCCTCTTGCCCTCTGACATCCACCTGATAGAATCTGGTGAATGTGTGGATTGATGACCAAGTCGCAGCCTTACAGATCTGAGCCAGGGAGGCCTGGTGATGCACTGCCCAAGAAGCACTGACAGCCCTAGTAGAGTGCGCTTTCACCTGAAAAGGAGGAATCTTCCCCTTTAAGCTATAGGCCTGAGAAATAACCTGTCTGATCCATCTCGAGAGAGTGGACTTTGACACTGCCTGACCCCTTCTAGGGCCTTCTGGCAGAATAAATAAGCAGTCAGTTTTTCTTATCTGAGCAGTTGCTTGAAGATAAAGACTGATTGCTCTAACCACATCTAAAGTGTGTAAGGATTCTTCCTCTATGGACTGAGGATTTGGAAAAAAGGATGGTAGGATTATATCTTGATTCAGATGAAAACCTGAAACCACCTTAGGTAGAAAGGACCTGTTGGGACGCATAACCACCCGGTCCTTATGGATAATTAAATAGGGCTCTTTACAAGAAAGAGCTGCCAATTCTGATACCCTTCTAGCCGTGGATATGGCTACTAGGAAGACTAGCTTCTTTGTCAAGAGGACTAACGAAGCAAGATGCAAAGGTTCAAATGGTTGGGCTACTAAGGCCGAGAGAACCAAATTCAGATCCCATGGGCATACCGGAGGTCTGACTGGCGGTCTCATCCGCATAGCCCCCTGGATAAAGGCCCGTATCAGGGAATGTGATGCAAGCGGTCTTTGAAAAAAGACCGACAGGGCCGAAATCTGCACCTTGATGGTGCTTATGGCCAGATTCAATTCAAGGCCTGATTGGAGAAAGGCCAAGATTCTGTTAATGACATACCTTCTGGGATGCCATCTCCTGGGTTCACACCAGGAAACATATGCCCTCCAGATCTTGTAATAGATACGCCTGGAGGCCGGCTTTCTGGCATTGACCAGAGTGGAAAGGACTGGCCCCGAAAGACCACGGTCTTTTAAAATGTGGGTCTCAGCAGCCAGACCGTCAAATTCAGACTGCGTAAAGCAGGATGGTAAATTGGGCCCTGCGAGAGCAGATCCGGCCGGAGGGGGAGGGTCCATGGCCTGCCCACTGCTAGCTTCATGATTTCTGCGAACCATGGTCGCCTGGGCCAAGCCGGGGCCACTAGAAGGACCGACTTCGCCTCCCTCTTGACCCTTCCCAGGAACCGTGACAGTAGTGGGTTCGGGGGGAAGGCATAGATCAGATTGTACTGATTCCAGGGAACCGTCAGAGCATCTCTTGTCCTTGACACAAAGTTGTCCAGTTTCCTGTTGAATCTGGACGCAAAAAGATCCACGTCTGGAGTGCCCCATTTGTAACATATGTCTCGAAACACATCGGGGTGCAGAGCCCATTCTCCTGGGCACAACTGCTGGCGGCTGAGATAATCCGCCTGCCAATTCTCCACACCTGGGATGAAGACTGCAGAGAGGCACGGAACATGCTCTTCTGCCCAGACAAGTATGCGATTCACCTCGTTTTGGGCCACCAGACTTCTGGTACCGCCCTGGTGATTGATATAAGCCACCGCGGTGGCATTGTCGGACTGAATCCGAACCGGGAAGCCTCGCAGTCTGTGAGACCACTCTCTGAGTGCCATGTAAACTGCCCGAATCTCTAGGATATTTATGGGCAACAGACTTTCGGTCGCAGACCATTTTCCCTGCGAGCATGTTCCCTCTAATACGGCTCCCCAGCCTGTCAGGCTGGCACCCGTTGTGACAATCTTCCATGAGAGGGGAAGAAATGTTTTGCCCTTTAGCAAACTTCTGGTTTGTAACCACCAAACAAGACTCTTGCGTGCCCGGGGGGATAAACGCATAGGAAGATCCAGGGATTGGGGCTTCCTGTTCCAAATCGCAAGGATGCATCTTTGCAGGGGCCTTGAGTGGAACTGGGCAAATGGGACGGCCTCGAATGAGGCGACCATCTTTCCCAATAGTCTCATACATAAACGAATAGAGGGAGATCTTCTGCCCAGAACTAGGCGCACCAGATCTCCAATGGCCAAGGCCTTTGGTCCTGGGAGGAACACCCTGCCCTGAGCGGTGTCGATAATGAGACCCAGGTAATCCAACCTGGTGGTCGGTTGCAGAGACGACTTTTCTAGGTTTATAATCCAACCTAGGCGGCCCAGATGTTCCAGCGTTTTGGTGACGCTGCGACTTAGGCTCGTTATAGTTCTCTCTACGAGAAGCAAGTCGTCTAGGTAAGCCATGACGGCTATGCCCTGAACTCTTAAGGTTGCTAAGAGAGGGTCTAGAATCTTCGTGAAGACTCGGGGGGCCGTGGCTAGGCCGAATGGCAGGGCCACAAATTGAAAGTGGCGTTGCTCTACCGCGAACCTTAGGAACTTCTGGTGCGCGGGAAATATTGGCACATGGAGATATGCATCTCTGATATCTATTGATGCCATGAATTCTCCCCCTTGCAGGGAGGAAACCACAGTGCGTATAGACTGCATCCGGAAGGTCTGGATGTGTAGAAACCGATTCAAGTCTCTCAGATCCAAGATAGGTCTGACACTTCCGTTTGGTTTTGGGACGGTGAAGAGATTCGAATAAAAACCTGAACCCTGATCTTTCGGGCTCACTTCTACTATCACACCTTGGGATAGTAACTGATCTAAGGCCAGGAGTAGCGATTTCCGCTCTATTGGATCCTTGGGGATCCTTGACCTTAGAAAACGAAAGGGTGGAATCTTCTGAAATTCTAGCCTGTAGCCCAGAGATACCGAAGAGATCACCCATTTGTCCTGAATCTCCTCCCGCCAGGCGCCTGCAAACTGCAGGAGCCTTCCCCCCACTCGGCCGAGCGGGGGCGCCCCTTCACAAGGAGGTCTTGGAGGTTTGCTTGGCAGGCTTCCGCCCCCAAGTCTTTTTCTGTCCCTGGGCTCGGCCCTGAGGCTTTCTAGCAGCGGAGGGCTGGGAAGGCCGTCGCCACTGTTTAGAGCTTGACGCTTCGGGAGAAAGAGTACGCCTGAATGAGGGACGCTTACTCTTCTTGACTGGAAGGAGTGTAGATTTACCTCCTGAGATATTTTGGATGAATTTATCTAGTTCTTCTCCAAACAAACGTTCCCCTTATAATGGGAACCCAGCCAAATGCTTTTTGCATGACATCTCAGCGGCCCAATTTTTTAGCCATAGAGCCCTACGCATGTGTACCAACATAAGGGACAAACGGGATGCTTGTTGGACAGAATCCAAAATCGCATCAATTATGAAACATAAGATGTGAGGCATCTCTGCATATTTCACTACTTCCTCGCTGGGGAGGAGTTCAAACATTTGTTTGACCTGTTCCTTAAGGAACTGACACAATCCTACGGCTGCGACTGTAGGTTGCACCACAGCGCCGGCCATGGAAAAGGAGGCTTTTAACAAGGTTTCCAGCCTTTTGTCAGCTGGATCCTTAAATACCTGCGCATTATCCAAAGGACAAGTTAGGTTTTTATTCACACAAGAGATAGCCGCATCAACAGATGGGGCCCCCCATTTCTTGGTGAAACTTTCCTCCACGGGATAATTCATAGAAAACCTCTTGGGAGGAGCAAACAGTTTATCGGGATGTCCCCAGTCCTCATACATCAAGTCAGCCATTAAAGGATGAATTGGGAAGGAACAAGCAGTCTGTGGGGCTTTCCTGACTCCCAGGGAAGAGACAGAGGATGTAGCGACTTCAGCAGGCGGCATTCTGAACGTGGTACGCACCAATTCAGTGTAATACTGCACCTGCTTTCTGAGTGCCTGGGAGGAGGGGACTAGCTCCTCATCCTCTGACTGATCCGACTGCTCATGATCCCTTTCTAAAGATAGGGATCTCTCCTCATTTTCAGAACAACTGTCTGAGAGAGGGATTTCAGCAGAGGGAGGGGATCTACCCCTTTTTCTGCTATCTTTTAGGGAAGCAGAAATAAAATTCATTATCCTCCCTTCAAAACTCTCCAATGAAGCCCTAAGGGAGTCCTCAGTGACATAGACCGGGGCTGCGACATTAGGAGAGGCTGCAAAGCCTGAAAGGGGCACTGACTCGTCTTGAGATGCAGGCTCCACTCTTGCAGAGGGGGATGGTAACCTGCATGCACCCTTGGAACCCCTGGACCTAGGCGGTGATTTGCCAGTGCTTTTGTTACCTGCCCCTGAAACCCTCTTACGAGGAGACATAGTACTGAGCTACAAAGCAGAGTTACTAATGTAAAATGCAATCACTTATTTGTGCTTAAAGTCTCACAATAAATCAATATTAGCTTAACTGCACAATATGATGCCGAGTAGGTGTCTTAGGGTTTGCCTGGATCCAATCCCACGGATGCTTACAGCCCACAGCTCCTGTGCCTCACCTTACAGTCCCCTGACGCTCTGGGCTTTTAAATCGGCCGTTTTGGCGCCTGCATTACAGCATAGAGCACCTGATTGTGCACAGCTGGCAACCACACCCCCCCCCCTTTCCCCATTAGGCCGGGAGCGCGCCCGGCGCGCGTGCACGCGCCCGCGCGCGTGCACGAGGACCGCGGGATCCGGGGGGGAGGAGGAGAACCCAAAAGGAGTGACCTGGGACCCCCTGATCTGCGTGGGACCCCTTTTTTACCTTTATTGTGGCAGGGACTGCAAGGAGACGTGAGAGCTGGAGAACCAGGCACTTCACTGAGCGTGTTAGTATTGAAAGGCATGTAAGTATGCATCAGGCTGCTCTTACTCCATCTAGTGGTGGAAACCAGGTAAGACATACAACTACTCACAGTGAAGAAATCCATTCATATATTAAATATATAGGATGACTTCTCATACCTGTTCCCCGCCGCAGGAATTGCTGTGTTCAGACCAATTCCAGCCTTCACCCATCACGGCGGGTATTGTTAGCCAACCTTCAGGCGTATCTGGGGTTCTTACGAAAAGATCCTCCTACCTGGGCCTTGTAAAAAACTCTGCCAGAAACTTACGGGCGCCCTGAGTCAACAGTACCCCAAGTCTGGTTGTCCCAGAGTCCAGTCTTCCAATGGAGAGGACTTACAGGCAAAACCTCGTGTCTTCGGCAAACGAGGCCCGGGTACCATACCATCTTGGGAGTCAAATATCGGCCCGAGGTATGGATCCGGTTTGTTGTAGCCCTTCGGCCCTCGCCGGGACCCGCATAGAGCTAAGTTTTACGTGACCATCGACCAGACACTGGCGAAAAAACTGAGGTGCCTCCCGGATGGGAGGGGTTATATAGGGGAGGAATTCTCCTTAATTAGGGTCAACCAGTGTCCAATCACCAGAGGTGCCTATATAACCCACTATGTAATGAAGCTCCTGTGTCCCGTGATGTATGATCAAGAAATATATATATATATATATATATATATATATGTATATATGTATATATATATATATATGTATATATATATATATATATATATATATATATATATATATATATATATATATATATATATGTATGTATATATATAAAGCATCACACAAAAGTGAGTACACCCCTCACATTTTTTAAAATATTTTCTTCTATCTTTTCATGTGACAACACTGAAGAAATGACACTTGTCTACAATGTAAAGTAGTGAGTGTACAGCTTGTATAACAGTGTAAATTTCCTGTCCCCTCAAAATAACTCAACACACAGCCATTAAAGCGGGAGTCCGCCTTTTTTTTTTTTTTTTTTAAAAGCCAGCAGCTACAAATACTGCAGCTGCTGACTTTTAAAATAATGACACTTACCCGCCCAGCGCGCCCGCGATGTCGGCACCCGAAGCCGATCTCCCGATCGTCTCTCGGGTGCTGCCGCCGCCATCTTGGGTATGGGAATCAGGAAGTGGAGCCTTGCGGCTTCATTTCCCGGTTCCCTACTGCGCATGCGTGAGTTGCGCTGCGCAATAAGGATGGTCCCCGCTGTCTCTGGGACCCGTGTGTTTCCCAGCAGACAGCGGGGGACCTTCGGAAAGGGGCGTAGATTCTGCGGAAAGGGGCGTACCTTCTGCAGATATCTATGCCGGAAGTGGGTGCAGATACCTGTACTGTACAGGTATCTGCACCCCCCTCCCCCCTGAAAGGTGCCAATTGTGGCGCCGGAGTGGGGGAGGGTTCCAATGAGCGGAAGCTCCACTTTAGGGTGGACCTCCGCTTTAATGTCTAAACCACTGGCAACAAAAGTGAGTACACTCCCTAAGTGAAAATGTCAAAATGGGGCCCAAAGTGTCAATATTTTGTGTGGCCACCATTATTTTCCAGCACTACCTTAACCCCCTTGGGCATGGAGGTCACCAGAGCTTCACAGGTCACCACTGGAATTCTCTTCCCCTCCTCCATGATGACATCACAGAGCTGGTGGATGTTGGAGACCTTGCGCTCCTCCACCTTCCATTTGAGGATGTCCCACAGATGATCAATAGGGTTTAGGTCTGGAGACATGCTTGGCCAGTCCATCACCTTTACCCTCAGCTTCTTTAGCAAGGCAGAGGTGGTCTTGGAGGTGTGTTTGGGGTGGTTATCATGTTGGAATACTGCCTTGCGGCCCAGTCTCTGAAGGGAGGGGATCATGCTCTGCTTCAGTATGTCACAGTACATGTTGGCATTCATGGTCCCCTCAATGATTTGTAGCCCCCCAGTGCCGGCAGCACTCATGCAGCCCCAAAACCATGACACTCCCACCACCATGCCTGACTGTAGACAAGACACACTTGTCTTTGTCCTCCTCACCTGGTTGCCCCCACACACGCTTGTCACCATCTGACACCAAATACCTTTATCTTGGTCTCATCAGACCACAGGACATGGTTCCAGTAATCCATCTCCTTAGTCTGCTTGTCTTCAGCAAACTGTTTGCAGGCTTTCTTGTGCATCATCTTTAGAAGAGGCTTCCTTCTGGGATGAGAGCCAAGCAGACCAATTTGATGCAGTGTGTGGCGTATGGTCTGAGCACTGAAAGGCTGACCTCCCACCACCCCTACAACCTCTGCAGCAATGCTGGCAGCACTCATACGTCTATTTCCCAAAGACAACCTCTGGATATGACGCTGAGCACGTGACCTCAACTTCTTTGGTGGACCATGGCGAGGCCTGTTCTGAGGGGAACCTGTCCTGTTATACCGCTGTATGGTCTTGGCCACCGTGCTGCAGCTCAGTTTCGGGGTCTTGGCAATCTTCTTATAGCCTAGGCCATCTTTATGTAGAGCAACAATTCTTTTTCTCAGATCCTCAGATAGTTCTTTGCCGAGAGGTGCCATGTTGAACTTCCAGTGACCAGTATGAGAGAGTGAGAGCGATAACACCAAATTTAACACACCTGAGACCTTGTAACACTAACGAGTCACATAACACCGGGGAAGGGAAAATGGCTAATTTGGCCCAATTTGGACATTTTCACTTAGGGGTGTACTGACTTTTGTTGCCAGCGGTTTAGACATTAATGGCTGTGTGTTGAGTTATTTTGAGGGGGACAGGAAATTGACACTGTTATACAAGCTGTACACTCACTACTTTACATTGTAGACAAGTGTCATTTCTTCAGTGTTGTCACAATAAAAGATAGAAGAAAATATTTACACAAATGTGAGGGGTGTACTCACTTTTGTGAGATACTGTGTATATATATATATATATATATATATATATATATATATATATATATATATATTTATATATTTATTTAAAAATAAATATTATTTTTTCTTTTTTTAAATCTTAGTGATAAATATTGCCGTTTACCTGGAGTCCCCATTCAAACATGACACAATGGTGAGTGGGGAGTTGCTGAGCAGAACAGAGCCGTCACTGTGTTGTATTTGGGGTATATTCACACCAAAGCTACAAAAACAACACGGGATGAAATGTGGTTTCGCTTAGGCTGCTCTGGGCTGCAGTTGAGGGCTTTTTCTCGCCATCTGGCGAAGGAACTGAAAAGCAAATTGTTACACACGACAGGTCTCCTGCAACAGGAAGGAAAAGTGTGAAAACAGCTTCAGGAAAAGACATTGGAATTCATATTGTTTCTTTCTTTCATTTCTTATTGAGATCGAACTTTGACCTCGCGGTGGATGACCTCATTCGCGTCCTATAATTCCTCGGAGGCAGGTGCGTAAATAATATCAGGCACCTGGCTCTTTCTGCTCTGTTATTCTTGTTATAATGGAGGTTTAATTTCATCTACTGTGAATCATTTGCATAAAACGTGTTGGTTTAAAAAAAAAAAAAAAAACTATACTGCAGAGTTATTTCACATTTTATTAAATATCAACCCCTATGCTTAGGTGAATGAATGAATGAATGAAATACTTATATAGCGCACAATGCGAACTGAATCGCCTCTAGGCGCTGTGGCGAGCTTTGATCATCTGCTAAAAGAGGAAGGTCTTGAGTTTTTTCCTAAAAGCCAGGTGATTTTCTTCCAGGCGGATGTTGATTGGTAGAGCATTCCATAGCCGAGGCTCCGAGGTGGAGAAGGCAACATGAATTGTCAAAGTGATACCTTTTAGCAGCTAACTAAAAATATTCAAAAGTAAAAGTTTTCCTTTACATAGTTACATAGTCAGGTTGAAAAAAAGACACAAGTCCATCCAGTTCAACCTTAAGTATATTGAGTATATTGTCAGATAAAAGACCAATATAACTAAAAAGGATTCTTGTACATGCATCTTTTTTGCTTTCATACTGTAATCAGAAGTAACTAAAAGTGCTGAAAACATTAACGGCGCAGTCATGTGACCTAGCCAAGGCATTATTCATGCAATCTCTACATAATGCTTTCAGTCACAGCTGCTAATTCTGTAAGCCCTTGTACACACGGTCGGACATTCTGACAACCAAATCTGTTGGATTTTGTCAGACGGATTTTGTCCGAAACTGTTGCATACACACGGTCGGACAAAGTTGTTGGAAAATCCGATTGTACATAATGTGATGACGTTATTTCGTTAGGACGAGACTACGTGCAGGCTAGTAGCCAATAGCTTTGGTCTAGGAATTTGATCTGAGCATGCGTGGCACCTTGTCCGTCAGAGTAGGCTACACATGATCGGAGTATGTCCGATTGGAGCATTTTGTCGGAAAATTTTACCGACCAGTTGGAAAAGTTGGTCCGTCGGATATTCCGACGGAAACAGTCTGATGGAGACCACACACAGTCGGATTATCCGACAAAATGGTCCGATAGGACACATTCCGTCTGAATCTCCGACCGTGTGTACAAGGGCAAAGAGAGCACTATAGACAAGCCTTCCTGGAAGGTTAACACTAGAAGCCAATATAAGATGTAGCACTGACCTTAAGGTCCTTCTCGGCCTTTTGGCCAAGTATAGTGCCTTTTCTTCAGTGTCCAGTAGGGGTGCTCCACTGTCACCATGGCCTTATGGTAGGAAAGTCTGGCTTGCTTCATAGTACCTCTGCTGGGCTGGTATAATGGGTGTCCTGAGAAGCCTTCCCGATAGGTGAGGAAACTCGAATGAGCATGCACCACGTAGGTGGACACAGCCGATCACATGTGTAAACAGCCACGTCATCGACTCTTTACCGAAATCAGGGTCCTAAGGACATGGCGCACCTGCGATCACTGCCACGGGTGACACGAAATCGGCGACACTGGGGTGACGTCATATGACGCCACAGAACGAGAGAGAGGATTCCGCCCGCCATCATTTCCCTATACAACGGGTGAGAGGAGGTTAAAGTGAATAAACAGCTTGGGCTGCGATGCTTACCTCATCTCCAGAACTGTCCCCTGCAGTAATATCTTTTCGCCACAAGATGTCCTCAAGCCTTCTGGTTTGAATGACACCCATCATTTATCATCATTCAACCCAGAAGACTGAGGACATATTGTGAGTGCCTTCACATTGTAATGATATAAAAAAAAAAAGAGCGGCATGATGCTGATTTTTTGTATTGCTATTAAAAAAAAGCATCTTATACTGCAGGGAGTGAATCCGGAGGTGGCGGCTGGTGATTGGAGGGTGGGGGGGGGCTGAGCCAGGACTGTAAAAAAGATATAATTTTTGATTTATCAGGATCACATTCATCACTAGGTCCAAAGACACATTTTTACACCATCATGATGTATATCGATCGTCTCCAATGCTCCCTGTGCAGGCAGCTCTTCATCCACGCAGACCATCGATGTGACAGAAGCACTTGTAGTTTATACTTAGTAAAAACGTTGAACCACAGCTGAGCTTTACAATGGCTGGTTTACTGCTAGCGGTAGTCAAGAGTCCGCCGAGAAAAGGAATACGTAGGTGACAAATGGGCTGAGACATAACTGCCTTAGGGTGATGATCACTCAGTTGTCAGACAGGTGCCTTAAGGCAAGAAGCTCTCAGTCGCTTGGGGACATTCAATCGCTTTTGTTGTATAACAGAATAGTCCTTGTCTGCCTTGTCTTATGTCTCAACTGAAAAAGGATCATAGTGAAAAAAAAAGCCAAATAAAATGTAGAATTATGGAGAAGGTTGGGATTTACAGGTCACAATGTAGATGGCATTTAAAGAGGCACTGAACCATACTACATTGGGCTCGTACAGTGCCTTGCGAAAGTATTTGTCCCCCTTGAACTTTTCAAACTTTTGCCACATTTCAGGCTTCAAACATAAAGATATAAAATTGTTATTTTTTGTGAAGAATCACCAACAAGTGGGACACAATTGTGAAGTGGAACGAAATCTATTGGATTTTTGAAACTTTTTTAACTAATAAAAAAATGAAAAGTGGGGCGTGCAAAATGATTCGGCCCCCTTGCGTTAATACTTTGTAGAGCCACCTTTTGCTGCGATTACAGCTGCAAGTCGCTTGGGGTGTCTCTATCAGTTTTGCACATCGAGAGACTGAAATTCTTGCCCATTCTTCCTTGCAAAACAGCTGGAGCTCAGTGAGGTTGGATGGAGAGCGTTTGTGAACAGCAGTTTTCAGCTCTTTCCACAGATTCTCGATTGGATTCAGGTCTGGACTTTGACTTGGCCTTTCTAACACCTGGATACGTTTATTTGTGAACCATTCCTTTGTAGATTTTGCTGTATGTTTGGGATCATTGTCTTGTTGGAAGATAAATCTCCGTCCCAATTTCAGGTCTTTTGCAGACTCCAACAGGTTTTCATTCAGAATGGTCCTGTATTTGGCTGCATCCATCTTCCCCTCAATTTTAACCATCTTCCCTGTCCCTGCTGAAGAAAAGCAGGCCCAAACCATGATGCTGCCACCACCATGTGTGACAGTGGGGATGGTGTGTTGAGGGTGATGAGCTGTGTTGCTTTTACGCCAAACATATCGTTTTGCATTGTGGGCAAAAAGTTGGATTTTGGTTTCATCTGACCAGAGCACCTTCTTCCACATGTTTGGTGTGTCTCCCAGGTGGCTTGTGGCAAACTTTAGACGAGACTTTTTATGGATATCTTTGAGAAATGGCTTTCTTCTTGCCACTCTTCCATAAAGGCCAGATTTGTGCAGTGTACGACTGATTGTTGTCCTATGGACAGACTCTCCCACCTCAGCTGTAGTCCTCTGCAGTTCATCCAGAGTGATCATGGGCCTCTTGGCTGCATCTCTGATCAGTCTTCTCCTTGTCTGAGCTGAAAGTTTAGAGGGACGGCCAGGTCTTGGTAGATTTGCAGTGGTCTGATACGCCTTCCATTTCAAAATGATCCCTTGCACAGTGCTCCTTGGGATGTTTAAAGCTTGGGAAATCTTTTTGTATCCAAATCCGGCTTTAAACTTCTCCACAACAGTATTACGGACCTGCCTGGTGTGTTCCTTGGTTTTCATGATGCTCTCTGCGCTTTCAACAGAACCCTGAGACTATCACAGAGCAGGTGCATTTATACAGAGACTTGATTACACACAGGTGGATTCTATTTATCACCATCAGTCATTTAGGACAACATTGGATCATTCAGAGATCCTCGCTGAACTTCTGGAGTGAGTTTGCTACACTGAAAGTAAAGGGGCCGAATAATTTTGCACGCACCACTTTTCAGTTTTTTATTTGCTAAAAAAGTTTAAATTATCCAATAGATTTCATTCCACTTCACAATTGTGTCCCACTTGTTGGTGATTCTTCACAAAAAATTAAAATTTTATATCTTTGTGTTTGAAGCCTGAAATGTGGCAAAAGGTTGAAAAGTTCAAGGGGGCCGAATACTTTCGCAAGGCACTGTACCTTAACTGCTTCAGCCCTGGAAGATTTTACCCCCTTCCTGACCAGAGCACTTATTGCGATTCAGCACTGCGTCGCTTTAACTGACAATTGAGCAGTCGTGCAACAAAATTTTTTTCCCCACAAATACAGCTTTCTTTTGGTGGTATTTTATCACCTCTGCAGTTTTTATTTTTTGCGCTATAAACAAAAAAAGAAAAAAAAACGTTTTTTTTAAACTTTTTGCTATAATAAATATCCCGCAAAAAGGCCGAATAAAAAGACAGACAAAAAAGGGTTTGGATTCCTCTATACTGTGCTCATGCACTCCTGCCATTACACTGACACACATTGTAAAATGAACACGCCAGTTCCAATTGTGTTTTTTAACCTGCACACAACCGCTTTACGGTCTGCGTAATGTCCTAGGGGACAGCTGTGCGTTAATGTCCATGGCGGCCTGACATAATTACAAATCAAAATAGTGACTATTTGTGCCGAGTACCTGTCAGGTAATAAAGTTAGCAGAGCTTATAATGATGTGACTGCGCCATGCGCCTGTTTTAGCACTAATATGGCAATTCACAGGGGCAAATACACTTCACTCCATTGTTTCGGCGTCTTCTATTTCCATAAGTTCTCTTTTTTTTTTTTTTTTTTTTTAACAAAAAAAACAAACAATGTTTTCACAGCTGTCGAGGAGAAGACGTTAGAAGATGCGAATAATTGTATGAAATCGGGAAAGTTCACCCAATTACCATTGCTGAAGCCTGTCCGAGCGTAGAAATATTGAGCCGTTGAGGAATTCTATCTGGTCATGATTTATTTCTCTAGGACATGGTTGGCTTCTGAAACATATTTAAATGTCAGAGATCTCTGTGGCTTTTCCCACCACAGAAAAAAAAAAACGAACCTAGAAGATGTAATGGAAGGGCTATTAGGAGGAATCACATGTTCCATGGAATGATCACTGTTCTGTCGGGAGGTTCTTCCTACCTTCTGCTGTTACTGAGTAACCAACAGGGAAAATCAGCCATTTGTACACTGAGCAAAACGCGACACTTTTGTGTTTGCCCCTATTTATCATCAGCTGAACGCAAAGATCTGCGACTTTTTCTATGTACACAAAAGGCCGATATCTCTCAAATATTGTTCACAAATCTGTCTAAATCTGTGTTGGCGGGCGCTTCTCCTCTGCCGAGATAATCCATCCGCCTCACAAGGTGTGGCGTATCAAGATGCTGATTAGACAGCATGATTATTGCGCAGGTGTGCCTTAGGCTAGCCACAATAAAAGGACACTCTAAAATGTGCAGTTTTAGAGGGCTTTCACACTGCCGTGCCCATAGCGTCGGTGGTAAAACGCGCTAAAAAAAGCAGCGTTTTACCGTCGGATTTGCAGCGCATTTTGGCCACTCTGGATTAAAGGGATCCCCCTCTTATCTCCCTTCCCCCTCCCTCTTCAATCCCTTTAATCACCCCCCCCCCCTTTCCCATTCCCCTTGTTCGCCCTATTTCCCCCCCTCCTCTTTTTCCTCTTATCTTTCTTATCCTATTCTACTTTCTCGTCTTAGTCATTTCTTCTCCCTTTCTTTCTCCTCCCCTCTTTTTCTCCCTCTCTTTTCATACTATCAGACAATCAGTTTCTTCGCCACCTAGTCACACCTGTGTGTGTCCTTAACTTTTTATAATACAATTCCTAATCCCATTATTATCTTTCAACCAGAGTCTTTTAGGTACAATCCCCCGTATCCGCCGTGGGGGGAATTTGATGAGTCCTTTGATCTGCTGCTTCCGTCCGTGAGGGTGAGCCGGTCTCCTTAGTATAATTTTGATTGTATAAAATGTTTTGGTTCTTTCTTTCGCATATATGTTTGCTTTATTGATTATTATTTATATTATAATCATATCTCATATAATATAATCATATAATCAATAATATTTATATATTATTTATTCTATAGACTATCCTCCTGAAGAAGCGGTTCGCCACAAACCGGTTGAGGAATTTTGTATACCCCTCTTCAACAGAAAACTCTACGGGGGAACCCGTACAGTAGCATTGTTTAAAGTGGTTGTAAACCCTTACAAACCACTTTGACCTACAGGTAAGCCTAGATTTAAGGCCCGTACATACGGTCGGACTTTTTGACAACAAACATGCAAATTAGCTGTTTTGGAGCAACATCCGACTGTGTGTACGCTCCATCGGACAAACTTTTTCTGTTTTCATCGGACTTTTGTTGGCTGTGCGAACGGACAAACTTTCTGGCAACAAAAGTCCGATGGAGCAAAGTCCGACCGTGTGTATGCAAAAGTATCGGACTTTTGTACAAGGTACAAACACGCATGCTCAGAACCAATGCAAAAGATCAGACTACAATACAGAAGTTCACCAAAGGTGGCGCTGGAGTCATTGAACGTCCTCTTTTGAAGCGGCGTCAGTATGTTGTGACGTCATTACGTTCGTGTTTGTTGTCAAAAAGTCCGACCGTGTGTATGCAATACAAACTTGTGGACCACGCCCTTTGTACAAAAGTCCACGGAAAAGTTTGTACAAAGTCCGATCGTGTGTATGGGGCTTAAGGCTTACCTGTAGGTCCAAGAAATATCTCCTAAACCTAGATGGTTTAGGAGATATTTACAAAAAGACAGCCACCTCTGTCTACGGCGCATGCGCCGTAGACAGCGGCACGCAGGCGCACTGGGCAGGCCGCAGATCGCGGCGATATGCCGCGAGTGTCAACTCCCGTGATCCAAGTCACTCCGGTATCCATGGCAGCGGCAGACATGAAGACAGGGGCTTCGTTCTCAGGTAAGTTATTCATAATGAGCTAGTATTCTATGCATACTAGCTCATTATGCCTTTGCCTTGCAGGTTGCTTTTTTGTTTTTCCAGATGGGTTTACAACCACTTTAATTGTGGTGTATACGGTTTTAAAGATTTATTGTTTGTATTTATACATTTCCTATCTTCATTAAATATCATATATTTTTTATTTATTTTCTTTCATTTGTTATTCACTATCAAGTACCGAGATAGTCCATTCAAACCCAAAGCCTTATAGATGTGGATGTTTAGGGGTCAGCATCAGCAACTGCCCAGACACTTCCACATCTTCTAGCATTTTACATTTATATAATAATAAAAAATAAAAAAAAACAGCGGTGATCAAATACCACCAAAAGAAACTTTATTAGTGTGAAAAAAAAAATTGACATACATTTCATGTGGGTACAGCGTTGCATGACCACGCAATTGCCAGTGAAAGAAATACCCTGGTCATGAAGGGGGTAAAACCTTTCCGGTTGTTAAAAAATATGAATATATATATATATATATATAATGCCGGTGTCAGTTGCTCTGTGGCGTTGCTCAGGATTAGAGAACAAGTCCAGTCAAATGTAATTCCGTACTACTACTTGCACATTTGATCAAACTGAATATTAGCTCGTGTGTGTGGACATCACCCTTCCTCAGCATGTCACCTGAGCAAATCTAAACCAAGAAAAAAAAAAAAAGGCCTGGCTCTTATAATGTAAAGAAGCATTCGCTCTTGCATTGCATTGCAGGCAATCCTCACCAGATAATGGGGTTAGATACATACACAGGCCTTGCCAAGGCTTTCAGACACTAGAGACCCGGAAATGCCTCTATTTGCTCGTCTCTCATTTCAAGCACAGTAGGAAAGTATTATATTGTATTTTTTCTTTTTTTTATTCATTTTTTTTTTAAGTGCCCCTGTTTATACAGTATCCTATTTTTTATACTTTGTGATTGGCTACAGATGTATCATGCGCGGCACACACTGAAGAATGTTACAACAATTCAGTTTTCTGCACACTTCCTATGTTATAACGCCGTGTCATATGTACCAGTTTATCACTGCCTCTTTGTGTTCACCATTAGTAAATATCTGCCCACAAACCTACATAAACCTCACTGACCACATGTGGAAGACATAGCAACCAACCCTGCTTGGTCTCATGGACATGGCACACTGGGTGGCATCATTTCTGCAGCAGAAATGACTGTGAGAAGTCTAACTTGTTGCAGCTGTATATCCTCCAGACTCCGCTCACCAATCACGGCTTATTCCATTGGCCTTATTTACTGTATTACCCGTATGTATGGAGAGCAGCACTTATTATGTAGCTTTTATCTAGGGGAGTGGTGATATTACTTCTATATAATATGACTTATACCTAGAGATAGGTGACTCCTATATAATATGACTTATATCTGGGGAGCCGTGATGTGATGTCACTCCTGTATAATATAACTTATATCTGGAGCCGTGATGTGATGTCACTCCTGTATAATATAACTTATATCTGGAGCCGTGATGTGATGTCACTGCTGTATAATATAACTTATATCTGGAGCCGTGATGTGATGTCACTCCTGTATAATATAACTTATATCTGGAGCCGTGATGTGATGTCACTGCTGTATAATATAACTTATATCTGGGAAACGGTGATGTCACTCCTGTATAATATATCTTATATCTGGAGAGCGGTTATGTGATGTCACTCCTGTATAATATATCTTATATCTGGAGAGCGGTTATGTGATGTCACTCCTGTATAATATAACTTATATCTGGAGCCGTGATGTCACTCCTGTATAATATAACTTATATCTGGAGCCGTGATGTGATGTCACTCCTGTATAATATAACTTATATCTGGAGCCGTGATGTGATGTCACTGCTGTATAATATAACTTATATCTGGAGCCGTGATGTGATGTCACTCCTGTATAATATAACTTATATCTGGAGCCGTGATGTGATGTCACTGCTGTATAATATAACTTATATCTGGAGCCATGATGTGATGTCACTCCTGTATAATATAACTTATATCTGGGGAACGGTGATGTCACTCCTGTATAATATATCTTATATCTGGAGAGCGGTTATGTGATGTCACTCCTGTATAATATAACTTATATCTGGAGCCGTGATGTGATGTCACTCCTGTATAATATAACTTATATCTGGGGAACGGTGATGTCACTCCTGTATAATATATCTTATATCTGGAGAGCGGTTATGTGATGTCACTCCTGTATAATATAACTTATATCTGGAGAGTGGTGATGTCACTTCTGTATAATATACCTTATATCTGGAGAGCAGTTATGTGATGTCACTCCTGTATAATATAACTTATATCTGGAGAGCCGTGATGTCACTCTTGTATAATATAACATATTTGGAGAGCCGTGATGTGATGTCACTCCTGTATAATATACCTTATATCTGGAGAGTGGTGATGTGATGTCACTCCTGTATAATATACCTTATATCTGGAGAGTGGTGATGTCACTCCTGTATAATATACCTTATATCTGGAGAGTGGTGATGTGATGTCACTCCTGTATAATATACCTTATATCTGGAGAGCTGTAATGGGATGTCACTCCTGTATAGTATAACTTATATCTTGAGAGCCGTGATCTTATGTCACTCCTGTACAATACACCTTATATCTGGAGAGTGCAGCATCAGCTGCACAGATAGAATGGAAAGGAGTAGCTCTTTACAGAGCTCCCTGTTTAATCACAAACGGAAGCATAGTAAACACGGTATACTACGCTTTAGTCATGAATGGACAGAATCAGTGATCAGTATTGATCACCGACTCTGTCCATACAGAAATGGAAGGTGCCGGTAAATTATATATTTATGGGCCACTTCCCTGCTTTCCATCCTGATATATTCCGAGGGGGGCCCAAGGGAGCACACAGGGGCCTGGGGGCAGCAGAGAGAAAAGGAAGCGGGATAGGAGGGGTGGTATATAGAGGAACAGATCCCCCTGCATTTTCCTCCTGCAACCACTGAATGCCTGCTGGAGGGAGATGCGGAAAAGCAAGATAAAAATAGAGGGGATTGGTTCCTCTATATGCCACCCCACCGCCCCTCCTATGCAGGTGTACAGAGGAGCCCCCCGGAGCATGGAGCTGGGTTGCAACCCCTGTAGTTACACCCCTGATAAAAGTGTGTCTACAACCGTGCCTCTAAATACTGGTCAATGACAATAGAGACACCGCTAACAATATGCACATTTTCTAAATTACAAAGGATATTTTTTTTGACTAAACCTGTCAGGTTTGATATGTCTGTGACATGTAATGCCACACTGGTACATGGGCACCGCCAAGAAAAGAGAGTTCTCCTCCTTGCACCAGACTGTTTCTGAGTGTCCTTCAAAAACTTCGGGAATGCCATAAACAGTTATGATCCTTCTGTACGAGTCGTAGTGTCCGCTGGGACTCGCTCCGCCATATGGTTTCATAATTCTTGTTGTTTTATATCATCAAAGTGTTGAAACAGTGATTCATAGAGAAGTGACCCCAATGAACCAAAAGTGGTAAAACAAACCACATTGACTGAGAAAAAAAAAAAAAGACTTTTGCACAAAGAGAGACTTTGCATGAAGACAAAGCCTTTCGTATCACCTCGCTCTAATATATATGACATGGAGCACTCCCTACTGTACATTACAACGATATGAGGACTGACAAAGGCGTGCATTTATTAAGGTCTTGCAACTCCAAGGCAAATAATAATATACTTAATATTTAATACGCAATTGTGTGTTACACCTGACAAAACATCAAAACTGACACTAGGGCCGACCACACAGGTTGTTCAATCTGCTTCAAATTAATGAAGAGCTGTTTAGTGCAAGGACCTACCTGATATTAAAGTGGTGTTGCACATTAAAAAAAAAAAATAAATTCACCAAAATTCCTAAAAATAAAAGAAAATAAAAATATTTGGAAAAAATAAAATGTAACTCGCCTCTAAATGCCTGTTGCTAGGGGGGTCCCTCGTAGTCTGCCTCCTTCAGTGCCTGCGCTCTTCATGTCACTTCCCCTCGGTGCAGGAAGGGTTCAGCTCCGCCCCCTCCCTCCTGTCAGTCATCTGGGACACGTGACAGGTCCCAGATGACTGCGCGGCGATCGCGCATGCGCAGTGGGTGCCCGGCTGTGAAGCCAGAGCCGGGTGCCCTACAGTTGCAATGCCGGTGCCACCAAGAGGAGGGGGGGGGGGGGATGAGCAGGGCTTCGTTCTCCGGCATCGCTGGACCCTGGGACAGGTAAGTGTCCGATTATTAAAAGTCAGCAGCTGCAGTATTTGTAGCTGCTGACTTTTAATTATTTTTTTTTTTTTTTTTAGGGGAACTCCACTTTAAAGTATCTGTTTGTTCAGATAGGCCCCTGTCCTAAGTGCAAGCACCTACCTGATATTAAAGTATCTGTTTGTTAGATAGACCCCTGTCCTAAGTGCAAGGGCCTACCTCATATTAAAGTCTCTGTTTGTTCAGATAGGCCCCTGTCCTACAAGGCTGGGAGATCTAAACAAGATTGTACAATAAGATCATAAGGTGTATGTGGAGAACATTGGATTCAGGATCTCACGGTATCTAGACGGGAGGGTCATGTCGCCCTCACTTAAAGGGGTTGTAAAGTAAAAATTTTTATTTTTTTAAAATAACAAACATGTCATACTTACCTCCACTGTGCAGCTCGTTTTGCACAGAGTGGCCCCGAACCTGCTCTTCTGGGGTCCCTCGGCGGCTGTCTCTGCTTCCTCCCGCAGGTGCTTCTCACGTTAA
This sequence comes from Lithobates pipiens, assembly GCF_037356315.1. Taxonomy (NCBI): domain Eukaryota; kingdom Metazoa; phylum Chordata; class Amphibia; order Anura; family Ranidae; genus Lithobates; species Lithobates pipiens. The sequence goes on along the minus strand of NW_027507789.1, from coordinate 6,620,384 downwards.
TGCGAGCTCCCTCGCATTGGTGAGAAGCACTGCAGGCGCGCTCCCGTGATACAGCCGGCGGCTATAGCCGCTCGCTGTATCACAAGGCCCCGCCCCCCGGCGCGCTGCGTCATTGGATGTGATTGACAGCAGCGCGAGCCAATGGCTGCGCTGCTTTCAATCCATCCACTCCAGCCAATCAGCGGCCAGGCTGAGCGGCGAAGAGGACGGCGGGGGCGAGCGCGGGATTTTCGAGGGGTCAGGTAAGTAAAACGGGGGGACTGGGGGGGGCCGGCAGTGTGAGATGTTTTTTCACCTTAATGCATAGAATGCATTAAGGTGAAAAAACATTTACCTTTACAACCCCTTTAAGCGCTTTGTATTGAAGCTGGGGGAAAGGTATGTACCTTTTTTTTTTTTTTTTTGTGTAAAAGTTTTGTTTAGTGTTTTTTGACATAACAAGTAAACACAAGACCCAATGGGCCACACACAAAAATAACAGCATTTTTTTTATTATTATGGACACAGCGCCGGTCCTGAGGAGCTGCGGGCAGGAGTTTTTAAGCTGGACGCCAGCAGCCTCGCCGTGTCAGCGCCGGTCCTGGGGAGCTGCAGGCAAGAGTTTTTAGGCAAGGCCGCAGCTTCGGCCTAGTCAGCAAGGCCGGGCGCCGCAGGCTCGCCTAAAAACTCCTGCCCACAGCTCCTCAGGACCGGCGCGTGTAAGCGCTGGTCCTGGGGAGCTGCAGGCAGGAGTTTTTAGGCGAGGCCGCGGCTTCGGCCTAGTCCGCGGCATCCGGCCTGCCTAAAAACTCCTGCCCACAGCTCCTCAGGACCGGCGCGGTGTCAGTGCCCGTCCTGGGGAGCTGCAGGCAGGAGTCTTTAGGCTTCGGCCTAGTCCTCAAAGGTTGGACGCCGTGGCCTCACCTAAAAACTCCTGCCCACAGCTCCTCAGGACCGGCGTGGTGTCAGCCTCGCGGACTAGGTTGAAGCTGCGGCCTCGCCTAAAAACTCCTGCCAGCAGCACCTCAGGACCGGGGCGCGGGGGGTGAAAATAAAAAATCTAAAAAAATCGATTTGCTCAAATTTTGAATCGATTTGACCTCTCAACTCAATTCAAGATTTAAATAGATTTTTTTTTCCCCCAGCCCTACTTTAACTACAGCTTATTTGGGGGGGTAGGGCTTGTATTGCAGCCATCACCAACAATCACGCTAGGTCTTATTTTCGGGGAAACAGGGTACATTTTAGTCAAAGGTAAGTACCTTTAGTGACTTTTTTTACCAGCGTTTTATTTTTTTTACATTTTAAAGTAAGTAGCTATTAAACTGGATGTCCACCCAGTGCCCCCCCCCCCCCCCCCCACCACTTTTTTTTTACCTTTTACCCCCGATTACTGGGATGGGGGATCTGCACATTTCAGATACTCACCCTTCCAGCAGATCTTGCCTTGTGCTGCTGAGATCCTATTATTATTATTATTATTATACAAGATTTATATAGCGCCGACAGTTTACTCAGTGCTTTACAACATATTTCCTGCTACCTCTCAGTCCTGCACCGCCATGTTTCTGATGTCATCGATAGGCCAGCTGGCTCTTCCAGGTTCAGTAGGCAGGCCTCCCATTGACATGCCACTAGGCCCCGCCCCCCTCCTTCCCTGTGAATAAAACAGTTAGGCCTCCTGGGATGTGTATTTCACAAACTTCTTCCATCTGAGGTACTATGTTGATCCTGCCAGTAGGGATGGGCTCAATGTTCGACATCAGCCGCTCGTTTGTTCTTAGAACAAACATATGGAGCACTCGTGGCAAGTTTGCCCACCACGGAGCACCCCCATAATGCCCTGCAAGATCGCGGTGCATTGACGGTTGCTGATTGGCCAAAGCATTCACCTGATCTGCATGCTTTGGCCAGTCACCGTGTGATGTGCTGTGAGAGTCTATTGCATTTGTTATTGTTACAAACCAGTATGAAGGAAAAATAGTGGTGAAAAAAGAAGCAATTGTGGGTTTCATTTATAATTTTATAAATTGCTCATGGTCTACATCAGTGGTCATCAACCCTGTCCTCAGGGCCCACTAACAGGCCAGGTTTGCAAGATAACTGAAATGCCCCATACAGACGATCGGACAAATTGTTCTGAACGAGGTGACGTAGAACACGTACGTCGGGACTATAAACCGGCCAGTAGCCAATAGCTTTCGTCTCTTAGTTTATTCTAAGCATGCGTGCCACTTTGTCTGTCGGAATTGTCTACACACGATTGGAATTTGTTGTCGGAAAATTTTAGACCCAGCTCTCAAACTTTGTGCGTCGGAAAATCCAACGGAAAAAGTCAGACGGAGCCCACACAAGGTCAGATTTTCCGACAACACAATCCGATCGCACATTTTCCGTCTTAAAGTCCGACCGTGTGTATGGGGCAAAATACATCACAGGTGATATAATTTGCTGCTCAGTGATTGCAGTATTCTAGTCTGCATCTCCCCCAAGATAATACATAAAACCTGGACTGTTAGTGGGCCCTGAGGACAGGGTGATGACCACTGGTCTATATAATTGGTTGGGGGGGGGGCTTTCTCAATGCTCTATGCATAAAGATATTCTTTTCCCATTCCAGAACGTTGAGCAGTGTGTATTCAGCATCACTGGAGTGGGATTTGGAGTCATCATGGGGATGGGCGTGTCTTCCAAACACCATTGAACGGGAGAACAGCTGAAAGTTGAGGCAGACACCAGTGGCGTCGCTAAGGGGTGGCTTTTGGGGCTACAGCCCCGAATCTGGGGCTCATAGCCCAGTGTCTCTGCAGGGGTCCCCCAAGGGGAGGGAAGGCTCTCTGTGGACCCTGATGTAAGTGGGGGGCTCTCTGAGGACCCTGATGCAAGGGAAAGGCTCCCTGGGGATCCTAATGTAAGTGGGGGCTCTCTGGGGACCCTGATGTAAGGAGGGGATCTCTGGGGACCCTGATGTAAGGGGGGGCTCTCTGGGGACCCTGATGTAAGGAGGGACTCTCTGGGGACCCTGATGTAAGGGGGGAGGCTTTCTGGGGACCCTGATGTAAGGGGGGGCTCTCTGGGCACCCTGATGTAAGGGGGAGGCTCTCTGGGGACCCTGATGTAAGGAGGGGCTCTGTGGGGACCCAGATGTAAGGGGGAGGCTCTCTGGGGACTCTGAGATAAGGGGGAGGCTCTCTGGGGACCCTGATGTAAGGGGGAGGCTCTCTGGGGACCCTGATGTAAGGGGGGGCTCTCTGGGGACCCTGATGTAAGGGAGAGGCTCTCTGGGGACCCTGATGTAAGGGGTGGGGGCTCTCTGGGGACCCTGATGTAAGGGGGAGGCTCTCTGGGGACCCTGATGTAAGGAGGGGCTCTGTGGGGACCCAGATGTAAGGGGGAGGCTCTGTGGGGATCCTGATGTAAGGGGGAGGCTCTCTGGGGACCCTGAAGTAAGGGGGGCTCTCTGGGGACCCTGATGTAAGGGGGAGGCTCTCTGGGGACTCTGATGTAAGGAGGGGCTCTCTGGGGACCCTGATGTAAGGGGGGGCTCTCTGGGGACCCTGATGTAAGGGGGGGCTCTCTGGGGACCCTGATGTAAGGGGGAGGCTCTCTGGGGACTCTGATGTAAGGAGGGGCTCTCTGGGGACCCTGATGTAAGTGGGAGGCTCTCTGGGGACTCTGATGTAAGGAGGGGCTCTCTGGGGACTCTGATTTAAAAAGGGGCTCTCTGGGGACCCTGAGGTAAGTGGGGGGGCTCTCTTGGGATATATACACACACACACATTTATTACTGTATATATATATATATATATATATATATATATATATATATATATATATATATGTATCCCCGCCCAAGCGTATGACTTACTTTACTACGCTGCTATGGGCTCTGGCCCCAGATCTTCTGTAGATGTAGCAACGCCCCCGGCAGACACAAATCCTCAGTTGGTTTATAAGTAGTGATGGACGAACTTCCGACGGGACGTTTCGCGAACGCGAAACGCGAACGGACACAAACGTTCGCGAAAACGACCGTTCGCCGCGGGCTCCATTGACTTCAATGGGAGGCGAATTTCGCAAACCTTTAGGTCGAATTTGCGGCCACGGGGTAATTATTAGGGGGTAGCACGTAGTCCCACCACCTGGACAATAGCATAATACATGTATGAGGTGAATTTGGGATCGATAACTACAAGCATTTTTTTTTTATTTGGGAAATTGTTCTGACAATTCAGGACTATGGAGCTAATGAAGGCAATGGAGGAGAGGGAAGGTCAGGGACCAGGGTAGGCAAACAAGAGGGTGCAGGAGATACAGAGCACTGACAGCAGCACCGTAATACAGAGCACTGACAGCAGCACCGTAATACAGAGCGCTGACATCAGCACCGTGACATACAGCGCTGACAGCAGCTCCGTGACATACAGCGCTGACAGCAGCTCCGTGACATACAGCGCTGACAGCAGCTCCGTGACATACAGCGCTGACAGCAGCTCCGTGACATACAGCGCTGACAGCAGCTCCGTGACATACAGCGCTGACAGCAGCACCGTGACATACAGCGCTGACAGCAGCTCCGTGACATACAGCGCTGACAGCAGCTCCGTGACATACAGCGCTGACAGCAGCTCCGTGACATACAGCACTGACAGCAGCTCCGTGACATACAGCGCTGACAGCAGCTCCGTGACATACAGCGCTGACAGCAGCACCGTGACATACAGCGCTGACAGCAGCTCCGTGACATACAGCGCTGACAGCAGCTCCGTGACATACAGCGCTGACAGCAGCTCCGTGACATACAGCGCTGACAGCAGCTCCGTGACATACAGCGCTGACAGCAGCTCCGTGACATACAGCGCTGACAGCAGCTCCGTGACATACAGCGCTGACAGCAGCTCCGTGACATACAGCGCTGACAGCAGCTCCGTGACATACAGCGCTGACAGCAGCTCCGTGACATACAGCGCTGACAGCAGCACCGTAAGCAGCCCCAGGAGGAAGTCAGCACAGCACAGGGATGGTGTGATCCCCTCATAATAAGAACCCCCAGGAGGAAGTCAGCACAGCACAGGGATGGTGGGAGCCCCTCATAATAAGAACACCCAGGAGGAAGTCAGCACAGCACAGGGATGGTGGGAACCCCTCATAATAAGCAGCCCCAGTAGAAATATGACACCGCTCAACCTCTTCAGGAGGGTAGGGGCATATAGTACGGTGTGCTTTTTTGGGTCAGGGAAGTGAGCCAAATGAATTAAGAAGGTCTGTGTGCTTGATTCCAAAAATTGTTTATAGACATATACATGGTCTACTGATCACATGTGTTGAATTCCTCCGAGATCCATGCCTCATTCATTTTTAGAAATGTGAGGTAGTTAACACTGTCGTGAGCTAGGCGAGTACGCTTATCGGTCACAATCCCCCCTGCTGCGCTGAACGTCCTTTCGGACAGGACACTGGATGAGGGGCAAGCCAACAGTTCGATTGCAAATTGGGCAAGCTCTGGCCAGAGGTCAAGCCTGCCCACCCAGTAGTCTAGGGGTTCATCACTCCTCAGAGCGTCCACATCGGCCGTTAACCCAATGTAGTCGGACACCTGACGGTCTAGGCGTTCCCTGATGCTGGATCCGGATGACACCTGTCGATGGGTCGGCTGAAAGAATGACCTCATATCCGAAGTCACCAACACATCTTCAAACCGGCCTCTTCTTGCAGGCGCTGTTGGATTGGTACCCGCAAATCCTTCTCTGGGAGTGGGAATTGCTCCTCTGCCAGCGCACGCAAAAGCAGAATGCAGCATTTCTCGAAGCAAGGCCTGGAAGTGCTGCATTCTGACAGCCCTCTGCGACGGCGGTAACATTTCCGCCATTTTGTGTTTGTACCGGGGATCTAAGTACGTTGCCACCCAGTACTGGTCCTTGACCCTCATGCTTTTTATACGGGGGTCCCTATTAAAACACTGGAGCATGAAGGCCCCCATTTGCACTCAAGCGGAAGGTATGTGGTGGTGGTGGTGTTGTTGGTGGTAGTGTCTTTGGGGGTGCACATAGCAGAGAGTGAAGAAGAGGGTGCAGATCGAGAGGATGAGGAGGGTGCAGAAGAATAAGGCTGAGTGAGCCACTCAACCAAGTCTGGTGCGTCCTTTAAAGTAATTGAACGCACCTTCTGCAACTTCCCACTTTGGCTCAAGGCTGTTGCTCCTGCCCTACCCCTACCACCCCTGCGGAAGGGCCTGCCTCTTCCTCTGCCTGTCATTTTTTAAATCACCCTGTGACAAAACTCTTAGTCCCTATACCGCTGAAGGACTGCTGCAGTATAGGGCAGCGGTCAGCAGTAGTGCACGTCAACCCTATGTATTGTGGACCGATAGCGGTCCTTACAGAACAGCAGACTGTACTGCACTCAGGCCTATGTACCGTAGCACCCTATACCAAGTTACCAGTCCTTATAAAAACTTTTGTGGACCAAGCAGGTTGTGTGTTAGTGTTTAGCAGACTGTGCGTCAGTCCCTATACCGCTGAAGGACTGCTGCAGTATAGGGCAGCGGTCAGCAGTAGTGCACGGCAACCCTATGTATTGTGGACCGATAGCGGTCCTTACAGAACAGCAGACTGTAACGCACTCAGGCCTATGTACCGTAGCACCCTATACCAAGTTACCAGTCCTTATAAGAACTTTTGTGGACCAAGCAGGTTGTGTGTTAGTGATTAGCAGACTGTACGTCAGTCCCTATACCAATGAAGGACTGCTGCAGTATAGGGCAGCGGTCAGCAGTAGTGCACGTCAACCCTATGTATTGTGGACCGATAGCGGTCCTTACAGAACAGCAGACTGTACTGCACTCAGGCCTATGTACCGTAGCACCCTATACCAAGTTACCAGTCCTTATAAAAACTTTTGTGGACCAAGCAGGTTGTGTGTTAGTGTTTAGCAGACTGTGCGTCAGTCCCTATACCGCTGAAGGACTGCTGCAGTATAGGGCAGCGGTCAGCAGTAGTGCACGGCAACCCTATGTATTGTGGACCGATAGCGGTCCTTACAGAACAGCAGACTGTAACGCACTCAGGCCTATGTACCGTAGCACCCTATACCAAGTTACCAGTCCTTATAAGAACTTTTGTGGACCAAGCAGGTTGTGTGTTAGTGATTAGCAGACTGTACGTCAGTCCCTATACCAATGAAGGACTGCTGCAGTATAGGGCAGCGGTCAGCAGTAGTGCACGGCAACCCTATGTATTGTGGACCGATAGCGGTCCTTACAGAACAGCAGACTGTAACGCACTCAGGCCTATGTACCGTAGCACCCTATACCAAGTTACCAGTCCTTATAAGAACTTTTGTGGACCAAGCAGGTTGTGTGTTAGTGATTAGCAGACTGTACGTCAGTCCCTATACCAATGAAGGACTGCTGCAGTATAGGGCAGCGGTCAGCAGTAGTGCACGGCAACCCTATGTATTGTGGACCGATAGCGGTCCTTACAGAACAGCAGACTGTACTGCACTCAGGCCTATGTACCGTAGCACCCTATACCAAGTTACCAGTCCTTATAAGAACTTTTGTGGACCAAGCAGGTTGTGTATTAGTGTTTAGCAGACTGTGCGTCAGTCCCTATACCGCTGAAGGACTGCTGCAGTATAGGGCAGCGGTCAGCAGTAGTGCACGGCAACCCTATGTATTGTGGACCGATAGCAGTCCTTACAGAACAGCAGACTGTACTGCACTCAGGCCTATGTACCGTAGCACCCTATACCAAGTTACCAGTCCTTATAAAAACTTTTGTGGACCAAGCAGGTTGTGTGTTAGTGTTTAGCAGACTGTGCGTCAGTCCCTATACCGCTGAAGGACTGCTGCAGTATAGGGCAGCGGTCAGCAGTAGTGCACGTCAACCCTATGTATTGTGGACCGATAGCGGTCCTTACAGAACAGAAGACTGTAACGCACTCAGGCCTATGTACCGTAGCACCCTATACCAAGTTACCAGTCCTTATAAGAACTTTTGTGGACCAAGCAGGTTGTGTATTAGTGTTTAGCAGACTGTGCGTCAGTCCCTATACCGCTGAAGGACTGCTGCAGTATAGGGCAGCGGTCAGCAGTAGTGCACGGCAACCCTATGTATTGTGGACCGATAGCGGTCCTTACAGAACAGCAGACTGTACCGCACCCAAGCCTATGTACCGTAGCACCCTAGACAGACCAAGTTACCAGTCCTGATAAAGAGCTTTGTGGAACAAGTGAGTTGTGAATGATTAGCAGACTGCAGCAGAAGGGCAGCAGTCAAGTATAATATTCTTTCTATATTTGGAAGAAAGAATATTATACGTGTACAAGCCTATTACCGTACCACTGATACCAGTCCTGAAAAGAACCTTTGTGGAACTAATAGTAACAGCAAGTCTTTAAAATTATCCTCACTGCCTGACACACTGCTTCCTGCCTGTCCCTATACAAATTGGCAAAAAAGAGTAGGCTGGAACGATTAGCTGGAATAGCTCTTTTGTGGACCTGATAGTAACAGCTAATGATGATGATGATGATGATGATGAAGAAAGACTAATCTGGCTGAGCTGTCCCTAAAATAGCAGCATACAGCGCTCTGTCCCTTTATCTAAACTGACAAAAGAAACTCAGGCTGCTGACCTAACACCTATACCAGTCCTGAAAAGAACTTTTGTGTACCAAATAGCTAGCGTTTTCTCTGTCCCTACTCCACACAGGATCCTTTCCCTACAGTGACAGAAGAAAGAATGTAAAATGGCCACCGGATCGGGTGTATTTATAGGTTAGGGGGAATGTCCAAGTGTCCATGAGCTGTCATGTCTCAATTGGTTGTCCTGTAACACATGATAAACGTGTCACGAAAGGTTAAAGTTCTTGTATACATTAAACACGTAAGTCCGCCGGGGCGAACGACGGAAAAAGGCGTTCGAACCCGCGGACGGCGAAAGTCGGAAATTCGCCGCGAAACGACCGCCGGGCGAAACGTTCGTCCATCACTATTTATAAGTTGTACAGAAGTATCGCAGACTATAGAGACCGTACGGCTCATGCATTCCCTTGTGCCAGACACAAACACTTGCACAAAAATGTAATGTTTGTTTAAATAGAAAAAAAAAAGAAATCCATGATATCTTGTAGAGCAGAGTCAAACTTGCCCCTCTGACTGTCTAGCCTTCTCACCCCCACCCCGGTCTCGTCTAAACGCATTCTACTGTATAGATCTGCATGCAGATTTCTCTGTTATTAAACAGACACAGGCAGTAATTGTCTTCAAACAAAAATATTCATACAGATGCTAAGAACTTGTTCCCAACAATGTATCCAACAGCGAAGGAGTCTTATCACAATGACTTGGAGGAGAACGTCGGTTCAGCTTCAGTGGAGGGCCCAGCATGTGACCTGCAATGTGGGATTAGCCTTATAGAACCATAAAAGGAGGATGAGCCTGTTACAATTTGTTATCTTTTTAAACTAATCCTTCAAATAAAAATAAATAAAAAAAAGTGGCATCAGTTTTGTGACAAGATGGGAAGACGTGCTTCTGTCTGACGTGCTTCTGTCATGTGGGGGGGGGGGGGGGGGGGGGTGGAGAAACCCAGTGAAGCATGTTTCACTTCAGGTGAAAGGTTCACTTTCACTGCATTTTACCTTTTATTAGGTAAACTCTTGAATTGACTATATGGTTAGGAGGCTGATGTTTATTTATATGATGTAAATCACTCAATGAAACTGTCTGGAAAGCACCATGGAGCATTATCCAACGTACCATGGGGCATTATCCAACGTACCATGGGGCATTATCCAACGTACCATTATCCAACGTACCATCCAACGTACCATGGAGCATTATCCAACGTACCATGGGGCATTATCCAACGTACCATGGAGCATTATCCAACGTACCATGGAGCATTATCCAACGTACCATCCAACGTACCATGGAGCATTATCCAACGTACCATGGAGCATTATCCAACGTACCATGGAGCATTATCCAACGTACCATGGGGCATTATCCAACGTACCATGGGGCATTATCCAACGTACCATTATCCAACGTACCATCCAACGTACCATGGAGCATTATCCAACGTACCATGGGGCATTATCCAACGTACCATTATCCAACGTACCATCCAACGTACCATGGAGCATTATCCAACGTACCATGGGGCATTATCCAACGTACCATTATCCAACGTACCATCCAACGTACCATGGAGCATTATCCAACGTACCATGGAGCATTATCCAACGTACCATGGAGCATTATCCAACGTACCATGGGGCATTATCCAACGTACCATGGGGCATTATCCAACGTACCATTATCCAACGTACCATCCAACGTACCATGGGGCATTATCCAACGTACCATGGGGCATTATCCAATGTACCATTATCCAACGTACCATCCAACGTACCATGGAGCATTATCCAACGTACCATGGAGCATTATCCAACGTACCATGGAGCATTATCCAACGTACCATGGAGCATTATCTAACGTACCATGGGGCATTATCCAACGTACCATGGGGCATTATCCAACGTACCATGGAGCATTATCCAACGTACCATGGAGCATTATCTAACGTACCATGGAGCATTATCCAACGAACCATTGGGCATTATCCAACGTACCATTGGGCATTATCCAACGTACCATGGGGCATTATCCAACGTACCATGGGGCATTATCCAACGTACCATGGGGCATTATCCAACGTACCATGGGGCATTATTCAACGTACCATGGAGCATTATCCAACGTACCATGGGGCATTATCCAACGTACCATGGAGCATTATCCAACGTACCATGGGGCATTATCCAACGTACCATGGGGCATTATCCAACGTACCATGGGGCATTATCCAACGTACCATGGGGCATTATCCAACATACCATGGGGCATTATCCAACGTACCATGGGGTATCCAGCGTGTACGTAATTTGCATCTCTACCTTTTTAATCTAAGCGGCATCGATTTTGGAGTTGGCTATTGTAAATGTAATGTTTAACCACTTCAATACCGGGGGGGGGGGCACTTAGGACCCTGTTCCTGCCCAGGCCAATTTTCAGCTTTCAGCGTCCTCGCCGTTTTAATGACAATTGCGCGGTCATACAACACTGTACCCAAACAATTTTTTTTTATAATTTTGTTCCCACAAATAGAGCTTTCTTTTGGTGGTATTGGATCACCTCTGCGATTTTTTATTTTTTGTGCAACAAATAAAAAAAGACCGAAAATTTGGCAAAAAAACACGTTTTTCTTTGTTTCTATTACATTTTTTTGTAAATAAGTACGTTTTCTTCTTCAATGACAGGCACTGATATGGCTGCACTGATGGGCACTGATAAAGCAGCACTGATGGGCACTGATGAGGTGGCACCAATAAGGAGGCACTGATGATGGGCACAGATAGGTCAGTCTGGTATGCGGCACTGATGGGCACTCATAGGTGGCACTGATGGGCACTCATAGGCGGCACTGATGGGCACTCATAGGTGGCACTGATGGGTACTTATGGGTAGCACTGATAGGTGGCCTGGATGGGCACGGATAGGTGGGCACTGATGGGCGTGAGTGGGCACTCTGACTCTGATATGCTAAAAAGACTATGTAATGGGGGGACTCTGTGGGGATGATGGACTCTGATGTGAAGGCTCTGATATGATGGGGGGGGACTCTGTTGTAGGTGTGTACTCTGATGTGATGGGAGGACTATCTTGTACAGGGGGACCTCTGATGTAAAGAGAGGCTTTGATGTGTTGAAAAGGACCTCTAATGTGAAGGAGCTTATGATGTAAAGTTAATTTCATCTGAGCAGTTGTGTGCATTGTCCCAGATGCAGGTTTCCCATTTATAAGTAACATTTATCTTTTTTACATTTTGAATTGGGGTTCCTTGAGATTATACATACTTTTGAAGGGCGATGAGATGAAATAAAGGTTGAAGAACGCTGGTCTAGCAGATGCTGAAGTAATGGCTCATTAGCCTTAACCCAGTTTCTGCATCACTTGGATACTGAGCGGTAAAAGCTTAGAGAGTGGAGGATGCCAGTCTTGCTTACATGGTTAACTAGACTGAAAAAATACATATGTTTAAGTTCACCCTCCGATAAACTCGAGGGGCTTTGGTTCAGGTAGGTCTCATATTTAATTAACAGTTTCTGCAGGTTTACGTTGTGTTTTCCATAGATACATTTGTACAAGTGGAATTTAGCCCCACCATCTCTGCAATCCATATTTTTTTCCCCCTAAATATGTGTTTATCTTGTAGGCAGGTTGCCTACTGTACAGTAATTAGGTTTCTGGCCCAGGCTTGGGAAGGGGTTCATTTTCTGTTCCTCTCTTTACAAGCTTTTTGGGCCCTGCCTATGGGATATAAGTAAGGGGAAAAGCCAGGCTCAGAGCTTGATTGCTCTCTCCTGCCCTCTATCATTCCTGTTCCTGGAGACGCTGTGACCAACATGAAGTAGTGAGTGGGACTGCTGCGCCCAGCAGTCCCTCGGAAGATGCCTGGATTCCGGAGAACTGCCATGCTTTGGAGGCCACTATTGGACTACTACCGGGGCTGCCCAGTTAAATTTATGAATGTTGTACTCTGACAGACTTGGCCGCAAATGCTCAGTAAAAAGGGCGTTAACTGTTTAAAGCCTGGTCTGAAGTAATTTAAAGGGGTGCATGATGCATGATGGTTTTTGGCATATGAAAGAACTAGGGTCAGTAAAGCACATGTAGGGCATAGCCGCGTACACACGGGCGGATTGTATGGCCTACTTAGTCCGTCATACAATCCGACGGACAGTCCGTCATACAATCCGACGGACAGTCCGTCATACTTTCGAATGAACGGACTTGACCACACACGGATGCACAAACAGTCCGTCGAAAGCTTGCGCGATGACGTGTACAGCACGTACGACGGGACTAGAAATAGGAAGTCCAATACACAGCAATGCAACCTTCCGCCGTGTAAATCCTTTCTGAGCATGCGCCATTCTTAGTCCGTCGAACTAGCCTACTCACGAGCGGATTGTCCGCTGAAACCAAAGTATGACGGACAGTATTACGGAAATTCCGAAATACTTAGTACGCCAGACTGCACGCTGAAAAAGTCTGCTGAAGCCCACACACGAGCGGACTGTCCGCTGAAATGTGTTTCGACGGACTAAGTAGGCCATACATTCCGCCCGTGTGTACGCGGCCTATGAGGCAAAACCACTACGGAAGGTCTACTTGGCAAGACAAGGAGGAGGGATACATTTGCGAAGTAAGTAGCGCAAATAACTATTATTCGAAGATGGTTATTCCCAATATCTATTGCACCTATGCATTAACTTGTCTATTCCCCTAGTTAGCTAGTCTATTAACTCTGATTACATGTTACTCTTGATATCACAATAATACAAGGTTAGCTATGAAACCAAGCACACTGCTTAATAAAACAAAGTCTTATTTATTTCCCACGAAAATAAGAATACACTAACATAAAATACTAAGGAAAAATATTACAAACATATACCAATAGAACCCATAATATAAGAATATCAAAGATACATATCGCAAGGTTCTCCGCGAGGCTTTGTGCTTACTTAAATTTGTTATGGGCAACCACAACAAATGCAAGGTATAAGGCAGCCAGCTGTAAAGCTTGGTACCTGTAATGCCCATTTATAAGATAGGGAACCACTATAGTTTGACTTTCACATGAATGCGGTCCCCGCCTGGTCCCGGGAATTGATGAGTGTGCTCTGTGCAAAAGGTACCCCCTTGTGCAGAACGAGTGGCCCCGCCCACACTCTTGTACAGTTCTATCCACAAAAAAAAACCTTTTGCCTTTCTCAGTTTTTCGAGAATACCTGGCTAATTGCTTTGTGTTTTCTGGTAGACTAAGGAGATGATTTTATAAAGACAAATAGACTGAGCACTTTAGAAAGTGCCGTTGCTCTCTGCAAGCGCAGTTTGGCCAGAGCTTAGTAAATGAGGTAAAGCTTTACTTTGCAAAAAGTACTTAGACCCCTTTCACACCACACCGCCCTTTGCGTCGGCAGTAAAACGCCGCTATTGTTAGCGGCGTTTTACCGCCGGATTTGCGGCGCATTTCGGCCACTAGCAGGGCGCTTTTACCCCCGCTAGTGGCCACGAAAGGGTTAAAACCGCTGGCAATACGCCACAATAGCGGCGTTTTGCCGGTGGCATTACAGCGCTGTCCCATTGATTTCAATGGGGAGCAGCGGTGGAGGAGCGGTAAACACACCGCTCTTTTATCGCTCCAAAGAAGCTGCTGGCAGGACTTTTCCCTGACGTCCTACCAGCGCACCGCTGTAGTGTGAAAGCCCTCGGGGCTTTCACACTACAAACAATGGTGCAGCTTCTATAGGGCGGATTGCCGGCGCTATTTCTAACGCTATAGCGCCTGCAAAATGCCCTGGTGTGAAAGGGGTGTTAACGTGGAGTTCCGCTTAAAAAGAAAATTAAAAGTCAGCAGCTACAAATACTGCAGCTGCTGACTTTTAATAATCGGACACTTACCTGTCCCAGGGTCCAGCGGTGTGGGGGAATGAAGCCCCGCTCATCTCCCCCTCCTCTCTGCGGCGCCGGCATTGTCACTGTGGGCGCCCCGGCTGTGGCTTTACAGCCGGGCACGCAGTGCACATGTGTGAGCCGCGCGGCATGCTGTGACAGGCCGGGCAATCATCCGAGACGTATCCCAGATGATTGCCGAGGGGGGGGAAGGTTAGCTTGCTTCCGGTGCCGTGGTGCGCCGGGAGGAAGTGGGGACTGGAACCCTCTAAAAAGAGGGTATCCGCCTCCCCCCAAAAAAATGACATGCCAAATGTGGCATGTCAGGGGATCACCTTCCCTTAAAGCGGAAGTTCCATTTTTGGGTGGAACTCCGCTTTAATCACATGCAAGGAAAATAAAAGCAAAAATGCATTTTTTCTTGCACATGATTGAATGATGGAATTCAGCAGAGTTTCTGCTCATTCACTCATCTCTGGGGCAACTGCGCTTGCAGGGTCCAGTTGCACTTTGCAAAGCCCCCCGTCTTTTTCCCTTTAGTAATTCCACCCCCAAAATGTTAATAAGCAGAACGGAATAGTCTAGTTTATAACCTGCAAACAAATAGCGATGATCAATTTATATTCATCTTTTATTTTTTTACATTCTTTTTTGCATTCTTTGCGGTGAGGTAGCCCAAAATGAATTGTGACTTTGTGAAAGTGGAAATATATGTATTTTTATGATGCCTATACTTTCACCAAACCTCCGATGAGAACTGTAAGTCTGAAAACAATAATTCTAATATAGGAAGGAGGATTGCAAAAGCTTTTTAAGCCTATCCTTCATCTTCAGACAGAAATATTCCCAGGAGGGAGGGGAGGTAGAAGCGAAGGCTCGGATGCCGGATAAAGACAAATGGATGCAAAGATACAGTATGAAGCAGTTTACTGGTCTCTTTTATCGTTCGGTTTTTTTGTTTTGTTTTTAGCTACAGATCGTTCTAATAAATGTAAATATACATTATGATGAAAATATAGTTTTGCAGGGGTAGTAAATAATTATTAAAGGGGCGCTATCAAACAATACACAGTTACACAGAGGCTGGTTTTGCACCTCAACAAAGATTGCTGATATATTTATCATATAGAATTTAAAAGTATTCTTCAAGGAACAGTTAAATCTACTTCTTCTGCTTACTCAGGATGGTGAGCTATTTAGTAGTTTACAGCCTCCAAACCTATAAGAAGTGGTTTACTACTGATGTAAATGTTTTGTTATACACGCAGTTACAGTGCCTTGAAAAAGTATTCATACCCCTTGAAATCTTCCACATTTTGTCGTCTTACAACCAAAAACGTAAATGGATTTTATAACACAAAGTGGCACATAATTGTGAAGTGGAAGGAAAATGATAAATGGTTTCAATTTTTTTTACAAATAAATATGTGAAAACTGTGGCGTTCATTTGTATTCATCCCCCTTTACTCTGATACCCCTAACTAAAATCCATAGCTGTCAACAGTCCCGATTTTCCTGGGACATTCACGATTTTTAGACCCTTGTCCCAGTCTGTCCGTGTCCCTGGAAAAATAACGGGAATTTGGAATTGTCCCGGCGGCCCGCCACTGGGCGTACACCAGCCGCAGCTCCCGGCTGTGAAGACATGGCCACGGGGGATCTCCATGCAGATAGCAGGTCTCTTCCGTGTGTACAGTGCAGAGGGGAGGGACCTCCGACCCGGGCAGCTAATCGGCTTCTCTCTTTGTGGTCTGTGTGTTGGAGGAGCACATAAAGTGAAGTCCTGTACCATGCCTGCACAGTCTCACCTTCTCCTGTACCATGCCTGCACCCTCTCACCTTCTCCTGTACCATGTCCACACCCTATCACCCTCACCTGTACCATGTCCGCACCCTCTGACCTTCTCCTGTACCATGTCCACACCCTCTCCTGTACCAAGTCTGCACCCTCTCACCCTCTGCTGTACCACATCTGCACCCTTTCACCTTCCCCTGTACCATGTCTACACCCTCTCACCCTCTCCTGTACCAAGTCTGCACCCTCTTACCTTCTCCTGTACCAAGTCTGCACCCTCTCACCCTCTCCTGTACCATGCCTGCACTCTCTCACCCTCTCCTGTACCACGTCTGCACCCTCTTACCTTCTCCTGTACCATGCCTGCACCCTCTCACCTTCTCCTGTACCATGTCCACACCCTATCACCCTCACCTGTACCATGTCCGCACCCTCTGACCTTCTCCTGTACCATGTCCACACCCTCTCCTGTACCAAGTCTGCACCCTCTCATCCTCTCCTGTACCACGTCTGCACCCTTTCACCTTCCCCTGTACCATGTCTACACCCTCTCACCCTCTCCTGTACCAAGTCTGCACCCTCTTACCTTCTCCTGTACCAAGTCTGCACCCTCTCACCCTCTCCTGTACCATGCCTGCACTCTCTCACCCTCTCCTGTACCACGTCTGCACCCTCTTACCTTCTCCTGTACCATGTCCACACCCTATCACCCTCACCTGTACCATGTCCGCACCCTCTGACCTTCTCCTGTACCATGCCTGCACCCTCTTGCCCTCTCCTGTACCATGTTTGCACCCTCTCATCCCCCCTACCATGTCCACACCCTCTCACCCTCTCCTGTACCATGTACGCACCCTCTCATGCTTCCCTTTTACCATTTCCGCACTCTCTTACCCTCTGCTGTACCATGTTCACACCCTCATCCTCTCCTGTACCATGCCTGCACCCTCTTCTGTACCATGTGTGCACCCTCTCCTGTAA
Organism: Lithobates pipiens; assembly: GCF_037356315.1. NCBI lineage: Eukaryota > Metazoa > Chordata > Amphibia > Anura > Ranidae > Lithobates > Lithobates pipiens. The sequence goes on along the minus strand of NW_027507789.1, from coordinate 6,603,098 downwards.
CATGTCCTCACCCTCTCCTGTACCATGTCCATACCTTCTCACCCTCTCCTTTTACCGTGCCTGCAACCTCTCACCCTCTCCTGTACCATGTCCATACCTTCTCACCCTCTCCTTTACCTTGCCTGCAACTTCTCACCCTCTCCTGTACCATGTCCGCACCCTCTAACCCTCTCTTGTACCATGCCTGCACCCTCTTGTCCTCTCCTGTACCATGTCTGCACCCTCTCACCCACTCCTGTACCATGACTGCACCCTCTCTTGTACCATGTGCGCACCCTCTCCTGTACCATGTCAGCACCCTTTCACCCTCTCCTGTACCATGTCAGCACCCTCTCCTGTACCATGCCTGCACCCTCTAACCCTCTCTTGTACCATGCCTGCACCCTCTCGTTCTCTCCTGTACCATGTCCGCACCCTCTCACCCACTCCTGTACCATGACTGCACCCTCTCCTGTACCATGTGCGCACCCTCTCCTGTACTATGTGCACACCCTCTTCTGTACCATGTGTGCACCCTCTCCTGTACCATGTGCGCACCCTCTCCTGTGACATGTCCGCACCCTCTCCTGTACCATGTCTGCACCCTCTCACCCTCTCCTGTACCATGTCAGCACCTTTTCACCCTCTCCTGTACCATATTAGCACCCTCTCCTGTACCATGCCTGCACCCTCTCACCCTCTCCTATACCATGCCTGCACCCTCTCACCCTCTCCTGTACCATGCCTGCACCCCCTCACCTTCTCCTGTACCATGTCCGCACCCTCTCCTGTACCAAGTCTGCACCCTCTCACCCTCTCCTGTACCACGTCTGCACCCTCTCACCCTCTCCTGTACCATATCCGCACTGCACACCAGATGTGACACACATGAATTGGAAGTGACTGCACATGACGTCTTTCTGGTTTGCTTTTTGGTTCCCCAATGCATCCTGGGATATCTCATACCTGCAATAACTCCAAAACAAAGCAAAGTTATCTTTGAATAAAAGTCTCTCAAAATCTGCATGTGCTGTTAGTGAGCGTGGTTATAGACTTCTATGGAGGCTTTGGAGATGCTTTGAAGCACTAAGAAAACGTCACAAATGCAACGTGTGAACAGGACTGTAAGCTCACTATTTTAATTAGTAACAGTAACAGGTACTTTCATTGGCATTCAGAGTACTTTAAAAGAGTGTGTCAAATGCCACATTGTGAAGCAAATGTAAACAGACCCTTACAGGCCCAAAGTGGGGATGATAGTTTTTTTGTTTTACAAATAGGTATCTAAAAAGCCGACAAAACTGCACAGTTATTCACATAATGTATTTGGTATTGAGTTTTATGTGTTTTTGTGGTTGGAGGTCTCCATTGCTATGTAATAGTTAACAGCCTTGCAGATTTCTGTCTCCCTTCCCATTAATCGGTCTGTTCTGAATGACAAAATGCAAAGTGGAAGTGCCTACCCAAGGCTAAAAGATTTAAATGTCATGGCCCTGTAACTTATATACATATATTCTGCTACTGCGGATTCTGTTAATTGACTTCATTATGCGATCGCACTTTTCTGCCTGGGCAGCCACACCGTTCCGTATCCCCAAGGTTAATTTCCAAGGTTCCGGTTGGAGAGACACATTCACTTTTCACTAACCTACGCAAAAACTGAAGTTTAGTAGTTATGTTTTATTCCTACTCAATTTGACTCTTGCTAGAATTCTGTGGTTGCTCTAAAGTGAACATAGGACGAGACTATGGTTCAAGGAAAATCGTTATTTTTTAATATTATCCACATTTTAATGATCCTATTTGAACTATTGTTAAAGTGGAAATAAACTTTCAACATTAAATTTTACCTATAGGTAAGCCTATAATAAGGCTTGCCTATACGTAGTGTAAATATCTCCTAAATGTGCGCCGTTTAGATGTTTACTGTACATTCAGCCAATGACATCACTGGCGCATGCACTCTGAAGGAACGGCTACCTGTGCCATGAACGGCGGGTCCCACGCGCATGTGCGGGAGTGACGTCATCGAGGCTCTGGCCAGTCACAGAGCCAGAGTCCAAGTTAAGTGTCCAAGAGTTAAAGAATCACTAAAGATATATATATATTTTTTTTAAAACAAACATGTTATAGTTACCTCCACTGTGCAGCTCGTTTTGCACAGAGTGGCCCCGAACCTGGTCTTCTGGGGTCCCTCGGCGGCTGTCTTGGCTCCCCCCCCCCGTAAGGACTCAACACCTTCATGTGAGCTCCCTCGCATGGTGTGGAGTGCTTGCGGGCGCGCTCCCGTGATACAGACAGCGGCCATAGCCGCTCACTGTATCACTCGGCCCAGCCCCCCCGGCGCGCCATGTCAATGTATGTGATTGACAGCAGCGCGAGCTAATGGCTGCGCTGCTTTCAATCCATCCACTGTAACCAATCAACGCCCAAGCTGAGCGGAGAAGAGGATGTCGGGGGCCAGCGTGGGACTTTTGAGGGGTCAGGTAAGTAAAACGGGGGGGGCGATATCTTTCGAGGGGTCAGGTAAGTAAAACGGGGGGGGCTGGGGGGGGCGATATTGTCGGATGTTTTTTCACCTTAATGAATAGAATGCATTAAGGTGAAAAAACACGTACCTTTACAACCCCTTCAAGTCTCTGATTTAAGTCTCATCCAGGTCACTTTGGTTATACTATTCTTTGGTCATGTTTTAGTCGTTTTACACTATCACCAATTAAAAAAAGAGACTATCATGGCTTTTGGTCATTTTGTTATTTATTAGCTGTTTTCTTATTTTTTTAAATAATGTCATTGTAGCAAAGTCCCGGGCTCCTTTAAGCCTGACGGTGACCTCCAGAGTCAGGGAGAGCTGACATCCTTCTGTGTAGAGCGGGGTTACAAGACATGGTGGGTGTAATGCAAGATGAAACGGTGGGCGCCGGACACTTTTTGAATGCAAGGAGATTTATTGTCTCTTAAACAAAACGGTGGGAGAGAGGGTTGGGGCAGGACACCCTTAGGTGGATGCAATGTTAATTGGCAGACTCTGAGACTTCTATAGGTAGACATCTATACAGGTGAAGGCTTCCAGCCGGACACCACTTCTGCATAGGTAGGATGCTGTCTCCTATGGCAACAATCTTGTAGAAGTTACTAACTGTAATTGTATCCAACTATTTGCAACATAAACAGTTCTCAGCTTACCCCACAATCACTCACTGTGGCTCTTCACTCAATGAGCTCTCAGTCTCTCTCACTAGTCTTCAGATCCAAAAGCCATTGGATCCCCTGAGCTCTTCCACTGTTAGTACTCAGTATCTTCCTCAAATGTCACCCCCGCTTCCCTGCTGGGTCCCAGGCTTGGCACTCCCAGATACTCACGGCTACTCCACAAATGTCTCTTCTGCTGTCCTGCTGGGTCCCTGGCTTGGCACTTGCTTGAAGTTTACCCACTTCTTCACTGTCCCCGGCTAGTGAGAAGTCTGGTACTAGCCTCAGCTTACTCACAGTGGTCTCCGGTAACAAGGTGGATGGTCCCTTAATGGTGACAGCTTTCCTTTTACCTCTGACCACAATGGGTTCCCCGCCCAACAAAACCATTACTTTTGGTTGGACTACAAGCTTGCAGTCCCAACCCTACTCTGCTCTCCTGCTTCTGAATAGGCCCTCAGACAGCCTAGAAGCCAGATGTCCCCAGGATAGGCCTAAGGCTTATGGCCTAGCAGCCTGGGGCAACATAACACACGTCCACCCAGACAGCAGTCCAGGTGGCACAGAACCCCGATCACCTGACTCCACCCAAATGAATAGGTTCTCTCAGCAGGCGAAGGGACCCAAGAAAATCCCTGCCCATTGGCTGAGACACCCCATTCATTCATAATCTGTCCTTGCTATGCCCGTGTCTTATCCAATGTCACCAGATACCCGGCCACCTAGTGACAGAAGAGAGAAGTGCAGAAATTCCAGAATGAGGGAGAAATCAATTGATCTCCTAACAATTGGCCAAGGCAACTATTGCCTGGCAACTAAATTTAATAGCAGCCCTGCCTAAACATCAAGGTGCTACATAATATATAAAAAAAAACCCTCTGCATGCCCCCCCCAAAAAAAAAAAAACACACCAGAACCCGATCTCAAGCCAGTGATGTGCACAAAAGAAACTGCTCTCTTGGCTCTCTCCAGAGAGCTAGCAGCAGGAGCCAATATCTCCTGCTGCTGTCAACCACAGCCAGTGAGGAGCGAGTGGGGCTGAAGCCAAACCACGCTCTGTGTGTCAATAGACAGACAGTGCTGGCTCGGGAGCGAGCATGCATGAGTGCCAACAGAGCAAGCAGCAGGCAGGGGGTGGAGAGCCAGGCGTGGCAGCAGGGGACCTGAGATAGAGGAGGATCAGGGCTGCTCTGTGCAAAACCATTGCACAGAGTAGGTAGAAGAGGAGGATCAGGGATGCTCTGTGCAAAACCATGGCACAGAGCAGGTAAGTATAACATGTTTGTTATTTTTTTTTTTTTATTAGTATTTCTTTCAGAATCCCTTTAACTCTGTGTCCATATTCTGTACCCCAAAAAAAATAAAAAATTGATAGAATTCTTTTAATGTTCCTTTGTACTGATGTTTATGTGTGTCTGAGAGACTCTCACTTGTGGCGCAGTATTGTTTTCACATTTTGTGGGTACTTCAGGTCATTTTGTGGGACTGTGGCATTTGTATGCAATATATACTGTGAGTAGACAGGCTGATAACCTTTTTAGAGTCCTCTGTTCAATGTAAAATTACCAATTTGCACTGTTCTCAAAACACATAACACACTTACTTTTCTCTCTTTGGTGTGTCTCTGGTTGCTCCAGGTCTTTTACAATCCTGGCAATGCCCCCAACCTGTACCGAGAAATAGATAACTTTAACGGTATAGAGTAGCACTGTCAGAACTCACATACTTTTTCTTTTATACTACAAGTACAGAAAAAAAAAGTCAGAATCCTTTTTTATGTCGATTCGCTTTGTTGCCTAAGCTGGAGGCAGCGTTGCTGGACTTTGTCATCTTTTACACCGAGGAAAATAACTTTTGAAGCTGTCTGGTGTTGGACTCCATTGGTGCCAGATATCCACCGTCTACATTCACTCTTTTCTAACAAAAAGCTCTTGAACTGAGAAGCCTCAAGTGGTTGCTGATTCCCCCAAGGAATTCATTCTTCAGATATTTTATTTCTTTGGGAGAATGTTATGGCTCTGACGGCGTGCGATCTGCAGTTCATCTCTACCGCTATGGCTTAACATTTTGTCATCATGAATTTGAAACAGAAGAAGCTGATCTGTCTTAGGTGATGGGAACTCCGCAGAGGTGATGGGTCACAAATTTTATAATATGTTCGCACACTATTGACTGATTCTATTTTCAAGATTTTATCAATTTTTTTTAGGCATGGGTCCAGCCACATTTCTAATGCCGCGTGCACGCGACCGGACATTCCGGCAAACTAGGTCCGACGGAGTTCTGACGGACTTTCCGAATGAACGGACTTGGCCACACACGAACGGAAAGTCCGTTCATTTTGAACGTGATGACGTAAACGGGACTAAACAAGGAAGTTCAATAGCCAGTAGCCAATAGTTGCCCTTGCGTTGTATTTGGTCCGTCGGACCAGCAAACAGACGAACAGTTTCCTGATTTTAGTCCATTGGAATTGAGTCCGTCGGATAGATTTGAAACATGTTCTATTTCTAGGTCCATCTGATTTATTTATTTTTTTAAACAATCGGACTAGTCGACGATCGGATTGTCCGACGGACTGATCCCTACGGACCTAGTCTGCCGGAAAGTAGACATGGGCGCCGTCAATAAATTTGTTTCGTTCTGTTCCGTTACGATTGGTATTAAAATTAATTCGTACTTCGTATTTCGTGTCCGAAATTCAATTTCAATTCGTACGAAATACGAATTGTCGTTAGGTTCGTTAACTTGTACGAACGTTCGTTACGATGAATTTAAAGGCAAAAATATACATCAATATGACAGTCGATGCTGATGGAAGTTTGGGTTTTATCCGAAATACGAAATTCTGTTGAAGAATTTCCTATATCCGAAATACGAATTTTCGTTAGATGAGGGGCTCCCACCATCCCTGTGCTGTGCTGACTTCCTTCTGGGGATTCGTAAACAAAAGTTCGTATTTCGTACAAAATTCGGACGCATGGCAATTCGCATTTCGGACCCTCCCGAACGTAGGGAAATTCATACGAATTTGAGATTCGTACGAAACGAATCGCACAAGTCCGGTCGTATGTACGTGGCATTAGGCATCTTGTTAACATGTCACGCTTACTCTGTGGTTTGATGCTATTCCCCCCCCCCCCCCCCTCATTTTGGTGGGTAGAGTGTAGAAAGGTTAGAACCAGATTTGTAATTGATGAATATTTCTGTGGTATGGAAATTTCTTCACATTTTCCTATGTGGTAGTAGGACAGGAAATGACTGGAAATCCAGTTGGGGAATCCTGTGGAAGATATTATATGGGTGCAAAAGTTTATCTGGTAGTGGGAAGACTCTAGGGAGCTTGTTTTACACATCAGTACACCAATATATTGACAGCGAACACTTAACTTCATGTTGGAGGAGACCTTGCTAATACAAATGACAGATTGACCTTTCTATGGTCCTAAGTGGAAGTGGTCCTAGTGGAAGGAAAGAAAATTGAATCATCTATGGGCTGCCTTAGCAACCTCTGGAGGAACCCTTGGGCTTCGCAGAACCCTAGCTGATTTAAAGGCTGGTTTTGATTAAGGGGGGGGACATGATCACCTTGTGTAAATACATACAGAGGTTGGACAAAAATTTGGAAACAAGTATAGTAAAAGAAGGAAATCCTTAAAGGGGGTTATTTACTAAAGGAAAATCCACATTGCACTGCAAGTGCACTTGGAAGCTCAGTCGCTGTAAATCCGAGGGGGACATGCAAGGAAAATAAAAAAACAGCATTTTAGCTTACACGTGATTGGATGATAAAATCAGCAGAGACTCCACTCATTTCAGATCTACCCTTGTACACACGGTCGGACATTCTGACAACCAAATCCGTTGGATTTTGTCCGACGGATTTTGTCTGAAACTGTTGCATACACACGGTCGGACAAAGTTGTCGGAAAACCCGATTGTACATAACGTGATGACGTTATTTCGTTACGACGGGACTACGTTCAGGCTAGTAGCCAATAGCTTTGGTCTAGGAATTTGATCTGAGCATGCGTGGCACTTTGTCCGTCAGAGTAGGCTACACACGATCGGAGTATGTCCGATCGGAGCATTTTGTCTGAAAATTTTACGGACAAGTTGGAAAACTTGGTCCGTCGGAGTATCCGATGCAGACCACGCACAGTCGGATTATCCGACAAAACGGTCCGATAGGACACATTCCTTCGGAATCTCCGACCGCGTGTACAAGGGTTTCGATTTAGAGCGACTGCACTTCCAAGTGCACTTGCAGTGTGAAGTGGATTTGCCTTTTTCGCCTTTCATAAATAAACCCCATGGTGTTGGATTGCCTTTGGCATGGCCTAAATTCTCCAGGACATTGACAAATATAAGTCTTGGATGGTGGATAATGGAATCTGATACCACTCTTCCTGCAAAAATCTGTGTCCCAATCCTGTACAATGTCCCTTTTCCTTTTTTGGTCAGTTGACCGTGTTGACTAGGCTACTGCATTGATGGCAATGGGGAGGCTGCTGCATTAATGGCAATGGGGAGGCTTCTGCGCTGATAGCAATGGTGAGGCTGCGGCATTGATGGCAATGGTGAGGCTGCTGCATTGATTACAATGGGGTGGCTGCTGCATTAATGGCAATGGTGAGGCTGCTGCATTGATGCCAATGGTGAGGCCGCTGCATTGATGGCAATGGTGAGACTGTGGTATTGATGGCAATGGTGAGGCCGCTGCATTGATGAAAATGGTGAGACTGCGGTATTGATGGCAATGGTGAGGCTGCTGCATTGATGACAATGGTGAGGCTGCTGCATTGATTACAATGGGGTGGCTGCTGCATTAATGGCAATGGTGAGGCTGCTGCATTGATGGCAATGGTGAGGCTGCTGCATTGATGGCAATGGTGAGACTGCTGCATTGATGGCAATGGTGAGGCCGCTGCATTGATGAAAATGGTGAGACTGCGGTATTGATGGCAATGGTGAGGCTGCTGCATTGATGACAATGGTGAGGCTGCTGCATTGATGGCAATGGTGAGGCTGCTGCATTGATGGCAATGGTGAGACTGCGGTATTGATGGCAATGGTGAGGCTGCTGCATTGATGACAATGGTGAGGTTGCTGCATTGATGGCAATGGTGAGGCTGCTGCATTGATGGCAATGGTGAGGCTGCATTGATGTGGACTGATGAGGCTACACTGATGGGCAATGGTGAGGCTACACTGATGGGCAATGGTGAGGCTACACTGATGGGCAATGGTGAGGCTGGAGAACTTCCCTCTTAAAATTAATGTGTGTGTTATACGCCTGTGCATGTTATACGCCGATACATATGGTAATTTTTTACCGTAAGAGCTTTGATAATGTAGAATAGAATTTTACAGGAGCTAATTCCAGCCAACTCCTGTATGGATGTGTATCTAATGCACAACATACAACAGTATAACTGACTATTTATAAGAAGAAGAAACTACACTTTGGGGTTGATTTGCTAAAACGGGAGAGTGGGAAGTCTGGTGCAGCTGGGCATGGCAGCCAATCAGCTTCCAACTTCAGCTTGCTTGTTCAATTAAGCTTTGACAAAAATCCTGGAAGCTGATTGGTTTCTATGCAGAGCGCAACCAGATTTGACACTCTCGGCCTCTTTGGATTATTGATCCATGGAGTATCCAACTGCATTGAAAGATCAGGATGGAATTTTCTCCCTGTTACAGCAAGACGGATCGCGCTGTAGAAGGTTTGCCGTTCCATGGATCAGATGCAGGTTTACATTTCTAAGAATGCAATGTTTCTATTTTATTTTTGTTTGTTTTTTGTCTTTTTTTCAGCTTGACTAATGATGTACCAATGATTTTCTTTTCCACTATGTACGAGGCTACCTGTGCTGCTGGCCCCATATCTGGCACATGACCCGCTCCGGCAATAGTCACCTTTGTTTCAGCTCTTGCTAACATCTGTTCTGTCATGGAGGGGGTCCTATATATATATATATATATATATATATTAAGGCCTCTTGTGCGGTGCGAGGAGACATCACCTCATGGTAAACAAATGTCTCTTTTTTTCTTTTTTTTTTGTACCATTAAAAGTCAGGACCTGGAAAAAATCCAGCCTGCCTGGGACCCCGCGTCCATTTTCTGTCAGCGTCCAGCGGCCCGGCAGGACAATATAACGTCTTATACAGCCAGACAGCAGAGGAAGCTCCATTAGTCTTCCCATGGAGAACCATTAATCATTATTCTGACAGTGTGTATATTTGAAAGCACCGCTCCCTTCTCCGGCCTGCTCTCTTAGGATACAGTAAGTCAACACTTCATCGCCAGAGCAATGCTAGCACTGCGCCACTCACTGCCCAGACTGAGCACTCTGTGAAAAGCAAATGTATCAATATGAATGTAAAAAAAAAAATTGCTTATTGTCTCTTTAAAACTGAACTTGGGGCAGAAACTGACTAATCAGAATTACAATTCACGTGGCGGGTATAACAAGGCAGACTTCAATTGCATATTTAGCTGTTTAGTCTAAAGCAGAACTAAAGCCGTAGTGTCCTCATGGCATTTTCCATAATGTGCAAGTATGCGCAACATATGCATGCTGGCATTAATAAACAATAGCTCAAGAATGCTTCAGTACTATGCGTTACAGCAACATAAAGATTTGAAGAGGCCCTTTGTGCTTGCTATTAAAGCGGAGGTCCACCCTAAAGTGGAGCTTCCGCTCATTGGAACCCTCCCCCCTTCCGGCGCCACAATTGGCACCTTTCAGGGGGGAGGGAGGTGCAGGTACCTGTACAGTACAGGTATCTGCACCCACTTCCGGCATAGATATCTGCAGAAGGTATGCCCCTTTCCGCAGAATCTACACCCCTTTCCGAAGGTCCCCCGCTGTCTGCTGGGAAACACACAGATCCCAGAGACAGCAGGGACCATCTTTATTGCGCAGCGCGACTCGCGCATGCGCAGTAGGGAACCGGGAAATGAAGCCGCAAGGCTCCACTTCCTGATTCCCATACCCAAGATGGCGGCGGCAGCACCCGGGAGACGATCGAGAGATCGGCTTCGGGTGCCGACATCGCGGGCGTGCTGGGCGGGTAAGTGTCATTATTTTAAAAGTCAGCAGCTGCAGTATTTGTAGCTGCTGGCTTTAAAAAAAAAAAAAAAAAACGGCGAACTCCCGCTTTAAACTATACTTTTTTTCTTTTGCCTGCAGCCTATGTGCAATGTACACTCCTGGCTCATTCCTAGGGGGGCACAAACTTTGCTGATTGAAAAGTATCGGCTAAACAGCAGACACGTTGGACTTCTGCAGAGGGACCACTGGAATTTTGAGGGGTAGAGGGTTTGTGCTAGGATGCTAGGAGCAGTGATTTTTTTGGAGGGGGGGTGTTTGCTAGGGGTTTTTGTGGGATGGGGGGGGGGCAAAAAATTGTGCGGGGGGGGGGGTTTCAGCAGCTGGCAGGATGTATACTTAGTGAGTAAGCATGCAGATTAGTGCACAATTTGTTTGGGGGGGGGTGGATTTTTTCTGACACATAATGCTTACACATCTTGGGTGAGGGGGGGCGCAGTTTGGCATGTTTGCCCCGGGCTCTACATGACCTTGCCCCAACACTGCCCTAGACTGATTTCTGAGCCAGAATAAACGGACTGTTGCTGTGTGCCTGGCTGCTTCTGCGCTGTTGTGGGATAGAAAACCTGGCTCTGTTTTACCATACTCATTAGTACCAAATCAAACTGATTCTGAATAATTCTGTCGTTGATTAAAAATGTGCACAAAGCACCAGTTGCGAAAGAAGAGGCTGTATACTCCCATGTTCCCCTGCCCAATCTCCTGATCATCAGCCAAAGCAATAACTTCTTCACATCCCACACACTTCCAGGTGTCGAGAATATGAAGCATTCTTCGTACAACTGGAAGGTGGAAAATGTCTTTCTTAGTTTGCAAATGGCACCACATACAACTCTTATGAATTTCACACTTACAACACTTGTAAGAGTGAATGCTTAAGGCTATATGCTGCTCACTGTTAAAGGAGAACTATAGGCAAAACTTTTTTTTTTTTTTTTGGATAAAGTAATAAAGGGTTATAACGCCTTTCAGTTACATTTTTGCCATCCCCATCCCACTGGGGAGATTTACCTTCACTTCCTGTCCCATAGCCAAAACAGGGAGTGAGAGGAAATCCCTGCAAATTAACTGATTTCCTTGGGGACCTCAAGGTCACCTGAACTAGTGTCCCCAATTGGAAGATTTTTTTCCTCTATTACTTTTCTGATGACAACCCAAAATTAGATTTAGGATTTTCTTTTCACTTTCAATGATAATGGTAAACAGGACACATAGCCCTTGTACACACGGTCGGAGATTCCGACAACCAAATCCATCGGATTTTGTCCGACGGATTTAGTCCGAAACTGTTGCATACACACGGTCGGACAAAGTTGTTGGAAAATCCGACGTGATGACGTTATTTCGTTACGACGGGACTACGTTCACGCTAGTAGCCAATAGCTTTGGTGTAGGAATTTGATCTGAGCATGCGTGGCACTTTGTCCGATCGGAATTCTCTACACATGATCGGAGTATGTCCGATCGGAGCATTTTGTCGGAAAATTTTAACGGCAAGTTGGAAAACTTGGTCCGTCGGATATTCCAACGGAAACAGTCCGATACAGACCACACACAGTCGGAATATCCGACAAAACGGTCCGATCGGACACATTCCGTCGGAATCTCCGACCGCATGTACAAGGGCATAGTGTGGGTGAATCTCCCCAATGGGCGCGGGCCACAGTGAAAACCTAATAGTGCTTCTAATCCGTCTCCACTCTATCCTAAACTAAAAAATATGTTTTGCCTAAAGTTATACTTTTTTTTAAGCCCCGTACACACTATCAGATTGTCTTTTGAGTTTTTCCTTCAGATTTACCAAAACCATGTAGTAGAAGGGCCTGCCTGATTGCATACACATTGAAACTCCTAAGGTTTGACCTCATATTATATGGTTTTGGTAAATCTGAAGGAAAAACTCAGCAGACAATCTGATAGTGTGTACGGGGCTTTAGAAGTTTTCCACTTTCCAGGTTTGTGTTGAATCCATCATATTCTTGGCACCTCTCTGCTGGCAAGATTAATTAACCACCTGACATCCGCACTATGGCCGAATGACGGCCACAGCGCGGATGTGAATTCCCAGGAGGCCATCATATGACGGCCTCCCCTGTGTACGCTCCCTGCGCGCTCCCTGCGCGCACCCTACAGGGCGTGCACGAAGTGCGCTGTGATCACCAAGTCAATGAGATTCGGGTGATCACTGATCCGTGCCCATCAGTGCTCATCACTGCCACCCATCAGTGCCCATCACTGCCACCTATCAGTGACCCTCAGTGCCGCCTCATCAGCGTACATCAATGACAGACAAAAATTAACCGTTATAAAATAAAAAAAATAAAAAAATAAAAAAAATCGCACAGGTGATCAAATACCACCAAAAGAAAGCTCTATTTGCGGGAAAAAAATGATAGAAATTTCATTTGGGTACAGTGTTTTATGACCACGCAATTGTCATTCAAAGTGCGACAGCACTGAAAGCTGAAAATTGGTCTGGATAGGAGGGGGGTTTAAGTGCCCAGTAAGCAAGTGGTTAAACCAGCACTTAGCCATAGTGGATAGGCGTAAGAGCTAAGATTCACATGGAGCAGCTTTTTGTTTACACTTTTAGGTGTGGCTACATCCCCCACTGTACACTATGGTTCCTTCTGCCAACCCCCACTTTACTAGAGGATATAGCGGTGACGTTAGAGGTCAGTGGGAGGAACCACAACAGGCAGTGGGGCAAACGGGCATCCAGCACTGCTAGAACAGAGCAAAGATTGGAGGAATGGGTGGGGGACAGGTGGGTATACAGTGGGGAAAATAATTATTTGATCCCCTGCAGGTTTTGTAAGTTTGCCCACTTACAAAGTAATGAAGGGGCTATCATTTTTTATCATAGGTGTATTTTATACGATACAGAGTATCAACCAAAAATCCAGAAAAATCACGATACAAATGTTGAGTTGCGGTTCAGTGAGCAAAATAAGTATTTGATCTCCTATCAACCAACAATAATTCTGGCTCCCACAGACTGGCTAGAGTAGGTGCTCGCGTGGTACACAGAGTAGTCCTGTCAATTTAAGAAGGTGCTCCTAACAACAACTCGTTATGTTTATAAAAGTCTACAGAATCTCTTTCTTTCATTCAAACCTCACCGTCATGGGCAAGACCAAAGAGCTGTCATAGGACGTCATGGACCAGATCATAGACCTGTACAAGGTTGGAATGGGCTACAAGACCATCAGCAAGAAGCTTGGTGAGACAACTGTTAGCCCTTGTACACACGGTCGGACATTCCGACAACAAAATGGTGTTGCATACACACGGTCGGACAAAGTTGTCGGAAAATCCGATGATTTGTAACGTGATGACGTTATTTCGTTACGACGGGACTACGTTCAGGCTAGTAGCCAATAGCTTTGGTCTAGGAATTTAATCTGAGCATGCGTGGCACTTTGTCCGATCGGAATTCTCTACAAACGATCGGACAAAGTCTGATCGGATCATGTCATCGGAAAATTTTATAGCCCAGCTCTAAAACTTTGTCGGTCGGATATTGCGACGGAAACTGTCCGATGGAGCCCACACACGATCTGATTATCGGAATGTCCGACCGTGTGTGCAAGGGCTTAGAGTAATTATTTGCAAATGGAAGAAATACAAAATAACCATCAATCGCCCTCGCTCTGGAATCCCATCAAGATTTTGCCTCATGGGTTAAGGATGATCATGATAAAAGTGAGGGATCAGCCCAGAACTACACAGAAGATGCTTGTGAATGATCTCAAGGCAGGTGGGACCACAGTCACCATCATAGCTAACACAATACGCTACCGTGGATTGAAATCCTGCAGCGCCTGCAAGGTCGCCCTCCTCAAGAAGCCACATGTGCAGGCCTGTCTGAAGTTCGCCAATGAACATCTAAATGATCCAGAGAAGGATTGGGAGAAAGTGCTGTGGTCTGCTGAGACCAAAATTGAGCTCTTTGGCATTAATTCGACTTGCCATGTTTGGAGGAAGAAAATTGCTGACTATGACCCTAAGAACACCATCCCTACAAACAAGAACGGAGGTGGAAACATGATGCTTTGGGGCTGTTTCTCTGCTAAAGGTACAGGTTGACTTTGCCGCATTGAGGGGAAAATGGATGGGACCATGTAATGTAAAATCTTGGATGAGAACCTTCCTCCCTCAGCCAAAACCTGGAAAATGGGTTGTGGATGGGTCTACCAGCATGCCAATGACCCAAAACATAACGCCAAGGCAACAAAGGATTGGCTCAAGAAGAAGCACATTAACGTCATGGAGTGGCCTAGCCAGTCTCCAGACCTAAATCCTATGGAAAATGTATGGAGGGAGCTGAAACTTTGAGTTGCCAAACCTTAAGGATTTAGAGAAAATCTGTAAAGAAGAGTGGCCCAAAATCCCTCCTGAGATGAATGCAAACCTGGTCACCAACCACAAGATAACATCTGACCTCTGTGCTTGCCAACAACAAGGGTTTCTCCACCAAGTACTAAGTCTTGGACAAAAGATATATATAGACAAAGGCCAATGGTCAAATTTGTATGCGTGATATAAGAGGGTGCCACATCCCAGTTAAAGATTATTTGGAAAGGGGGAAAATTGAAGAAGGGGGACTGGAGGGTAACCAACCCCCGGGACTTTTACAACGGCACCAAATATGTTTGAACAATGGGTAAAATCAATAAAGTTTTATTTTGTGTACAAAAAAACATTCTTCAAACACAGAAGACAATTTCATCTGTTTACATACAGAGATAAAAAACGGGTATACAAAGATTGGTATATGAGCCTACAAGACTCCATAGATTACCACATTTATATACGATTTAAACTGCATTGTTTCTTTCCTACATGTTTCGCTCTTCTGAGCTTCCTCAGGACAATTGCAGCATACAGCAATCAATAGATAACTGAAATTATACAAAGAAATTTGTTTAAAAAGTGCATATGCATAGATGGTTTTGTACATACAGCATCTGTGGGGGGCATAAAAAATATATCCACCCCCACAAATTTACACAAGTCATATAAATCTAATGGTGGGTTCATTCGGGTCCAACAAATTAGTTGGAGAGGAATGAAAACAAACACCTTTCAGATAATCCAATACAAGGACATAATTTTCATATCGATATTAGATAGCAGATTAGTTCCCTAAGGGGGAGCAACCAACTCATTGAAATGAATGGCATCCCAAAGAGAAATGTAATTGTTGAAAACAAACAATGTATAAAAACATAATTCTCCTTCATGGAGATTACAGATAGAATTTTCGAGAAGAAAAATCTCTGTATGTAAACAGATGAAATTGTCTTCTGTGTTTGAAGAATGTTTTTTGTACACAAAATAAAACTTTATTGATTTTACCCATTGTTCAAACATATTTGGTGCCGTTGTAAAAGTCCCGGGGGTTGGTTACCCTCCAGTCCCCCTTCTTCAATTTTCCCCCTTGCCAAGTACTAAGTCTTGTTTTGCATGGGGATCACATACTTAAGCCCCATACACACTATCAGTTTTTCCTTCAGATTTACCAAAACCATATAATATGAGGTCAAACCTTAGGAGTTTTAATGTGTCTGCAATCAGGCAGGCCCTTCTACTACATGGTTTTGGTAAACCCAAAGGAAAAACTCAGCAGAAAAACTGATAGTGTGTATGGGGCTTTATTTTCACTGAACTGCAACTCAATTTATAACATTTGTATCATGTGTTTTTTTTGGGGGGGATTTTTGGTTGATATTCTGTCTCTATCATATAAAATACACCTATGATAAAAAATGTATACCCTTCGTTTCTTTGTAAGTGGGCAAACTTCACAAGCGCCATGTTCTGCCACTTGTATAAAATGAAGATTATATTTGGCAGCCTGTATTGTGTCCTATGACTGATGATCAAATTACTCCGTTCCTATGTTGCAAAGAAAGCAACTGATTTTTTAGCTCCGTCAACTGTCTTTTCTTTTTTTTTTTTAACCTAAAACCACTTATTAATGCAGCACACTGTGATCTTTCATTCAGATTCCTTGTACATGATTGTTTAGGAAATTTACAGTTGATGGCGGTGACCCCAATTGCTCCACCATAGGAAACACTAACACAGGTGAATCTTGCCTGTCGCACATGATCGATCTTGCCGTTGTGTTTTTAGACTTGGGGGATTAATCGTTACAGTTGGAACTTTCTTGCTTTCATTCAACACCTTGCAGAGCTCAAGACAGATTGTGTGTGGGTAGCCACTGAGTCACCAGAATACGGAATCTACCCTCTGATCACATCAAGACGAGCTCACACAATAGCCTGATGGGCACCATGAAGCAAAGGCACATGGGAATGTGCCTTCTAGTTTGCCGAAATTACATTTGATTTATGGGGGAACCAGAATCACAGTATGTATTGAACACACAAGTTTACCATTTCGTTTCGGTGAAAAATTAAAAGCGTCAATAGAATTGCACACTAATCCATGGTTTGTGCTCAAGACTGACTTCTCCTGCACATGGGCACTGCAGCACAGCTTATCCCAGTCTGAGCTCACCTAGATAGGGACCTGATGCCAGGTCGAATGCAGGCACGTACACTGCTTGCATTTGACACAAGTATTGAAATCAGGGCTTTTTTTTTCTCAGAGAATAGGTGCAGGTACTCCCTCTTTCCAAGTCAGCCCCTTGTCTCCACCCACTACCCACCCCTGAGCACCATCCCTTGGTTCTACCCCCTACCCACCTCTCAGTACCACAATTTTTAAAGAATCACCCCCTTGTCTCCACCCACTACCCATCCCTGAGCACCATCCCTTGGTTCTACCCCTTACCCACCTCCCAGTACCACCATTTTTAGAGAATCGCCCCCTTGTCTCCACCATCTACCCACCCGAGCACCATCTCTTGGTTCTACCACTTACCCACCACCCAGTACCACCCTTTTTAGAGCATCACCCCTTGACTCCACCCTCTACCCACCCCTGAGCACCATGCCTTGGTTCTACCCCCTACCCACCTCCCAGTAACACCCTTTTTTTTAAATCACACCCTTTTCTCCACCCTCTACCCACCCCCGAGCACCATGCCTTGGTTCTACCCCCTACCCACCTCCCAGTACCACCCTTTTTTTTAAATCACCCCCTTGTCTCCACCCTCTACCTACCCCTGAGCACCATCCTTTGGTTCTGCCCCTATTAATTTCCCAGTACCACCCTTTTTAGAGAATCACCCCCTTGTCTCTACCCACCCCTGAGCACCATCCCTTGGTTGTACCCCTATTCATCTCCCAGTACCACCCTTTTTAGAGAATCACCCCCTTGTCTCTACCCACCCCTAAGCACCATACCTTGGTTCTACCCCTATCCATCTCCCAGTACCACCCTTTTTTTTTTACAAATCACCCACTTGCCTCCACCCTCTACCCACCCCTGAGCTCTATCCCTTGGTTTTACCCACTACCCATCTCCCAGTACCACCCTTTTTTGAGAATCACCCCCTTGTCTCCACCCTCCACCCACCCCTGAGCACCATTCCTCAGTTATACCCCCTACCCACCTCCCAGTACCCTTTTTAGAGAATACAGGACCAAGTAGCATTGAATTTTGTAATTGTAATTTCTAGGAATGTGTTAATGATAACAAGAAAAGCAGTACACTAGATCTCCTGAAGCTGGCAAAAAAGATCCCCCAACAGCAACAACAGATCTCACCAGCAACAATAGAGCCCCCAACAGACTGCATCGGTAGACCCCCCCCCCCCCGCTAACATAGTACCCTCAGCAACAATAGATCCCTACCAGCAACAATAGATTCCCGAACAACAACAGTAGATTCCCGAACAACAACAATAGCCCCCTCCCGCAACAATAGAGCCTACCCCTCAGCAACAATTGATCCCCCAGCAGCCAGCATCAGTAGACCCTCTAGTACACCCCAGTACCTGTTGTCATTACATACATTTAGTGCTGGAGGTGCTGGAACTGGATTCCCGCTGAAAAAAAGCCCTTATAGAAATAATGTATTAATGATTACAGAGCTACATTAATGTGCGTCTTTTATTTCTGTCTCAAAGTCAGCTTTAACCACTTTCAGGCCGTATAACTTACAGATACGGCGGCAAAATGGCACTGCTGCGCAGGATCACGTACCTACTACATGACCCTAAACTTCCAGCTCTGGGGTGCCACCACCGGTCCGCTCCCCCTGTAATTATAGACTTGAGATCCGCCGGCACCCGCCGATCTTTCGGTACTAAGGGAGAACGCTGGTGTCCCTATGTAAACAAGGCAGATCGCCGTTCTGTCAGTAGGGAAGACATGGATCCTGTGTTCCTGCAAAAGCAAGGACAAGGATCCATGTCTCCTCCTAGCAAAAGCACCTCCCATAGTACACAGAAACATATGCTAGGCACACAGTTAACCCTTTGATCATCCCTGATGTTAACCCCTTCCCAGCCAGTGCCATTGGTACAGTGGCAGTGCATATTTTTTAGCACTGATCACTGTTTTAGAGTCACTGTTCCTCAAAAAGTGTCAGTTAGTGTCTGATTGGCCGCCACACTATCGCAGTCCCGTTATAAGTCACTGATCGCCGCCATTACTACTAAAAATAAATTAATTCAAATATCCCATAGTTTGCAGACGCTATAACTTTTGCGCAAACCACGTAATATATACGCTTACTGGGATTTTTTTTAATCAAAAATATGTAGCAGAATACATATTGGCCTAAACTGATGAAGAAATTTGAATTTTTAAATGTTTTATTGGATGAAATTTTTAGCAGAAAGTTAAAAATATCGTTTTGTTTTTTTTCAAAATTGACGGTCTTTTATTTTGAGCACAAAAAAAAGATGTAAACGCAGAGGTGATCAAATACCACCAAAAGAAAACTCTATTTGTGGGGAAAAAAAGTACATACATTGTATCTTATTTGGGTACAGCATTGCAAGACCGCGCAATTGTCAGTTAAAGTAACAACGCAGTGTCATATCGCAAAAAATAGCCTGGTGATGGGGGGGGGGGTAAATCTTCCAGAGGGCAAGTGGTTAAGAATAATTTAAGAGGCAGCACCCATATTGTTAATTCAGACATTCGAAATCCAAAAACCCAAAAATTAAAAAATCTAAAATAACTAACTAATAATAATTTAACTATTATTAACTATTAAGTTATAGGTATTGGAATTTCCTTTCAAATTTGGCTGTTAGTGAACGTAACGAATACGAATTTATCCGAAGTTACGATTTATGCAAAATAACGAATGCCGCATCTAAACGAATGGAACATAACAAATTAATAATAATAAACAAAAATAATTAAAAAAAATATTATTATTATTTATTATTAATTTGTTCCATTCCATTTGTTTAGATGCAGCATTTCGTTATTTTGCATAATTCGGAACTTCGGATAAATTCGTATTCGTTACGTTCACTAACAGCCAAATTTGAAAAGAAATTCCAATACCTATAATTTAATAGTTAGTTATTGTTAGTTAGTTAGTTCTTTCGGATATTCGGATTTTCTTTCTTATTTTCGGATTTTTGAATTTTCGCATTTACAAATTTACGAATTTTCGAATTTAAGAATTTACTAATTGCGATCATAACGAATGACCTAAAAAAACTAAAAGACAAAAACGAATGAAACAAACTAACTTTTTGGCAGTGCACATGTCTACCTTGAATGCAGTTTAGACCCCCTTGTTTGGGAATCGATTGAAACCCCAG
The DNA here is from genome assembly GCF_037356315.1 of Lithobates pipiens. Classification (NCBI taxonomy): domain Eukaryota; kingdom Metazoa; phylum Chordata; class Amphibia; order Anura; family Ranidae; genus Lithobates; species Lithobates pipiens. The sequence goes on along the minus strand of NW_027507789.1, from coordinate 6,583,107 downwards.
TTTCAGTGAGTTATGTTGCAGCTCAAACTTTTTTTTTTTTTTTTTTTTTTAGTTGATGGCTTTTTGGTTTCTTTTGACCCTTTCACCATAGAAAGGGCAGAAAATGAGGTCATCATGTGTGAGGTCAAACTCATCCACCTCTAGGTCAAGGTCGTCCTTTGAATGTGTGCATGAAATGCATGTGAGATGTCAACAGCGAGCCTGGCTCCCCCAAGACCTGCCTGAATATGGTGTTTTTGCTCTTGATAAGACAGTTGTGAGGTCATGTCTGCAGAGTATTTTTGCACCACATATTCTAGACACTGTTCCTTTCATGTCCAAAGAAGACTCGTATTATGTACTGATAGAAAACATTCAACTTGTGGCTTGTGCAAGTTCTTTTTTTTTTTTTTAAAGAACGCCAGTTTTCACCTTTTTCCCTTCTGCGTGCCTCCTATCTTTCTACGTTATGGAAAATAGGCATTATAAAGCTTCAACTCTGCTATTCTAGAAAAATTCAGCTTGGAAGGGGGTCGGGTCTCTACAATTCCAATTGTATATTTATTTACTTATTTATTACAGGTAATTATATAGCGCTACAAAAAAATTATAGCGTATCGCTAAAATAAAGTCCAAAGTGAATAATATCACAAAAACTAATCATATAGTGATATGTGGAAAAACATCAGCAATGAACGCTGATCGAATGGCCAATGTCCACATGTAAGTGTCCAATGAAGAAAATGTTTCTTCCATTCACAGATTATATTCCTAGTGAGCTTTAATACCGCGTACACACGATCGGAATTCTCGTCGGAAAAAGCTCTGATGGTTTTCCCAACGGAATTCCGAAGGAGTTCGGCTCAAGCTGTCTTGCCTACACACGGTCTCATCAAATTCCGATCGTTTATAACGCGGTGACGTACAACACGTATGACGGGACTAGAAAAAAGGAAGTTCAATAGCCAGTAGCCAATCTGAGCATGCGTGATTTTTGGCGTGTCCGAATTGCATTACACACGGTCTAAATTACCGATAGAACGTTTTTCCGTCGGGAAAATTGAGAACATGCTATCAATCAATTTTTGGCTGGCGGAAATTTGGACAGCTAAAATCAGATGGAGCCTACACACGGTCGCATTTTCAGATGAAGAGCTCTCATCTGTCTTTTTCTGGCCGGAATTCCGATCGCGTGTCCGCGGCATAATGGTAAAGCCAATATATACAGATAAGAGAATGGGTACTCTTACCGTAGCAGATGGACACATAAACCATATGGCAATGCGTCAAACAAGCTTGTAATGGGGCATGCCCATGTCATGAAGACTTATTAGTCAAAACGCGTCAGGTCAGCACATTCTGCTTCCCATATTGCTTTTTTAGGGTTGACAGGAACCATGAATCAGCTGAGACAGAAGTACAATCAAATCACACTTGTTTATTAATAAAAAGAAAAAGGTAAAAAGAAAAAGCGTAGTCAAGCATAGCCAGAGTCCAGTAGCCAGATCGGGTAGTCAGCCAGTCCAAAGTTCATTAACCAGATCAGGTAATCAGCCAGGCCTGAAGTCAGGGATCCAAGGAGAGCAACTGCAAGCAGGATAAGAAGCCAGGAGGGATGTCAGCAAGCCAGTCTTGAAACAAACAGGCAGGAGATGGTTCCTTGTGATGTGACCAACGTGAAGGCAAAGGAGAAATGAGCTGGAAGGCTTTAAATAGGCAGGCCAGGCGAGCATCATCGGGAACAGCTGGTAACTGTGGAAAGAGAAGAGAGCTGGAAATTAGCCAACAGCTGAGTGGCCAGCCCAGAGGAGGAAGGGCTAAGCCAGCCCTGATAAGGGTTACTAACAACAGCACCCTCAAGAGATGGTTGCCTTCCTTTTTATGTGTTTGCAACAGCAGAGGACAGTACTTCCCAAAAAGCCCAGGAAAACCTAACCAGCAGTTTTAACCCTTACCTCTCAGGGAATACCAGCTCAGCAGGGCTACACAACCTCCACTCAGTATAATACATTTAAATAAGGCTATATAAGTTTAACCTGTATAATCATTTAGAAATAATTAAACAGTTAAACAAACCATAAAACACTTTACATCCACCTTCTTACCCACAAATCAGTGAGCATAGCTCAAAATCATGGTTAAATACAGTCTAATCCTACTTGCTATATAAAAAGACACATGCTGCAGTTCTTATACCCACAATATATACTTTAATAACTGTGCCACAAGATAGACACACATAAACCTCAGAACAAACACACTGTCCCAACTCCCCATTTATCCCTCTAAACTGCCTATTTCCACAGTACTGTCAGAGAATTAGTAGACCAGACTGTGTGGACTGCACAGAGGAAACCCAAAACGCATTAAAGTGAAGTAACAATAGTGTTTATTATAATAAGTGACAAGAAAGTGAAAACAAACAGTGCTCTACCAACCACAAACAACAAGAAATATATACAATAAATGGGAAATACCAGAGTCGTAAACAAAAGCCAGGCCGAGGTCATACACCGGGGAATCCGTAGATGGGTAAGGATGGGAAACCAGCAGGAGAGGGAGAGGACGGATGGATGGGCTGCAGAAGGGATCTTTAGGTAACAGGAGACAAGAGGGACAGGTCCAGGATGGGCTCAAGATCGGGAGGGATCAGGTCAGGTAGATGCCGGCTCAAGGTCCGAGTACAGGCAACAAGGTCAGGGCACATGGAGAGAGCAATACCAAGACAAGCATGTGAGGGCTTGCCGGGTATTTATAAGACTGACAATAATTAACCTCACGTAACAGCTGAGAGCAGGAGGTGCTGTCCGCTCCACACTGCCGGTGTCCTATCATATAAGGTCCCCCATCCGATAGTGTCCGCTGTGTACTGCGCATGCGCAGTACACAGCAACACAGATTCCGAAAATTGCTGAGGATGAACGGCGCCTGCGCCGTGAGTCCAGGTTCTATCCCCACCATCCAAGTGGACATAGAGTAGGAATATAAAAGAGCCGAGCGCAGCGAGGCCGAGCCCGAAGCGTGGCGAGCAAAGGTCGCCCGCGAGGGGCCCTCTAGTATTCACAACCCTATGTCTGCTTGGATGGTGGGGCTACCACCTCCACTCATGGCACAGGCGCCGTTCAGCTTCGGAGATTTTCCGAAGCTTCGTCTGCTCCGGACACTATATGATGCCAGAACACTATCTGCCAGAACACCGGAGTACACCCGCTGGTGGTCACCGGTACTACAGCCCAAGGATCCAACAGTGCCACCAGGAGGTAGGTTCTCTCATTACAGGCCCTGGGTGTTGGAAGACACCCGCTGGTGGACACTGGTACTGCAATCCAAGAGACCAACAGCGCCCCCAATGGGTGGACATTTTCATGACAAGTACCTCCTGCAGACAGTTAAATTACAGTCCATTACCTGCAAAAAAAAAAAAAAAACCCATACCCTCTCACCTTTACTTGTAGATACCACCCCCCCCCCCCACCCCCAGTAACCCCAATCTGAAGCTACTGATTCAAATACCCTTGCCTGTGTTATACAGCAGCTTCTGAAGATCAGCACACACCACCCACAGCTGGTGCATTTATGAGAAATGTTATGAATGTTCAAAAACCCAGATTGGATCAAGTAAATATACAAATGAATAAAGTCGAAGGGTCGGTGTACCTGGGTAAAGGAACTGGCAAAAACATTTCTTTTCAGCATACTGTTGTTATTCCTGAAAACTTTTAGTGGAATTATAAAAACAAATTTCTCGAGGTGGAAAACTTTAGCATCTATTTAGAGCCTGTAATTAACACTATAATAGAACGGAGCAGAAAGATTATCGCACATTTTGTTTTGTGTGCTAGAACGCATTAAAATAACATGCCGTTGTGATTAAATAGAGAGCTGATTGCTGCATCCTGTGACTCATTTTGGATTAACATCAGTGCACCATAAACAGCACACCGGGCTTAATGGAAATGATGTTTATAATTAGTAATTATGTTTGACAGCGACAGGTCAGTTTATGGAACTGGGGCTGGAGGCCAGGCCATCTGAAACACCATTACTGACCAATAATTCAAGACAGATGGCTGCAGTAATAAAAGCAGCACACCTCAAGTGAGGAAGGTGATAGATGGAATTATTTGTTTAAAGAATGTCACAGGACAAAAAAAAGTAGACAAGGGTGGGGGGAAGCAAATAGAATTCTAGGATGTATTACTAGATCTTGAATCCTCTATATAGATCTTTATATCACTAGAGGGTCACCAGCAGGAGGAAGGAGGTCCTGAAATCTCTATATAGATCTGTATATCACTAGAGGGGTCACCAGCAGGAAGAAGGAGGTCCTGATTCCTCTTATAGATCTTTATATCACTAGAGGAATCACCAACAGGAGGAAGGAGGTCCTGATTCCGCTATATAGATCTTTATATCACTAGAGGGGTCACCAGCTGGAAAAGAGAGGTGCGGATTCCTCTATATAGATCTTTATATCACTAAAGCGGTCACCAGTTGGAGAAGAGAGGTCCGGATTCCTCTATATAGATCTTTATATCACTAGAGGGGTCACCAGCGGGAAGAAGGAGGTCCTGATTCCTCTATATAGATCTTTATATCACTAGAGGGGTCACCAGCGGGAAGAAGGAGGTCCTGATTCCTCTATATAGATCTTTATATCACTAGAGGGGTCACCAGCGGGAAGAAGGAGGTCCTGATTCCTCTATATAGATCTTTATATCACTAGAGGGATTTCCAGCAGGAGGAAGGAGGTCCCGATTCCTCTAAATAGATCTTTATATCACTAGAGGGGTCACCAACAAGAGGAAGGAGGTCCGGATTCCTCTATATAGATATTTATATCACTAGAGGGGTCATCAGCGGGAAGAAGGAGGTCCCGATTCCTATATATAGATCTTTATATCACTAGAGGGGTTTGCCTATCCACACACCAGCCCTGAACATACCCCATCCAGGTCGCGGGCAGCTTTGGCGGCTTCCCCCTGCGTCTCCTCCCAGCCAATACTATCACGTCTCCTCTCAGCCAATACTGTCACGTCTCCTCTCAGCCATTACTGTCACGTCTCCTCTCAGCCAATACTGTCATGATTCCTCTCAGCCAATAGGGTCTTAAGATTTGCTTCATGGCCAGGAGGAGAACCAGGAAGTCAGAAGGGAATATTAATTCACTATTGTCACACAACTGGGTGGGCTCAGGGTGCAGTGCTCTGTGCCCAAGCCCATCCTTTTTTAAGCCAATTAGAGCCTCTGGCTCTAATCTTGTGCTTCAAAAAAAAAAAACGCCATTGAAGTCCATGGGTCCTGCATGGAGGTTAGGGGCCGGGTGCATGGATTAGGGGGGAGGCAACCCTGTGCCCACTGCATAAAAAGGCAACTGTGTAATGAAAAGTCTAAATCCATCCCAGAACAGCATCTGAATTGCCTTCAGTTCTTTATATAATCCAAGTATTTGGATTTGCTTGCTCTTTAATAACTTGAAGCTGGAGAACCTTGCCGGTCTTTGAAACACAGGGGCTCTGCTTATGCGCTCAGCGCCGACTGCAAGGCCCTTCAAAGCACCGTCAATTAGCGCCGAAGAAGAATTGAAAGGAAGGCCTTCATGTCCAGCTAGAATCTGACAATATGTATGATTTTACAGTTCATAAAACCGTCAGCAGTTTCTAAAACTGTAAAAGAACGAAAAACAGAAAAGTTGGAAGGCAGAACCCACCTCACTTTCCCTCCGCCTTGTACTATTTTCGTTAGTAAAGGAGCTGGCTATTCTTCCTCCCTCCTATGACCCCCCCCCCCCCCTTTTTACTCCATATGGATAATTGGCTGGTCCCTAGAGTGACATTCCAAGCTGTATTTTTCCCTGCCTTGGAGTGGTATTCCAAATATTATTCTATGTGTATCTTTTTCCAAAGTGTTAAAAAATATTACGCCTGCGGGAACGAAGTTACTGTGAGGTTAAGTGGATCGTTGTGCTCCGCACTGGGAGGGATGGGACAGAATAAGTCTTTGTTGCCTTAATGAAGTTTTTGATGTACTGGGCTAGGGTTTTTGGCAACAATTTTTCTGTCCTCCACATGAATTGATTGAGAATGAGAGGCAACATAACATGCTTGTTAGAAGTTGCGGAAGTTGCACTTGAATATTTCAGGGCTTAGGGTTAGGGGTTACCGTTAGGGGGTTAGGGTTAAGGTTAGGGTTAAGGTTAGGGGTTAGGGTTTGGGTTAGGGTTAGGGGTTAGGGTTGAGGTTAGGGTTTAGGAGTTCAGGGTTGAGGTTAGTGTTAGGGGATAGGGTTAGGGTTTAGGGTTAAGATTAGGGGTTAGGGTTTAGGGTTAAGGTTTGGGTTGGGGTTAGGGTTTAGGGTTAAGATTTGGGTTGGGGTTAGGGTTTAGGGTTTGGGTTGGGGTTAGGGTTGAGGTTAGGGTTAGGGGTTAGGAGTTTAGGGTTGAGGTTAGGGTTAGGGGATAGGGTTAGGGTTAAGGTTAGGGGTTAGGAGTTAGGGTTAGGGTTTAGGGTTAAGGTTGGGGTTAGGGTTTAGGGTTAGGGTTTCCCCTAGAAGAACAAGGTTAGGACTCAGGGATTGGAATAGGGACCTCCCCCAAAGGTCAGCAGGCGTGTCCCCCAGAGGTCAAAGGTCAAGCGACGGGCTGACCCACCCCCACCAAAGTTTTCCGCCTACCCCAACTAAGTCGGGGCATGAACAAGTCGGGGCAAGTAATTTTACCCATGGATTGCATGTGACCAGACCAGTGTCATGATGTGACAAAGGGGGGGAATACATATACTAGGAGACAGGCAGTCAAAGGTATTTCTGGAATTGAGAGTAATGCTGCGTACATGCGGCCGGACTTTTCGCCAGCAAAGGTCCGATGGAACGAATCCGCTGGACAATTCGATCGCGTTTCAAATTTTTCCGACTGACTCGAGTCCGGTCGAAAAAATCAATTTGTCGGTATGCTAGTCCGACGGATGAAAACCGAGGCTAGGGCAGCTATTGGCTACTGGCTATGAACTTCCTTATTCTAGTCCGGTCGTTACGTCATCACGGTCGAATCCGTCGGACTTTGGTGTTATTGTGTGTGGCTAAGTCCGTTCATTCGGAAAGTCCATCGGAACTCTGCCGAAAGTCCGTCGGGAAGACTGCCGGACCTAGTCTGCCTGTGTACGCGGCGTTAGAGGAAGGAGCTGAGTTCTCCAGCAGAACAGAGTATTTCAGGAGAGGAGAGTTATAGAGGAAGGAGCAGAGTCCTCCAGCAGAGCAGAGTATTTCAGGAGAGGAGAGTTATAGAGGAAGGAGCAGAGTCCTCCAGCAGTGCCGAGTATTTCAGGAGAGGAGAGTTATAGAGGAAGGAGCAGAGTCCTCCAGCAGTGCCGAGTATTTCAGGAGAGAAGAGTTATAGGGGAAGGAGCAGAGTCCTCCATCAGAGCAGAATATTTCAGGAGAGGAGAGTTATTGAGGAAGGAGCAGAGTCCTCCAGCAGTGCAGAGTATTTCAGGAGAGGAGAGTTATAGAGGAAGGAGCAGAGTCATCCAGCAGTGCAGAGTATTTCAGGAAAGGAGAGTTGTAGAGGAAGGAGCAGAGTCCTCCAGCAGTGCAGAGTATTTCAGGAGAGGAGAGATATAGAGGAAGGAGCAGAGTCCTCCAGCAGTGCAGAGTATTTCAGGAGAGTTATAGAGGAAGGAGCAGAGTCCTCCAGCAGTGCAGAGTATTTCAGGAGAGGAGAGTTATAGAGGAAGGAGAGAGCAGAGTCTCCTCACAGTGCAGTTTTTTTCAGGAAAGAAGAATTAAATAGTGGAAAGAACCGAGACCTCCAGCACTAAAGCGTATTTACCCAACTACCTGCAGATTAGCTTTAAAGGAGGGCTGTCATGACATTACATTTGGCCCTTTTACCATAAATTAAACCTAAACTTCAAATACAAATGAGAATGTACACTGCAGTGCTAATGGTTATCCCCAGTCATTTTTGGATTAGTTCTGTGTGTGTATGTGAATGCAGTTGCAGAGAAATCTTCCTATGTTTTTGCCCCATAACATCGCCCTTTCCCATAGTTTGCTGTTTCTGGTGACCAATCCATTGCTGTAATTCTCTGGCCTCCTATTATCTACTTACCTGTACTGGACTGGATCTAGCCTTTCTGATCTGGGGGGCAGCACAATTTCAGTTTATCCTTGTGGCTATGTGCACCATGGTGGTTGGGCTGGGCTTCAGTGCTTCAGGGCCCATCCTTCTGCTGCCACTGGTCCTGGGTTAGTTATAATTGACTGTATAGGGTCGAGTGCTCCAATTACTGCCTGAAAGCACTTTCCCGGGCCAATCAGAGTCACAATGGTGAAGTGCAGAAGAAGCGTAGTTTTCTGTCGGCTGATTACGTCACCAGCCTCGCCCGGTGAGCACTAGCCTGCTCTGGCCTGGCATCATTGAGCTCAAGCTGGAGTATAGCTGCTCTGTGCAATGGTATGGCTCTGCCCTGCCCCTGCTCTCTCCTCATTGGCTCATTGGCTTTGATTGACAGTAGCAGAAACCAATGTCTCCTCCTGCTGTGTGAGCGAATGAGGAGAGAAAGAGACCCGGGAGAGCCGCTGCTCTCATGCACATTGCTGGGTCAAGATGGGGCTCATGTAAGTATAGTGGGGGGGGCTGGAGGGGGAGCTGCACCCCGAATGTTTCTTACCTTAAAGGAGAAATACAGCCAAAGCTCATTTGGCTGTACCTCTCCTGTGGTTCACAGGAGTGCAGTTTGTTCTGCACTCCCGTGACCCGTTTTCAGCAGGCTGGAGCCCGCTGCCAGCTGACATCACAGAGCTTGTCCAGGCTCGGGCAAGATTGCAACAATGTAGTCCGGATCAGCCCACAAGCCTAGACCGGTGTTCTGCCAAAAACTGTCCCCCCCATCAGATAGTGTCCGCCCATACTGGGCAGGCGCAGGAGACTTCGAAAGTCTCTGAAGATGAACGGCGCCTGCGCACTTGCTAGTACCTTCTGCCCGAGTCAAGGTTCAAGCCCCACCATGCAAGTGGACATACGGTAGCACTTAGTAAGAGGGCCCCTCGTGGGCTTGCTTCGCTCACCACGCTTCGGCACGGTCTCGCTTTGCTCGGCAATTTTTTATTTTAACTCTATGTCCACTTGGATGGTGGGGCTTGAACCTGGACTCAGTGCGCAGGCGCCGTTCACCTTCGGAGACCTTTGGCGTCTCCTTGTCCTCCGTACTGCGCAAGCACAGCACGGGGCGAACACTATCCGACGGGGGACAGAATTCGACACAACACCGGAACCCAGCTCAGTCTCTCAGTAAGCTGCCCTCTCCACAACCCAGCGCTCCAGTGGGGCAGAGCAGTCTCCAGGTCTCCGCTCACAGATCTGTGAGAACGGAGCGATTGGCAGTGTTTGACCGCTCGGTTTTCAGTGTTGGAGCTGGCAGGGGGCAGATGCAGCATCAGACCGATACTGCATCCAACTAGGTAAGTATGACTTTGAAAAAGACCCAATCCCCAAATAAAATGCATTAAAGTGGGGTGCCCCTAAAAAAAAAAAAATTAAAAGTCAGCAGCTACAAATACTGCAGCTGCTGACTTTTAATAATCGGACACTTACCTGTCCCAGAGTCCAGCGATGCGGGGGAACGAAGCCCCCCCCCCTTCGTTCTACGCTCCGCTCGCAGCGCCGTCATTCATACTGTGGGCACCCGGCCGTGGCTTCACAGCCGGGCACCCATGGCGCAGGACGCCGTGATACGCCGCACAGTCACCTGGGACACGTGACAGGTTCCAAATGACTGTGCGGCACGAGTGGGGAAGTGATGTCACCAGCCCGGGCAAGGAAAAAGGCAGACTACGAGGGACCCCCTAGCAACAGGTATTTAGGGGTGAGTAAACGTTTTTTTTCTTTTTTTTTTTTTTAAGAATTTTAAACACTTTTTCTTTTTTTGGTGGCAACACCACTTTAAGGTAAAAAAAGTAACTTCTGCCTTTGGAACCACTTTAAATTTATATAGTCTTGCCTGTCAGCGCGTCGGCCTCTTATTTTACTTTTGCTTTTCATTACCGATTGGCAAAACGTCACTTTTTTTTTTTTTTTTCTAAAGACGCCCAACAGGAGTTTGGTTGGACAAGAATTTAATGTTGGACCTGCTGACTTTTCCAGGAACGTAGATGTTTCAGATTCTCATAGCTTCCACCGAAATAAGTAAGAAAAAAAAAAAATAAAAAAAAATGAGCAGACCACCAGAGTTCTCTGGAATGTTCAAGAGCGATTGAATTTACCGGATAGCAAGCTAGAAAGTTTGCCACGCTGCCGTTAAAGTAGCTTGCTCAGTCTAGACGGGGGCTAAGAGCAAAACACGCATGGTGTGGACAGCAAGTCCTCCAGTGCCCGGGCAGTACATTAGTTGTAATAACACATCGCCAACTTAAACAAATAGATAATATTTTACTGTGGGGTGAAATTAGGTGCGCGACGGCCTCTTTTATCGCCCTGGCATACCGCTTGTATCTGCATCTTTATTCATAAAGTGCTTCGTTTGTTAAATACATTTACTGGTATCAGTGCTCTTTTTGTTTGACACATATTTGCTGTTAAAAGTTGCTTTACCGGACCCCCCGACCCCCCCCCCCCCCGGGCTGCGCCTTGCTCTCCTTGGGTCTGGGCTTTGGACTGATTCCAGAGTCATTAAAATGGCATAAAATCAAGAAGCCTTTTGTCTGGGCAACCCGGAGCCTTCCCGTTTCTGTGGAAATGTAACTTTCAACAAAACTTCGGAGCCAGAAATATATATGGAGCCACCTCGGAGACACTTGTGTTCACTATTGTAGAGGGTGAGTCTGGATTGGAATCTGGGCCAGGAGTTACTGCAGGTCAGGCTGGAAGACTCACAGAGGCAGGTCTCTGGTGCCCCCTCCCCCCCCCCCCGGTTCTGGAAGTTTGGAGAAATTTCTAGACACTAGAGGGCAGAGGCCAAGAAGGTTGATTTGCATACATAGGGGAGTTTGGCCAATCCCAAGGCAGGGTATCTGAACTCTGCTTTCAGTGTGATAATAAGCTCATGACATGTAAGGGAAAAAGCGTTTCCAATAGTTAAAAAAAATCCAAAACTCTATATTTTATTCCATATAAAATGAGGCTCAGCAGACACATTCTTTAAACTTAACATATCCCATATGACATAATTCACATGATCGCTGTATGTACAGTGAATCAGTAAACTCGTTTCCTGTTTATGCCTATCCACATCCCGACACGTTTCGTCTTTACTGAATTCCTCCAAGAGATTAAGACGCACCTTGCCAGAGATTCACCAGACTAATTCTTGACACTTAGCATATCACCTATGACATAATTCACATGACGGCTGTATGTACACAAACTTACTCTTTTTTTATGCCTATCCAAATCCCGACAAGTTTCGTCTTTACATCACTCTCCTGCAACACAGCACTCCTACATCTTCAGATCTGTTCATCCAATCAGCAGCCAGTATGACAGATTATATTGCATGGTTAAGGAGAGACGGTTGGCTACATATAGAGATTAAAGTGATTGTAAAGTCTTGTTTTTTTCCCCTATAAAAATAACAAACATGTTATACTTACCTCCTCTGTTTCAGTGGATTTGCACAGAGCAGCCTGGATCCTCCTCTTCTCGGGTCTTTCTTCTGTTCTACTGGTCCCTCCGTCCTGTTGAGTGCCCCCCACAGCAAGCAGCTTGCTATGGGGGCACCCAAGCTGAGTCACAGCTCTCTGTGTCCATTCAGACACGGAGTCTCGCCCTGGCCCCACCCCCTAGTTCCCCTGTTTGGCTAGCTGACTTTGATTGACAGCAGCCAGAGCCAATGGCGCTGCTGCTGTGTCTCAGACAATCAGGAAGGAGAATCTTGGGTGGCTGAGATTCTCGTGGACATCGCTGGACAGAGATGGCCCTCAGGTGAGTATGGGGGGGGGGGGGGGGGCTGCTGCACACAGAAGGCTTTTTATCTTAATGCATAGAATGCAAAAAACCTTATGACTTTACAACCCCTTTAAGTATAGACAATTGCTTTACAGTGGTGTCTGCTGGATAAAGAGAACTGATTGAGAAAAGATCTTTCAGCTAGGTGGTTCATCTTAAAGGGACTATGCACCTGTTAATCCTTTCAGTGTGCAGTATCTTAAAGCAACAGTACATCTCTTACCACTTTGTTACGTTGAAAGGGAATTTGTTGCTGCACAGTTGTCCAGAGACCCAACGCAGACTCCCGAGCTCTCCGGTGGACCAGTTTGGGACTTATATTACAGTTAACTTAGCAAGATAAAAAATAAGAATTGTTGCAATGCACTTATTGATGTCCTAATGCCATTATTGCGATTCTACTTGGACGTGTCGCTCTATTTCAGGGGTCTCTGGACTTTACAAAAAAAAAAAAAGAGTCCAGTTTACTGTCCTTCAAACTTTAGGGGGACCGGACTGTGGCCCTTGGGAGAAGGAAATGCCCTGTTTTCAGTGGACCTAAACAATACCCCATCATTGGTTTTAAGGGGAGTAATAGTGCCTCATCATTGGTATCAGTGGGAGGAATAGTGTCTCATCATTGGTGTCAGTAAAAGTGCCCCATCATTGGTGCCAGTCGGAGGAATAGTGCCCCATCATTGGTATCAGTGGGAGGACTAGTGCCCCATCATTGGTGTCAGTAGGATAAATAGTGTCCATTCATTGGTATCAATGGGAGCAATAGTGCCCCATCATTGGTATCAGTGGGAAAAATGGTGCCCCATCGTTGGTGTCAGTGGGAGGAATAATACCCCATCATTGGTTTTAAGGGGAGTAATAGTGCCCCATCATTGGTATCAGTGGGAAAAATAGTGTCTCATCATTGGTGTCAGTAAAAGTGTCCCATCATTGGTGCTAATCAGAGGAATAGTGTCCCCAATTAGTATCCATGGGAGAAATAGTCCCCCATTATTGGTGTCAGTGGGAGAAATAGTCCCCCATTATTGGTGTCAGTGGGAGGAATAGTTCCCCATCATTGGTATCAGTGAGAGGAATAGTGCCCCATCATTGGTTTTAGGGGAAGTAATAGTGTCTTATCATTAGTGTCAGTAAAAGTGCCCCATCATTTGTGTCAGTGGGAATAATAGTGCCCCATCGTTGGTATCAGTGGAAGGAATAGTGCCCCATCATTGGTGTCAGTTGGAGGAATATTGCCCCCATTAGTATCTATGGGAGAAATAGTGCCCCATCATTGGTAACAGCGGAAGGAATAGTGCCCCATCATTGGTAACAGTGGAAGGAATAGTGCCCCATCATTGGTAACAGCGGAAGGAATAGTGCCCCATCATTGGTAACAGCGGAAGGAATAGTTCCCCATCATTAGTGACAGTGGAAGAAATAGTGCCCCATCATTGGTAACAGTGGAAGGAAAAGTGCCCCATCTTTGGTAACAGTGGAAGGAATAGTGCCCCATCATTGGTAACAGTGGAAGGAATGGTGCCCCATCATGGGTAACAGTGGAAGGAATAGTGCCCCATCATGGGTAACAGTGGAAGGAATAGTGCCCCATCATTGGTAACAGTGGAAGGAATAGTGCCCCATCATTGGTAACAGTGGAAGGAATGGTGCCCCATCATTGGTAACAGTGGAAGGAATAGTGCCCCATCATGGGTAACAGTGGAAGGAATAGTGCCCCATCATTGGTAACAGTGGAAGGAATAGTGCCCCATCATTGGTAACAGTGGAAGGAATAGTGCCCCATCATTGGTAACAGTGGAAGGAATAGTGCCCCATCATTGGTAACAGTGGAAGGAATGGTGCCCCATCATGGGTAACAGTGGAAGGAATAGTGCCCCACTGTTTCTGATAGTGGGAATAATAATGCCCCAAGGACATTATAGGTAAAAGCAAGCAAAGGGCCACATCCGGCTCCCAGGCTGCAGTTTGGAGATCACTGCTCTATTACTCTTCTTTTCAGTATATAGCTTCCACTGAATATAGATGCTTAATATTTATCAATATCCAATTCACTGTGTTACGGAATTTCAGGGGTGTCACCAGTTATAGGTGGGGGCAGGGACCTTTTGGTTTGTTACTGGTGTCTCCGGACTCACTAACTTATCAAAGACAATTCTTAGCAGTGTGCTGTGTATACCTTATGGCTTGTACAGCCATCCTTATAACTTTAACGACATCCACTGCTTTTCCTTTACCGCTTCCTTTTTGCTTTTTCGGCCATGTCTTCCAGCAGAGGTGTTTATAACTGAACTCCAGCCAAACAGCTAAATACACACCGACCAGCCTTAAAATGAAGATCACTGCCAGGTTAAGGAAATAACATCGATTATTTTGTTACAATGGCATTTTAAAGTGGGTAGAATATATTACGCAGCAAGTGAACACGTTGTCCATGATGTTAATGTGTTGAAAGCAGAAAAAATGGGCATCCCAGTTTGTTTTGTATGGGACTGGGTAGACGACACAGCCAAAAGCGCCTACAATTGGCACATGGGCATCAGAAGTGGAGCATGGAGCAAGTGGAGCACGCAGTGGAGGAAGAAGGTGGTCTGGTCTGATGATGTTTTCTTCTACATCATGTGGATGGACGGGTGCGTGTGCGTCGCTTACCCGGGGAAGAGATGGCACCACGATGCAGTACGGGAAGAAGACAAGCCAGCAGAGGAAGGGAAGTGATGCTTTGGGCAACGTTCTGCTACAAAACCTTGGCTCCTGACATTTATGTGGATGTTACTTGACACGTACCACCTACCTTGTGGGTCACCAAATACACCTCTGGAAATGGTATTTCCTGATGGCAGTGGCCTCTTTCAGCAATATAATGTGTCCTGCCGCATTTGTAAAAATTATTCAAGAATGAGTTTGATGTGTTGACTTGGCCTACAAATTCTCCAGATTTCAATCCATTGAGCACCTGTTGGATGTACTAAAAAAAACAAGTCCGATCCATGGAGGCCCCACCTCCCAACTTACAGGACTTAAAGGTTCTGTTACCAACGGCTTGGTGCCAGACACCACAACGTACCTTCAGAGGTCTAGTGGCATGCCTTGACAGGCTGTCTTGACAGAAAAAGGAGGGCCTACTTAACATTTAGGCTGGGTTCACACCGCTGCGGCAGCGAGAACCGGATGTGATTCGCACCGCACTGCATGGCAAATCACATCCGATCTCTGTGCGATGCGAGTTCAGCCATACAGATAGTATGGCTGAATTCGCATCGCACCCGCCGCAAACTCGCACGGGACCCTTTTTTTGGTCCGCAGCAGAATCGGATCGCATGGGTGTTCACACCACGCGATCCGATTCCTGTCCGAGTTTGCAGATCGCACTGCGATATGCGGACTGATCTGGGGGTGTCATTAACATTTCACTGACACTCCCAGCAGTCCGCATTGGGCAGTGTGAACTGCCGGCGGGAGGCATGCGATGCGGGAAAAAGCCGCGGATTCACGGCGTTCCCGCATCGCTCCGGTGTGAACCTAGCCTTAAAGAGAAGTATGTTTTTTTTTCTCCCCAGAATTGTACTTACCTAGGTAGATGCAGCATTGGATCGACAGCCCTGTCCCCCAGTACCTCTACACTGAGAACTATAGTTACATAGTTAGTAAGGTTGAATAAAGACACCAGTCCATCCAGTTCAACCTTAGTGAGTGTCTACAATTGTCCCTATCCCTGTGCATTGCACCTCTCACATCAGTCCCTACCCTCAAGGAGCCCACAATCCAAGGTCCCCATTCATATACTAGGGGCCAATTTGGGACAGAAGCCAATTAACCTACCTGCATGTCTTTGGAGTGTGGGAGGAAACCCACGCAGGCACAGGGAGAACTTGCACACTCCAGGCAGGTAGTGTCATGGTTTGGATTCGAACACCGCCGATGGCTCAGTTCTCTCCACTCCACCCAAGCAGAGAGCTGCTGACTCTCAGTCAGCAGCTCTCCGCTCTGTGCCTCCCCATGCTCACTGGAGTGCTGAGCTGTGGAGGGGGGGGAGAGTGGACATCTCAGGCTCTCAGCGGCTCGCTGAGAGGCTGAGACGGGTATCAGTCCAGGCACCTGGAGGATCCAGACTTTGTTGTCGTAATGACGTGGAGCCTGGGCTGGTTCCTGTGGAGTCAGCAGAGAGTGGACTTCAGCCTACCCTCTGCTGAAAACGGGTCACAGGAGTGCAGAAAGGAATTGCAATCCTGTGATCCATAGTAGAAGCCCAGGCAAACAAGCTTAGGCTGGAAGCTTGGGCTACCACCACCATGTCTGACTGTTGGTATGATGATCTTGTTATGAAATGCTGTATTCGTTTTATGCCAGATGTAACAGGGCGCAAATCTTCCAAAAAGTTACATTTTTGGCTCATCAGTCCACAGAGTATTTTCCTAAAAGATGTTTTTTGGCCTTTGTGATCTTTTTGGTCAGCAGTGGCTTTGGCCTTGGAACTCTCCCATGGATGCCATTTTTGCCCAGTCTCTTTCTTATCATTGCATTGAATCATGAACACTTACCTGAGGCGAGTGAGGCCTGCAGCTCTTTAGATGTTGTTCTGGGTTCTTTTATGACCTCCTGGATGAGACATGGTCGTGCCCTTGGAGTCATTTTTGGAGGCCGGCCACTCCTGGGAAGGTTCACCTCTGTTCCAAGTTATCTCCATTTGTGGATAACGGCTCACCCCCGTGGTTCACTGGAGTTCCAAATCCTTAGACATGGCTTTGAAACCCTTCCTAGACCGATACATGGACATTACTTAGTTTCTAATCTGATTTTTTTTTTAGATTGTGGCATGATATGTGGCTTTTTGTGACCGATTAGCGCGCTTCACTTTGTCAGACAGCTTCTATTTATGTGATTTCTTGATTCAATAGGTCTGGCAGTAATCAGGCCTGGGTGCGGCAAGTCAAAGTTAACTCAGCTTTCCAAAAATTTTTGACTAATTACAGTTCATTTATGATTCAGCATGGGGGGGGGGGGCAATTACTTTTTTAAATAGGACCAGGCAGGTTTGAAAAGCTTTTTTCTCCCTTAATAAATGAAATAATAATTAAAAAACTGCATCTTGGATTTACTCGTGTTATCTTTGTGTAATATTAAAATTTGTTTGATGATCTGAAACATTTAAGTGTGAGAAATATGCAAAAAAAAGGGAAGGGGGCAAATACTTTTTCACAACACTGTACTTAAAGAGGAAGTAAACCCTGATGAGTTTACTTCCTCTTTGATTCCCTGCAAAGGTAAAGCATAATGGACTACTATGCATCGCATCGCATCGCATCGCATAGTAGTCCATTATGTGTCACTTACCTGACACAGGAGCCAGCGAAGTCACCGATGTCCCCTGTAGTCCGGAGCATCCATCTTCTCGGTGGGTCTCACTGCTCCGCTGCTGCCATTCGGCGAAGCCGCGATGACATCACTCCTACGCGTGCGCACGGGAGCCGCCACTCGTGGCATATCGCCGTTGACAGCGGCACGCTCGGTGCGCCTGCGCCACCGCTGTCTACGGCGCATGCGCCGTACACATCGGGGCCTGTATTTTGGCAAATATCTCCTAAACCGTCTAGGTTTAGGAGATAGTTCTTGGACCTACAGGTGAGCCTAAATCTAGGCTTACCTGTAGGTCAAAGTGGTTTGTAACGGTTTACAACCACTTTAAGCTAACGAGTAGATTTTTTTTTTGTCGCAACAATACCAAGTCCAGAATAGCTGAAAAAAAAAAAGCTTTCATAAACCTCCAGAAGACATTTAAAGCCAATTACGCCTTTTTAAATCACCAAAATAACATCCATTTTACATTCCCTGCTGTCCTAAGTACATTTTGCCAAAATTGGTGACATTTTGCGTCAATTTCGCATGTCACTGTAGGGAACAAGTACCGTATATACCTGGAATAAAATATAGTTTTTATATTTGCTTGAAAGCCAGCTTTTATTATGTTTTTCATGATAAAACACAAAGCTGTGCCGGGGGAGTCCTCTACAGCTTGGAAATAAGCATTTTTGTCTGATCAGAGATGTTCAAAACAGAAAGACAATACTAAAGAGAAAGCAAGCCACTTAGAAGTTGTCATTTACAATGCAAGATATTAATAAGGGAGTGAAAAACCCCTTTAGGTTTATTTACATAATTATGGGGGTTCTTCAAAAAGTTTCCACATTTTTAAGCACTTCCGGACTGCCCCACGCATATATATACTACGGCAGGGCAGCCTTTCAGCTTGAAATCATCTACCTGTACGTGATTTTTTTTTCTTTCTGCCGGCTGAGCCCGCACACACGTGCTGCCGGCAACCTGCTCCCACTGTGATTGGACACAGCGGGAGCCAATCAGCAGTTCTGACAGATCTGATGTTCGCTGGGACCCAGCGATCGTTTCCGAGGCAGAGAGAACGGCGGTCTGCCTATGTAAACAAGACAGATCAACGTTCTGTCAGAGAGAAAGAATGAGATCTTGTGTTTATGCTAAGCAGGAACATGGATCTCTCTCTTCCCCCAGTCAAAGCACCTCCCCCACACAGTTAGCAAGCACCCCCTGAGGACATATTTACCCCCTTGATCACCCCTGATGTTAACCCCTTCCCCGCCAGTGTCATTAGTACAGTGATGGTGCATTTATTTATTTTTTTGTTAGCACTGATCACTGTTTTGCTGTCACTGATGGCAACTGTGTCATTGTGCTTGATTGACCAGCAAACTCACCTGACCTAAACCCCATAGAGAATCTGTGGGGTATTGTGAAGAGGAAGATGAGAGACACCAGACCCAACACTGCAGATGAGCTGAAGGCCGCTATCAAAGCAACCTGGGCTTCCATAACACCTCAGCAGTGCCACAGGCTGATCACCTCCATGCCACGCCGTATTGATGCCGTAATTCATACAAAAGGAGCCCCGGCCAAGTATTGAGTGTATACTATACTGTACATGGACAGACTTTTCACTAAGCCAACATCTCTGTATTCCAAATCCTTTTTACTATTGGTCTTATTCTAGTTTTCTGAGATACTGAATCTTGGGTTTTCACTACCTGCAAGCCATAATCATCAAAATGTGTTAAGCATCCATACAAGGTTATATACTATACAAGGTTTTTAGTAATGAGAACGGTATCATTAGCAGTAATCAGCATGGATTCATGAAGAATCGTTCTTGCCAAACCAATCTACTAACCTTCTATGAGGAGGTGAGCTGCCATCTAGATAAAGGAAGGCCCCGTAGACGTGGTGTATCTAGATAAAGGAAGGCCCATAGACGTGGTGTAGCTAGATAAAGGAAGACCCGTAGACTTTGTGTATCTGGATAAAGGAAGGCCCGTAGACTTGGTATATTGGGATAAAGGAAGGCCCGTAGACGTGGTGTATCTAGATAAAGGAAGGCCCGTAGACTTGGTATATCGGGATAAAGGAAGGCCCGTAGACGTGGTGTATCTAGATAAAGGAAGGCCCGTAGACGTGGTGTATCTGGATAAAGGAAGGCCCGTAGATGTGGTGTATCTAGATAAAGGAAGGCCCGTAGACGTGGTGTATCTGGATAAAGGAAGGCCCGTAGACGTGGTGTATCTGGATAAAGCGAGGCCCGTAGACGTGGTGTATCTAGATAAAGGGAGGCCCGTAGACGTGGTGTATCTGGATAAAGGAAGGCCCGTAGACGTGGTGTATCTGGATAAAGGGAGGCCCATAGACGTGGTGTATCTGGATAAAGGAAGGCCCGTAGACGTGGTGTATCTGGATTTTGCAAAAGCATTTGACACAGTTCCCCATAAACATTTACTGTACAAAATAAGGTCCGTTGGCATGGACCATAGGGCGAGTACATGGATTGGAAACTGGCTACAAGGGCGAGTTCAGAGGGTGGTGATAAATGGGGAGTACTCGGAATGGTCAGGGGTGGGTAGTGGGGTCCCCCAGGGTTCTGTGCTGGGACCAATCCTAATTCATTTGTTCATAAATGACCTGGAGGATGGGGATGGGGTAAACAGTTCAATCTCTGTATTTGTGCACGATAGTAAACTAAGCAGGGCAATAACTTCTCCGTAGCATGTGGAAACCTTGCAAGAAGATCTGAATTGATCTGGTGGGCAACTACATGGCAAATGAGGTTCAATGCAGAAAAATGTAATATAATGCATTTGGGTAGCAAAAATCTGAATGCAATCTATAGACTGGGGGGAGAACCTCTGGGGGGATCTAGGATGCAAAAGGACCTGGGGGTCCTAGTAGATGAGAGGCTCAGCAATGCCAAGCTACTGTTAACAAAGCAAACAGAATATTGGCATTAAAAAGGGGATCCACTCCAGAGATAAAACGATAATTCTCCCGCTCTACAAGACTCTGGTCCGGCCGCACCTGGAGTATACTGTCCAGTTCTGGGCACCAGTCCTCAGAAAGGATGTATTGGAAATGGAGCGACTACAAAGAAGGGCAACAAAGCTGATAAAGGGTCTGGAGGATATTAGTTATGAGGAAAGGTTGCGAGCTCTGAACTTATTCTCTCTGGAGAAGAGACGCTTGAGAGGGGATATGATTTCATTATATAAATACCGGACTGGTGACCCCACAATATATAAATACCGGACTGGTGACCCCACAATATATAAATACCAGACTGGTGACCCCACAATATATAAATACCGGACTGGTGACCCCACAATATATAAATACCGGACTGGTGACCCCACAATAGGGAGAAACTTTTTTGCAAAAGGGAGTTTAACAAGACTCGTGACCACTCATTAAAATTAGAAGAAAAGAGGTTTTACCTTAAACTACGTAGAGGGTTCTTTAATGTAAGAGCGGCAAGGATGTGGAATTCTCTTCCACAGGCGGTGGTCTCAGCAGGGGGCATCAATAGTTTCAAGAAACTATTAGATAAGCACCTGAACGACTGCAACATACAGGGATATACAATGTAATACTGACATATAATCACACACGTAGGTTGGACTTGATGGACTTGTGTCTTTTTTTGACCTCGCCTACTATGTAACTATATAAAATATGAGTTTCACTTTTTGACTGAATTACTGAAATAAATTAACTTTTTGATGACAATAGTCTAATTTAATGAGATACACCTGTATAATATATAATACATTCTCTTGTTTTTTTCTTTTTTGTTTTTTTTTTGTTTTTGTATAATTACATAGTTACTATATATTATTTCATGATTTTTGGAGAAGCGCCTGAAACTTTTTTTTTTGGCATGCAGTGTTTACTAGTTTTGGAGGCAAGGTGCTTCCATATTTTCAGGGCTTTTGTCCTCTCCTTTTTCTTCTGTTGCAGCAATAAAAAAAAAAAAAATCCAGTCCAATCCTTTCCTACTCTATCCAAACCTAAAATGGCTTCACATACATTTTAAATATTTTAAAAAAACGAATAAAATGCAAAAAAAAAATTCTGATCACCATTACAAAACCTTTTCATGCGTTTTTTTTTTTTTTTTTTTTAGCTGGCAATAATGTTTGTAAGTTCATACAATGAGGATTTTTCTTTTCTTTTTTTTTTCTTTTTTTTTTAGAAGTTCATTGGCATGAAATAGGGACTCACCAGTATGTGCTGGACTTAACTTCTATCACCTAAGAACCATGCATGACTCCCCACCATAAATTATGTCTTGGAGGCTTTCCCGTGACCAATTATCCTCTGACACACCACTTGGAACCCAGTACAGTAGCTTACTATATGTGTACCTCTACCACAATAAGAAACAATATGTTTTCAATGACACAGTAAAAGGATTACTTCGCTTGCTTTCAAACTTTAGCCATAAATCAAATCTCCATTCACCCCCTGCCCAATCTCATATTCCCGGCGTTTCTCTGAACCGTTAATCTTTCAGAGATACTCCAAGATTTGCATTTTTTCGTTTTTTTTTGGTGGTTTGACTGTCTTACTTTTATTTTTATTTTACATGTTTTGTGTTTGCTGTCACAATCAATATATCAGATTTCCTCTTCTGAGTTGAAAGGATATCGTTTCTTAATTTTAGCTAAAGGTCTGTTCATTTTTGTGGCTTGCTTCAAATCCTAAGTTGTTGGCAGCAACTACTTACCGAAGGGGATCATGACGATCACATCATGGAGCCGTTCAATATAAGGCTGTCAGATGAATTATATACTCTACGTGATTGATCATCTTCTTTGTTATAAACAAAGCTGATCCGATTTCGTCTAAGGGGTTTGGGAGGAAAGGCATCATTTCTAAAAACGCTTCTACAGTGTTGTGCTGTATAAATGGCGCCGTTCTCTATCATAAATATAATTTTAGGTACATTTTCCGCATGCTGCACGGAAACAGCTAAAATTTCAGCAATAGGAATGGAGATTTATGCCCCGTACACATGAAATTCCGCCAGCAAAAGTCCGATGAGTCGGAAAATGCGACCGCGTGTACGCTCCTTCGGACTTTTGCTGGCGGAATTTCGGCCAGCAAAAGATTGAGAGCGTGTTCTCAATTTTTTCGGTCGGAAAAAGTTTCCGATCGGAAATTCCGATCGTCTGTACAAATTCCGACACGCAAAATTCCTACGCATGCCCGGAAACAATTCGAAGCATGCTCGGAAGCATTGAACTTAATTTTCTTGGCTCGTCGTAGTGTTGTACCTCACCGCGTTCTTGACGGTCGAAAGTTCAGAGAACTTTTGTGTGACCCGTGTGTATGCAAGCCAAGCTTGAGCGGAATTCCGTACACATGAGTGGCTCGTGTGTACGGGGCATTAGGCTCCATTTACACCTGAGAGTAGTGATTTACTGGCTTTTTTTGCACCTTTTTTTACAAGCAAGTTTAACTGCTTGCTGACCAGCCGCCATCATTATACAGCGGCAGGTTGGCATGGCTGTGAGAATCGCCGTAGGTGTACGTCAGCCGCTTTAAGTGCTATAGGGCGCAGCGCAAAGCCAGAACTGATGCACGTGGGTGGCGGCTGTTCCTAGTGATCAGGAACAGCGATCCCTCTCTTCCTCCAGTTAGTCCCCTCCTCCCACAGTTGGAAACACCTCCCTAGGACACACTTAACCCCTTGATCGTCTGTATCTTTGCTACCACTCGTTACCGACCTTTGGCTTGTTTACTGACTGTGTTTTTGCTTTTTGTGGCCCCCTAAACCTATACTAGTTTTCTAACCCCTGCAGTGCAGGAAGAGCATCAATGCAAGGGAGTGTTTTTCCTTTCCCTATAATTCAGCCTAAAAAATCTTCAGTATAATGCCCTGTACACACGGTCAGAAATTCCAATGGAAAAGGTTAGATCGGATTATATTGTCGGAAAATCCGATCGTATGTGGGCTCTATCGGACTTGGAAATTCTGACGGAAAAAAATTTGAGAGCAGGACCTCAAATTTTCCGACAACAAAATCTGATTGGACTTTTTCTGATTGTTTGTAGAGAATTCCGATCAGGCCAAGTGCCGTGCATGCTCAGATCAAATTACGAGACCAAAGCTACGAACGTTTATATTGTGAAATACTGTACTTAGAACTCCGTCTGACTATTTAGATGTTGAATTTTAAAAGCAGTGGCAAGCCTGCTGATCTCACAGGTTTGCTAATCGGACGGAAGTTGACTGCTTTTAAAATTCAACATCAAAACATTCACACGGAGCTCTAAGTACTGTATTTCACTATATAAACTCAGTTTACTGTTAAAATAAGTGTAAAATGCAAAACTCAGGTGGGTGTAACAAGATGTCCCCTTGCCTCCTTCTCAGTGTATCCTTACTGTGGAGGAGTGCGGGGTGTAGCAAGATGGCGGCAACGAAACATCACTTCCGTTACACATTCTTTTTTTTATAAATTATTTATTTAGCAAGGTAGCTCAAGCGGAAATACAGAAAACCCAACAGGGTACGATACATTAGCAGAACAAGCTGGACATCTCTATGTTCATTTTTTAGTTTTAACACAGTCATGAGAATACTTTACATGAAGTCTCCTAGTGGAATAGAGGTAGGATGTATGTCTAATGAGTAGGAGTTCTAGTTCAGTTTTCCGGCATGAGCCGTATTTTAAAAGAGTGATTAAGGAAATTGAGCTGGTTCTCACCGACCCCGAATGTCGATATCCGATATGCTAATATTGGATAGGACCAGAAAAGGAACAGAAGCAGAAGGTGCTGAAAAGACAGAAAGGAGGAAGAGAGAATGGGGGGGGGGATAGATGGGGAGGAGGGTAAAAGAAAAGAAAGGGAAAAAAGGGGGGGGGGGTATTCCCCTCAAGGGGGTTGGTTTACCAACTGTCCGTATTACTCGAAATAGATAAACTCATGGCAGAAGTACAATTTTTTGGAAAATTTCTCATTTAAGCCTTTTTTTCCGTGGCCACCAAGTACTCCATTGCGTGTATGTCCGCTACTCTTTTCAACCATGTAGCCACCGGGGGAGGCTGGGTCTGTTTCCAATACAGTGGGATGCAGCCTTTTGCTGCCGTGAGCAAGAATGGCCCGTTACACGTTCTGACGGGTCGCCTAATCTAATGAAACAAACGGGTGAGGGACCTGAGAAGAGGAGGATCGGGGGCCTCTCTGTGCAAAACCATTATACAGAGGAGGTAAGTATAACATGTTTGTTATTAAAAAAAAAAAAAAAGACTTTACAATCACTTTAATGGCTCCCACACAACAAGGCTTCCCTCAGTGGGCACCCAACAGTATCTGCCAACCCTCTCCTCCAATCCCTACACTGGCTCCCAATCACCCAGCGAATTAAATTCAAAATACTAACCACAACATACAAAGCCATTCACAACTCTGCCCCGAGCTACATCACCAATCTTGTCTCCAAATATCGCCCAAATCGTCCTCTCCGTTCTTCTCAAGACCTCCTACTCTCAAGCTCTCTCGTCTCCTCCTCCCATACTCGTCTCCAGGATTTCTCCAGAGCCTCTCGAATCCTCTGGAACTCGCTACCTCCACTGGTCCGGCTATCCCCCTACTCTTGCTACCTTCAGGCGATCCCTGAAAACTCATCTATTCAGGGAAGCCTATCACGTCTCCAACTAATCTTCTACCACTTCCATCATCTCATTCCCAACAGTTATAACCTTTTGTACCACCTACCCCACCCTATTAGATTGTAAGCTCTTCTGAGCAGGACCCTCTTAATCCTCTTGTATTTTATTGTATTGTAACGGTATTGTCTCCTTTTTATATTGTAAAGCGCTGCGTAAATTGCTGGCACTATATAAATCCTGAATAATAATAATAAACTTAAACCATAAGATTTCCAGAAGCGTACAGAGATACAGAAGCATTAGATCAAAATCAGATAAAAGAGTCTGAGATCATTTTAATTGTTGATAAAAAAAAAAGTAATATAAAAACACCCAACGTATTTTAGAGAAACACTTTTTCCCCTTTATCAGGTCTCAATATAGAATAAAACTTGGGTGGACTAGGATAAAACAGTGACTTCACAGATCCAGGGGCGGACTGACTATTCGGCCACTCAGGCACTGCCCGAGGGCCCCAGGCCACTGGGGGGCCCCAACAGGGTTGCCAGCCTCAGTAAAACCAGGGACAGTATGTAAGAATCTGTGTTTTTTTTTTTTTTTATATCTGTCTCTGAAATGTCCCTTACCGACATCCTTTTGGTCTAAAAATCCAGAGATTATAGCTGCCCCACCTCTCCAGTACCTTCTCAGCAAATAGAAACATGTCTGTGTATGCTGTGTGATTGTATACTGTGTGATTGTATACTGTGTGATTGTATACTGTGTGGCTCCATAATTTCTGATTGCCTGGGGGCCCGATAATCTCCTATTGCCCGGGGGCCCCATGAGTTGTCAGTCCGCCCTTGCATAGATCTATACTAAAACCAGTATTGAACTCTCCTGCATCCTGGAGAAAATCTTTTCCTTTGATTCTTCTCCTGGAAACACAACAAGAAGTGAGATAAAATCTCGCAAAGTAAGGAGAATTTCTCTTTAAGCCCTTGTACACACGGTCGGCCATTCCGACGGAAAATGTCCGATCAGACCATGTTGTCGGATAATCCGACCGTGTGTGGGTTCCATCGGACTGTTTCCGTCGTAATATCTGAACCAACAAAGTTTTAGAGCAGGGCTATAAAATTTTCCGACAACATGATCCGATCGGATTTTGTCCGATTGTGTGTAGAGAATTCCAATCGGACAAAATGCCACGCATGCTCAGATCAAATTCCTAGACCAAAGCTATTGGCTACTAGCCTGAACGTAGTCCCGTCGTAACGAAATAACGTCATCACGTTCTGAACGATCGGATTGTCCGACAACTTTGTCCCACCGTGTGTATGCAACAGTTTCGGACAAAATCCGTCGGACAAAATCCGTCGGATTTGGTTGTCAGAATGTCCGACCGTGTGTATAAGGGCTTAGACAGTTGTGACCAGATTTGCCCTCACCTCCTGTTCTGGTGACAACTGCAAAAATGTTGGCGTTTCCAATCACTTTGGATTTTCCCATACAGACAACAATAGAACCTTTGCAAGGATTCTTTAATAAATAAATAAATAATAAGAATAAAAAAAAAAAAAACGATACTTTTAATCACTCGCCATCTGCAGGTGTTTCATGCGGCAAGGAAAAGTTCACGAAAATAGAGCTCATTATGAATTAGGAACTTGGGTCTTGCCAAGATGTCATGCTTGGGTAGTATCGGGGGTTGGTGTAAGTGTAAAGGAATGCCAGCCTGCTCAGATTAATCCATTACCACATGGCAAAGTATCAAAATACTTCCCACTCGGCGTAAACCCGGAGAGGTGAGAAACAGAGGCCACTGCAGCCGCCTTCATGCTAAAATCCCAGAATTTACATCATATCGGAATTCGGAAAAAAATAAAAAACTGAAAGGGGGCGCCGAGGTCCGATCTCTCCGCTTCATTTGTCATGAAGTTTGTTTCCAAGGGGGTTATTACCCGACTTGGCATTGCCGACTCCATCATTACAGAAGGTTTGCAGGCCTCATTAACACTTCAGCGCTGATTTCAGGAAAAAGGAGCGCAGCAAGAAATGGAGTAGTCTGTGACACGTTCCAGGATTACCGTGAATTTTTGGATTAGCCTTACCTATAGCTCACTTTGTGTTTCTTTGCATCATCCTGTTAAAAAAGAACTTCATATTCTTATAGAAAACTTGAATTGAGTTTTAACTTTGTAATGTGCAAGTGTCATGCAGCAGCAGGCGCCGCTCGGTTCCTGTGTGCCATTTCAGTTTCCCTAATAAGCCCCGTGGTACTTCTGAATTTTACCTCATTAATGTGTAAATATGTAAAAATAAAAAGTCTATATATAAAATAAAGTAAAATTTACTACACCCACTATTGTTCTCTTTGAAAAAAAAGAAAGAAAAAGTTCCCCCGTGGGGTCCTTTGGGCGCCCTCTTTTCCTTTTGAAAAAAAAACTATTGTTCTCTTTAACCACTTCAGCCCCGGAAGGATTTATCCCCTCCCTGATGCGATTCGGCACCGCACGTCGCTTTAACTGACAATTGCGCGGTCGTGCGACGTGGCTCCCAAACAAAATTGATAACCTTTTTTTCCCACAAATAGAACTTTCTTTTGGTGGTATTTGATCACCTCTGCGGTTTTTATTTTTTTGTGCTATAAACAAAAAAAGAGCGACAATTTTGAAAAGAATACATTTTCTTTACTTTTTGCTATAATAAATATTCCCCAAAAATATATAAAAATATTTTTTTTCCCTCAGTTTAGGCCGATATGTATTCTTCTACATATTTTTGGTAAAAAAAAAAAAAAAACAATAAGCCTTTATTGATTGGTTTGCACAAACATTATAGCGCCTACAAAATAGGGGATAGTTTGATGGCATTTTTATTAATATTTTTTTTTTACTAGTAATCAGCGATTTTTATTGTGACTGCGACATTATGGTGGACACATTGGACAATTTTGACACATTTTTGGGACCATTGGCATTAATACAGCGATCAGTGCTATAAAATTGCATTGATTACTGTAAAAATTTCACTGGCAGTGAAGAGGTTAACCACTAGGGGGTGGGGAGCCGTTAAGTGTCTCCTAGGGGACTGTTTCTAACTGTCTGGGGGATGGGCTTTGTGTGGCATGGACACTGATCCGCGCTCCCGATGACAGGGAGCAGACGATCAGTGTCCTGTCATTAGGCAGAACGGGGAGATGCTGTTTACATCGGTATCTCCCCATTCTTGAGCTCCGTGACATGATCGTTGGTATCCCCGTTGCGATCGAGTCCGCAGGTTCTCACGAGCACGGTCACGGAGCACGGCGGGAAATTCAAAGTAACGTACGGGTACGTTACTTTGCCCAGCCGTGCCATTCTGCTGACGTATATATGCCAACAGCAGTCGGCAAGTGGTTAAAGAGACTCTGTCACTATGGCAGAAACCATGACATCAGACTGAGACAGAAGTACTGTTAAATCACACTAGTTTAATAATAAAAGTAAAAAGAACAAATGTAGTCAAAACACAGCCAAAGTTCAGTAACCGGAACGTATAGTCAGCCAAGCCAGAAGTCAGGGATCAATGTAGTGGAACAGCAAGCAGGATCTGGAGCCAGAAGGTATGTCAGCAAAGCTAGTCTTTAAAGCGGATATTCCCACAATTTTACAAGTTAAGCTCACTGGCTTCTAAATATAGCACAGAGTGCTCAATGGACCTTTTTTTTTTTTTTTCCGTACCTTGAGATATGTGGCTTGCCTGTGTTATGTCCCTGCGGCTGTGGGCGGGGATTCTGCTGGGATTTGCATCATTTCCTGTCCTCGCCGCACTGTCTCCTGGGATCTCGTGTCATTCATCCCAGGAGTCACTGCGGAGAGCCGCAGCGAAATCTCGTGGGATTTCAACTGACGCGACGCTTCACATCACAAGTGGGGGCGGGAACTTCCTAAGACGCCGCCTGTTGTGAAGATGTTTAAGTCACTCGGCGCGGGAACCAGCAAGGAATGCTGGTACATCTACTGTACTGAAACCAGGAAGTGATTGCTTGTGGGCTTCAAATGCTCATAAGAAAGATGAAAACTGCAGTATATTATATATATAAGTTGCGATTTTAAAGAAAAACGGATACGGATGGAGGAAAAGAACACTAAAAGTGAGTGTGACATTAGAAAGATTGGAATTTTAAATTGTAAAAAATAAATAAATCGGGAGTGCACATCCGCTTTAAACAGGAACGGAGGAGATAGTCTCTGTGATGTTGACCAAGGCGAAGGCAGAGCTCCTCTGGGCTGAAAAGCTTAAATAGGCAGGACTGACGAGCAGGATATCATCAACAGCTGAGTAACTATGGAGAGATAGGAGCTGGCAATTAGCCGACAGTTGAATGGGCAGCTCTTAGAAGGAAGTGCTGAGCCCAGCCCTGACACTCTATTGCTAGATTAAATAGTTATAAAGAAGACTTGCCCCCAATGAAAACCTTTTAAAGGTGTTACTTTAAAAGAACAAAAATAGCATTTAGCTCCTGAAGTCTGTGTTATTTCCTCTCTAAATTTGGAGATTTTCACTTAGGGGTGTACCTCAAAATCAGGGAGAGTTGGGATCTATGCTCTGATGGGGGACTGCTTAGTCCTTACACAGAATCCCTTTTTTTTGGCCTTCCGGTAGTCTCTCTGACGTCTTCTTATTCTGAAATAGGAAAGCATTGCTGGAAAACGAATGAACCATCAACTGCAAACTACAGCAATCCTATTCTAATCATCTCAAGTTGGGGGTAAACCAAGGCTGTATCAGCTTGCACAGCCATACGCCACAGTATAAATGAGTTAAATCGAAACTTTTGGACCATTAGCATATTGTATGGAGAGTATTCAATTACAAAGGCAAATTGTAAGATCAGCGAGGAAGTCTGTATCTGCTAAGAGGAGAGCCATTATAATCCCAACATCTTCCAGCAGACCTCACACAGTTACACCGAGGAGGAAGAAGGAAATCCACATCTTGGAAATCGACTTGTGTTTTTTATACTTAGACACATGTGTGTAACAAGCTGTATGAATAGACAATTTTTTTTCTTCTGGCCTTAGTATTATGTGATGGGAGACAGGTGACAAAACAATTCATGTAACCATAAGACCCTCCAGCAGCACCATATTACCCGCTAACAGTATCATTTTTACTGCACACATACCCATTCCTGATACCCATTCCTGATACCCATTCCATCCTGATACCCATTCCTGATACCCATTCCATCCTGATACCCATTCCTGATACCTATTCCTGATACCCATTCCTGATACCCATTCCATCCTGATACCCATTCCCGATGCCTATTCCTGATACCCATTCCTGATACCCATTCCATCCTGATACCCATTCCTGATACCTATTTCTGATACCCATTCCTGATACCCATTTCTGATACCCATTCCTGATACCTATTCCTGATACCCATTCCTGATACCCATTCCATCCTGATACCCATTCCTGATACCCATTCTATCCTGATACCCATTCCTGATACCCATTCCTGATACCCATTCCTGATACCTATTCCTGATACCCATTCCTGATACCCATTCCATCATGATACCCATTCCTGATACCTATTCCTGATACCCATTCCTGATACCCATTTCTGATACCCATTCCTGATACCCATTCCTGATACCTATTCCTGATACCCATTCCTGATACCCATTCTATCCTGATACCCATTCCTGATACCCATTCCCGATACCCATTCCATCCTGATACCCATTCCATCCTGATACCCATTCCTGATACCCATTCCTGATACCTATTCCCGATACCCATTCCTTATACCCATTCCCAATACCCATTCCTGATACCTATTACCGATACCCATTCCTGATACCTATTCCCGATACCCATTCCCGATACCCATTCCCGATACCCATTCCCGATACCCATTCCTGATACCCATTCCCGATACCCATTCCTGATACCTTTTCCTGATACCCATTCCCGATACCCATTCCTTATACCCATTCCCGATACCCATTCCTGATACCTATTACCGATACCCATTCCTGATACCTATTCCCGATACCCATTCCCGATACCCATTCCTGATACCCATTCCTGATACCCATTCCCGATACCCATTCCTGATACCTTTTCCTGATACCCATTCCCGATACCCATTCCTGATACCCATTCGCGATACCCATTCCCGATACCCATTCGCGATACCCATTCCCGGGGACTGTACTGGTCTGTGTTGGGTTGTATTGAACATAACAGGAGCTGGCTGTCCCTGTAGATTTCACTCAGAAACACTTTGGGGTTAATTTACTAAAAGCAAACAGACTGTTGCACTTTTGCAAGTGCAGCTGCTCCAGAGAGCTTAGTAAATGAGGGGAAGCTCTGCTGACTTCCATCATCCAATCATGTGCAAGCAAAAATGCTGTTATTTAATTTTCCTTGCATGTGATTGGACATTCTTTGCCAAGCGAAGCTTTACCTCATGTACTAAGCTCTGGAGCAACTGCACTCGCAATAGTGCACAGTCTATTTATATTTATCTAGTAAATCTACCCTTTTATCAACAAAAATTTTAACCACTTCCCGACCGACACACGACGATGTACGTCGGCAGAATGGCATGGACAGGCAAATTGGCGTACAAGTACGTCCATTAAAAATCGGGTGGGCCACGGCCAGTCGGAAACCCGCGGGTCCTGCGGACTCGATCGCCACGGGGATACCTGCAATCGTCTCACGGGGAGGGCTGTTTACATCATCTCCCCGTTCTGCCTAGCAACAAGTGACACTGATCTCTGCTCCCTGTGATTGGAGCAGAGATCAGTGATCTGTAAATCACAGCCACGCCCCCCCCCACCGTTAGAAACACGCCCCTAGGACACACTTAACCCCTTACACTGTCACCTCCTGGTTAACCCCTTCACTGCCAGTGTCATTTACACAGGAATCACTGCATTTGTATAGCACTGATTGCTGTTTAAATGACAATGGTCCCAAAAAATGTGTCATAAATGTCCGATGTGTCCGCCATAATGTCGCAGTCACAATAAAAATCGCTGATCGCTGCCATTACTAGTAAAAAAAAAAAATATTAATAAAAATGCCTTAAAACTATCCCCTATTTTGTAAACGCTATAACTTTTGCGCCAATCAATCAATAATCACTTATTGCGATTTTTTTTAGAAGAATACGTATCGGCCTAAACTGAGGAAAAAAAATGTTTTTTTATATATTTTTTGGGGATATTTATTATTGCAAAAAGTAAAAAATAATGCTTTTTTTTTCAAAATTGTTGCTCTTTCTTTGTTTATAGCGCAAAAAATAAAAACCGCAGAGGTGATCAAATACCACCAAAAGAAAGCTCTATTTGTGGGGAAAAAATACGTCAATTTTGTTTGCGAGCCACGTCGCACGACCGCGCAATTGTCAGTTAAAGCGTCGCAGTGCCGAATCGCAAAAAGTGCTCTTGTCTTAAGCCAGCAAAATGGTCCGGGGCTTAAGTGGTTAAACTCATTGGCAGAAGGAAACCATTTTTTAAAATATATATTATTTCTTTAAATTTTAGAATAGAGTATATAGAAAGAATACATATACAGTGAAACCTTGGTTTACGAGTAACGCGTTTAACGCAAGTGTTTTGAAAGACGGGCAACTTTTCTTTTTTTTTTATTCTGACTCGGTTTGCGAGCAGAATTCAAGCTAATGGGGTGTGCAGTACCGCATTTGGCCAGGGGTGCGGGGGGGGGGGGGCACTGAGGACCCTCAGAACGGTTCAGAGCCATTCGGAAATACTCGGATGCATTCAGAAATACTCGGAAACACTTGAGCCTTTCTGAGGCTTTCCGAGTTCAGCCGACCTGTCACTGAGTATTTCCGAGGCTCTCCAGTGCCCCCCCCAACCTCTGGCCACATGCGCTATTGCATGTAATAGAAGTCAATGCGGAACGAATTATCTTTGTTTCCATTGACTTCTGTTGGGAAACTCGCTTTGATATGCGAGTGCTTTGGACTACAAGCATTCTCCTGGAACAGATTATGATCGTAATCCAAGGTTTCACCATACCTATAATCTGATAAAAGTGGTGCGTAGCTCTAAACATAAAACATCTTGCCGCCTTAACCTCCGCAACATTTCCAGAAGTCGCCCCTTCCTGACTAACGACACCACAAAACAACTTATTCACTCCTTGGTTGTTTCCCAGCCTTGCCTACTGCAATTCTCTCCTCACTGGCCTACCTTTACACAGGCTACCCCCCCCCCTCCCTTCAATCTAGTATGAATGCTGCTGCAAGACTAATACACCTTACTAACCAATCCGTGACTGCTTCCTCTCTCTGCCTCTCCCTTCACTGGCTTCCCCTACCCCATCGTATAAATTTCAAAATATTAACCACAGCATACAAGGTCCATTCGCATCATCACCCCCAGCTACATCACCAACCTCATCTGCAGATATCGCCCAAATCGTCCCCTCCGCTCCTCCCAGGACCTCCTGCTCTCTAGCTCCCTTGTTACCTCCTCCCATGCTCGCCTTCAGGACTTCTCCAGAGCCTCTCCCATCCTCTGGAACTCCCTGCCCCAGTCTGTCCGCCTTTAGGCAATCCCTGAAAACTCACTTATTCAGGGAAGCCTATCCCACCTCCACCTAAGAACTGTACCCAAGCCACGTCCATCAGATCATCCCCCTCAGCTACTACCTTTTGTACCACCTCCCCCTCCCTTTAGATTGTAAGCTCCATTTGCAGGGCCCTCCCGTCCCTTCTGTATTGAACTTTCTTGTAATTGTGCTGTCCCCCCTCTACATTGTATATCGTTGCGCAAACTGTTGGCGCTACATAAATCCTGTAATATAATAATAATAATACAACTCTTGATGTAAAGGTTTGTTGGCCAACAGATACAGGACAATGACTTTGGGAGGGGGGGGGGAGGGGCTGAAGTGGTTAATGTTTTTAATGTCATACCTTATATTAGACACAGTGTTGTCATTATTTGTCCTCTGTGCTTGTCTATGCAATGCAGAAAAACAAAGCACATGCGTAAGATGAAGCGAATGTGCCGTATTAAATTGCATTCAATTACTGGGGAAAAATGTTCTCCCTAAGATCTCGTGAGACCTCAGGGAAGGATATGTTTTTCCCCCAACAGATGCCTGTAGTGTCATTGTGTGATGCGTGACATAAAGAGCATGACGTCATGCAGTTCTTCTCAAACATGTGCTGTATCATGGACATTTTTAAAATGGCGGCACAGGAAGGAGGGGGGGGGGTGCAAGTAGCACAGAGGCAGGGCAAAAAATAGTTAAGTATGAAGAAAAAATCACAACGATACAGGTAAGTGTGGTTGTTTATTTCCCCACTATCAGGGCAGGACTTAGGGTGGTGAGGGCCCCTGGGCTTGAGTCACTTTCGGGCCCTACCTTCTATACATTACCGTATTAATCGGTGTATAAGACGCGCCTCAAGTTTAGGAGAGAATTTTAACCACTTGCCGACCGCCTAACGCCGATGTACGTCGGCAGAATGGCACGGGCAGGCATAAGCACGTACATGTACGTGATTTGCCTCCCGCGGGTCGGGGGCCCGATCGGGCCCCCGCCCGGTGCCTGCGGCGGTCGG
The DNA here is from genome assembly GCF_037356315.1 of Lithobates pipiens. NCBI lineage: Eukaryota > Metazoa > Chordata > Amphibia > Anura > Ranidae > Lithobates > Lithobates pipiens. The sequence continues at coordinate 6,548,630 of NW_027507789.1, read as the reverse complement.
TTTTCGTTCGGGAGCGATCCCGGACGAGGGGACGGCCATTCATTCATGGCCACCCCCTCGCGATCGCTCCCGACGAATAGAAATCCCCGGTGACATCACTTCCTCTCCTGTAATGTAAACACAGGAGAGGAAGTGATGTATTCTCTCCTCCGTGTCGGTATTTTTCGTTCCGACACGGAGGAGAGCGGATCAGTGAGTTGCACCAACACATCCCACACACAGTAGAACATGCCAGGCACACTCACACCCCCCCTTTACCCCCCGATCACCCCCCCAATTACCCCTGCCCCCCAGTCACAGTGACACCAATGTCATTTTTTTTTTTTTTTTTTTTTTTTTTGCATTGGTGTCATTTGTGACTGTAATAACTGTTAGGGCAGTTAGAGTTAGCCCCCTTTAGTTCTAATGTACCCCCCTAACCCCCCCAATAAAGGTTTAACCCCGTGATCACCCCCCGTCGCCAGTGTCACTAAGGCTGGGTTCACATTGCAGCGGTTTATGAGAACGAATGTGATTCGCACCGCACTGCAGTGCAAATCACATCCGATCTCTGTGCGATTCGAGTTCAGCCATTCGCCGCACCCGCCGCACCCGCCACACCCGCCGCACCCGCCGCAAATTCGCACGGGACCCTTTTTTTGGCCCGCAGCAGAATCGGATCGCATGGGTGTTCACACCATGCGATCCGAGTTTGCAGATCGCACTGCGATATGCGAACTGATCTGGGGGTGTCAGTAACATTTCACTGACACTCCCAGCAGTTCGCATAGGGCAGTGTGAACTGCCGCCGGGAGGCATGCGATGCGGGAACCCGCCGCGGATTCGCGGCGTTTCCGCATCGCTCCAGTGTGAACCCAGCCTAATAAGCGATCATTTTTCTGATCGCCGTATTAGTGTCCCAGGTGACGCTAGTTAGGCAGGTAGGTATTTAGGTTCGCCGCAGCTTTTTATAGCGCCAGGGACCCCCATATACTACCGCATAAAGCCCCCTGATTGCCCCCTAGTTAACCCTTTCACCAGTGATCACCATATAACTGTTACAGGTGACGCTGGTTGGTTAGTTATTTTTTTATAGTTTCAGGGCACCCGCCATTTATTACCTAATAAAGGTTTAACCCCCTGATCACCCGGCGGGTGTCATTTGTGACTAATAACTGTTAGGGCAGTTAGGGTTAGCCCCCTTTAGTTCTAAGGTACCCCCCTAACCCCCCCAATAAAGGTTTAACCCCGTGATCACCCCCCGTCGCCAGTGTCACTAAGGCTGGGTTCAGATTGCAGCGGTTTGAGAACGGATGTGATTCGCACTGCAGTGCAAATCACATCCGATCTCTGTGCGATTCGAGTTCAGCCATTCGCCGCACCCGCCACACCCGCCGCACCCGCCGCAAATTCGCACGGGACCCTTTTTTTGGCCCGCAGCAGAATCGGATCGCATGGGTGTTCACACCATGCGATCCGAGTTTGCAGATCGCACTGCGATATGCGAACTGATCTGGGGGTGTCAGTAACATTTCACTGACACTCCCAGCAGTTCGCATAGGGCAGTGTGAACTGCCGCCGGGAGGCATGCGATGCGGGAACCCGCCGCGCATTCGTGGCGTTCCCGCATCGCTCCAGTGTGAACCCAGCCTAATAAGCGATCGTTTTTCTGATCGCTGTATTAGTGTCACAGGTGACGCTAGTTAGGCAAGTAGGTATTTAGGTTCGCCGCAGCTTTTTATAGCGCCAGGGACCCCCATATACTACCGCATAAAGCCCCCTGATTGCCCCCTAGTTAACCCTTTCACCAGTGATCACCATATAACTGTTACAGGTGACGCTGGTTGGTTAGTTATTTTTTTATAGTTTCAGGGCACCCGCCATTTATTACCTAGTCTCACTAGTGTACCCCTAAATTTAGGGGTGTCTACTTTCCAAAATGGGGTCATTTGGGGGGGGTTTGTGCCATCTTGGCATTTTATGGCCTTCAAAACTGTAACGCCCTTAGAAAGCCTGAAGGCGGTGCTTGGTTTTCGGGGCCCCGTACGCGGCTAGGCTCCCAAAAAGTCCCACATATGTGGTATCCCCGTACTCAGGAGAAGCAGCAGAATTTATTTTGGGGTGTCATTTCACATATGCCCATGGCATGCGTGAGCAATATATCATTTAGTGACAACTTTGTGAAAAAAAAAAAAAAAAAAAAAAAGTTTGTAATTTTCCCGCAACTTGTGGCAAAATATAAAATATTCCATGGACTCAACATGCCTCTCAGCAAATAGCTTGGGGTGTCTACTTTCTAAAATGGGGTCATTTGTGGGGGTTTTGTGCCATCTTGGCATTTTATGGCCTTCAAAACTGTAATAGGTAGTGAGGAGTGAAGTCAAATATTTACGCCCTTAGAAAGCCTGAAGGCGGTGCTTGGTTTTCGGGGCCCCGTACGCGGCTAGGCTCCCAAAAAGTCCCACATATGTGGTATCCCCGTACTCAGGAGAAGCAGCAGAATTTATTTTGGGGTGTCATTTCACATATGCCCATGGCATGTGTGAGCAATATATCATTTAGTGACAACTTTGTGAAAAAAAAAAAAAAAAAAAAAAAGTTTGTAATTTTCCCGCAACTTGTGGCAAAATATAAAATATTCCATGAACTCAACATGCCTCTCAGCAAATAGCTTGGGGTGTCTACTTTCTAAAATGGGGTCATTTGTGGGGGTTTTGTGCCATCTTGGCATTTTATGGCCTTCAAAACTGTAATAGGTAGTGAGAAGTGAACTCAAAAATTTACGCCCTTAGAAAGCCTGAAGGCGGTGCTTGGTTTTCGGGGCCCCGTACGCGGCTAGGCTCCCAAAAAGTCCCACATATGTGGTATCCCCGTACTCAGGAGAAGCAGCAGAATTTATTTTGGGGTGTCATTTCACATACGCCCATAGCATGTGTGAGCAATATATCATTTAGTGACAACTTTGTGTAAAAAAAAAAAAAAAATTTTTTTTTTGTCATTATTCAATCGCTTGAGGCAAAAAAATAAAATATTCAATGGGCTCAACATGCCTCTTATCAATTTCCTTAGGGGGTCTACTTTCCAAAATGGGGTCATTTGGGGGGGTTTTGTACTGCCCTGCCATTTTAGCACCTCAAGAAATGAGATAGGCAGTCGTAAACTAAAAGCTGCGTAAATTCCAGAAAACGTACCTTAGTTTGTAGATGTGACAACTTTTGCGCAAACCAATAAATATACAATTATTGACTTTTTTTTTACCAAAGACATGTGGCTGAATACATTTTGGCCTAAATGTATGACTAAAATTGAGTTTATTGGATTTTTCTAATAACAAAAAGTAGAAAATATCATTTTTTTTCAAAATTTGCGGTCTTTTTACGTTTATATCGCAAAAAATAAAAATCGCAGAGGCAATCAAATACCATCAAAAGAAAGCTCTATTTGTGGGAAGAAAAGGACGCAAATTTTGTTTGGGTACAACATTGCATGACCGCGCAATTACCAGTTAAAGCAGCGCAGTGCCAAAGTGTAAAAAGACCTCTGGTCATTTACCAGCAAAATGGTCCGGTCTGAAAGTGGTTAAGGAAAAAAACTTCTAGGAGGGAAGTTTAAGGAAAAAACGTACTTTTAAATGCCCATCAATTCAGCCTTATCACTGCCCATCTGCAGCCATGCCCGTCCATCTGCAGCCTTGTCCAGTGTCATTTGCAGCCTTGTCAGTGTAGCCTTGTCATTGCAGTCTTGATGTTTAAAAATGGCGCCTCCAAGATACAGAGCCCTGTGTATCTCGGCAGCTCTCGGGTCCTCTCGGCGGCTCTCAGGTCCTCTCGGCGGCTCTCAGTGGCTCTCGGGTCCTCTCGGCGGCTCTCAGGTCCTCTCGGCGGCTCTCAGTGGCTCTCGGTTCCTCTCGGCGGCTCTCGGTCCTCTCGCAGTCCCGAGCGGAGCCGAGAGTAGCCGAATGTACTCGGCTCGGCTCACAGTCACACCCAGTCCCTGTGTTATGTGCATCATAGGGCAGGACTGGGTGTGACTGTGAGTGGAGCCAAGCTTAGTACATTCGGCTATGTATCTCAATGTGGCCCCTATTGGGGGGGGGCCCATGGGCTTAAACCCAGTTAAGCCCAATGGTAAGTCCGGCCCTGCCCACTATTGATTGTTGACAGATTTATAGAGTAGGGACAGAGTGGAGGCGGAGGACCCTTTTAGGGTACAATACTAGGAAAGTAGGGTTGTTCGTGATTTGTGCATCAGTTAGCGTTGGCAAAGACATTACAATAGATGGCCAATCATTTTTAACTGGGAAGACTTTTTAATCGGTAATCTGATGAGAGGTTAGAAAAGTATCTGAACGTATAAAGAGAATCACACTTGGGGTTCCGGAGTCCGTGTGCTGTTGGGTTAAGAGTTCATCAAATTCTAATTTAATAAATGATCAGCTCCGTGGTCATAACCAAACTAAGCTTCATTTCCAAAACATCCTCCGCCCCATTTAAACTCACTAGAAGTCCTCTTCCCATACGGGCACCACAGTTTTCAAACCCCAAATCCTTCCTTAATCGTTTCAAAGGATCGGGCGTTGGTCAGTTTTGGACATATATTCAGTTCCTGAACTGGGGAGTGAAATCCTTATAGAGAAGCAATCTGACTTAAATGATTTTATTGTTTCAAAATGTGAAATGGGGACAACTAATACAACAAATTATACAGTTTTGTACTTTACAGATTTCATTTGTGTAGCTGGAACTCAGTATGAAATTCCATCTGGAATATATAAAAGAATGGAAATATGGTTGGTAGACTAAAAACATGCTGAGCTGTTATCACATACTTACAGGGGAAAGCAGCATGGAACCACTATAAATGAAAGACAATCTACAGACAGGAAGAAAGAAAGGCATTTCAAGCAGATATAATGAGAGCTGCTTACCTGCCGACTCCGTGTTTTATCCTTGGCTCTCAGTGCCATCTAAAAAGAGTGCGACACCATTTCCTAAATGTGCAGTTCTTTCTTATTCTGTCATAAACCAGCTTCCTGACTCTCGCCCTGAAATCTGTGTACTGTCTCAACACTATAAAAGATGGTGTCTGAAACATGAGACTGTCAGAGGCAGTAGCCCTACAGCACCATGTTTCCATCTCCATGTGTAACTGTAGGGATGGTGTTCTTGGGGTCGTAGTCACCATTTTTCATCCTCCAAACACGGCGAGTCGAGTTAATGCCAAAGAACTCAATTTTGGTCTCATCTGACCACAGCATTTTCTACCAATCCTTCTCTGAATCATTTAGATGTTCATTTAGATGTTCATTGGCAAGCTTCAGACGGGCCTGTACATGTCAAAAAAAAAAAAAAAGGATTTTGTTTACTTTACATATAATTAAATAAATTTTGGTATATGTAAAATACCCTCCCCCCACCACCCCTCAGTAAAGCCTTTTTTGTATTTTTGTACCATAAGCCGTGGTTGACCATTACCTTTTTGCTTTCTGGGGACTCTCTTGTCCCTCCCCTCTGTTTTCTCATAGGGCCTATACATGTGCCTTCTTGAGGAAGGGGGACCTTGCAGGATATCAATCCATGGCGGCGTATTGTGTTACCAACGGTTTGTTTGGTGACTGTGGTCCCAACTGCCTTGAGATCATTCCCAACAGGGCCGTCTTTAATATTGATTGGACCCTGGGCAAAACTTTTCTTGGGGCCCCCCCCACCCGTTCAATTTCACTCTACACCTGCTCTGAGACATACAATAAATAGCAGCTAGACTCAAATTCAGTTTACTGAATCAGATCAGGCACCTATTGCAATTGGTTGCCAGTGCTTACAGTGTATCATTACCGCTCACTGACTGGTTGCCAAAGGTACAGCACGCATTACGCCTCACTGATTAGTTGCAGGAGGTACAGCACATGATTTCTGCTTGTTGATTGGTTGCTAGAGATTACTGTGGGGCATGATATACATATCAATGCTGCTGGCCACTGCAATTTACATATGAAGGTCACCACGATTTATATATGAATGGCAGTATTTACATGTAAACACAGGGTCTACATGGGAGTCATCTGTACACAACAATAGGGCAGAGCTGGGCAGCATTAGTAGCAGCATTTCACACTGAGCTATCAGGACACAGCACAGGACTAAACCCTCAAGGGACAAGGGAATTTATACTGGGATAGTTGGCAAGTATGAGGCATCTGATTTGGGCCCCACAACAATGGCAGGGCCCAGGGCAGCTGCCCCATTTTGCCCTGCCTTAAAAACGGCCCTGATTCCCAAGCTCCTCCCATGTAGTTTTGGGCTGATCCCTCACTTTTCTCATGATCATCCTCACCTAGGATGACCACATTTCCAAACTGCCATTCAGGGACACCCCCCCCCCCCCAGCGTGCACGCCCTCGTGCCAGCAGAAAGAAAACTGATTTTTGATACTTTTTTTTTGACAATTTTTGTAAAAACAAAAGCAAACAGTGGTCACCAGTTTTTTTTTTTTAAACTTCTTTATTTTTATTAAATTTTCAACCGCTTACATAACAGCAATAAAGATGTACATAGCACTCTAAAACCACCATCTCTACCGAGACTAAAAAAAAAGAATGAAAAAGAAAAAGAAGCGATGCACATCGTTCAAATTATTGCACCCCTACCCATTAAGCCAACCCAGTACTCCCAACCTACCCCACCCCCCAATACACACTGCTCACGTCGAACACTCCAGCCAAGGTACACTTGACTGGTTAGGAGGGAAAGGGAGATGACGGGGACAAGAGGGGAGGCAGGGGGGGGGGGGTAAATCAACGGGAAGGGGAAGCAGGACAACCCGCAACCTCCCCCGCGCCCCCCACCTACACCAACCAGGGAGTAGCCCCTCTCGTTTAGCCATGGGCTCCATAACTCCCCAAATTTCCTTAAGTTACCCTGCTTTATATACACCACTCTCTCACACCAAATTGTAGAGTCCATGGCACTGACCCATGATTCAAGTGCAGGGGGGTTTTTGGCTTGCCAATTGTGGTCACCAGTTTAGACAGATGGTATACATTCTCTACATATATATTTCGTATTACCCCCACTCAGCCTCATTTTTTTGTTGCCCTCATTTGTCTGCTTCATTTTTTATTGCCGCCACTTGTCAGCCTCATTTTATTGCCCCCCACCTGTCAGCTTAATTTTTTATTGTCCCCACTTGTTAGCCTCATTTTTTTATTGCCCCCCCCACTTGTCAGCCTCATTTTTTATAGCCCCCCCCAGGGCAGGGCTCCACTTTGTCAGCCTCATTTATTACTGTACTGTCCCCAGCCCCAGTGCCCAGACTTGTCATCTGACCTGCTCCAATCAGGTTCCATTTGCTCACCTTTTAAGGGCAGCACTGGGTAAAGGCCTTGCTCTCCTCGGCCTTGCTCTGAGACTGTGCGAATGTGACGTCACTGGTTGCTAGACACCGGGCGGGATGGCCCTAGCAATCAGTTTAGCAATATTCTATTAGGGTGACTATGTGTCCTCATTTCATACAATACAGTGTCCCGGAATAAAGGTGCCCGGGACACGGGACACAAATGCGAATTTGCGGGACAATCTCGGGCAATCCGGGACACGTGGGCACCCTAACCTCACCCCATGTGGCGAAGTCTTGCATGGAGCTCCAGACCAAAGGCAATTGATGGTTATATTTGTATTTCTTACATTTGGGAACAATCGCTCCAACAGTCATCTCCTTTTCACCAAGCTTCTTGCTGGAAAACTCTTGAACCCCTCATGTTGCTATGGCCATTGTATATCATATTGTTTACTGCATTAAAACGACTTGGTCTTTTAATAAGCAAAGATGTAAAGAACAGTCTGTGGGCACCGATAGAGTGTAAAATATTAAAATCAGCTCATTCTCCCGGTTTGGATACATCGATGATGGCAACTTTCAAGATAATTTTCATTTCCAATTAAACAGCTTCACTTCATCCAATGTTTAATGCTGTTCAGTGCATTAATTTCCATGTATTACGGGCTGAATGCTAAACAGCCGCTAAAATCTATACATTTTTTATTTTTATTTTTTACGGCTATTGCTGAAATCCATCTCTTATACTGGAGCTCAACCAGCAATATTTTATGCATTCGACATGTAAGCAAATGCCATTATCCAAAATATGTTAACCTAATTAGAATGAGCTTGCCAAGCACAACTGGGATTGTATCAGATAAGTTGTTTAGAAATCAACAACAGGATGGCTTATCAGTTTTAAACGCCAAAAGGCATTGTGAGCGCTTTATGGTTCCAGTTTGGTTCATTCATATTTTAGAGTGGACCCAATTCCTAAATAAAGTTTTTTGGCAACCATTTTTTTTTTTTTTATGCAAAGCTTTATTCATGAAACATATTACTTATTGATACAATGCCAACTAGTAATAAAAAAGATTACAAAGATAAACTTATGTCACCAGTGTGTACCAGAGAAATGGACCGTTTAAGGCCGTGGTCCTTAACCACTTCAGGATTTACTGCCCCCTTCATGACTATGCCATTCTTTGCAATACAGCCCTTGCTTTACTTTAAAGAGGGAGTCCGCCGGGAGTCCGCGTTTTTTTTTTAAAAGCCAGCTGCTGACTTTTAAAATAGTGACACTTACCTGTCCAGCGCGCCCGCGATGTCGGCACCCGAAGCCGATCTCTCGATTGTCTCTCGGGTGCTGCCGCCTCCATCTTAAGTATGGGAATCAGGAAGTGGAGCCTTTCGGCTTCATTTCCCGGTTCCCTACTGCGCATGCGCGAGTCGCGCTGCGCAATAAGGATGGACCCGCTGCCTCTGGGATTGGTGTGTTTCCCAGCAGGCAGCGAGGGACTTTCGGAAAGGGGCGTAATCTACGCCCCTTTCCGCAGAGAGCTATCCCGGAAGTGGGTGCAGATACCTGTACTGTACAGTTACCTGCACCCCCCTCCCCCCCTGAAAGGTGCCAATTGTGGCGCCAGAGGGGGGGAGGGTTCCAATGAGCGGAAGGTCCACTTTAGGGTGGACCTCCACTTCAGGAAGTGGAGCCTTTCGGCTTCATTTCCCAGTTCCCTACTGCGCATGCGCGAGTCGTGCTGCGCAATAAGGATGGACCCGCTGCCTCTGGGATCTGTGTGTTTCCCAGCAGGCAGCGAGGGGACTTTCGGAAAGGGGCATAATCTACGCCCCTTTCCGCAGAGAGCTATCCCGGAAGTGGGTGCAGATACCTGTACTGTACAGGTACCTGCACCCCCCTCCCCCCTGAAAGGTGCCAATTGTGGCGCCGGAGGGGGGGAGGGTTCCGATGAGCGGAAGGTCCACTTTAGGGTGGACCTCCACTTTAACTGACAATTGTGCGGTCGTGTGACACTGTATCCAAAAAAAATGGATGTCCTTTTTTTCCACAAATAGAGCTTTCTTTTGGGTGGTATTTGATCACCTCTGCGGTTTTTATTTTTTGTGCTATAAACAAAAGAACACTGTAATTGACACGTGGTGTTTTGCATCTTTGAAAATTGATTCTATAGATGGACTCTTTTTGAGGACTGCTATATATGGACGCATCTAAATGTTCATTTATATGTATTTTTTATGTAGGTTTTTTTTCACAGTTTTCTGCAATTTTTCAATTTATACACATTTTCATATATTTACGATTGAGTATGTTTAATATGGGCTATTGGTAGTCACATTTGTTATGATTGCTTAATTTGGTTGCACTTTACATGATATAAAGAGAAGATGATATAAACACAGCATGTAAAGCCGACAATCGTGTTAGTTCTGTAGGGCAGCAGCGGGTGACGTCATGCGTAGCTCCTCCCCTGTACGCCTTACGTTTAATCAGAACTTCAACGTCACCGGACTCCTCCCCCCTTCCCTTCGTTGGCAGACGGAGGCACTTGGGGAAGGGGGGAGGAGTCCGGTGACGTCGATGTTCCGTGACGTCACCGGATCTCAGATGGAACTCCCTGAAGATCCGGAAGCCGGTGGAGAGATGAGTACCAATCAAAAGAATATTGATAGATCAAAAGAAATTAATCGATTAATCGAGGAATTAATCTTTAATTTCCATAGCTCTAATTCTGCTACATATTTTTTGGTTAAAAAAAAAAAATCCCAGTAAGCAAATGTTGATTGATTTGCACAAAAGTTATAGTGTCTACAAACTATGGGATATACAGTATTTCTGTAATTTTTATTTATCTTTTTTTTTTACTAGTAATGACAGCAATCATTGACTTATAGCGGGACTGCGACATTGCGGCGTACAAATCAGACATTAAGGGGTTTATTTATTATTATATTTATAAGTAAGAGAGTGCAAAATGTGTCACAATTCTACATAGAAACCAATCAGCTTCCAGGCTTTATTGCCAAAGCTTAAATTGAACAGGTTGAGGTTAGAAGCTGATTGGTTTCTATGCAGAAATGTGACTAATTTTTCAGTCTTTAGCTTTAGTAAATAAACCCCTAAGTGACACTTTTGACACCTTCTAGGGGACCAGTGACACTAATACAATGATCAGTGCTAAAAATATGCACTGTCACTGTAGTAATGATACTGGCAGCAAAGGGGTTAACATCAGGGGCGATCAAAGGGATAAATGTGTGCCTTAAATGTGCTTACTCACTGTGGGGGAGGTGCTTGTACTATAGCAGGGGTAGGGAACCTATGGCTCTCGAGCCAGATGTGGCTCTTTTGATGGCTGCATCTGGCTCTCACCTCTCAATCTGCGGATTGCGTGGTGTGCCGATCCGTGGATTGAGCCCATAGGAAAGGCCGCAGCTTCGGCCTAGCTCCGAAGCTGCGGCCATCTTGGTACACCCGGCGGCGGGCCTAGGTCAGCAGCACGCTGACGTCATCATCACCCGCCTCAACTGCTCGTGGATCTGCCTGCCTGTGTAGTGGTAAGCAAGCAGACAATCGTAGGGGAGATGTGGATATTACAGTGGGAGAGATGACGTGGATATTACAGTTATAATAGAAATTAGTAGATTAATCGATTAAAAAAAAAAATTTGTTTTAAACATATTGTATGGCTCTCGCGGAATTACATTTCAAAATATGTGGCGTTCATGGCTCTCTCAGCCAAAAAGGTTCCCTAGCCCTGTACTATAGGAAGGCAGAGAGCCATGTTCCCGCTTTTGCAGAAACACGGGATCACTACCTTCCCTACTGACAGAACGGCGATCTGCCTTGTTTACATAGGAAGACTGCCGTTCTGCCTCTGTCCTGAACGATCAGCGGGTCCCAGCGGACATCGAGTCCACTGGACCTGCCGATTGGCTCCCGCTGTGTCCAATCACAGTAGGAATGGGTCGCCGGTGGTGCATGTGCGCGCCCCAGACTCAGTAGTGCAGCATCATGTACTACTGCACAGGAGAGCTGCCTTATATATACAGTATACAGTCGGCAAGCTCTAAGAAAATGATAAAAATTTTACATGGTTACAGTGTATGTAGTATGACGGCGCAATTGTCATTCAAAGTGTGACAGCGCTGAAAGCCGAAAAATGGCCTGGGCAGGAAGGGGGTGAAAGTGCCTGGTATTGAGGTGGTTGAAGTGTTATATGACACGGTGGCTGCATTCCTTTTCTTTTTTCAGGGTTTTTTTTTTCTGTATTTGACACACTGTCCTAGGTTTTCTGTCTTTGACACGGTTTTATCTCTTAGGTGCTTAAAATGACTCAAGTCGCTCCGACTTAGAAAAAAGGTTCCTGTACTATTTTTGGGGCGACTTCAGGCGACTTGCATTGACTTCTATACAGAAGTCGTTTTGCAAGTCGCCGCTGAAGTCGGGTGCAGGTCCCGTCAGTGAGTCGCGCTGCAAGTCGTGCCGCCCCTGTGTGAACCGAGCCTTAGGTAAATAGTAAAGAGAAATATTCCTGCACCAGATCAGAGATTGCTAGCTAACGTACTGCTGCACGCACTGAGGGAAATATCTGAACCCCCTGAGAAACAAGGATAAAAGAGTAGTACAGCGCACCACTACTCTTTTATCCAAAGTGCAGCCTTGTAAAGAGTGAGCCATTGATTGCTCCAGAATACTGTACCTCATGAATGTACCTTATGTGATTACTATAGAACAGGGATCTCCAAACTTTCTAAACAAAGGGCCAGTCCTTCAGACTTTGGCGGGGTGGGGGGGCAGTCTCTGGCCATTGGGAGTTCAAATGCTCCCGTCACCAGTGCAAAAAAAAAACAAAGCCCCATCAATGGTGTCAGTGGGAGGAATAGTACCCCATCGTTGGTGTCCTTCAGGCCAGTTGTTGGTGTAATTGTGCCCCATTGTTGGTGTTAATGGGGAAGAATTGTGCCCCTTCATTGGTGTAAGTTGGGTGAAATCATGCCTTCATGGAAGAGTGGCAAGAAGAAAGACATTGTTGAAAGAAAGCCATAAGAAGTCCCTATTGCAGTTTGCGAGAAGCCATGTGGGGGACACAGCAAACATGTGGAAAAAGGTGATCTGGTCAGATGAGACCAAAATGTCATTGTTGTTGGCCGAAAAGCAAAGCGCTATGTGTGTGTGGGGGGGAACTAACACCGCACATCACCCTGAACACACCATCCCCACCGTGAGACATGGTGGTGGCAACATCATGTGGTGGGGATGGTTTTCTTCAGCAGGGACAGGGAAGCTGGTCAGAGTTGATGGGAAGATGGATGGAGACAAATACAGGACAATCTTATGCCGCGTACACACAATCTAATTGTCCGGCGTACTTAGTCTGCCGAAAAGCATTTCACCGGACAATTCGATCGTGTGTGGGCTTCAGCGGACTTTCTCAGCGTAAAGTCCGGCGGACTTAGAAAGTATTTTTGCAGTCCAATCTTTCTTGGGTTTCAGCGGACAATACGTTCGTCAGTATGCTAGTCCGGCGGACTAAGAATGACGCATGCTCAGAAGCAAGTACGAAAAGGAAGCTATTGGCTACTGGCTATTGAACTTCCTTTTTGTAGTCCCGTCGTACGTGCTGTACGTCATCGTGCTAGCAAACGCCGGACTTTCTGTGTGTCCGTGTGTGGCCAAGTCCGTTCGGTAGAAAGTCCGCCGGACTATCCCTCGGATAGTTTGCCGGACTAAGTACGCCGGACAATTTGATCGTGTGTACGTGGCATTAGAAGAAAACCTGTTAGAGTCTGCAAAAGACTTGAGACCGGGGCGGAGGTTCACCTTCCAGCAGGACAACGACGTGAAACATCCAGCCAGAGCTACAATGGAATGGTTTACATCAAAGCATATTCATGTGTTAGAATGACCCAGTCACAGTCCTGACCTAAATCCCATTGAGAATCTGTGGCAAGACTTGAAAATTGCTGATCACAGACGCTCTCCATCCAATCTGACAGAGCTTGAGATATTTTACAAAGAAGAAGAATGGGCAGAAACGTCCCTCTCTAGATGTGCAAAGCTGGTAGAGACTCCCCCAAAAAGACTTGCAGCTGTAATTGCAGCGAAAGGGGGTTCTACAAACACAGGGGGGCGCCATACAAATGCACGCTACACTTTTTACATATTTATTTGTAAAAAAAAATTGAAAACCATTTATAATTTTCCTTCCATTTCACAATTATGTGACACAAGTTGATGGACTTTTTTCAACCTCACCTACTATGTAACTTTGTATTCACACCCCTTGACATTTTCCACATTTTGTCATGTTACAACCAAAAAAAAAAACGTAAATGTATTTTATTGGGGATTTTATGTGATAGAACATAAAATCCCAATAAAATACATTTACGTTTTTTTTGGTTGTAACATGACAAAATGTGGAAAATGTCAAGGGGTGTGAATACTTTTTCAAGGCACTGTATAGCAACGCATGTTTAAACTGGCCAACTGCATAAAAGTAGTCCCTCTATGGCCATGTCCCTACTCTGCTCTGGATATAGTGCCAATATGAAGCAGGTAGATACAAGTTGAAGGATTACTAGTCACCTGACCTCTCCACTATAGTAAAAAAGTGAAGGCCACGTGAAGGCAGAGAGCCCAATTAAGTAGCTCGGGAATTTAGAAACAGGACAGTATTTGAAAACCTAAATAGAAATTGCATAAAAATCGGAATGTGGCAAATCATGCAAAGAGGAACATTATTGAAACAAAGATTCTGGAGGAGAAAGTACAAAATGCAGCTTGAGTCAATTAGGCAGCACTGGACGGTTTCCGTTCTCTCCCTGTGAATGTAGCTACTTAAACCTGTCAGCTTCATTCAGACATATTTTGACATCCAGGATACGTTGTTAATTTCAGAACCCATCTATTTTCCTGGCCGTCATTGAAGTGCTGACTACATTATGCTTGATTGCTATTTTTGGATGGCTTGCTCGCCGCTGAAAATGGCAGAAACCATTATTTTGAAACTGGCTACATTTGGACAGAACCCACGGCTTTCTCTTCCTTTATACTGACTAAAATTCGTAAAAGCTTGCAGCTGGATTTCATATCTAAGTTTTCTTAAAACATTTAACGTTGGATAAAGTATCGACTTATTAACTAGTTACATAAAATAAAATAAATGGATTTGATGGCTATGTGTTCATAAAAATTAAGATACTTAATTATGTCATCTCTAGTGAATGGAAAGGATGCATTCTTTAGTATATGAAGAGTCTCAGTGATGTCACTGGTCTCTAGTGATTGGATAGGCTGTGTTATCATAATTATGAAGTGTATCGTGATGTCACTGGTCTCTAGTGATTGGATAGGCTGTATTCTCATGAATATGAAGGGTCTTGGTGATGTCACTGGTCTCTAGTGATTGGATAGGCTGTATTCTCATGAATATGAATGGTCTTGGTGATGTCACTGGTCTCTAGTGATTGGATAGGCTGTGTTCTCATGAATATGAAGGGTCTCTGTGATGTCACTGGACTCTAGTGATTGGATAGGCTGTGTTCTCATGAATATGAAGGGTCTCTGTGATGTCACTGGTCTCTAGTGATTGGATAGGCTGTATTCTCATGAATATGAAGGGTCTCAGTGATGTCACTGGTCTCTAGTGATTGGATAGGCTGTGTTCTCGTGAATATGAAGAGTCTCGGTGATGTCACTGGTCTCTAGTGATTGGATAGGCTGTGTTCTCGTGAATATGAAGAGTCTCGGTGATGTCACTGGTCTCTAGTGATTGGATAGGCTGCGTTCTCATGAATATGAAGGGTCTCGGTGATGTCACTGGTCTCTAGTGATTGGATAGGCTGTGTTCTCATGAATATGAAGGGTCTCGGTGATGTCACTGGTCTCTAGTGATCGGATAGGCTGTGTTCTCATGAATATGAAGGGTCTCGGTGATGTCACTGGTCTCTAGTGATTGGATAGGTTGTGTTCTCATGAATATGAAGGGTCTCTGTGATGTCACTGGTCTCTAGTGATTGGATAGGCTGTGTTCTCATGAATATGAAGGGTCTCGGTGATGTCACTGGTCTCTAGTGATTGGATAGGCTGTGTTTCTCATGAATATGAAGGGTCTCTGTGATGTCACTGGTCTCTAGTGATTGGATAGGCTGTGTTCTCATGAATATGAAGGGTCTCGGTGATGTCACTGGTCTCTAGTGATTGGATAGGCTGTGTTCTCATGAATATGAAGGGTCTCGGTGATGTCACTGGTCTCTAGTGATTGGATAGGCTGTGTTCTCATGGATATGAAGCTTCTTTGTGATGTTATGTTATAACTAGGCTCAAGTGAATGTATATTCTGCATTCTCCCAAACATCTATGCGATATCCTTGGTAGTGTCTTAACAAACTGTGTTGTCTTAAAAACATTTAGGCAAACAAAATGGCTGTAATTACTCTGGGCGAGCACAAGGCGTTCTTTGAAATACTTTGTATCAGGAAGACATGATAAATGTTTTTTTTTTTTTCTCCCATGGCAGTTACAGTATTCCATTACCGCTCCATATAGATACGCTGGACATCAACAACACATACGCAAATGCTGACTTCTAATGCGAGGAATGAGCTGAGAAATCTTTAATATTAATGGTTTAGGTCAGCTGGCTTTGAATCATCGCATTT
Source organism: Lithobates pipiens (assembly GCF_037356315.1). NCBI lineage: Eukaryota > Metazoa > Chordata > Amphibia > Anura > Ranidae > Lithobates > Lithobates pipiens. The sequence goes on along the minus strand of NW_027507789.1, from coordinate 6,532,649 downwards.
GAGCTCCGGTGTAATTAGAGTAGGTTGTCTGTGCGCTCGCAGCTGCATTAAGTTTTTGACAAGCCAAGCACGAACATCTTGGTGCCGGCTGATTTTTGAAGCTGGGCCTTGAAGTGTGTCTGATGGGAGCCTGTTCCCGTCAGAATCTGGTTCAAACAGCAACTGAATTTACATTAGTCATCAGCTACTCCCTCTTTTAAGTATTTAAAGGACACTGATTCTGTCTGTTAGAAGAAACTTCCACTTAAAGTTATTAGAGTAGTTGTGAGGGAGGAAAGAGATGAGCAAAGACTTTATGTAACAATATGTTTAACCTTTTCCTACAGGAGGATAAAGTTGCTGAATTAACACAGCTGCATTTTTAGATTGTAAGCTCTAACGAGCAGGGCCCACCTGTATCCGCTTGCCAAGCGTATACTGTTTATATACGGTGGCAAGGTAGAGTTGCCACCTCATCCCTTTAAACCCGAACACATATGAATTACACAGGTTCTGTGGCTGATTAAGGTGGTAATTAAAGAGGAAGTAAACCCTGATGAGTTTACTTCCTCTTTTATTCCCTGCAAAGGTAAAGCATAATGGACTACTGTGCATCGCATCGCATCACATCGCATCGCATAGTAGTCCATTATGTGTCACTTACCTGACACAGGAGCCAGCGAAGTCGCCGCTGTCCCCTGTAGTCCGCCGCATCCATCTTCTTGGTGGGGTCTCGCAGCTCCGCCGCTGTCATCCGGTGAAGCCACGATGACGTCACTCCCGCGCATGCGCACGGGAGCCAACACACGCGGCAGCTCCATCGTTGAGAATGCCGCGCTCAGTGCGCCCGCGCGCCGTTGTCTACGGCACATGCGCCGTAGACAGAGGTGCCTGTTTTCGGGCAAATATCTCCTAAACCATATAGGTTTAGGAGATATTTCTTGGACCTACAGGTAAGCCTTAATCTAGGCTTACCTGTAGGTCAAAGTAGTTTGTAAGGGTTTACAACCCCTTTAAACTCACTTGTTGCCTTATCTGCATGTATTTAGCCTCAGAACCCATGTAATTCATATGTGTTCGGGTTTAAGGGCCGATTCACGCTATTGCAATGCGAGAACCCTGCGAATCAACTGCGGGCTCCCGCATCGCACTCGTCACGCACAGCATTTCACACTGCCATATGCCAACTGCTGGAGAGTGTCATTATATGTTAACGACACCCCCATTTCCACCCTTCATATCGCACTGCGAACTGACAGATCGGACATTAATCGGATCGCATGTGTGTGAACACAGAAATGCGATCCGATTCTAGTGAAAAAAGGGTCTTGTGTGCGTTTGCACCGGATGCAGTGCGATATCAGCCATACTATCTCTATGGCTGACATTGCACCCACACAGACATCGCATGTAATGTGAACAGCAGTGCACTGCGCATTACATTTCGATCTCTGCCATCGCAATAGTGTGAACCGGGGCTAAGACCCCTTTCACACTGGAGGGGTTTTTCAACGCTATAGCACTAAAAAATTGCACCTGTAAAGCGCCTGAAAAAAGCCTCAGCTGCAAACCCAGCGTGAAAGCCCGAGAGCTTTCACACTGGGGGGCTGCGCTGGCAGGGGGCGTCACAAAAAGTCCTGCAAGCAGCTTCTTTGCAGAGCTATAGGAGCGGTGAATACACCACTCCTTTAGCGCCCCTGTCCATTGAAATTAATGGGCAGTGCTACCGTACTGCCGGAAAAACGCTGCTGCAGCAGTGTTTTATGGGCTGTTTTAACCCTTTTTCGGACGCTAGCGGGGGTTAAAACCGCCCACTAGCGGATGAATAGCGCCGCTAAAGTGACAGTATAGCAGCGCTAAAAATAGTGCCGCTTTACCGCCGACGCCCTGTTTTAGCTTTGGGACAGGAAGTAAATATAAAAATATAAATTAGTTCGCCTATGTTACGCCCCTTGTTACCATAAACGTGCAATTGTTATATTAATGTGATACCTACGTAACCATGTGTATAAAAACCTTCAATTGCGTCATAAGAAAGCAGAACAGATATGTGGAAAGATGTTGAGCGTATCTTTTGTGTCTGTTCCCTACTGCAGTAGTTATTATTAAATTGGAACTGCTAATCAACATGAGGATAGGAGTTGCCTATCTATAAAATGTCCAGGTCAACACTATAGAATTATAAAAGACACATTTGCATGCCCTGAGGAGAGTGGCGTTGTGGTGAATAGTGGGTGTGGCCAAATTGCTCTTTCTTACATCATTGCCCCGCCCCCCCCAGTGATGCCAAACCTGCCCCCAGACAGCCTCCCGCAGCTCCCGGATGGTAACAGATTTTGGCATGACTATCACGGTTACATGGGGAGCCACAGCCCGGTCTGTATAATGTGTCCAGGTATCAGGCAGACTCAAAACCCGGACACGCGATTCAAAACCCGGACTGTCTGGGTGAACCCTAGACAGGTGGCAACCCTAGTACCGTAGGAGACCAGATATAGTGAATGCAGGGTCCTGGGTTCAGTAGCACTTTAAATAAACAAAACCATATCCCCCCTGAACTAATTATTGAGCCTTTGAGAAAGTGTGAAAATTCGTTTGCTTGGCTGTGTGGGGGAAAGACCCAACAGGTCCAGCGGCTCCTACAGCAGTGAGCGCTACAAACGTGAGATGCAACATGGAGCATTTCTTTTTTTTCCTCCTTGCCATCATGCAGAACCAGACGGGTTAACATTGCAACAAAACCTCACACCTAATAAAGCCAGAAACCGCTCAAATATTATCATTCCATCAATATTGTGCTGGCCTGGTGACCCTGTGTTCACTTTGAAATCCAACCAAGTGCAAGGAATAAAAAAAAAAAAAAAAGAATTAATTGCATCCGTAAATTTGATGTAAGCAAAATCTCACTCTTGTTAAAATATAACCTCATTGAATTATGCAGAGATCCACAGGAATAATTTTTTTTTATTAACATTGATTATCATAAGATGTCATACTTTGTTATCAGCTTCCTAATGTATGAGGGAAATGTAACACAAACTATGAAAAAGACATAAAATGACAGCTAAAAATACACTAGAGAGAGCAGGAGTGGGTGGTCTGATTACTGTTTAATGGAGCAATTATTACCACTAAGCACATTCCATGTGTGGGGGGGGGATTCCAGCTGGCAACATGTGGCAGAAATGCGTCGACGGGTGTCTTTTTTTTTTTGTCATACCTCAACAATATTACTTCTCTCCAGGTACCCCCTGGGAACAGTCTATAAAAGCTAATCATGAGATTCAGCACAATATCACACCACTTTACTGGCTGCACAGGTAAGTAGGGATTATTAGCAGTGATTCTTACAGTAGCTTTTTAAAGTTGATGTTTTTTCTACTTATTTTTTAGCTTTCAGGTCCCCCCCCAGTGCTCTCTGCTCCCCAGGCTCTCTGCCCTGCTTGTACTTTCTGTCCCCCCCCCCGTGTCCTCTGCCCCCCCCCGCTCTCTGCCTTCCCCCGTGCTCCCTGCTCCCCATGCTCTCTGCCCTGCTTGTACTTTCCATTCCCCCTGTGTTCTCTGCCCCCCCTGTTCTCTGCCCCCCAGTGCTCTCTGCTCCCCATGCTCTCTGCCCTGCTTGTGCGCCCCCCCCTGTGTTCTCTGGCCTCCCCTGCTCTCTGCCCCCCCCCCCAGTGCTCTCTGCTCCCCATGCTCTCTGCCCTGCTTGTACTTTCCATCCCCCCTGTGTTCTCTGGCCTACCCTGCTCTCTGCCCCCCCCCAGTGCTCTCTGCTCCCCATGCTCTCTGCCCTGCTTGTACTTTCCGCCCCCCCCCCTGTGTTCTCTGGCCTCCCCTGCTCTCTGCCCCCCCCCAGTGCTCTCTGCTCCCCATGCTCTCTGCCCTGCTTGTACTTTCCGCCCCCCCCCCCTGTGTTCTCTGGCCTCCCCTGCTCTCTGCCCTCCCCCCCAGTGCTCTCTGCTCCCCATGCTTTCTGCCCTGCTAGTACTTTCCGTCCCCCCCTGTGTTCTCTGACCTCCCCTGCTCTCTGCCCCCCCCCCAGTGCTCTCTGCTCCCCATGCTCTCTGCCCTGCTAGTACTTTCCGCCCCCCCTGTGTTATCTGGCCTCCCCTGCTCTCTGCCCCCCCCCCCCCCCAGTGCTCTCTGCTCCCCATGCTCTCTGCCCTGCTTGTACTTTCCATCCCCCCTGTGTTCTCTGCCCCCCCTGTGCTCTCCATCCCCCACCTGTGCTCTTCAGCACCCAGTGCTATTGGCCCCCCCCCCCATTCTCCGCCCCCCCCCCCCTGTACTCTCTGCCCCCCATGCTTTTTCCAGGTAAATATGTCATGTGCTGCTCAGTCTAAAGTGCCCAAGCCTATTTTGTGTCCCAGTCCGGGCCTGCCAAGTACCCTTTCAGTCTTGTAGCTCATAGTCCTCTCACAGCCAACATGCATGTGCCATGCCCAACCATTGGCAATAATGTCCAGAGCACATATGCTGAGCCACATTTACTACTTTCCATGGCTGGGCTCCTACTGAAAGTGCTTCCTCAGATTTCGCTGCACACTGTGATTACACAACCAAAGGGGCTCTATTGTTTGACACTATTATACACTTCTAGAGTTGAGAGATAATGTGCGGGGTCAGGTAGTTGACTTGGCAGCAAGTCCTGGGGTGACATTTGACCCCAGCACTCCACCGAAATGTCAGGGTCAGGGTTCAGTAAAACCAATGAACTCCCAGTATTTCATTGACAGTAGAACCTGCTTGGCTCAAAGTGCTGCCCATCTCTCCCCGAGTCTCTGTATTCTGCTGGGCAACAAGCTAATATAAACTCAGATTCAGCCACCTATATTTGCTGTAATGAAACAATTTTAATGCGCAAATAAAGTAAACTTCATGCAGATAACATTGTCAGAAAGGTTTTTTTTTTCTTTAAACATGTTGTGTGTTATAGTCACTCAGTCAATACACATGCTGTGCTTCCTAGACAAAACACACAGCTCAAAAACATTGTGTTCCACTTCTACTACAATAAAAGCCTCTGAAGGCAGCGATTGTGAATCTCATGTCAGCTTTAAAGCCTATACATACGGGCCGAATATCGTTTTTTATTGATCTGAGGAAAGGGCAAGGGGCATGATTAGTGTTGCCACCCATCAAGGTTTCACCTGGACAGTCCGGGTTTTGAATCATGTGTCCAGGTTTCAGACCCCCTGAAACCCGGACACATTATTCAGTCCGGACTGTGCCTCCCTTACAAGTGCACAGGCTCCCTCCCTCCCTTCCCTCTCCTGCCTCCGAGCAAGTGAGTACGCTAAGATAAGGGGGACTCAGATGTAACGGGTGTTCTGTGGACTCTGATGTAAGGGGGGCTTTGGGAATCCTGATTTAAGCGGGGATGCTGGGAATTCCATCACCTTTACCCTCAGCTTCTTTAGCAAGGCAGCAGTTGCCTTGGAGGTGTGTTTGGGGTGGTTATCATGTTGGAATACTGCCCTGCGGTCCAGTCTCTGAAGGGAGGGGATCATGCTCTGCTTCAGTATGTCACAGTACATGTTGGCATTCATGGTCCCCTCAATGATCTGTAGCCCCCCCAGTGCCGGCAGCACTCATGCAGCCCCAGACCATGACACCCCCACCACCATGCCTGACTGTAGACAAGACACACTTGTCTTTGTCCTCCTCACCTGGTTGCCCCCACACACGCTTGTCACCATCTGACACCAAATACCTTTATCTTGGTCTCATCAGAGCACAGGACATGGTTCCAGTAATCCATCTCCTTAGTCTGCTTGTCTTCAGCAAACTGTTTGTGATCTTTCTTGTGCATCATCTTTAGAAGAGGCTTCCTTCTGGGGTGACAGCCATGCAGACCAATTTTATGCAATGTGCGGCGTATGGTCTGAGCACTGACAGGCTGACCCCCCACCCCTACAACCTCTGCAGCAATGCTGGCAGCACTCATACAACTATTTCCTAAAGATAACCTCTGGATATGACGCTGAGCACGTGACCTCAACTTCTTTGGTGGACCATGGCGAGGCCTGTTCTGAGGGGAACCCGTCCTGTTATACCCCTGTATGGTCTTGGCCACCGTGCTGCAGCTGAGTTTCAGGGTCTTGGCAATCTTCTTATAGCCTAGGCCATCTTTATGTAGAGCAACAATTCTTTTTTTTCGATCCTCAGAGAGTTCTTTGCCATGAGGTGCCATGTTGAACTTCCAGTGATCAGTATGAGAGAGTGAGAGTGATAACACCAAATTTAACACACCTGCTCCTCATTCACACCTGAGACCTTGTAACACTAACGAGTCACATGACACCATTTTCACTTAGGGGTGTACTGACTTTTGTTGCCAGCGGTTTAGACATTAATGGCTGTGTGTTGAGTTATTTTGAGGGGACAGGAAATTTACACTGTTATACAAGCTGTACACTCACTACTTTACATTGTAGACAAGTGTCATTTCTTCAGTGTTGTCACATCAAAAGATAGAAGAAAAGATTTACACAAATGCGAGGGGTGTACTTACTTTTGTGAGATACTGTGTGTATATTTATATATATATATATATATATATATATATATATTAGCATACATTAGACATGACGCATTGAGAGGGGATTAGGGGCAATATAAGAGGATTAGTGCCCTGGCAGAGGATGTTTGGACACGCTGGCACTTGTCATTCTCCAGCAGGTGGGCCCATGTGACATTACCTGTGTGAAGCACACCAGCCGCCCGAGGTTCTCCTCTGCTATGATGTCACCAGGGATGAGGGAGCACACGATGCTACATCACCTACCCTGTTTCTCCGAAAATAAGACCTAGTGTGATTGTCGGTGATGGCTGCAATATAAGCCCTACCCCACCAAATAAGCCCTAGTTAAAGTCCTTGTAGGTCTTATTTTCAGGGTAGGACTTAATTTCGGGGAAACAGGGTAGGGCTTATTTGGGGGGTAGGGCTTATATTGCAGCCATCACCGACAATAACAGAGCTCAGCGAGGTGGCCAGCCTGCCCTGGGAGTGATTTGTCAGGCAGAGCAGCGCTTCTGGGAGGCGGCTCTCAGTTGGACGGAGAAGGTGTGCAGATGTGGCTGCGGGGAAATGTGCACTTGGCGGGTGAGGGGGAGCTGTGTACCAGGGAGGGGACACGGTGCCCCCCTCCTCGGACTTCCTGGAGCCGGCTCAGAGTCACCCTCCTCACACGCTGAGCTGCTGCTGACCTTCTCCGCAGCCCCCAAGTCCGGCATCCGCAGCGGCTGCTGTTGTCTCCAGATTGGAGAGCAGAGAATCAGCGCCCCAGCCCCATGTAGGGTAGTGCCTTTCAGCCCCTCATGTTCCTCGGCGAGGCTAGTAGGGAAACCAGCGGCCGCGGCTGCACCCTAGCCGTCAGTGCGTCCAGGGGCGGACTGACAACTCATGGGGCCAACGGGCAATAGGAGATTGTGGGGCCCCCTGGCAATAGGAGAAGATTATGGGGCCCCAGGATAGTAGGAGATTATGGGGCCCCCAGGCAATAGGAGATTATGGGGCCCCCAGGCAATAGGAGATTGTGGGGCCCCCAGGCAATAGATTATGGGGCCAAACAGTATACACACACAGACACATAATATACACACACAGTATACACACACAGACACATAATATACACACACAGTATACACACACAGAATACACACACTCAAAAGGTACTGGAGAGGCGGAGCAGCTATAATCTTGGGATTTTTTTAAAAACACCGATTTTTACATACTGTCCCTGCTTTAATTGAGGCTGGCAACCCTGATGGGGGCCCCTTAGTGGCATGGGGCCCTCGGGGCAGTGCCCAAGAGCCCGAATGGTCAGTCCGCCCCTGAGTGCGCCTTAGGCTGCTGCCTAGTTTGCCTAGTGGTAGCGCCAGCCCTGCCTGCAAGGTAGGACTTTTCATTTTTTTGGCGTTTACAGTCTATAAATGAATTCTGGATTTTTTCGCAGGCCATTTAGACTATGGGGATAGTAGAACTACATGGGTTTTGCAGGTAGAGAACCGAGATGTAAAGGACAGACGTCAGGAAGAAAATTAGACCCAAGAAGGTAAGTTCAATTTATAGGAAACTATAAATATTTTGTTTGTCTGACGGCAATGCACTTTAATCCATTTGTTTTTCATTTTATAAATAGAGTGTCCAAGAAGATTGCAGAGCGGAGAGACCCGCAGCACTCAGCAAATACCCAGCAGCCGGCAGTGTAGAATTATACAATTAGAGTTTAGATACAAGGTCATACTTTTCTCCTCTTCCAGCTTTTCGGAGTCCTTTTTACCGTTTCCTCACAATCTTCAGACAGATTTACAAATCTTATTATTCAAACATTGTCTGTGGTTGTATTTTTCATCCTAATTAGCCTTGGAACGCTGATCGGCCTTGACAGCTTGGCTGTAATTTCAATCCAATTTTTTCCCCTTCGCAAAAGTTTTCTGCTTTTCTTCACGAAGGGCAAGCAAAGTATTGACACGAAAATCCGGCATTCCGAAACTTTTTTTTTCGGATTTATTAATCCTTTCCGTGCCATGAGTGATTCATGGCAAGGGCAGCTGCGGTCGTAATCAGATTGTTATTGGCTTTACTGTGTGGAATAAGGAAGGGTTTTTTGTGTCTATGGCAAAAAAAAAAAAAACAAAAAAAAAAAACAGGTGAGGCAATGTTGCTTTTATGTGCCGAGGAAACAACCAGACATTGCACATAATGAAGCTAAAGGCGGCCACGTACTTGTGTTCTAATAAGTAATAATGCAACACATCTGAAAGTATCTTTACAGCCCACTATGGGAATTGTACAAAAGCGATCCTTGCAGTGCCGACACCCCGGGATTTGTGAAGGGTTACATGCTTATTAAAGTGGGGTTCCCCCTTAAAAAAAAAAAAAAAAATTAAAGTCAGCAGCTACAAATACTGCAGCTGCTGACTTTTAATAATCGGACACTTACCTGTCCCAGGGTCCAGCGATGCGGGGGAACGAAACCCCCCCCTCGTTCCCCGCTCCGCTCGCAGCGCCGTCATTCTTAGCCCACGTACACACGGTTGGAGATTTTGCCAACCAAATCCGTCTGATTTTGTCTGTGGGATTTAGTCAGATGGATTGTGTCCGAAACTGTTGCATACACACGGTCGGGCCAAGTTGTCTGATTTAGCGGTTGCCAAGAACGCGGTGACGTAATTTCGTTAAGATAGGACTACATTCAGGCTAGTAGCCAATAGCTTTGATGTAGGAATTTGATCTGAGCATGCGTGGCACTTGGTCCGATCAAAATTCGCTACACATGATCGGATTAGGTCCGACCGGCCCAGTTGGTCGGGAAATATTTCCAACATTTTGGAAAATTGGGTCCGACGGAGATTCGGACGGAATCAGTCCGATGCATACCACACACAGTCGGATTATCTGACGACACGGTCTGATAAGACGCATACCGACGGATTCTCCGACTGTGTGTACGCGGCATTACTGTGGGTACCCGGCGTGAAGTGTTCTTGTTTCCACCTGCTGGAGTGGGCGGAGTAACTTGGTGGAGTGACTTAAGTAACTGTTGTGTGGTTGGAGTGGCTGGAGTAACTGTGAAAAGTGTTAAAAAGCTTAATATTTTAAAAAGTATAAATAGTAGTAAAAAAGTTGAAGAAGTCCCATCATTAGTTGAAAGAGCTGAACATTTTTTTTCAAAAATATTTTTTTTTTCAAAAATTATTTTTTTCTTTTCAAAAATTATTTTTTTCTTTTCAAAAATATTTTTTTTAATGATTTGTTTTTCAAAAATTTTTTTTATTTTTTCACATTTTTATTTTTTTCTAAAATTATTATTATTATTTTTTTAATTATTATATATTTTTTTTTCATGGTGTGGTGATAATGTTTTTGCTGATGATGGGGTGGATATAATGTTTTGGCTGATCATGGGGTTGTCAGCTTTTGTCACCTCCCATTCTAGTTTTGAACATTTCGCCATTCATTCCTATGGGACCAATTTTCGCAGCAAAAACAACGATATTTCGTGAACCAATCTGGGACCAATCCGCACGTTTCGGTATATTACTGTCTATGTAATGTAAAAGCTGTGGGAGGAGTTAGGGTGGTAAATTTGGCTATAATTACAATAATAATAATATACAGTGTATGTGAGATAACAGTAAGTGGTCTTTTTCAAATTTTTATTTTTTCAAAAATTATTTTTTTCTTTTCAAAAATTTTTTTTTTAATGATTTGTTTTTCAAAAATGTTTTTTATTTTTTCAAATTTTTATTTTTTTCTAAAATTATTATTATTATTTTTTTAATTATTATATATTTTTTTTTCATGTGGTGGTCATAATGTTTTTGCTGATCATGGGGTGGATATAATGTTTTGGCTGATCATGGGTTTGCCAGCTTTTGTCACCTCTCCCACTCTAGTTTTGAACATTTCGCCATTCATTCCTATGGGACCAATTTTCGCAGCAGAAAAACAACGATATTTTGTGAACCATTCGGGCGAAACATTCCACAAAGCAACAGCAACACCAATCGGGAACAACCTACATGTTTCGGTATATTACTGTCTATGTAGTGTAAAAGCTGTGGGAGGAGTTAGGGTGTTAAATTTTGGCTATAATTACAATAATAATAATAATAATATATATGTGAGATAACAGTAAGTGGTCTTGCTATGCTAGTTTACAGTTGGGTTCCCGCAAGTGTTAGCAGAAGCTGTAACTAAACTGAATAATTTACGAAAGATTTGAGAATGAAGTCTTCTTCCCGCCTCATATCACGGAACACTCCGGATTCAACATGTAAAATAAATGAGAGATATTCTGTACGATGTCACAACCTATAGATTGCACATCATCATGGTCTGCATGATGCCGACACCATTGACGTCTAGAAGCCTTGAGGATCATCCACCCTTCGCGGGACCCTTGGCTGCTACTCCGTTTTCCAACTTTAGGAAAGACCGATGTAGGAAAACACATTCATTTTTTTTTTTTTCTCAATTTGGTGATGAAATGTGTGCCGGAGCCAAGGGGACGCCAATGTGATGTGCCATACAGATGTAAAGTATAAACAGGCAACCGGGTTCATCTTTTTCCAAAAGTATTTTGGGACTTAAGGGAACGGCCTAGCTTAATGGGTTGGCAAGTATGTTCACTTTCCACTTTAATGCATGACATCATCATCATCACTACTAGACTTGAAGCCGAGTCTACTGGCGAGCCAAAGCGTCCCAAATCCGGTTCTTTTTAAGTGCAGCGGCTCATTCCATGATATTTATACATTTATATACCATGTAATGGGGATTAAGAAAAAGTCCTCCAAAACGTAGGTGAATAATGTTACCCATAGTTAGTTAAAGTGGGGTACCCCCTAAAAAAAAAAAAATTAAAAGTCAGCAGCTACAAATACTGCAGTTGCTGGCTTTTAATAATCGGACACTTACCTGCCCCAGGGTCCAGCGATGCGGGGGAACGAAGCCCCCCCCCTCGCTCCCCGCTCCGCTCGCGGCGCCGTCATGCATACTGTGGGCACCCGGCTGTGGCTTCACAGCCGGGCACCCACTGCGCATGCGCGAGCGGCGCAGGGCGCCGTGATACGCCGTACAGTCACCTGGGACACATGACAGGTCCCAGGTGAATGTGCGGCGCGAGGGGAAGTGATGTCACCAGCCCGGGCAATGAAGAAGGCAAACTACGAGGGACCCCCTAGCAACCGGTATTTAGAGGTGAGTAAAAAATTTTTTTTTTGCCAATTATTTTTTTTTTGATTTTTTTAAAGAATTTTAAGTAGTTTTATTTTTTTGGTGGCAACACCACTTTAACAAGACTAAAAAAAAACAAAAAACATACTCATGAAACTCAATATCTCCAAACTCTAGCAGTTTTGGCCCAGTCGAAGGGCTGGTATTGATTTTGCGTGGTCCTTTTACCCCGTAAGGTCCTGACACGCTTACAAACACATACAACATTGACATACACATACACATATTAAGGCCAATTTTTAGACAAGGTCTAATTAACCTACCAGCATGTCTTTTGAAGGTGGGAGGAAACCGGAGTACCCGGAGGAAGAACATGCAAACTCCAGGCAGATGGTGTCGTGGTCAGGATTTGAACCAGCGACCCTATTGCTGCTAGGTGAAAGTGCTAACCACTACACCACTGTGCTGCTGGTATTGATTTAACCATCACAAATAATTTTAGAACCTTCCATGGTTTAATACATTTTCTTGAATCCGTTCCTGTTATGGCACAAAAAAACGATTTCCCCTCCAGATGAAATCCGTCCGAGTGCCGTTTCTCCAGGATTTAATATGCGGCGGCCACTGAGATAACTTGGCTTCGTTGTTGGGGTATCCTCTATCGTGGTTACCGGCCCTGGACTATCCTGTAGGACAGTGTTTTGCTCCTGTTTGGGAACCATTTGGTTACTTTTGACTATACTATAAGTATTGGTCTACTTATATTAGCAGGTACATTTTCTTTTGGCCCCCTGAGGCACTATTTTTCACCTGGGATATATTATATATACCTATATTGATTGTACGGTGTGATTTTTGTATTGATTGTTAGATCTGGTCGGTGTCACCTATCTGTAACCATACCGTAGGAAATATCAATGTATACCCATATTATCTGGATCCCGGCGTACTGAGGCTCACTCTCTTGCAAGGTAGTTTTGGCAGATTTATAGAAGTACCAAGATTACCAATAATAACAACATATGTCATTTCTATTTTTATTTTTTTAAATTTTTTTTATGTGTTTATGTTTTCTCCATGGACAGATTGGTGTGTTTTTAATATGCAATGTGTATGTCACGATTATCAAAATTTTAAAATGACTGTGTTCTATTCTAGACGGTGAGATCCGCTCTCTCCTCTGTTATCCTTCGAAACCTTGATTGCGTCCTGAAGAAGCCTAACGGCGAAACCCGTTGACGCTCAAGGGCTCACTGTATACTCTGCATCATTATATATGATTTTTAACTCTTTTGAAAGCTCTATTCCTATACTGTATTTTGCTTAATAAATATTGTTATTTTTATATACTTCGCTATTGTTTCGTATGCCTTTAATGTCCCACCCAGGGATGCCTAGTTAGTATCCCTTTCTTTCTTTTTTGTTTCCCCCGCATGACATCATCATCACTAGACTTGAAGTCGAGTCTACTGGCCAGCCAAGCGTCCCAAATCCTGTTTTTTTTAAAGTGGTTGTAAACCCTTACAAACCACTTTGACCTACAGGTAAGCCTAGATTAAGGCTTACCTGTAGGTCCAAGAAATATCTCCTAAACCTACACGGTTTAGGAGATATTTACCTGAAGACAGCCACCGCTGTCTACGGCGCATGCGCCGTAGACAGCGGCGCGCAGGCGCACTGGGCAGGCCGCAGATTGCGGCGATATGCCGTGAGTGTCGGCTCCCGTTCGCATTCGCGCGGGAGTGACGTCATCACAGCTCCGGTGAAACACAGCGCCGGAGCAGCGAGACCCACCAAGAAGATGGACGCTCGGAACTACAGGGGACAACGGTGTACTGAGGCTCACTCTCTTGCAAGGTAGTTTTGGCAGATTTATAGAAGTACCAAGATTACCAATAATAACAACATATGTAATTTTTATTTTTATTTTTTGAATTTTTTTTATGTGTTTATGTTTTGTCCACGGACAGATTGGTGTGTTTTTAATATGCAATGTGTATGTCACGATTATCAAAATTTGAAAATGACTGTGTTCTATTCTAGACGGTGAGATCCGCTCTCTCCTCTGTTATCCTTCGAAACCTTGATTGCGCCCTAAAGAAGCCCAACGGCGAAACCCGTTGACGCTCAAGGGCTCACTGTATACTCTGCATCATTATATATGATTTTTAACTCTTTTGAAAGCTCTATTCCTATACTGTATTTTGCTTAATAAATATTGTTATTTTTATATACTTCGCTATTGTTTCGTATGCCTTTAATGTCCGACCCAGGGATGCCTAGTTAGTATCCCTTTCTTTCTTTTTTGTTTCCCCCGCATGACATCATCATCACTAGACTTGAAGTCGAGTCTACTGGCGAGCCAAGCGTCCCAAATCCAGTTTTTTTTAAAGTGGTTGTAAACCCTTACAAACCACTTTGACCTACAGGTAAGCCTAGATTAAGGCTTACCTGTAGGTCCAAGAAATATCTCCTAAACCTACACGGTTTAGGAGATATTTACCTGAAGACAGCCACCGCTGTCTACGGCGCATGCGCCGTAGACAGCGGCGCGCAGGCGCACTGGGCAGGCCGCAGATTGCGGCGATATGCCGTGAGTGTCGGCTCCCGTTCGCATTCGCGCGGGAGTGACGTCATCACAGCTCCGGTGAAACACAGCGCCGGAGCAGCGAGACCCACCAAGAAGATGGACGCTCGGAACTACAGGGGACAACGGTGTACTGAGGCTCACTCTCTTGCAAGGTAGTTTTGGCAGATTTATAGAAGTACCAAGATTACCAATAATAACAACATATGTCATTTTTATATTTATTTTTTTAATTTTTTTTATGTGTTTATGTTTTCTCCACGGACAGATTGGTGTGTTTTTAATATGCAATGTGTATGTCATGATTATCAAAATTTGAAAATGACTGTGTTCTATTCTAGACGGTGAGATCCGCTCTCTCCTCTGTTATCCTTCAAAACCTTGATTGCGTCCTGAAGAAGCCTAACAGTGAAACCCGTTGACGCTCAAGGGCTCACTGTATACTCTGCATCATTATATATGATTTTTAACTCTTTTGAAAGCTCTATTCCTATACTGTATTTTGCTTAATCAGGGTTTACTTCCTCTTTAAATGCTGCGGCTCATTCCATGATATTTATACATTTCTATACCCTGTCCCCCCGAAAATAAGACCTAGCGTGATTGTCGGTGATGGATACAATATAAGCCCTACTCCCCCAAATAAGCCCTACCCTGGTTCCCCCGAAAATAAACCCTACCCTGAAAATAAGGACTTTAACTAGGGCTTATTTGGGGAGTAGGGCTTATATTGCAGCCATCACCGACAACCACGCTAGGTCTTATTTTCGAGGAAACAGAGGACCATGTAATGAGGATTAAAAGAAAAGTCCTCCAAAACGTAAGTGAATAATGTTAACCATAGTTGGGTAACAAGACAAAAAAAAACAAAAAACATGCTCATGAAACTCAACATCTCGGAACTCTAGCAGCTTTGGTCCAGTGGAAGGGCTGGTATCGATTTTACCAACACAAATACTGTAGAACCTTCCAGGGTTTTAATACATTTTATTGAACCCGTTCCTGTTATGGCATGAAAACTATTTTCCCCTCCAGAAGAAATCCGCCCAAGTGTCGTTTTCTATGGTTCTTGGAATAAAGGACTTGCTTGCTAAATTTATTTATTGAGATTGGAATTAAAAAAACAAAATAAACGAGTTCAAAAGTGATTCATACGGAGCGAGTAGGTTATTTCAGAGCAGTCATTTGGCATCATTGGGCGGGAGAAATTGGACACACTGGGGGGGCAGGGGGGGGGAGGGGTGGGGGTCACTTGGTTGGTATAATATACGCACTGTCTGTGTGCGTTTGTGTGAAACAAAATTTTTTGGAAAATGAATATCAGTGAAAAGGCTTTTACCGTACTTTTTTTTTTTTTTTCAGAGCAACCCACCGCAGCGCAATGGCATAGTTCACCAATGTCCCTGATTTCGAGGGACTGTCCCTGATTTTGGAACAATGTTCCCTTTTCCTCCTCATTTGTCTCTCATTTTGGTCTGATCCGTATAATTGTAAATAAAATGCACTTTTTTATATTTCAAGTAGTGTTTCCCGGCGCTAAACCTTTCATCCAATTTCTAAATTGCTGCATTTGTAAATTTTAAAAGCCGGTATAAAGAAATAGTAGTGGTAAAAAAAAAAAAAAAAAAAAAAAAAAAAAAAAGCACTTGTGGGTTTAACTAATCATATTATTTTTGTATAATTCTCCATTAACC
Organism: Lithobates pipiens; assembly: GCF_037356315.1. Lineage (NCBI taxonomy): Eukaryota > Metazoa > Chordata > Amphibia > Anura > Ranidae > Lithobates > Lithobates pipiens. The sequence continues at coordinate 6,516,703 of NW_027507789.1, read as the reverse complement.
ACTTCAGCCCCCGAACCATTTTGCTGGCCAAAGACCAGAACACTTTTTGCGATTCGGCACTGCGTCGCTTTAACTGACAATTGCGCGGTCGTGGCGACGTGGCTCCCAAACAAAATCGGCGTCCTTTTTTTCCCACAAATAGAGCTTTCTTTTGGTGGTATTTGATCACCCCTGCGGTTTTTATTTTTTGCGCTATAGACAAAAATAGAGCGACAATTTTGAAAAAAAACGCATTATTTTTTACTTTTTGTTATAATAAATATCCCCCAAAAATATATATAAAAAATTTTTTCCCCTCAGTTTAGGCCGATACGTATTCTTCTACATATTTTTGGTAAAAAAAAAAAATCGCAATAAGCGATTATTGATTGGTTTGCGCAAAAGTTATAGCGTTTACAAAATAGGGGATAGTTTTATGGCATTTTTATTAATAATTTTTTTTTTTACTAGTAATGGCGGTGATCAGCGATTTTTCTTGTGACTGCGACATTGTGGCGGACACATCGGACATTTTTTACACATTTTTGGGACCATTGTCATTTATACAGCAATCAGTGCTATACAAGTGCAGTGATCCCTGTGTAAATGGCACTGGCAGTGAATGGGTTAACCAGTGGGTGGCAGTGTAGGGGTTAAGAGTTCCTAGGGGTGTGTTACTAACTGTTGGGGGCTGGGCTTTCTTTTAGTGAACACTGATCTCTGTTCCAATCACATGGAGCAGAGATCAGCGTCACTTGTTGCTAGGCAGAACGGGGAGATGCTGTTTACAATGGCATCTCTCTGTTCAGCTGCCCCCCGTGAGACGATCGTGGGTATGCCTGCGGCGAACGAGTCCGCGGGACCCGCGACCAGACTCACGGGGGTCCCGACCAGCCCGCGAGCGCGCCGTTGGCGGCATTAAAGATTGGACGTACCTGTACGCCAATATGCCTGCCCGTGCCATTCTGCTGACGTACATCGGCGTGCGCTGGTCGGGAACCGGTTAAGGGAGCGTGACAGGGGGTGTGTCCTATGCCTACATACTTTTGCTAATAGGTGTCCCTCATTCCCATTTCGAAAAGTTGGGAGATGTGCAATGGTGTGAATTGACATGATAGGGACAAAGGCTTTTTGCCTTGTAAATGGGGCTGAAGAATGTTACAGGCACTTAAACTAATATTAACCACTTGTCGTCCGCCCTATAGCAGTTTAATGCTACAGCGCTGTAAAAATCCCAGTAAGGGTATATTGATTGGTTTGCACAACAGTTATACAAAGTATGGGATATATTTATGGAATTTTTTTTTTTTGTTGTTTTTTTTTTCAACTAGTAATGCAGCAGACAAATCAGACAATAACTGGCCCTTTTGACAATTTTTGGGAACCAGTGACACTAATGCAGTGATCACTGCTAAAAATATGCACTGTCACTGTACTAATGACAATAGCTGGGAAGGGGTTAACGGCAGGGGCACTCAAAAGGTTACCTGTGTGCCTAGCTAGTGTTTGTGTACTGTGTGGGAGGTGCTTTTACTATGGGAAGGCATATATTCATGTCACTACTGGCAGAACGGCGATCTGCCTTGTTTACATAGGGAGACCACCGTTCTCCCTTAGTACCGAAGGATCGGTGGGTGCAGGCGGAGTGTATAATCACAGGGAACGGTGATCTGCCTTGTTTAGGCAGAGAGCCATCTGAATCCTGCTATTATCCTGCTTGATACCTGTTGACCAACCTAGCTTGCCTTAACCCGGCTTCTGGATCCTGTCCTTGCTCTGATTACCGGTTTCTGATCCTGGCTTCCCATTGGACTCTGCTTCTGCTGCTGCTTTGTGCTGTGCTGTCCACCTGTTACCAGATCCAGTGTTGTGTCGAATACTGTCCCCCGTTGGATACTGTCCGACCTGTACTGCGCTTGCGCAGTATGGAAGACAAGGGGACGCCGAAAGTCTCCGAAGATGAACGGCGCCTGCCCACTGAGTCCAGGTTCAAGCGCCACCATCCAAGTGGACATAGAGTTAGAATTAAAATTTTTTAGAGCGAAGCGAGGCTGTGCCCGAAGTGTGGCGAGTGAAGCGAGGCTGTGCCCGAAGCGTGGCGAGCGAAGCGTGGCGAGCGAAGCGTGGCGAGCGAAGCGTGGCGAGCGAAGCGAGGCTGTGCCCAAAGCGTAGCGAGCGAAGCGAGGCTGTGCCTGAAGTGTGGCGAGTGAAGTGAGGCTGTGCCCGAAGCGTGGCGAGCGAAGCGTGGCTGTGAGCGAAGCGAGGCCGTGCCCGAAGCGTGGCAAGCAAAGCATGCCCGCGAGGTGCCCTGTTACCAAGTGCTACCCTATGTCCACTTGGATGGTAGGGCTTGAACCTGGACTCAGTGCGCAGGCGCCGTTCATCTTTGGAGACTTTCGGAGTCTCCTTGTCCTCCGTACTGCTCAAGCGATGCGCCTGCGCAGTATGGGGCGGACACTATCTGATGGGGGGGCAGTTTTTGTCAGAACACCGGCTATCCCTGTAACCTTGCTTCTGCCTGCTGCTTTATACCTCACTGCCCGCCTGCTACCAGACCTGGCTATCCTTGAGATCCTGCTCCTGCCTCTGGTGTTACTCCTCATCATTCTTCAAGTGCCTGCAACCATGGTCCTGCGACTGGCTGCGACCTCTTGCTGCAGATCTACCAGGAACTCTACATCACCTAACGTTTCAGTACCACTGTTCCACAAAGTGCCTCTTTAATCCCAGCTGATCTTCGGTGCACGACTGCCTATCCAGACCTGACGGTTTTCCTGCTCTTCCAAAATCGCATCCTCTGCTGCAAGTCTCCGAATCTACATCTTCCGGCACTTGTGTTCCTCCTGGCCCTCGGTTCCTTCTGTTCCACTTCCAGCGGGACCTGGCCTGGAGATACAAGAGAGGCCGACCTCGTCATTTCAGTCTCCAACCAGGTACATGACAACTAAGCAGCCATGTACTGGCCATCGGGACTACCAGGAGTTTCCCAGTGGGCCGATGGCTCAGTGGGCCAGTTTCCGTGACAGCCAGTGGCATCGCTAGGGGGGGCCATGGGCTCTCTGCAGCCGTGCGGCGGGCAGCACGGGAGTTGGAGAGCGGGCAGGCAGCTCTCATTGGAATAGAGAAAGAGACGGCGCCCTCTAAGTGCAGCAATAAAGTTGCTCAAATTTATTAAAAATGGTTAAAAAACACTCACATTAAATTAGTGGTGTACAGGCACATCAGGGATGTAATGTTTCATCCGTATGTCCATGGGGGCGACTCGCAGGGCTGTAAGGCAAGGTTTCAGGCATCTGACTTTTTGACCGATGGTTGGTGTTTTGGTCTATTCCATGTATTTCCTCGGAATGGTCAGAGCAGTCGGGGTAGTGCTGGTAGCTGTGGTGCTTTGGTGCCTTTGCCCAGCGCCTGATGAAGGAGCATGCATGCTCCGAAGCGCCGCTGTGCCCAGCCCGTCTCCTGAGGACACCGACTCCTTGAACATCGGACCAAAGGCACCACAGCTACCAGCACTACCCTGACTGCTCTGACCATTCCGAGGAAATACATGGAATAGACCAAAACACCAACCATCCGTCAAAAAGTCAGATGCCTGAAACCTTGCCTTACAGCCCTGCGAGTCGCCCCCATGGACATACGGATGAAACATTACATCCCTGATGTGCCTGTACACCACTAATTTAATGTGAGTGTTTTTTAACCATTTTTAATAAATTTGAGCAACTTTATTGCTGCACTTAGAGGGCGCCGTCTCTTTCTCTATTCCATTGTTTCCTAGAGCTACTTCTTGCTTTAAGACTGGCAGCCCTTTAGGCAGGGGCGTAACTATAGGGGGTGCAGCAGTTGCGACCGCAACCGGGCCCTGTGATGCAGGGGGCCCATGCAGCCCCCTCTACATATGGCTGCTCTTTAGTTGTGCATTCCCCGCATGACCTGTGACCTCAGCCGGCTCCTCAGAGTACCCCTCTCCTGCTCCATGCATTGCCGCTCAGTCCGATGTCTGTTCTCCCCAGCCAGAGTCTCGCCCACCCCGAGTCCGGCCCACTCTGCACTGCAAACTTTTCCCGTGTAAACAAACTTTAAGCACACAGATGCAGTGCAGCCCTATGAGAGCCGGCTACCCGGAGGACACTGCAGGCTTGTCTGCCAGCCCCCCCTCCTCCCCGTCATACACAGATGATGAAAGGTCTTTCTGGGAGATAAGCTGATCGCCCGTGCAGCACACTGGATGGAGCCCAGGCCAACATGGATGAGTGCATGGCCTACAGCTTGGTCATGGTGAGTGAGAGGACCCCATCCCCCACACACCATTACATACCCCCTCCATCTCCCCCTGGGGACAGGGACCCCTTCTCACGTGGGGACAGAGACCCCCACTTCCCCTGGGGACAGGGACCCCTTCTCACCTGGGGGCAGTAACTTCATCTGCCCTGGAGAAAAGGACCTCATCTCTTCTGGGGACGGGGACCCCATCCTGCCTGGGGACAGTCCCCCAATGGGGCACCTAAAAATAAATAAAAATAAAAATACTGATACCAGTGGTGGAACTACAGGGCTCACAAAGGTCATACCTGTGACCACGCCCTGGAGTTCCACCGCCGGACTTGGAGGGAAGGGCCCTGGCTGGGGTTCAGGGGGGCCCTTCATGGTTTCTTGCATTGGGGCCCTGAAGGTTCTAGTTACGCCACTGCCTTTAGGGTACAGCCTGTACTGCTGATCCCCCTCATGGACCACCTTGATGATCTACAAAGACCCTGAACTTCTCATCGAGGATACTGGTGTGTGGATATACCCAAAACTCACACAAAAATCGATATACTTTGGCTATATAAAGACGACCAATCTTTTATACTAACATTTTGTGATCATACTACAATATATTTTTGGGATCCCCAGCGAGCGCCATATTACCCTCCTCTGCTGTGCTACCAGGCAGCTCTCATTGCCTGCCCTCTCTCTGGTGACCCTGATGTAAGGCGGAGGCTCTCTGGGGACCCTGATGTAAGGGGAAGGCTATATGGGGACCCTGATGTAAGGGGGGCTCTTTGGGGACCTTTATGTAAGTGGGGGGCTGTCTGGGGACACTGATGTAAGAGGGAGCTCTTTGGGGACCTTGATGTAAGGAGGGGCTCTCTGGGAACACTGATGTAAGGAGGGGCTCTCTGGGGTCCCTGATGTAAGGGAGGCTCTCTAGGGACTCTGATGTAAGGGGGAGGCTCTCGCCTGGTGGTTGGGTTGGCAGGATATAGACAGCTGAATAGATTTGGCTTTAACCAATCGCCCTCAGAATCAAAATCTTTTGATGATAGATTTTAGGGAGAATACTTTGCATTAAACAGAGCCTTTATCTGGAAGATCCCAAGTGCCAAACATTCCAGAATAAATGTTTTTTGTTTTTTTTTAATATACCGACTTGCCCTAGATGGGACGTTATCAAAGCCACGTTGGATTTTTTCGAGCCTCTTATCTGCCAGTTTAGTGTTAGCACTCACAAACACACAGTTCCTTGTGACTTTTCCTGAGTGTGAGGCTCTTGTCCAAATGGCAGACGCAGAAAGGTTCCCTTTGTACCGAGCGATGTAATGAAATAAAAATGCAGAAATTACACGGGTGACTTGTAAGCTGGAACTGAGCTTTCCGAGGAAGGAAAAAGTACATATGTGTGTATATATATATATATATATATATATATATATTTTTTTTTTTTTTATTTATTTTTTTTCCTCCCCTGACATGCAGACGTTTTTAATTGAAGCTAAAATGGAAATTACCTGATTAAAATCTGGGAACGATGTATGAAATTGATTTCTTTTTGTATGGCTCAGAGAGGGAAAGCTGGTTTTCATTGGCTGCATGAAAAAAAATAAAAAAATAAGCCGTTTCTTGGCCACGTCTGACTACTTCATTGGACGTGGTTAAAATGTTGTAGAACATGAATTCTGAAGAGACTCAGTCCCAGCTTGTCAAACAGAACCTGGATCCGGTCTTCTGGAGCATGCGGTCAGCAAGCCGTCAGCAGCTGTGAGTTCTCCCTAATAACTCAAAAAACTTTTATTTTTTTATTTTTTTTAACAGTAGCATACCAGCGACGGTGGAATAATTATCCCTTTTTTGGTTGACTTCTTTTTTTAATAATAACATTATCTTAAAGCAGAACTAAACTAAATCAGTCAACGTGAACCATTTTGAATCCTTATGCTGCTATCTTTAGTAAATAGATAAGAAGTCATGTTTTATTTAATTGTTTAAGGCCCCTTTCACACGCACGATCCGTTCAGGTCCGCCTGTCAGTTTTTTTAGGCGGACCTGAACGGAGGTCTATGGAGGGACGGATGTCAGCGGTGACATGTCCACTGACATCCGACCCGCTCCGACCCGAAAAAGTGTGACGGAGGAAAAACTTATTTTTCCATCCGTCTGCAGATCAGATTGGGTGACAACGGACTCTACGGACTGTCTTCATCCAGTCCCCCATAGGGGAGAGCGGCGCTCTGACAGGTCCGTCCCTGCACGGTGTGCGGAGACAGACCTGTCATCTTCCTGCTCAGCTGGGATCGACGAAGCCATCCCCCACTGAGCAGAGCGGGCTCCGTACACGGACACGTCCGTGTGAAGGAGCCCTTAGACTAAGTTCACTTTTTTAAAATAAATTCCAGCTTCCCAATATACCATTAACCACTTGCCAACCACACTAAAGCCATAAGATGCAAAATCACAAAGGCCCTTTGCCATGGTGTGTCTGTGTGAGAAATGCCGAGCCGATAACCGGCAAGGATCTCAGTACATTATTTACACTGATCAGTGCCCTCATTATCAGTGCAGCCCTATCAGTGCCGCTTATCAGTGCCCATCAGTACCACCTCATCAGTGTCCATCAGTGCAGCTTATCATTCCCGCCTTTAAGTGCCCATCAGTGCCACCTCATCAGTGCCCATCGATCTCCTTCAGTGTCGCCTCATCAGCACAGCCTCATCAGTGTCCATCAGTGCAGCCTCATCAGTGCCCATCAGTGCAGCCTCATTAGTGCAGCCTCATTAGTGCAGCCTCATCAGTGCCCATCAGTGCAGCCTCATAAGTGTCCATCAGTGCAGCCTCATCAGTGCCCATCAGTGCCTCCTCATCAGTGCCCATCGATGTCCTTCAGTGTTGCCTCATCAGCACAGCCTCATCAGTGTCCAATAGTGCAGCCTCATCAGTGCCCATCAGCGCAGCCTCATTAGTGCAGCCTCATCAGTGCCCATCAGTGCAGCCTCATAAGTGCCCATCAGTGCAGCCTCATCAGTGCCCATCAGTGCCCATCAGTGCCTCCTCATCAGTGACCATCAGTGCAGCCTCATCAGTTCCAATCAGTGCCTCCTCATCAGTGCAGCCTCTTCAGTGCCTCCTCATCAGTGCCCATCACTGCACCCTCATCAGTGCCCATCAGTGCAGCCTCATCAGTGCCCATCAGTGCAGCCTCATCAGTGCCTATCAGTGCAGCCTCATCAGTGCCTCCTCATCAGTGCAGCCTCATCAGTGAAGAAGAAAAATTACTTATTTGCGAAACTGACTCTATTTTATTGATGCAATGGGGTTTATTTACTTGAGGCAACTCCAATTTGCACTAGAAGTGCACTTGGAAGTAAAGTCACTGTAGATCTGAGGGGCACATGCAAGGAAAATAAAAAAAACAGCATTTTTGCTTGCACATGATTGGGTGATAAAATCAGCAGAGCTTCCCCTCATTTCAGATCTCCCCCTCAGATCCAAAGCGACTGCACTTGCAGTGCAAAGTGGATTTGACTCTAGTAAATCAACCCCCAACGTTTACATGTAAAAGGCCGATTCTTTGTACAAATGTTGTGTATGTGAATTGGATCCTCCCAGTCCAACCCATCAATTTGTATAGACAACATTTATACAAAGAATCTCTCTTTTATATGTATTTTAAACATTGTATCAACGAAAGAGCAGCAAGTAAGATTTCTGTTATCATTGTAGCCAACAAAAATCCCCTAGGTATATTTTTGGTTTTGTCGGCATTAATTGGCTTCTTCTACCTCTGCTTGGAGTTAACAAAATGAAACTGATTCAGAGGGGCACACGGGCGACGGATTTCTGGCCCACAAAGGTACAAACATATACCCGGGTTTGCCTTCTGCTAGGCACAAAATGTCTAAAATGCTGCAAGGCATTGAGTCTGCCCTTTGATGCATTTAGCTTGTTTTCTGGCAATGAGGCCCACTGACTGACCGGATATATTCAGCGTCGATCGATTGACTGAACTGTCTGCCAGAGACTTCGGATTATGCCGGCACTGTCTGCTCCCGCATAGCAACACTAAGTCAGCGCTTTGTTTATGGAAATCTCCATAGCGTGTAATGGTTTCTACAGATCACTTGTTTTTTTCCTTTCCAATCTTAGTTTTTAGTCTACATTTTTTTGCTCGCACATAAAGGAGGAGAGGTTTGTATGTTATTATACGATCCATCTTGTGTTATGTCAGGACTTAGTACAGAAAGAGGGGAGATGATAGTGTGGGCAGCAGCCATACTGGGGCAATAAAAGCCGATATTAAAGAGGAACTGCAGTCCGCTCACATCATTTGTAATAAAAAAAAAAAAACATCTTTGCCATTCTGAAGCTTCCCTCCAACCACTTTGCCTATTATTTTATATATACTGTGATTCCGTACTTGCCAAATATGCGGCAGAAATCTCCCTCCCAACCACCGGTGGTGGGAGACAGTTGAGTAGGAGCTTACTATATTACACCCTAAATACGAGTGTAATGTGTTCCCGAGGTTGAAGCTAGCCTTAAATATAATAGGGGCATTTACACTGGCCACTGGCACCCCCAACCACCCACCTGGTGCCACCTCTGGGTAATGCTCATGCATATAGGATGACTAGGGTGTGCCCAGGAACATCCGGCACACCCTGTGGGCACGCCAATGCTAAATGTGCATTTATGGCACACACTCGAGGCCTTGATGATGTGACTCTCATGCGTGTGTCACTACATCATCTCGGCCCGGTAATTCAAGCGGCTGAACAGATTGAACTGGAAGGAAGACTTGGGAGATGATGGAAACACCCATGACTGTGCAGCACTGGAGATTGACAGGTAGGGATGAGCTTCGTGTTCGAGTCGAACGCATGTTCGACTCGAACATTGGTCGTTCGTGCGTTCGCCGAATTCCGAACGTTTGGGCCGTTCGCGGCAAAATTCGTGTGGCCCACAATGCACTGCGATGGCGCAATGCATTGCTGTCTCACGATTGGCCAAGCATGCACTGTGACCCCGCATGCTTGGCCAATCGCAGCGCCAGTAGCGGGAAGAGCAATGGTTGGCCACAGGCATCCTGCCTGTGGCCAATCATAGCTCAGACTGTGTAGTGCACGCCCCACACTATATAAAGCTGCCTTTCAGGCGGCCTCGTGTAGTGTTTGTTAGCATCTGAAGCAGTGGGTGTTCTGTGTACCTTCAACACAGTTACACACCAATCGTTTTTGGCTGATTTACTATTTGCTCTTGTGTAGTGGTTACTGTCTGTGCCCTGACCGCAGTATACACCACTATATTCACCTCACCTATATAGCTAGTGATCTAGCTTTAATAATAGAGCTTGCAGTCAGTAGTGTTAGTGCGTGCTGTCTGCGTGCTCTGTACCCAGTACATACCACTATATACACCTACATAGCTGTTCTCTATTTGAGCCCGATTGGCATTTGCTGGAGTTATTGGAAGTTGTCTGTGCCTCCAGCACAGCACAGTATACATCTGTATATACCCCTTTAACTCTGCTGTTTTCTTGTTATTGTCTGCGTGCCCTGACCGCAGTATACACCGTGATATTCACCTCACCTATATAGCTAGTGGTCCATCTTTAACAATAGAGCTTGCAGTCAGCAGTGTCACTCAGGAGATAGTGCGTGCTGTGTGCCTGCTCTGTACCCAGTACATACCGCTATTATCCACCTACATAGCTGTTCTGTATTTGGGCCCGATTGGCATTTGCTGGAGTTATTGGAAGTTGTCTGTGCCTCCAGCACAGCACAGTATACATCTGTATATACCCCTTTAACTCTGCTGTTTTCTTGTTATTGTCTGCGTGCCCTGACCGCAGTATACACCGTGATATTCACCTCACCTATATAGCTAGTGGTCCATCTTTAACAATAGAGCTTGCAGTCAGCAGTGTCACTCAGGAGATAGTGCGTGCTGTGTGCCTGCTCTGTACCCAGTACATACCGCTATTATCCACCTACATAGCTGTTCTGTATTTGGGCCAGATTGACATCTGCTGGAGTTATTGGAAGTTGTGTGTGCCTCCAGCACAGCACAGTATACATCTGTATATACCCCTTTAACTCTGCTGTTCTATAAAAAAGGCATCTGCAGGAGTTAGTGGGTGTTGTGTGCCTCCAGCACAATATAAACTACCCAACTACTGTTTTACCCAACTCCCTTCAGGCCATTACCATGTCTGGAAGGCCAGCAAGGAGAGGCAGACAGGCGCGAGCCGATAAAAGAGGGCAAGCAGGCTCTGTGTCTAGAGACAACAGTGCTGGTCGGGGACGCGGTGCATTGTCATCAGCACGTGGCCATGGGACATGCTTGTCCTTCTTTTCTGCAGCTGGACATGTTGAACCGCAACATGCCAACGACTTGGTAGAGTGGATGACCAAGCCCTCTTCATCCTCCTCATCCTCTCTCACCCAGTCTCAGGGTAGTAGAAAAGCAGCTGCCAACACATCGTCGTCCCTCCTCTCAATGTCATCATCAGTGACTCCTTCCCTAGACCCACCACGTCCTCCTGAGGAGTCTCCTGAACTCTTTGAGCACAGTGTTGGGTACATGCTCCAGGAGGATGCCCAGTGTTTGGTGGGCTCTGATGATGACACTCAGCTAGAGGAAGGCAGTAGCGTGAGCACAGAGAGAGGGGATGCTCAAGAAGGACAGCAATCTGGCAGTAATGTTCCACAAGCTGCAGCATACTGCCAGGTTTGCTACAGCGATGAAGAGGGAGGGGATGATGAGGGCACTGACTCCACGTGGGTGCCTGGAAGGAGGGAGGAGGAGGAGGAGGAGGAGGAGGAGGAGGCACATGTCCAACGAGGCAGGATGCCCTCCGGGGGCCAGCTTAGGGGCAGCACACCGACTGAATCACACCGCAGAGCTCCGCCTGCGCAGAGCGCTTCCTCTGCGCAGAGCGCTTCCTCTGCGCGTTATTCTAAAAGTTCTTTGGTGTGGGCCTTTTTTGAGACGAGTGCATCAGATCGCACCGCTGCTATTTGCAACATATGTCTCAAGCGTATCTCACGTGGCCAAAACATCAGCCGCTTGGGCACCACATGCTTGACCAGACATATGTTGACCTGCCATGCAGCTCGTTGGCAAGCATACCTCAAAGACCCACACCAAAGAACAAAGCGGACCTCTTCTTGCTCCTCATCAGCTGGCATCTCCAACCCCACTAGACCTTCAGTCCTCTCTGAAACCTGCTCTGAGAGGAATGAAGGTGTAGAATTAGGTGTGTCACAGCCAAGTGCTTCCGGGAACTCTGCTAGTGGTACATCCACGTCCGATTATAGCAGACAAATGTCCCTGCCCCAGCTGCTGGACCGGCGGAAGAAATTTACTCCCAGCCATCCACATGCCCAGCGGTTGAATGCTAGCTTGGCTAAATTGCTAGCACTTCAACTGCTGCCTTTTCAGTTGGTAGATTCGGCCCCCTTCCGTGAGTTTGTACAATGTGCGGTTCCTCAGTGGCAGGTCCCCAAACGCCACTTTTTCTCACGGAAGGCAATTCCGGCTCTCTACCGGCATGTGGAAGGCAATGTCCTTGCCTCGCTGGACAGGGCGGTCAGCGGTAAGGTGCATATTACCGCTGACTCATGGTCCAGCAGGCATGGACAGGGACGTTACCTGTCTTTCACGGCCCATTGGGTCACTCTTCTGGCTGCTGGGAAGGATGCAGGACAAGGTGCAGTAGTATTGGAGGTTGTTCCGCCACCACGCCTCCAAAATGCTACTATTGGTTGTGACACACCTCTCTCCTCCACCCCCTCCTCTTCTTCTTCCTCCACAGCCTCTTCCAGTGCTCTGTCCTCAGAACCAGCGGTGCTCCGTAGGCGTTGCAGGGGCTACGCAAGTACGCAGGCAAAACGATGCCATGCCGTGCTTGCGCTGGTTTGTTTGGGGGACAGGAGCCACACTGGGGCGGATGTTTTATCAGCTCTGCAGGGGCAGGCCGAGAGGTGGTTGACGCCACGCCAGCTTAAGCCAGGAATGGTGGTTTGCGACAATGGCACCAACCTCCTCTCCGCCCTCCGACAGGGACAACTGACCCATGTGCCCTGTGTAGCTCACGTCCTTAACCTGGTGGTGCAGCGGTTCTTGGGCAGGTACCCTGGCTTACAGGATGTCCTGAAACAGGCCAGGAGAGTCTGTGTGCATTTCCGCCGATCATTTAATGCCTGTGCTCGGCTGGCTGAGCTCCAAAAGGAGTTGAACCTGCCCAAGAACCGCCTTATATGTGACATGCCCACCAGATGGAACTCAACATTGGCCATGCTGCAGCGGCTGCACACGCAGCAGAGGGCCATCAATGAGTACCTGTGCGACTACGGCACCAGGACAGGGTCAGAAGAGCTTGGTTTTTTCTCACCACGCCAGTGGGGCATGATCAGGGATGCATGCACTGTCCTGTCACCGTTTGAGGAGGCCACAAGGATGGTGAGCAGTGACAGTGCATGCATCAGTGACACTATACCTCTTGTCCACCTCTTGGAGCATACGCTGCGTGGAATAATGGACAGGGCACTTGAGGCAGAACAGAGGCAGGAAGAGGAGGACTTCCTTGCCTCTCAAGGCCCCCTTTATCCAGACAGTGTTCCTGCTGTGCCACCCATCACACAGGAAGAGGGTGAGGAGGAGGAAGAGGAGGAGGAGGATGATTGTGTCAGCATGGAGGTGGAGGCTGGCACTCAGCATCAGCAGCAGCAGTCTTATAGGGATGATTTACAGTCCCAAGAAACACGTGGACTTGTACGTGGCTGGGAGGAGGTAGCTGCGGATCATGTTGTCCTTAGTGACCCAGTGGACTCCGGACCGAATGCCTCAGCTAACCTACGCTGCATGGCCTCCCTGATCCTGCAAAGCCTGCGGAAGGATCCTCGTATTCTTCGGATCAAGGAGAGGGACCATTACTGGCTGGCCACTCTCCTTGATCCACGGTACAAGGGTAAGGTTGCCGACCTTATCTTGCCATCGCAGAGGGAGCAGAGGATGAGACATCTCCGGGAGGCCTTGCAGAAAGCTCTGTGCAACGCGTTCCCAGAGACTGGGAGATCACAAACTCCTGGTCCTGGACAACGTGTTGCTGAGGCATCAGTCAGAAGGAGCGGTGGAGAAGGTGGCCGTCTGACTGATGCGTTCAGACAATTTTTTAGTCCGCAGCCCCAAGGTATGATTGGTTCCAGCACCCATCGCCAGCGTCTAATTTACATGGTGCAGGAATACCTAGGGGCAAGGTCAGACTTGGACACCTTTCCCACTGAAAATCCTCTGGCTTACTGGGTCTTGAGGATGGATCACTGGCCAGAGCTTGCACAGTATGCAATTGAGCTACTGGCCTGTCCTGCATCCAGCGTTCTTTCGGAACGCACCTTCAGTGCTGCTGGTGGCTTCGTTACCGATCACAGGGTGCGCCTGTCCACCGAATCAGTTGATCGACTGACCTTCATCAAGATGAATCAGTCTTGGATCACCCACAGCTACCAAGCACCTGAAGCTGATGTAACCGAATAATTTTTTTTGAAATACCACATCCCTTCAAGACTGCCTATGCTGATGCTGAGTGACTGTCCTGTTATGTTGATTGTCTATCCTCTTCCTCCTCCGCTGATATGTTGGAAGAACATTTTTGGTTCTGGGTGATGCCAGCAGCCCAATTTTTCTGCCCCTGTTTAACAGGGGCGTTTAAGTACAATTTTTGATGCAATGCTTTGCAGCAGGGCTAATTCCTGCAAAAAAACTAGAGTGTATGGCAGAGGTTGCAGTGTGATGGCACCAGTGCCTAAGGCCCAATTTTTCTGCCCCTGTTCAACAGGGGTGTTTAAGTACAATTTTTGATGCAATGCTTTGCAGCAGGGCTAATTCCTGCAATAAAACTAGAGTGTATGGCAGAGGTTGCAGTGTGATGGCACCAGTGCCTGAGGCCCAATTTTTCTGCCCCTGTTTAACAGGGGCGTTTAAGTACAATTTTTGATGCAATGCTTTGCAGCAGGGCTAATTCCTGCAATAAAACTAGAGTGTATGGCAGAGGTTGCAGTGTGATGGCACCAGTGCCTAAGGCCCAATTTTTCTGCCCCTGTTTAACAGGGGCGTTTAAGTACAATTTTTGATGCAATGCTTTGCAGCAGGGCTAATTCCTGCAAAAAAACTAGAGTGTATGGCAGAGGTTGCAGTGTGATGGCACCAGTGCCTAAGGCCCAATTTTTCTGCCCCTGTTTAACAGGGACATGTAATTACAATTCTTGATATAATATTTCACAGGAGGGCCCCTTCCTGTGCCCACCCAGAGTAACTGTGAGGACTTATAGTGTTGTGGCACCAGCACCACAACCACCAAAGGTCAATTTTTCTACCACGGATCAACAATGGCATGTAATTACAATTCTTGATATAATCGTTCACAGCAGGGCGCTCCAGCGGCCACCAAGAGTCACTTTGAAGGCTTACAATGTTGTTGCAAAACCAACACCTTGTTCCGCCATTTCTGCAGAGCATATAGGGCAGGCCCCTACTTTCAAACATCCAATTTACAAACATCTCCTACTTGCAAACGGAAGGAGACAACAGCAAGTGAGATGAAAAAAGATGGACGACAAAACAAATTATACAGGGGTGATAATCCTTCCCTATGTTTTCCAAAAAGCTTAAAAATAGTTTTTTTGACTGGAGCTACACTTTAAAAATGTACCAGTTGAAAATGACAAACAGATTCAACTTAACACAACAAACCTACACAGTCCCTGTCTTGTTTGCACCGCCTGTATACTGCTGTTCTGAGTATATAGGGCCTGGGGGCCACACGCATTTCCTTTTTTTAATATGGGTACGGGGTTCCCCTTAATATGCGTACAAGACCCAAATAGGCTGGTAATGGGCAGGGAGGGATACCCATGCCATTTTTCTGAATGATTTTCAACCATATTGCAGGAACCAGATATAACATTAAAACCGCAAGCAGTTTTAAATGGTGTTATTTCCGTTTAATGTCATTTTGTGCAGGGACTGTTCTAAACACGGGAAACACGTGGCACTTCACAGGCATACTATAGACACCCCCCAGGCACCATATTTAAAGGAATATTTCACTTTTTTTTTTTCACTTTAATCGTCATTAAAATCAGTGCTCCCGCCAAAACGGTAGTTTTTAAAACTTTTTTTTGCAGTGACCCATGTCCCCTGAGGCAGGAGGCAGATCGCCAAACCCTTTTTAGCACACTATCTTGCATATTAGCCGTTAAAATTAGCACTTTCCAATTCGAACGTTCGAGTCCCATAGACTTCAATGGGGTTCTAACGTTCGTGCCGAACGCGGGGGTCGTTCGCAAGTTCTGGTGCGAACCGAACCGGGGGGTGTTCGGCTCATCCCTATTGACAGGTAAGTCTGCGGTGCGTACTAAAACATGTGCCAGTGGGGGTTATTTACTAAAGCTGGCATGTCCAAAATGTGGTGCAACTCAGCATAGAAACTAGAATCAGCTTCCAGGTTTTATTGCCAAAGCTTAAAGTGGTTGTAAACCCTTACAAACCACTTTGACCTACAGGTAAGCCTAGATTAAGGCTTACCTGTAGGTCCAAGCAATATCTCCTAAACCTATATGGTTTAGGAGATATTTGCCCGAAAACGGGCACCGCTGTCTACGGCGCATGCGCCGTAGACAGTGGCGCGCAGGCGCACTGAGCGCGGCATTCTCCGCGACGGAGCTGCCGCGCGTGTCGGCTCCCGTGCGCATGCGCGGGAGTGACGTCATCGCGGCTTTGCCGAATGACAGCGGCGGAGCTGCGAGACCCCACCAACAAGATGGATGCGGCGGACTACAGGGGACAGCGGCGACTTCGCTGGCACCTGTGTCAGGTAAGTGACACATAATGGGCTACTATGCGATGCATAGTAGTCCATTATGCTTTGCCTTTGCAGGGAATGAAAGAGGAAGTAAACTCATCAGGGTTTACTTCCTCTTTAAAGTGATACTAAAATCTCAATTTTTTTTAATATTTAAAAATAACAAGCATGTTACTTACCTGCTCTGTGTAATGGTTTTGCACAGAGCAGCCCCGATCCTCCTCTTCTCGGGTCGCTCACCGGCGCTTCTGGCCCCTCCCTCCTGTTGAGTGCCCCCCACAGCAAGCAGCTTGCTATGGGGGTACCCGAGTCGAGCTGCTGCACTGTGTGTCCATTCCCACATGGAGCTGCAGCCCACCCCCCCCCCCTTATTGGCTCACTCACTTTGATGGACAGCAGCGGGAGCCAATGGCGCCCTGCTGCTGTCTCAGCCAATCAGGAAAGGGAATCATGGACAGCCAAGCCTCTTGTGTAACATTGCTGGATCGAGATGGGGCTCAGGTAAGTATTAGGGGGGCTGAGAGGGGAGCTACACACGAAAGGTTTTTCACCCTAATGCATTAAGATAAAAAAAAACTTCAGCCTGTACAACCACTTTATGGGCACTTTCACACTGGGGTGGTGAGAGCGTCGTTTTAGCTGCGCTTTTCGGCTGCTAGCAGGGCGCTTTTAACCCCCAAAGAAGGAGTTAAAGGGGTTGTAAAGGTTTGTTTTTTATTTTCTAAATAGGTTCCTTTAAGCTAGTGCATTGTTGGTTCGCTTACCTTTTCCTTCGATTTCCCTTATAAATGTTTTTTTTCTTTGTTTTCTTTGTCTGAATTTCTCACTTCCTGTTCCTCCTCAGTAAGCTGTTCTGGCTGACTAAACACCGCTCGGATGATGGTGTGAAGTTTACTGAGGAGAAACAGGAAGTGAGAAATTTAGACAAAGAAAAAAAAACATTTAGAAGGGAAATCGAAGGAAAAGGTAAGTGAACCAACAATGCACTAGCTTAAAGGAACCTATTTAGAAAATAAAAAACAGAGCTTTCCAACCCCTTTAATAGCTCCTGTGTAGCGCCGCTGTCAAAGTGCTTTGCAGGCGCTTCGGCGGTGCTGCCCATTCATTTCAATGGGCAGGGCGTTTTGGGAGCCGTGTATGCACTACTCCTAAACCGCCCCAAAGATGCTGCTTGCAGGACTTTTTTTAACGCCCCGCAAGAGCACCGCTCGGGCTGTTTTTAACGCTAAAAGTCCTGTAAAGCGCCTCAGTGTGAAAGCAGCTTAAATTGAACAAGCTGAAGTTAGAAGCTGTATGGTTACTATGCAGAGCTGCTCCAGATCCTGAGTGCTCCAGTTTTAATAAATCCCCCCCCCCTCTACTACCACAGTGCTGTGCTTTGTGGTTGCGGCAAATTTAACCCAGCGCGTTGAGTTTAAAAAAAGGCAACGATTGTCAAATTGCTAGTTGAAGTCTTTGGGATCGTGCAACGTGCCATGCAAAATCACCATATGACAAAAAAAACACCCCCCAAAAAAACAGGCATTCGTAAAGTGTCAGTTTCACCTCCTGAACGGCTGGAAGCAACTGCTCTACCGCCCTCTGAAAAGCAATCCACTGTGGATTGCTTTTCAGATGGGCAGCAGAGACTGCCGCTGTGTGAAAACTAGCCTAACCTCTATTTCTCTTTGTCCTCCTTGCTGTCTTCTCTCTCTTCAGTGGTTTTCCCCTTTCCTGCGGTACGTTCTTAGAATCGCTATGAATGTACAGTATGTAAAGTGGTGCGTAATTGTCAACGTTCTACAAATGACTGTAATAAAATCTGTGAATTATCTCTGCCCGGCCCTTTGCTCGGCCCAGTAATTTTTGACTCCGGGAGTCAAAATTTTTGCATTACTGTAATAATGCTGAATAAAGCTGATACTTGGGAGTGCCGATCACTAGCGATGAGTTCATTCCTCAAAATTTATTTTTATGCACAAATATTTTGCCATCAGCAACTTTTCACAGAAGCGGAAACTCCTAATTTCACTCACTAAACGGCTTCAGTGAAATTTGCTTATAAAAAGAAAAGCTCTACTCTTTTTTTTCCAAACCACTGAAAATGATTATATATATATATATATATAAATGTAAATAAATAAATAAAAATCAATCAATTAATAAAGTGCGTATAACACAAAAGTCTATAAGTGAAAAACAAACAAGTGAAGTTGTCAAGAAGAGTCCGCTTGTGCAGTGTGTCTTCAATCAACAAAACAGGTGATGATGTGATCCCTTCACCAATGAGCAAGATGGACTCTCACCTCAAATAATGGACCCCTGATATATCAGACAGGTCAAAAACGCATGTTCCCATCAAGGGTTAATCACAGCAAGCAGCAAACGTAACAGCAGTACTCCAAGGATAAATCCTTTTTCATGTCCTCAAATCAATATGATTCCACATAGAAGTATAAAAAACAGAATCTAGTGCTCTCCGTTTGAAACAAATTTATTAAAAAAGAAGCAGGAATAAAAATGGTACACTCGCATTCTTATGCACTGATCTCCAGTGCCGAGTAATGGGCATAGAAACAAATACAATCCAGCGTCCATGCACGGATCAGTGTAACAGCTTGCGGATGACGTCACGGCTTAGGTGACCACGTGACCTAAGCCGTGACGTCATCCGCAAGCTGTTACACTGATCCGCATTAGTCAGTGGTAAATGTGGTATACACTATATACAATCACCTGACACTAGTTAGTCTCCACAATCCATGACTTAACTTCACAGTTCACAAATTACGTTTTAAATTCAAACTGTAGCACTGACGTAAGTAATTTTTTTTTCCCCACAGTCGCGTGACAATCCCTCCACCTCCGGTCTAACTAATCACTCTCACCTTATGGCATGGACCCCTGTACAGACAGGTGGTCATGCAAGCGGGTATCAAAAGGTTTAACACAGACCATAAACTTCTCTCACGTCTCCTTAGATCTCAGCAAGGACGCCGGGTCATGGGTAGAAAGAAAAGATTTCAGTGCTCACCACTTAAGTATAAGATTTAATTTTTGTGTTCAAACACAAACTACTCACATAAAGATGATACACAGCAAGTAAAGCCGACAATCGTGTTAGTTTCATAGGGCAGCAGCGGGTGACGTCATGCGTAGCTCCTCCCCCCATACGCTTTCCGTTCAATCAGACCTTCGACGTCACCGGACTCCTCCCCCCTTCCCTTCAATAGAAGACGGAGGCACTTGGGGAAGGGGGGAGGAGTCCGGTGACGTCGATGTCCGTGACGTCACCGGATCTCCGACGGAACTCCCTGAAGACCCGGAAGCTGGCAGAGAGGTGAGTACCGATCAAAAGAATTTTGATCGATCAAAAAAATGAATTGATTAATCGAGGAATTATTCTTTAATTTCTACAGCCCTAATATTTTCTATACATTTTTCTAATAAATATTTTTGAAACTATAAAAATATTCTACTAAAATCCTTCTAAAAAATTATCATGCCTTAAAACTCCACCACATAGGGGATTTTTCTTTTTCTTCTGGCTCTAATCACGTGCTTCAACCCCACCTCCCCCGCCTATTCCCGCAATCAGGGGCAGACTGACAACTCAAGGGGCCCCCGGGCAATAGGAGATTATGAGGCCCCACAGTATACACAATCACACAGTATATACAGACATGTTTCTATTGGCTGAGAAGGTACTGGAGAGGTGGGGCAGCTATAATCTTGGGATTTTTACACCAAAAGGATGTCGGTAAGGGACATTTTAGAGAGAGATGTAAAAAAAAAAACACAGATTTTTACATACTGTCCCTGTTTTTTCTGAGGCTGGCAACCCTGATGGGGCCCCCTAGTGGCTCGGGGGGCCCTCGGGCAGTGCCCGAGTGGCCGAATGGTCAATCCGCCCCTGCCCTCAATTGTAATTCATGCGCCTGGCATCCTGAAAGGGGCTTGGCTGCATGGATAGGGAGGGCGGCGGCAGGGATAGAGGTTGCGGCGCCCATGCACCCACAATGCACGGGCCGCTGCTGATCAGCTTCTAAATTCAGCTTCTCCAGTTAAGCTTTGACAAAACCTACTGGAAGCCGATTGGTTTCTATGCAGAGCTGCGCCAGATTTTGCACTCTCCAGTTTTAGTAAATCAACCCCCGCCGTAGTGCACATAGCAAACACCCACAATTGTGCAGATGTGAAGAGGACCTGAAGCAATCTGTGCCCAGTCAGAGCAGGAGACTCGTACCAGCACTCCACCTGTAGCTCATCAGAGCGTTATAACCTTCACTGGACTACATCATCCAGAAGCCAACGGAAGTGTTGACTGAAATATGAAGCTCTGCATTAATGACTTGCGTTGCACCCATTAAAGAATTTACATAAACCCATAATCCAGTGTTTACATGAAGCATGGGTTCCTGAATTGTAGATTGTTGTAATAGTCAGATCTGCGTCCAAGGCTGCCTGTATAAGGTAATTCTCTGGGCTGGAACACTTGCACAAAGCCACAGGTTTGGCACCATCCGCCGTAACTCTGTCCATGAACAATACATCTGACAGCACCCTGCCTGCCAGACATAACCTAGAATTCCTCCCGCATAATAGACGACTGAACACTTTTGTTTATTTGAACGTCTTTGGCTGTCCGTTCATATAATCACAATAAACAGAGTCGCATGGGATTGGCTCTGAATGGACATTTTGTTTAAAAGAGTTGCCATTCATGAATACAACCTATGGCCCGGCGAGTCAAATTACTAAGAGGGGATTAAACTTCATTTGTGGAGTCGGAGGGTGAAGTTGTTTTTCTTTTGTACTCACATTGGCTAATCGTGAACAGGTAACTTCAACACATTGGAGGCAGCCATTGTATCCAACGTCCACCAAGAACTGGTGACTTCACTGGGGGGCATGCCTGTCACAGATATGGGGAAGGACGGGGGACGGGGGGGGAGTCAAGTGGTATAATGGTGTATTATACTTAATACGTATATATACATTGCAGCTTGCAAGTGGTTTACCAGTGTTATGGCTGAAGCTATTAGCCATAACTCCAGCAGGGGCGGACTGACCATTTGGCCACTCGGGCACTGCCCGAGGGCCTCGGGCCACTAGGGGGCCCCATCAGGGTTGTCAGCCTCAGTAAAACCAGGGACAGTATGTAAAAATCTGTGTTTTTGTTTACAGTTGTCTCTGAAATTTCCCTTACCGACATCCTTTTAGTCTAAAAATCCAGAGATTATATCTGCCCCACCTCTCCAGTACCTTCTCAGCCAATAGAAACATATCTGTGTATACTGTGTGATTGTATACTTTGTGATTGTATACTGTGTGGCCCCATAATCTCTGATTGCCTGGGGGCCCCATAATCTCCTATTGCCCAGGGGGCCCCATGAGTTGTCAGTCCGCCCCTGAACCCCGGTATTTTTTTTTTCAGCCGGTGATTGTCCTTCCCATGAAAGCAGTTCAAGCAGTGGCAGTGTTCTGTCGAGAAAGTTCCCCCCGGCGGATAAGGACCCCTATGTACTGCACAGGCACAGCGCTTGCGCAGTACTAAGCACAACACAGTCTCCGAAAATAGCCAAAGCTGAACACAGTGAGTCAGCTGTGCACGACGCCTGTAACAGAGCCCCTCGCAGGCTCTCCATACTTCAGGCACGGCCTCGTTGCGCTCAGCATATTTTTATTCTAACCCTATGTCCACTTGGATGGTGGGGCTCGAACCTGGGCATAGGTTAGAACGTAGTGCGCAGGTGCCATGTACAGCTGACTGACTGTGTTCAGCTTCGGCTATTTTCGGAAACTCCGTTGTGCTTCGTAGTGCGCAAGCGATGCACCTGCGCTGTATGGGGGGGGGGGGTCCTTATCCGCTGGGGGAACTTTCTCTGCAAGACACCGGCCCATCCATAAGGGGTGCAGTGGCACCGCCCCCCTAATCCATGCGCCCGGCCTCCTAATCTACATACAGGGAGCCGGATGCATGGATAGGTTTTTGCAAATACACACACACTACTTTATGTGAAAAATAAAGGTTAAAGGCTTAATGCAGAACTTTAAAAGACAGCAGGGGGCACCAAACTAAGTGAAGTATATCTAAAAAGTCTTTATTTAAAGAAAAAGACAATTAACAACTGACTTGATAAAAACAGGTATACAGCATACAGTGTCTGACTCCCCAATGCAATGGTAGTAGCTGTGAACCTCTTGGTGGACTACCGCCAATCTGGATGCTATAGCAGCCACTGGCTGGGTGAATGGACACTAAAGACAGAAATTGGAAGTGCCACAAACCACAGGGGAACGCATGGAGGGCTCAGAACCGGATGTGACATCACACCAGGGAGGACTACAAGTCAGGGAGCGTGGCTACGCATTTCGGAGAGTGAGGCCGCGTACACAGGCGCGGACTGTTGGCCCAACCTTGTCCGCTGAACAGTGTTTGGGCGGACAGTCCGCTCGTGTGTGGGCTTTCAGCGGACAGTTTCAGCGGACAGTTGGACGGACAAGGTTTTACGGAAATTCCGAAAAACTGTCCGCTGAAACCTTGTTTCAACGAACAGTCCGCCCGTGTGTAGGCTTGTTCGTCAAACAAAGTTCCGCGCATGCTCAGAAAGGATTTTCAAGCCGAAAGTTATAATGCAGTGTATAGGACGTCGTATTTTGCGTCCCGTCGTACGTGCCGTTCACGTCATCGCGCACGGTTTCAGCAAACTGTTCGTTCGTCGTGTGTGGCCATGTCCGTCCATGCTAAGTTTGAGCGGACTGTTCGCTCAAACTGTTGGACGGACAAAGTTGGGCCAACAGTCCGCGCGTGTGTACGCGGCCTAACAGCTCCTTTCTCAAGTCTTGACGGAGGCTTGAGAAATGAGCGGTCGCTCTCTGAAATGCATGTGCCAGTGACATTGCCAGCTGCAGATATATTGGATATCTCCTTAATGGTGCATGTCTAGGTGATGCTCCTTGTACCTAGCTTTATTATAAGTTTACCTGTAGGTACAAGTCACCAAGCGGTGTTTACCATCGGCATACCAAGACATTTTGGACAATTTCATGCTCCCAACTTTGTAAGAACAGTTTGGGGACGGCTCCTTCCTGTCCCAACATGACTGCCCACCAGTGCACAAAGCAAGGTCCATAAAGACATGGATGAGGCAGTTTGGGGTGGAGGAACTTTGTGGTGGAGGAGTTTGGGGTGGAGGAACTTGACTGAGAGTCCTGACCTCAACCCAATAGAACACCTTTGGGAGGAATTAGAGTGGAGACTGTGAGACAAGTCTTCTCCTCCAACATCAGATACAAAAAGATGGGGACACTAATAGGAGAAAAGGATAAGGATTGAAGCCTAACTTTCATTCCATGTAGTTTTCTATTTACTTGCTGCCTGGAAAACCCCATATGGGGGAGATTCCCTTTTTGACTCCCCAACATCAGTGCCTGACCTCACAAATGCTCTTCTGGGAAAAATGGTCAAACATTCCCATAGACACCCTCCTAAACCTTGTGGACGGCCTTCCTAGAAGAGGTGAAGCTGTTATAGCTGCAAAGGGGGGGCCAACTCAATATTGAACCCTACGGACTAATGCCCTGTACAAACGGTCGGACTTTCTGACGGAAAATGTGCAATCGGAGCTTGTTGCTCCGAAATTCCGACCGTGTGTAGGCTCCAATGGACAGTTTCCATAACTGAAAAAAAAAAAAAAAAAGAATATATATATATATATTTAGCAGACACCCTAGGGAATAAAATAGGGGTCGTTGCAACTTTTTATGTTACACGGTATCTGTGCTGCAATTTTTCAAACACATTTTTTTTGGAAAGAAACTGCTACATGAATAATAAAAAAAAAAAAAAAAACGCAAGTTAGTCCCATTTTGTGTGAAATATGATGTTACACCGAGTAAATAGATACCTAACATGTCAGGCTTTAAAATTGCGCACACGTGTGGAATGGCGCCAAACTTCAGTAGTTTAAAAAATCTCCATAGGCGTTGCTTTAAATTTTTTACACATTACATGTTTAGAGTTACAGAGGAGGTCTAGTGCTAGAATTATTGCTCTCGCTCTACCGGTCGCTGTGTATGTAACCCGTGCATATCTTGCTCTGATAGTAGACGGTGCCTCACCAGCCACTCACCTCACCGCACGACCCTGGCCAGCAGACAGCGGACTTCAGACCGCTCTCCGCCAAAAAACGGGTCAAAGAAGTGCAAAAACGAAAGTGCACTCCTGTGACCAATAGGAGAAGCCCAGCCAAACGAGCTCAGGCTGGACTTTTACCTTTGAATAATACTAAACTATATTTTGTATAAAGAATAAGTTAAACTCTAAAAACGCCAGTCGTGGTACAATGGGGAAAACACGTGACACGCTGTTAAAGAGAGCATGAAATTGGCATGTTGCAGGCGAACACGGAATGCACTTCAATAATAAATGGACATGTCATTATAAATGTATACATTTACCCTGCAATATTAAACACACAGAGGATATCAAACCATGTCACTTCCAATGTATACCGTTGCAAAGCTTGTTGCTATGCTAAGAAGCATTTTATAAAACATGCATTATGTATTCTTTAAGAGGGTTTGTCACCAAAAAAAAAGAGTGGCAGCCACAGATTCTTTAATTGGACAAAAATATTTCTGCTGAGTCTGTTAGATTCCAAATTAACTGCTTGCGACCCCCACCCCCCCCCCCTCGGGCGCAGGAAATTTATTGTGGCAGGGCAGCACAGGCTGGCTGGATCGTGTACATGTACTTCATCCGGCCTGTCCCGGGTTAGGGGGCGTCACTGGCTACAGCGGGATTTTGCCAATGATTTATGGCTCAGACCTGCTGATCGGCTGTAGCCAATCACAGCACAGAGCCCTGTGTGTTGATTTTTTTTTTTTTTCGGATTTGTTTTATAACAGAGAGTAGAATATATTTTTTTTCCCCACATATTCAGCCTTTTTTTGTTTATATACCGTAATAAAAAAAAGCCCAGTGGTGATAAAATTCTCTAAAAAAATAAAAATAAAAGCTCTATTTGTGTAACAAAGAAAGATATAAATGTCATCTGTGTACAGCGTTGCATGATCGCGCAATTACCAGCTGCCAATTGCCAGCACTGGCATCTTAATCTCAGCTCTGCTCCTTATTATAACAAACTGAGGTGACTGTGGGCGGGAATCCTTCAATGAGTAGAACCTGCCAGCCCAGTGTCCAGACACCCTATACCAGTGGTTGTCAACTTGCAAGGAAATAGGGGTCTCAAATGTGGCACATAATGCCTCCAAAGGTCCACATATAATATTTATTACATGTAATTCTACAGAAAACGGTCACAGAAAACGTACTAGAGGAAAGGGTCATAGATTGTTCAACTGGAGTGGTTGGACACTGAAATCAAGCTATGGGAGACCATACAAGACTAGAAACTTTTTGCATGAAACCACTGAACTTTACTACAATTAAGGGGCCCTTTACAAATCAATACTCCCTCTACTGACTGCTGGGGCCCAAGGGCCACACTTCCAAAGGGTCATGTGTGGCCGTTGGGTATGAGGTTGAGAAGTGGGGCTCTATACAATTACCAACTCCACCTCCTACTATTGGATAGTATTACTAAAACTCTCAGGGTTCCGGGGCTACCTTTCCAATCCTGCAGGTTTTTATCATTGTCTATGGTCCTGCTGGGGAGATTTACCCTCTGGGTATTATAGTCTTTGGGACAGACATTGATAAGAAACCAAAAATGGTGCCATGAGGGGAAACCTTCTTCCTGTTTAGGAGACAACTAGCAATGGGGTTCCCTTCCTTTAGAGAAATTTCCATTAACTTCCAGTTGTGTCTCCAGGCAGAGAAGGGAAGATTTATCCAGCAGGATACAGACAAAAAAAACCTGATAGGGATTTAAACTATCCAAAAAGGAAATATACCAGGGCTGTGAAAATTAAAGATTAATTCCTCGATTAATCGTTCATTTTTTGATCGATCAAAATACTCTTCAGGGAGTTCCGTTGGAGATCCGGTGACGTCACGGACGTCTGGTGACATAGACGTTCTGATTGAATGTAACGCGTACGGGGAGGAGCTACACATGGCGTCACCCGCTGCTGCCCTACAGAACTAACACGATTGTCGGCTTTACATGCTGTGTTTTTATCATCTTCATGTGAGTAGTTTGTGTTTGAACACAAAAATTCAATCTTATACTTAAGCGGTGAGCACTTAGATCTTTTCTTTCTACCCGTGACCCGGCGTCCTTGCTGAGATCTAAGGAGACATGTGAGAAGTTTATGGTCCGTGTTAACCCTTTTGATACCCACTTGCATGACCACCTGTTTGCACAGGGGTCCATGCCATAAGGTGAGAGTGATCAGTTAGACCGGAGGTGGAGGGATTGTCACGCTACTAAAAAAAAAAAAAAAAAAAGACTTACGTCAGTGCTACAGTTTGAATTTAAAACTTATTTGTGTGAACTGTGAAGTTAAATCATGGATTGTGGAAACTAACTAGTGTCGGGTGATTGTATATAGTGTATACCACATTTACCACTGACTAATGCAGAGTTGCAATGCAAGGAGATCAGCTAAAAGTAGTTGGATCTGTATGTGCGTTATAATTAATCAAAATTAGTTGATTAATCGATTTTATAAAAATCGATTAATCGAACACGAAAATTTTAATCAGTAACAGCCCTAAAATATATGTTTTTGCTTTAAATCCTTTAAACAGTTGAAGGCTGCAAAGAGGGATTGAGATTGCACCATGAGGACTTATCATCAGTTTGACATAATTGCATTAATGCCACAGAAAAAATAAATGCTTTGAATGCCTAAAAGTTAAAAAGAAAAAAATGTTGCGCTAAAATTCATATAGAAACTTGTATCAAAACATCACAAAAAATTACAGTAAGTCACAATAAAGTGCAAAATGAGAATTATACATAAATATGTGAAAACGATATCAAGAAATCACATTAAAGTGCAAAGTGAGTAGTCCAATATTGATACTAGATAAGTGATACTGGTGTAAATCCCAAAGGGGTATAAACATGAAACAATGTGTATTGAAAACAATTAGATAATAGTTCCATAAGTTGCGAAGAAAAAAAATCCATGTGAAGAGTGACTAGTTCCACGTAAGTCAAGTGACAACACTTTACGGTGCCCGAAAAGAAGAAATGCTGCCAACACCACCACCCGTAAGAATGAGGCTTACCGGAATTCACAAACTTGGGAAAGCATATGCCTCACAAGTCGTGATGAGCTTTGTAGCGGAAGGTCTCTACTTCAAAACGGTCACCAATGCTTCGTTCGGTATGGCGTTTTTATAATCATAGAGGATAAGCATAGAGGATAAGCAGGCGATTGATAGGCAGAGGGAGGATGGTCATCAAAACTCCACGTATTCATGTATGATAAATCATAACAAAAAAAACTTGAATAGTGTAGTAACGTTAGGAAGTACTTAATGGTGCGAAATATAGATTAAAAACACTCTCTTTTGTGAAGTAAAAAGCAGGCTTATTCGAATGTATCGCAAAGAAAGGCGTGATGTGATAATAGGCTCACTCAACGCGTTTCGTCCTCTAAGACGTCATCTGGGGTATGGACCACCAACAGCAACATCACACTTAAATAGATAATGTGAGCCCAAGCTGAATTGCGTCAGTCTTTCGGTGATGTTTGCTGCTTTCTATATTTGAGGGTTTTTAATTACAGCGCAGTATTGTTAATGATTTTTTTACTTTTGTCTAAAAGTTAGACCAGGGTTTCTCAAGCAGGGTTCCAAGGAACCCTAGGGGTCCTCCAGAAGTTTGCTAGGGGTTCCTTGAGCAATGAGAAATTTCTTCCTCTCAGATAAGCTCCCACTCACATCATTGATCTTTTTAGCTATCTGTAAGCCCTTGTACACACGGTCGGACAACTACGACAACCAAATCCGAAACTGTCCGAAACTGTTGCATACACACGGTCGGACAAAGTTGTCGGAAAATCCAATCCTTCAGAACGTGATGACGTTATTTCGTTACGACGGGACTACGTTCAGGCTAGTAGCCAATAGCTTTGGTGTAGGAATTTGATCTGAGCATGCGTGGCACTTTGTCCGATGGGAATTCTCTACACATGATCGGACAAGGTCCGATCGGATCATGTTGTGGGAAAAATTTACCGACAAGTTGGAAAACTTGGTCCGTCGGATACTCCGACGGAAACAGTCCGATGGAGACCACACACAGTCGGATTATGCTACAAAACAGTCCGATAGGACACATTCTGTCGGAATCTCCGACCGTGTGTACAAGGGCTAAGAAGGCAATTCTTCCCACTGACCATCAGACTAATGTATCATGAGTTGTAGATATAGTCATTTTTGGCAGGGGTTCCCCGAGACCAGAAAGTTATTTCAGGGTTCCTCTGTGTTGAAAAGGTTGAGAAAGGTTAAGTTAGATTGCGGATTAGTGTTACAGTAAGAATGCCCAACAATGTGATGATGAAATGTCAGAGTAGACCATTCAGTGTATCATATAAATGTACTCACCGAGGCCAAGATGCCGAGAGCGGTCACTGTTGCGACTCGGCGCAGACCACCCCTGAAGGTGGCACAGAGGGTGGTTGGCACCAAGAGGCACAAGCTACCAGTAGGACAGTCACTTGCTAGTAGATCAGCAGGTAGCTTGAGCAGAGCTGAAAGGTGATCTCCCATGGGAAGGTCCAGAAGCAATGGTAGCAAGTCCGTAAGGCAAAGGCAAAATCCAGGAGGCAGGCTGGGGGTCAAACACAGTCCATATCAGAAGACAACAAGTACTAGGAATGCTGAGACAGAAGGGTAATCCAAAGAAAAGCCAGGGGTCGATCACAGGAGATAGCGGGTAAGTCCAGATGCAGGCTGAGGGTCAAACACGTTCAGAAAGAGGGAGTCCAAGGTCAAGCCAGAGGTCGGGTCAGGAGAAGATCAGCGAGGTCGATGAGGCAATCCGGGTCACAACGGGTAATACAGATCACAAGAGCAGAATCTCAGGAAGCTGAAGACGAACCAGCAGTGTGTTTGGATGACCACACTTCCTTTATAGGTCAGCAAGGGGTCACACCCTGTGTGCGTGTGCTTTAGCATATTTGTATTGCGCGCATCTTATGACACAGTGTTACAACGATCTGCTAAAATTTGAGCACCCATCAGCAACCCGATAAAAAGGTATTTGTTTACCCCAATAAATCTAAAGCTGGACAATTGCCTCTATAAATCTAAACGATAAAACAGTCTTTCTGTGTACTATCCCATCCTCTCCTGGTTCTCACAACCAATTTGCTGGTACACGCCAAGGATAATTAGCAGGAATAGAGTAACGAGAGGAGACATTGAGGTCTATGGTCTGTATTAAGGGCTTCCTGTATGCAACTTGAGTACACCAGTTACAGCAAGTTTGGCAATAAGCTTAGTGGCCTGGGAATTCTAACATTTTCATCACCGTCCTTTCTCAGCCTTTTATGGTGGGATCATTATGCCACTGGGTTATTCCTTGTCAGGAAAGCATTCAAAAGCAACATTTGTCTCATCCATGCAAAACTCTATTGCAATTCAAACAAATGTTGGATGCATACGCTAGCAAGTGACAGACCCATAAAGTCTGCTAAATCAATGCATTGTGCTGCTTTTGGCAGGACGGTTCCCTGTGAGATCATATTTTCCTGCAGAAATCCATGAAATGCAATTTTAATTTATGGTATCCTTAAAAGAACCAGTCCAAAACGTGTTGCCATACTGCTGGACCAGTGGTCAGGGTATTACTTACCACACATCTGCCAATACAAGAAATACACGGCCCTCGAACAACACCGATTAATCTTCGCTTTTTTGGACGTTGTAAAAAAGTAACAGTCAGCAGCTACAAGCACATATACTTATCAGCCCAGGATGTTCAGCGCTTTCTTCCTAATACCTGAAGTCTTTGTTCTCGTTCTCACAATGCCATCTTAGATTCTGGGGCCAGCTATGATTTCATGCTCAGTCACAGCCGGCCCCCCCACAAAATGCACTGACTGAGGGAGACTGTCCTGAGTCCTCCTGGGATAAGTGATGTGATCCCAGGAGGCTGCGGGCTAGATGGACCCTGTGCAACATCATCCTTCCCTAGGCAAGGAATGAGGGTATGGGAGCAAGTAACTGCTGTAAAAGTTATTTTTTTACGATTGGTGAATGTAGCTCAGACCCCTGATGGGCTCTGCTGATTTGTCCTAGGTTCTCTTCTCAATTGGGTGTACATGCAATCGGGCACATAATAACTCGGTGACCAGGCAGGAAATGTATTTTTATGTTTTAATGCTAGTTGAACTTTGTTGAGGTGCAGGGGGGACTGTGAAATACTCCAAATACAGTGCACAAAGAAACCAGAGGACACTCATTGACAGAGGCGTAGCTTGAAGCTTGAAGACCCTGATGCAAAAGTTGACCTAAGCCCCCCCCCCCACTACCACCCACCACTACCACCCACCACTTCCACCGTGTGTGCAGATACACCCACTGCACGCCAAGGTACTCAAAGTGGTTTAAGAGATTAGAGTTCCCAGAGTTCCTCCTTACATTAGAGGACAGGAATCACCACTGTAGAATCAGAGGACAGGGATCACCGCTGGAGAATCAGAGGACAGGGATCACCGCTGGAGAATCAGAGGACATGGATCACCGCTGGAGAATCAGAGGACAGGGATCACCGCTGGAGAATCAGAGGACAGGGATCACCGCTGGAGAATTAGAGGACAGGGATCACCGCTGGAGAATCAGAGGTCAGGGATCACCGCTGGAGAATTAGAGGACAGGGATCACCGCTGGAGAATCAGAGGTCAGGGATCACCACTGGAGAATCAGAGGACAGGGATCACCGCTGGAGAATCAGAGGACAGGGATCACCGCTGGAGAATCAGAGGTCAGGGATCACTGCTGGAGAATCAGAGGTCAGGGATCACCGCTGGAGAATCAGAGGTCAGGGATCACCGCTGGAAAATCAGAGTACAGGGATCACCGCTGGAGAATCAGAGGACAGGGATCACCGCTGGAGAATCAGAGGACAGGGATCACCGCTGGAGAATCAGAGGACAGGGATCACCGCTGGAGAATCAGAGGTCAGGGATCACCGCTGGAGAATAAGAGGACAGGGATCACCGCTGGAGAATCAGAGTACAGGGATCACCGCTGGAGAATCAGAGGACAGGGATCACCCCTGGAGAATCAGAGGTCAGGAATCACCCCTGGCAGGTCATTTGGCAGAGCTCCTTTCCCATTCCAGCATTGTAAACAGCCCCCCCCCCCCCCACAATACACAGGGCTGAAATCACATTTCTTTACACAGAGTCTTATCAGCCTTCACAGGGTGTATCTGGCTTTTTTGTTGCCGTTCTGACCTGTGAATTCCCCTGGTTGGAAAGGCAGTGTAGTTGCAGTAGACAAATACACCCTGTGCAGATCATGGCTGACTGGCTGTGTTGTAAAGGAATGTTATTTCAGCCCTGCGGAGGAGGCACTGTATAGAGTGCTGCACTGGGAAAGAAGCTCAGCATAGCATCCAGGACGGGGGGGGGGGGGGGTGGTCAGGGGGCTTTGGGGGGGGGGGGACATAGATCTGGGGGGGCAAAGCCATGTGACACGAAATCTGGAGCCTTCAGCAGGTGTTAAGAGATTTGTTTTAGCAATTTCTGAAGGTTACTCTGTCAGTGTTGGCAGGTGTTGGGGGAAGGTCACCTCCCGGAGGTGCGTGTCTTTTCCCCAGTTGTCAGGGAAGTGGGGTAAGCGAACATCCCCGGGTGGGGGGGGGGGGTACAGAGAATCCCGGCTAGTGACTAGAAGACACTGAGCAGTGTCTTACCTCACCAGTGACATCGGCCCCATCGTGGCTGAGCTTGGTTACCATTCCATGTTGCCAGCACACAGACACTTCCCCATCCTGGGCTGTTCTCACCCCGTGCTCCTCTCTATTCAGAAAATGGCTCACAGCTTCTCCCCAGCCAATGAGAACAGAGGTGTCTGGACTGTGGAAGACAAAGTGGAAGCCCAGTACTGGAGCGTGGCTGTGGGGCCCTAGAGCAGATCGGAGCTGGATTTTGTGGAGGATATGATAATATGACAGGGAGGCTGCAGGGGCCCCCTGGAGCTAGGGGCGGGGTTGCGATTGTGACCCCTGCAACTCCTTATGCTACACCCATGCTCATTGCTTTGTCTACACTTCAGGATAATTACCCTGTTGACAAACAATAGGAGAGCAAGCAACCTTGGGACTCCAAGTAAAAGAACGGTTCCAAATCAGCAGCACTGGAGCAGATGTTCAAATGGTTAGAAGTAGTGAACAGTCACTAGGATCCTACACTCAGGCCTATACTCACACAATCCTCGTATACCTGGATACATCCTTCCAATATCGGCCAGACACTTCTCCTGTGAATTTCTAGGCCAGATCCACAGTGAACCCCCTTGATTTGGATTCAGCTAATTCCAGAAAACAGCTCTCACTAAACTGGAACATTGGTGAACTCCTGCAGACTTTAGCTACACTGCCCAGAAGGGCAGTAGCCTTTCAGGCTGGAGTCTTGTTCCCCTGGACAAGGACCCTGCTACTCCAAGTCCCCGATTATTTATGCACTCCTCTGCCACCTACTGGGCATTCTACCCCCACGCAGGGATTGGCTGACACTACATAAATATTCAGGCCGATAGGTTGCCTCTTCCAATCCACTGCACCAGGGATATGCAATTAGCACACCTCCAGCTGTTGCAGAACTACAAGTCCCATGAGGCATAGCAAGACTCTGACAGCCACAAGCATGACACCCAGAGGCAGAGGCATGATGGGACTTCTGCTAATTGCATATCCCTGCACTACATTCTAGAATCCACTAGAAGGAAGGGGGAAGCAGTTGAATAAATGAACTAGAATTTCCTCAACCTCTCTGGTAACCTATTCTAGGAGGGTGCTACATGTAAACGGGAGGGATGGGATAATGCCAGGACCGTTTTTAAGGCAGGGTAAAAGGGGCAGCTGCCCTGGGCCCTGTCATTGTTGTGGGGCCCAAAGCAGTTGCTTCATACTTGCTAACTATGCTGGTTTAAATTCCCTCCCCCCTTGAGGTTTTAGTCCTGTGTTGTGTCCCAGATGACTCACCTGGAGACCCTGTGTTTACATGTAGATTACCAGCATTCATATGTAAATAGAGGCGGCATTGATATGTATATCATGCCCCCCTGAGGTCATATCCACAGTAATCTCTAGCAACCAATCAACAAGCAGAAATCATGTGCTGTAACCTCTAGCAACTAACCAGTGAGCTGTAATGTGTTCTGTAACCTCTAGAAACCAGTCAGTGAGCGGTAATCATACACTGAAACCTCTGGCAACCAATTGCAATAGCTGCCTGTAGTGATGGCCGAACGGTTCGCCCGGCGGTCGTTTCGCGGCGAATTTCCGACTTTCGCCGTCCGCGGGTTCGAACGCCTTTTTCCGTCGTTCGCCCCGGCGGACTTACGTGTTTAATGTATACAAGAACTTTAACCTTTCGTGACACGTTTATCATGTGTTACAGGACAACCAATTGAGACATGACAGCTCATGGACACTTGGACATTCCCCCTAACCTATAAATACACCCGATCCGGTGGCCATTTTACATTCTTTCTTCTGTCACTGTAGGGAAAGGATCCTGTGTGGAGTAGGGACAGAGAAAACGCTAGCTATTTGGTACACAAAAGTTCTTTTCAGGACTGGTATAGGTGTTAGGTCAGCAGCCTGAGTTTCTTTTGTCAGTTTAGATAAAGGGACAGAGCGCTGTATGCTGCTATTTTAGGGACAGCTCAGCCAGATTAGTCTTTCTTCATCATCATCATCATCATCATCATTAGCTGTTACTATCAGGTCCACAAAAGAGCTGTTCCAGCTAATCGTTCCAGCCTACTCTTTTTTGCCAATTTGTATAGGGACAGGCAGGAAGCAGTGTGTCAGGCAGTGAGGATAATTTTAAAGACTTGCTGTTACTATTAGTTCCACAAAGGTTCTTTTCAGGACTGGTATCAGTGGTACGGTAATAGGCTTGTACACGTATAATATTCTTTCTTCCAAATATAGAAAGAATATTATACTTGACTGCTGCCCTTCTGCTGCAGTCTGCTAATCATTCACAACTCACTTGTTCCACAAAGCTCTTTATCAGGACTGGTAACTTGGTCTGTCTAGGGTGCTACGGTACATAGGCTTGGGTGCGGTACAGTCTGCTGTTCTGTAAGGACCGCTATCGGTCCACAATACATAGGGTTGCCGTGCACTACTGCTGACCGCTGCCCTATACTGCAGCAGTCCTTCATTGGTATAGGGACTGACGTACAGTCTGCTAATCACTAACACACAACCTGCTTGGTCCACAAAAGTTCTTATAAGGACTGGTAACTTGGTATAGGGTGCTACGGTACATAGGCCTGAGTGCGTTACAGTCTGCTGTTCTGTAAGGACCGCTATCGGTCCACAATACATAGGGTTGCCGTGCACTACTGCTGACCGCTGCCCTATACTGCAGCAGTCCTTCAGCGGTATAGGGACTGACGCACAGTCTGCTAAACACTAACACACAACCTGCTTGGTCCACAAAAGTTTTTATAAGGACTGGTAACTTGGTATAGGGTGCTACGGTACATAGGCCTGAGTGCAGTACAGTCTGCTGTTCTGTAAGGACCGCTATCGGTCCACAATACATAGGGTTGCCGTGCACTACTGCTGACCGCTGCCCTATACTGCAGCAGTCCTTCATTGGTATAGGGACTGACGTACAGTCTGCTAATCACTAACACACAACCTGCTTGGTCCACAAAAGTTCTTATAAGGACTGGTAACTTGGTATAGGGTGCTACGGTACATAGGCCTGAGTGCGTTACAGTCTGCTGTTCTGTAAGGACCGCTATCGGTCCACAATACATAGGGTTGACGTGCACCACTGCTGACCGCTGCCCTATACTGCAGCAGTCCTTCAGCGGTATAGGGACTGACGTACAGTCTGCTAAACACTAATACACAACCTGCTTGGTCCACAAAAGTTCTTATAAGGACTGGTAACTTGGTATAGGGTGCTACGGTACATAGGCTTGAGTGCGGTACAGTCTGCTGTTCTGTAAGGACCGCTATCGGTCCACAATAGATAGGGTTGACGTGCACCACTGCTGACCGCTGCCCTATACTGCAGCAGTCCTTCAGCGGTATAGGGACTGACGCACAGTCTGCTAAACACTAACACACAACCTGCTTGGTCCACAAAAGTTTTTATAAGGACTGGTAACTTGGTATAGGGTGCTACGGTACATAGGCCTGAGTGCGTTACAGTCTGCTGTTCTGTAAGGACCGCTATCGGTCCACAATACATAGGGTTGCCGTGCACTACTGCTGACCGCTGCCCTATACTGCAGCAGTCCTTCATTGGTATAGGGACTGACGTACAGTCTGCTAATCACTAACACACAACCTGCTTGGTCCACAAAAGTTCTTATAAGGACTGGTAACTTGGTATAGGGTGCTACGGTACATAGGCCTGAGTGCGTTACAGTCTGCTGTTCTGTAAGGACCGCTATCGGTCCACAATACATAGGGTTGACGTGCACCACTGCTGACCGCTGCCCTATACTGCAGCAGTCCTTCATTGGTATAGGGACTGACGTACAGTCTGCTAATCACTAACACACAACCTGCTTGTTCCACAAAAGTTCTTATAAGGACTGGTAACTTGGTATAGGGTGCTACGGTACATAGGCTTGAGTGCGGTACAGTCTGCTGTTCTGTAAGGACCGCTATCGGTCCACAATAGATAGGGTTGACGTGCACCACTGCTGACCGCTGCCCTATACTGCAGCAGTCCTTCAGCGGTATAGGGACTGACGTACAGTCTGCTAAACACTAATACACAACCTGCTTGGTCCACAAAAGTTCTTATAAGGACTGGTAACTTGGTATAGGGTGCTACGGTACATAGGCTTGAGTGCGGTACAGTCTGCTGTTCTGTAAGGACCGCTATCGGTCCACAATAGATAGGGTTGACGTGCACCACTGCTGACCGCTGCCCTATACTGCAGCAGTCCTTCAGCGGTATAGGGACTGACGTACAGTCTGCTAAACACTAATACACAACCTGCTTGGTCCACAAAAGTTCTTATAAGGACTGGTAACTTGGTATAGGGTGCTACGGTACATAGGCTTGAGTGCGGTACAGTCTGCTGTTCTGTAAGGACCGCTATCGGTCCACAATACATAGGGTTGCCGTGCACTACTGCTGACCGCTGCCCTATACTGCAGCAGTCCTTCATTGGTATAGGGACTGACGTACAGTCTGCTAATCACTAACACACAACCTGCTTGTTCCACAAAAGTTCTTATAAGGACTGGTAACTTGGTATAGGGTGCTACGGTACATAGGCTTGAGTGCGGTACAGTCTGCTGTTCTGTAAGGACCGCTATCGGTCCACAATAGATAGGGTTGACGTGCACCACTGCTGACCGCTGCCCTATACTGCAGCAGTCCTTCATTGGTATAGGGACTGACGTACAGTCTGCTAATCACTAACACACAACCTGCTTGGTCCACAAAAGTTCTTATAAGGACTGGTAACTTGGTATAGGGTGCTACGGTACATAGGCCTGAGTGCGTTACAGTCTGCTGTTCTGTAAGGACCGCTATCGGTCCACAATACATAGGGTTGACGTGCACCACTGCTGACCGCTGCCCTATACTGCAGCAGTCCTTCAGCGGTATAGGGACTGACGTACAGTCTGCTAAACACTAATACACAACCTGCTTGGTCCACAAAAGTTCTTATAAGGACTGGTAACTTGGTATAGGGTGCTACGGTACATAGGCTTGAGTGCGGTACAGTCTGCTGTTCTGTAAGGACCGCTATCGGTCCACAATAGATAGGGTTGACGTGCACCACTGCTGACCGCTGCCCTATACTGCAGCAGTCCTTCAGCGGTATAGGGACTGACGCACAGTCTGCTAAACACTAACACACAACCTGCTTGGTCCACAAAAGTTTTTATAAGGACTGGTAACTTGGTATAGGGTGCTACGGTACATAGGCCTGAGTGCGTTACAGTCTGCTGTTCTGTAAGGACCGCTATCGGTCCACAATACATAGGGTTGCCGTGCACTACTGCTGACCGCTGCCCTATACTGCAGCAGTCCTTCATTGGTATAGGGACTGACGTACAGTCTGCTAATCACTAACACACAACCTGCTTGGTCCACAAAAGTTCTTATAAGGACTGGTAACTTGGTATAGGGTGCTACGGTACATAGGCCTGAGTGCGTTACAGTCTGCTGTTCTGTAAGGACCGCTATCGGTCCACAATACATAGGGTTGACGTGCACCACTGCTGACCGCTGCCCTATACTGCAGCAGTCCTTCATTGGTATAGGGACTGACGTACAGTCTGCTAATCACTAACACACAACCTGCTTGTTCCACAAAAGTTCTTATAAGGACTGGTAACTTGGTATAGGGTGCTACGGTACATAGGCTTGAGTGCGGTACAGTCTGCTGTTCTGTAAGGACCGCTATCGGTCCACAATAGATAGGGTTGACGTGCACCACTGCTGACCGCTGCCCTATACTGCAGCAGTCCTTCAGCGGTATAGGGACTGACGTACAGTCTGCTAAACACTAATACACAACCTGCTTGGTCCACAAAAGTTCTTATAAGGACTGGTAACTTGGTATAGGGTGCTACGGTACATAGGCTTGAGTGCGGTACAGTCTGCTGTTCTGTAAGGACCGCTATCGGTCCACAATAGATAGGGTTGACGTGCACCACTGCTGACCGCTGCCCTATACTGCAGCAGTCCTTCAGCGGTATAGGGACTGACGTACAGTCTGCTAAACACTAATACACAACCTGCTTGGTCCACAAAAGTTCTTATAAGGACTGGTAACTTGGTATAGGGTGCTACGGTACATAGGCTTGAGTGCGGTACAGTCTGCTGTTCTGTAAGGACCGCTATCGGTCCACAATACATAGGGTTGCCGTGCACTACTGCTGACCGCTGCCCTATACTGCAGCAGTCCTTCATTGGTATAGGGACTGACGTACAGTCTGCTAATCACTAACACACAACCTGCTTGTTCCACAAAAGTTCTTATAAGGACTGGTAACTTGGTATAGGGTGCTACGGTACATAGGCTTGAGTGCGGTACAGTCTGCTGTTCTGTAAGGACCGCTATCGGTCCACAATAGATAGGGTTGACGTGCACCACTGCTGACCGCTGCCCTATACTGCAGCAGTCCTTCAGCGGTATAGGGACTGACGTACAGTCTGCTAAACACTAATACACAACCTGCTTGGTCCACAAAAGTTCTTATAAGGACTGGTAACTTGGTATAGGGTGCTACGGTACATAGGCTTGAGTGCGGTACAGTCTGCTGTTCTGTAAGGACCGCTATCGGTCCACAATAGATAGGGTTGACGTGCACCACTGCTGACCGCTGCCCTATACTGCAGCAGTCCTTCAGCGGTATAGGGACTGACGTACAGTCTGCTAAACACTAATACACAACCTGCTTGGTCCACAAAAGTTCTTATAAGGACTGGTAACTTGGTATAGGGTGCTACGGTACATAGGCTTGAGTGCGGTACAGTCTGCTGTTCTGTAAGGACCGCTATAGGTCCACAATAGATAGGGTTGACGTGCACCACTGCTGACCGCTCACCTATACTGCAGCAGTCCTTCAGCGGTATAGGGACTAAGAGTTTTGTCACAGGGTCATTTAAAAAATGACATGCAGAGGAAGAGGCAGGCCCTTCCGCAGGGGTGGTAGGGGTAGGGCAGGAGCAACAGGCTTGAGCCAAAGTGGGAAGTTGCAGAAGGTGCGTTCAATTACTTTAAAGGATGCACCAGACTTGGTTGAGTGGCTCGCTCAGCCTTACTCTTCTGCACCCTCCTCATCCTCTCGATCTGCACCCTCTTCTTCACTCTCTGCTATGTGCACCCCCAAAGACACTACCACCAACAACACGACCACCACCACCACCACCACATACCTTCCGCTTGAGTCACTGGAATTATTTTCCGATCCATATCAAGAGGACATTTCTGATGCGCAGCCACTCTTGGTATTGGATCAGGAAGAGGAGGTAGCAACAAGCGCTACTCAGCAGTCTGACGCCAGTACCCAGATCAGCCCAAGGAGGAGGTTGGTCCCCGGTGTTGCTGCCTACTCTACTTATAGCGGTGGGGAAGGTGACGTTGATGATGACGTGTCTAGTGATGTCACGTGGGTGCCCACAAGAGAGGAAGAGGAGGGGAGTTCAGAGGGAGATATGGACCAGCAGATAGGGAGGAGAAGCAGCAATGACTTACATTGCACAGCAGGGACAAAGCAGACTGCAAATGTATCAGGAGCGAGTCATCGACCATGTACGGTCACATCTGGCGCTCCCAGGACACCGGCACATGGCTCCGCAGTGTGGGCTTTTTTTAACGTGTCCGCTGCTGACAATAGCGTTGCCATCTGCAATCTTTGCAGTCAACGCGTTAGTCGCGGTAAGCCCAATACTCACCTAGGGACGACCGCCTTAAGAAGGCACATGAGCAGCCATCACCGAGCCCAGTGGGAGCAACGGAACACACAAAGCCACACTGCAGGCTCTCACCGTCCAGCCTCGTCTTCTACTTCTCCTTCTCCTCTCTCCTCACAATTGTCCTCCACTCCACCTTCCATCACGCCAAGCTCACATTTTTCTGCAAAAAGGCAGGCTTCCGTGGGCCTAATGTTTGAGCGTAAAAAAATGATGACGCCGGATAACCCTCTTGCCCAACGGTTGGCGGCTGGCTTGTCAGAACTCATAGCCCGCCAACTACTGCCATATAAACTGGTGGACTCGGAGGCCTTTCGCAAATTTGTGGCCATTGGAACACCACAATGGAAGGTCCCAGGAAGGAAGTATTTCTCAGAGAAGGGCATCCCAGAGCTATATGGCCATGTTCAGCGGCAAGTGAATGTATCTCTGGCACACAGTGTCGGTGCCAAGATACATCTGACCACAGACACGTGGTCTAGCAAACACGGGCAGGGAAGGTATATCAGTTTTACTGCCCACTGGGTGAACCTTCTGACGGCCGTCAAGCATGTAACCCGTGGCACCCGTGTAGATTTGGTTTTACCGCCACGGATTGCATGCAGGCCTGACTCTTCTTCTCCTCCTCCTACTCCATCCTCCTCCCTCTCCTCCTCAGCTGCCTCCTCCTTTTCCGCTGCTAGCGTCTCTTCCACTGCACCGCCCAAGCTCCCCAGAACCTATTCCACATGCCAGGTGAGACGTTGCCATGCCGTGCTGCGTCTGTTGTGCCTGGAAGCAAAGAGCCACACTGGCCCGGCACTCCTTTCAGCTTTGCGTTCACAGGCAGATGAGTGGCTAACACCGCTCAATTTGACAGTTGGTAAAGTGGTGTGTGACAACGGTGCCAATCTGCTTAGCGCATTGAAACAGGGCAAAATCACGCACGTGCCGTGCATGGCACACGTCTTAAACTTGGTCGTGCAGCGATTCCTTGTCAAATACCCTGGGGTCCAGGACATCTTGCGGCAGGCAAGGAAAATCTCGGCCCATTTCAGAAGATCTTACACGGCCATGGCTCGCCTTGCTGACATTCAGCGGCGACACCATCTGCCGGTCAGACGTCTTATTTGCGATTGCCCGACGCGATGGAACTCAACCTTCTATATGCTTGATAGGCTGCTCCAGCAGAAACGTGCAGTTAACGTCTACCTGTATGAACTCTGCGAAAGAAACGGTTCTGGGGAGCTGGGTTTTTTTTCACCGCGCCAGTGGCTGCTCATGCGCGACACATGCAGACTTCTGCGGCCATTTGAGGAGATCACCAAACTGGTCAGTCGCAGCCATGGCGCCATCAGTGACATGGTACCTTATGCCTTCTTTCTGGAGCGTGCATTGCGTCGTGTCATTGATCAGGCTGTGGAGGAGCAGGAGCGGGAAGATGAGGAAGTCGCAATGCTGGATGAATTCCCAGGGGGGGCTACTCTATCTGAGACAAGTCAACAACAGGAGTCTGATGAGGAGTCAGAGGAGGATGGTGCCGGGGCGGATGAGCAGGAGCAAGAAGAGCATGCTTTAAACCTTTCTGGGATCCCTGTTGTGCGAGGATGGGGAGAGGAGAATGAAGAGGACGACATTATCCTGGATGATGAGCAGGAGCCAGGCCACCACACCGCTTCCACTTTAGTGCAAATGGGGGCCTTCATGCTCCAGTGTTTTAATAGGGACCCCCGTATAAAAAGCATGAGGGTCAAGGACCAGTACTGGGTGGCAACGTACTTAGACCCCCGGTACAAACACAAAATGGCGGAAATGTTACCGCCGTCGCAGAGGGCTGTCAGAATGCAGCACTTCCAGGCCTTGCTTCGAGAAATGCTGCATTCTGCTTTTGCGTGCGCTGGCAGAGGAGCAATTCCCACTCCCAGAGAAGGATTTGCGGGTACCAATCCAACAGCGCCTGCAAGAAGAGGCCGGTTTGAAGATGTGTTGGTGACTTCGGATATGAGGTCATTCTTTCAGCCGACCCATCGACAGGTGTCATCCGGATCCAGCATCAGGGAACGCCTAGACCGTCAGGTGTCCGACTACATTGGGTTAACGGCCGATGTGGACGCTCTGAGGAGTGATGAACCCCTAGACTACTGGGTGGGCAGGCTTGACCTCTGGCCAGAGCTTGCCCAATTTGCAATCGAACTGTTGGCTTGCCCCTCATCCAGTGTCCTGTCCGAAAGGACGTTCAGCGCAGCAGGGGGGATTGTGACCGATAAGCGTACTCGCCTAGCTCACCACAGTGTTAACTACCTCACATTTCTAAAAATGAATGAGGCATGGATCTCGGAGGAATTCAACACATGTGATCAGTAGACCATGTATATGTCTATAAACAATTTTTGGAATCAAGCACACAGACCTTCTTAATTCATTTGGCTCACTTCCCTGACCCAAAAAAGCACACCGTACTATATGCCCCTACCCTCCTCTTTGAAGAGGTTGAGCGGTGTCATATTTCTACTGGGGCTGCTTATTATGAGGGGTTCCCACCATCCCTGTGCTGTGCTGACTTCCTCCTGGGTGTTCTTATTATGAGGGGCTCCCACCATCCCTGTGCTGTGCTGACTTCCTCCTGGGGGTTCTTATTATGAGGGGATCACACCATCCCTGTGCTGTGCTGACTTCCTCCTGGGGCTGCTTACGGTGCTGCTGTCAGCGCTGTATGTCACGGAGCTGCTGTCAGCGCTGTATGTCACGGAGCTGCTGTCAGCGCTGTATGTCACGGAGCTGCTGTCAGCGCTGTATGTCACGGAGCTGCTGTCAGCGCTGTATGTCACGGAGCTGCTGTCAGCGCTGTATGTCACGGAGCTGCTGTCAGCGCTGTATGTCACGGAGCTGCTGTCAGCGCTGTATGTCACGGAGCTGCTGTCAGCGCTGTATGTCACGGAGCTGCTGTCAGCGCTGTATGTCACGGAGCTGCTGTCAGCGCTGTATGTCACGGAGCTGCTGTCAGCGCTGTATGTCACGGAGCTGCTGTCAGCGCTGTATGTCACGGTGCTGCTGTCAGCGCTGTATGTCACGGAGCTGCTGTCAGCGCTGTATGTCACGGAGCTGCTGTCAGTGCTGTATGTCACGGAGCTGCTGTCAGCGCTGTATGTCACGGAGCTGCTGTCAGCGCTGTATGTCACGGAGCTGCTGTCAGCGCTGTATGTCACGGTGCTGCTGTCAGCGCTGTATGTCACGGAGCTGCTGTCAGCGCTGTATGTCACGGAGCTGCTGTCAGCGCTGTATGTCACGGAGCTGCTGTCAGCGCTGTATGTCACGGAGCTGCTGTCAGCGCTGTATGTCACGGAGCTGCTGTCAGCGCTGTATGTCACGGTGCTGCTGTCAGCGCTGTATGTCACGGAGCTGCTGTCAGCGCTGTATGTCACGGAGCTGCTGTCAGTGCTGTATGTCACGGAGCTGCTGTCAGCGCTGTATGTCACGGAGCTGCTGTCAGCGCTGTATGTCACGGAGCTGCTGTCAGCGCTGTATGTCACGGTGCTGCTGTCAGCGCTGTATGTCACGGAGCTGCTGTCAGCGCTGTATGTCACGGAGCTGCTGTCAGCGCTGTATGTCACGGAGCTGCTGTCAGCGCTGTATGTCACGGAGCTGCTGTCAGCGCTGTATGTCACGGAGCTGCTGTCAGCGCTGTATGTCACGGTGCTGATGTCAGTGCTCTGTATTACGGTGCTGCTGTCAGTGCTCTGTATCTCCTGCACCCTCTTGTTTGCCTACCCTGGTCCCTGACCTTCCCTCTCCTCCATTGCCTTCATTAGCTCCATAGTCCTGAATTGTCAGAACAATTTCCCAAATAAAAAAAAAATGCTTGTAGTTATCGATCCCAAATTCACCTCATACATGTATTATGCTATTGTCCAGGTGGTGGGACTACGTGCTACCCCCTAATAATTACCCCGTGGCCGCAAATTCGACCTAAAGGTTTGCGAAATTCGCCTCCCATTGAAGTCAATGGAGCCCGCGGCGAACGGTCGTTTTCGCGAACGTTTGTGTCCGTTCGCGTTTCGCGTTCGCGAAACGTCCCGTCGGAAGTTCGTCCATCACTAGCTGCCTGATCTGATTCAGTAAACTGATTTTGAGTCTAGCTGCTATTTATTGTATGTCTCAGAGCAGGCGGAGAGCAAAACTGCATGGGGGGGCCCCAAGAAAAGTTTTGCTCAGGGTCCAATCAATATTAAAGATGGCCCAGGATAATGCAGACAATAAAGCTTAGTGTTTTGTTTTGTTGTTTTTTTTTTTCAATTTCACAATGGCCTTTCTGTATTCAAGATGCTTTAAATTTAAAAAAGATAAGGAACTAAACCTTGTATTAAAGTAAAATTCCACCAGTTAGGTTTTTATTGTCTGTGTCCCCTGCTGGGGAAACTCACTCTCTCTGTATGTCCTGGTGATCACTGTCACCAGAAGAGATAAAGAGAGGAAAATCTACCAGTGATGGCACTTGTCCTGGTGACAAGAGGAAGGGTTTTGTAGGCATAGTCAACAGTCAACATGGTCAGTGTGGTGTCATTTTTAAAGTCTGTTATCCTTATGCCGCGTACACACGATCGAATTGTCCGGCGTACTTAGTCCGGCAAACAATCTGGCTGATATTCCGGCGGACTTTCTACTGAACGGACTTGGCCACACACGGACACACAGAAAGTCTGGCGTTTGCTAGCGTGATGACGTACAACACGTACGACGGGACTAGAAAAAGGAAGTTCAATAGCCAGTAGCCAATAGCTTCCTTTTCGTAATTTGCTTCTGAGCATGCGTCATTCTTAGTCCGCCGGACTAGCATACTGACGAACGTATTGTCCGCTGAAACCCAAGTCCGGCGGTAAGATTGGACTGCAAAAATACTTTCTAAGACTTTACCCTGAGAAAGTCCGCTGAAGCCCACACACTATCGAATTGTCCGGTGAAATGCGTTTCGGCTGACTAAGTACGCTGGACAATTTGATCTTGTGTACGCGGCATTAGCCTATCTATAGGATGAAAAGGGGAGAGGAGAAGGGCATTGGAGACACATTTATGTAAAAGTACAGTTGTCCTTTAACTTATTATAACTTTTCATTCTTACTTATGTAAGATTTACAATTGTTGTGAACAAGGCTCTTCACTAAACATGTTACTCTGTACTTGGTGGTTGGTGTACTTGGTGATTATCATACAAAGAATTTGGATGGATTCCAGAGTGCGGGTTCTTTCCATATAAGATTTACAATTGTTCTTGTATTTGGCTTGCAAGTTTACCTGATAG
Source organism: Lithobates pipiens (assembly GCF_037356315.1). Taxonomy (NCBI): domain Eukaryota; kingdom Metazoa; phylum Chordata; class Amphibia; order Anura; family Ranidae; genus Lithobates; species Lithobates pipiens. The sequence continues at coordinate 6,471,773 of NW_027507789.1, read as the reverse complement.
CTTATGATCTACCAAAAGCCCCAGATCCTTCTCCACCATTGATTCCCCAAATTGTTCTCCCCCTAGTATGTATGATGCATGCATATTCTTAGCCCCCAAGTCTTAACAACCAATGACATCATCGGTTGATAAGGAGGACCTCGGGGACCTGTAATGTATCGTTGTTTGACCCTCCCCTGCCCCCAGGGGCGGACTGACAACTCATGGGGCCCCCGGGCAATAGGAGATTATGGGGCCCCCAGGCAATCAGAGATTATGGGGCCACACTGTATACAATCACACAGTATGCACATACATGTACACACAGTGTACACAGACATGTTTCTATTGGCTGAGAAGGTACTGGAGAGGTGGCACAGCTATAATCTCAGGATTTTTCGACCAAAAGGATGTTGGTAAGGCACATTTCAGAGACAGATGTAAAAAAAAATAGGATTTTTACATACTGTTCCTGGTTTTACTGAGGCTGTCAACCCTGATGGGGCCGCCTAGTGGCCCGGGGCCCTCGGGCAGTGCCGGAGTGGCTGAATGGTCAGTCCGCCCCTGCCTGCCCCTCTCCATCAGCACTGGGGTCACATTACCTGAGTGTGGAAGAGAAATTGAGGCAGAAGAGAAACATTGGAATACTGGTCAGTAGGAGTATGCAAAGATGTATTTGCTTTGAAAAAATACATCACCTCCAATCTTGGGTGTCCTGATGTTGCTGGATTTTTTTTTTTTTTACCTTTTAGAGTGGGGTGTCTCGAGGCTGTCTATAATTTTTAAGAAATGCCTTGACTAACAAAAGGTTGAAAAACACTGTTCTAACTAACTCATGCTGCCCATTGCACACCTCTAAGCAAGGAAGAGTCCTTATCTAAGTCCTAAGTTCTGTCTTCAGTAACCCGGCTAGGTACTTCAAGAGGGTGGCCATGTGTTCCTAGAGGAGCTACATCTTTCAGCAATGGCTTCCCGTCACTACAACTTGCATGTATAAGATATACTTATTAACAGGTATAGCAGGTGACCCAAACATAAAATAAACTTTATTCTGTACACCTTGCAGATATCTAAACCTTGCAGACACCTGCCTAGGCCTACGTGTAGATATAAAGCATGTATACAGACATTTACATCTAACAAGAGTCGTAGGGCTTCTACCTCTCTGGACCAGAATGTTGAGTTGCTTGGTCAGTGATGGGCCAAACATACTCCTAGAGGACAACAGTGGAGCAACATAAGGTACTGTTGTGGAGGAGGAGAGCCTTAAATAAAAGGTCTTGAAACATGCATCCAGTTAAAAGACAAGATTTGTGACAATGTACATGTAGGGTAACCATTTACAATGTGAAGATTGAGAGACATCTCTTTCCCAAGCAAAAAAAGGAAGTGCCTTTATGAAATCTGACTTACCGATAAACTCACATCTTGTCCTTTTAACTAGATGCAAGTTTAAGACCTTTTATTCACAGTACTCTTCAACTTCATCCACAACACTTCTATGTTTTAGTGACCGGGAACCCTCAACAAGCTGATTACTAAGAATCACTGGCCATTGGCAAGGTCCAGTGCCACATCACCCACCACACACTCAACACAAGATAGTCACTGATTTCTCCTGATGACTTGTAATCAAATCTGTGAAATGATGGTTTATGTTAGCCAATCATATTATTAAAACAGCAATGGTCTTTTGAGGTAACTATGAGGTTCCTTCACCCTTGTGTTGCAAGACTTCTGTGTAGACCATCCATTCTCAACCAGGGTTTCTATGGAACCCAAGGGATCCTCCAGAGGTTGCTAGGTGTCCCCTGAGAAATTAACAATTTTTGCCTCTCAGATGAGTAGCCAGTGGCACCAGTGGTCTTTATAGCTAGCTGTAAGCGGGGATTCTTCCCACTGCCCACGAATGTCCGGATAATTTTTCATAATGACCATTACACTAATGTAACCATTCCAAATCGAGGTTCCCTGGAGCCACAGGGTTCCTCCAGACGTTGCCAGGGGTTCCTTGAGCTGTCGCTGACTTACCTCCCTCTATCTGGTGGTGCCTGCAGAATTTTGGGTCCAACGCCACTTGGCACTTCTTTTTATCAGTCTGTAAAGGGGGCATTCTTACCACTGACCACCAATGCAAGAGGTTCTCTGAGACCTGAACATTATTTCAAGGCTTCCAATGGGGTAAAAAGGTTGAGCAAAGCTGCATTAATATTTCTTTGTGGATAATTATTAGCAGGGATTCCCTAAGAACAGACAGTTATTTTGATGTTCCTTCGTGTTAAAAAGGAGAAAGGTTGGCATAGATGGAAGTGGCTGAAGGGGCAGTATCCACCTTGCTAGCCTTCCCCTGGCTTGTCCTGCCTTTCCTCTTCTGGTGTATCTACATCTGCCAAATTCTCCTGTCTCTTATCTTCCAGCAAACACAATATCGCCAAAATAACAAAATTGACTTAATTATCCTAAAACCCTGTCGATCAAATTGAATGCTTTATCAGGAAAGGAATTCAACAGCCTTTTTAGAAAACGACTTTCTCACAATGACACATTATCATCACAAAACCAATTTTTTTTTCCACCCCTTTTCTTCTTCTCTTTTTGCTTCTCATTTATGGAATGAATCGCTCCCGCCATTTACCGTTTATTTTTAACGCTTCGCCTGCAAGTGCCATTTGCCTGAATTGCCCGTCAGTGAATCAATATTTCATTGCGATTTTTCCCTCTTTGCAATTTCGCTAACAACCTCTGATGCGTACAGGCCCCTTTTAACTCCAACAAAACGTGCATCTCTTATTCACCAGCGCTGTGTTCCTGGGACTAAATAGCTTGCTCATTATCTTGTCCCTTGATATTACTCCCAGAGAAGTGATATGAAATGCCATTACACCGTAATGTTCCCTGGGATTGTGCAATCGTATTAGTAAACACAGAAGCTTATAGAGATGGTGTATAATGCGTGTTGACAGTTACAGCTTTATTAAATCAGCAACACGAGGGAGCGCAGAGGAGATAAAACGGACCCATAGACAACCTCCGTAGCATTGGCAAAATCTCTTGCTGAACTCCAGATTTTATGTCAGTAAATAATACTTCCTCTCCTTTATTTAAAGGACCATTAACCACTGAGATTGGAAAATTTCAGGTGTGAACTATGAGGGTAGACTATGTAATTTGGTGCTAACTTGACGTCCCACTGCAGCTCTGTTATAAAATATCTCCTCTGTTCATTGCAAAGTCCTCCCGTATCTTTTTTTTACAAGAGGATCACGCCAAAAAGATGCTGAGGACGCCGTTTTTGTGAGACGCTGCGATATAACGAGCCCCTCATTCTGGGCATGGATTCACTAATGCACTCTCTTGTAAAACAAACTTGTCCAGGGTTCATTTTTGCCAGGAAACCAAAGGGCCCATACAGTGGGGTTGATTTATCCACTTGAAGGCCAGGCCTTTTTCTGACACTTTTTGTTTAAAAATCTGTATTTTTTTGCTACAAAATTACTTATAACCCCAAACATTTTATATATCTATATCTATATATATATATATCTATCTCTATATATATATATATATATATATATATATATATATATATATATATATATATTAGAGCTGAAAAATTAATCGTTAAAAAATCGTGATCTCGACTCAACCCCTCTGACGATCTAAACAGATGGAATCTGCACCACATGGGTGATTAGGGTGTGCCCAGGCACACCCGGCAGACTCTGTGCGCATGCCTATGGGTGATATGCTGTGTTATTTCTGGACATTTGTAAGTGCTTAGACTTAATAAATGTATTTTTTTGGGTGGTTTTTACGCTATGTGGAGAGTCTTTTATCTTCCGTGCAGAACTAATTCCAGATGCTGCAGCAGTTCCCTGCAAGTTGTGGATGTATATGGTGGCAACTGATAGCAAAATCCCTGGTGTCTCTGTGGATGAGTGGAGGCTGGAGAGAGTTCCCTTTTCCTGGGAGAATTTATTGGGTAAGCCTCATGTGTGTGACCAGTGACACCTGAGAGACCTTACAAGTGTTTGAGGGTGATGGCCTGAGGAGCCCATTCTATTTTCTCATTACGGCTTGTATTTTATTCTGTCTTATGCCGCATACACACGATTAGATTTTCTGACAACAAATGTTGGATGTGAGCTTGTTGGCGGAAAGTCCGGTCGTGTGTATGGGGCATTAGTGTATTTTCTGCTGTATATGTCTCCATATGAGTTCCTGGATTTAAAGAGGTTGTAAAGGTTCACGTTTTTTCACCTTAATGCATCCTATGCATTAAGGTGAAAAAACATCTGACAATAACGCCCCCCCCCTCCAGCCCCCCCCAGCCCCCCCATTTTACTTACCTGAGCCCGTTCACATGCTGCGCTCGCCCCCGATGTCCTCTTCGCTGCTCAGCCTGGCAGTTGATTGGCTAGAGTGGATGGATTGAAAGCAGCGCATCCATTGGCTCGCGCTGCTGTCAATCACATCCAATGATGCGGTGCACCGGGGGGCCGGGTCGAGTGATACAGTGAACACCTATAGCCACCGTCCGTATCACGGAAGCGCGCCCGCAAGAACTAACCACCATGCGAGAGAGCTCGCATGAAGGTGGTTAGTTCTTGCGGGGAGGAGCTGAGACAGCCGCCGAGGGACCCCAGAAGACCAGGTTCGGGGACACTCTGTTCAAAACGAGCTGCAAAGTGGAGGTAAGTATAACATGTTTGTTATTTAAAAAAAAAAATGTGTCTTTACAACCCCTTTAAGCACTTTGTTGATTTATGTTTTTGTATAATATCACAATATCATACCACGGTTTATGTTAGGGTCCATTCACACAGGGACAACACGACTTCCAGCGAGACTTTGGGAGGCAACTTGGACATGACTTGAGTATGAATCACAGCACGACTTGAGGCAACTTACAAGGCAACTTGAAGTTGCCTCCAGGACAGGGGACTTTGCCAGTGGCCAATCACATAATAATCAGCTCTGTGGGGGGGAGGGGTTTTGCCTAGAAAACTATTTTTACTTCCTGGAAAGTTGCTTCAGTTAAGGGGATCAGACTTGGAGGCAACTTCCATTGAAATCAATGGGTACAAGTTGCCTAGAAGTTGGATTGAAGTAGTACAGGAAGCGACTTCAGTAGTGTACACAAAGACGGCTCTCATTCACTTACATTGATTTTATTTTATTTTATCATGTTGTGCGACTTGAGGCAACTTGGGAAGACTTCAAGTCAGATCCAAAGTTGCCCCTGTGTGAATGGACTCTAAAGCATTTTGATTACATATATTGCTGGCATTGTAGGTAAGACCTATGGCATACCAACCAAAATTTTGAGATGGGAATGAGGGACACGTACTAGCAAACGTATGTAGGCATAGGACACGCCTCCTGCCACACCCCCTTAAAGGTGAATTAACCCTAAAAAAGTTAATTACATTCCTTTTTATTCCTTTATATTGGCTTTTAAAATTTACAAATGCAGCAATTTAGAAATTGGATGAAACGTTTAGCGCTGGGAAACACTTTTTCAAAGATAAAAAGTGCATTTTATATGCAATTATATAGATCAGACCAAAATGAGGGACAGATGATGGGGAAAGAGGGACAGTGGGACATTGTTCCAAGTCAGGGACAGTCCCTCGAAATCAGGGACAGTTCTTCGAAATCAGGGACAGTTGCCTATGGCCACACAACCCCGAATGTGCCTGATTTCATCTGATATTGGAAGCTGAACACGGTTGGGCCTAGGCTTGTGCAATTCGTTTCGTAACGAATCGAAATTCGGCCGAATTTTGCATCTTTCGGACATTCGGTTGTCCGAATAAAAAAAAATAACAAATTACAACGAATACGAAAGAAATATAACGAATTAATTCGAATGAATTCGACATGATTCAAAATTATTTCACCTGCATTGGACATTTTTTCAACCACATTCGAAAATATTTTGTGACCCGATTTTAGGGCCATGTATCTCGGGGTCACTTGGTGCTAGAAACATCAAATTTGGATATGTTGTAGTGCTAGTATTATTGTGTTTGCATACCAAATTTGGGGTTTCTAGCTATAAGTAACCCCGAGATATGTGGCCCCAAAATCGGGTCGCAAAATGTTATTAGTTATTAGAGCAGAGAATTACATTTTGCGACCCAATTTTGGGGCCACATATCTCGGGGTCACTTATAGATAAAAACCCCAAATTTGGTATGCAAACACAATAGTACTAACACTACAACATATCCAAATTTGGAGTTTCTAGTGACCCCGAGATACATGGCCCTAAATTCGGGTCACAAAATATTTTCGAATGTGGTTGAAATAATGTCGAATCATGTTGAAATCATTTCGAATCCGGTAGAAATATTTTCGAATTTGGTTGAAATATTTTCGAATGTGGCCGATTTTTCGAATTCGGTAGAAAACTAAACGAAATCCGAAAACGAATTTAAGGAAGTTAACGAATATAACTAAACGAAATTAATGAATTAACGAATTAAAACGAAACGAAACTAAACAAATTTTTTCCTTTTGCACATGTCTAGTTGGGCCTGGTTAGTACTTGGATGGGAGACCTTGGGGATAAGACCTTGGTGATTCATAAGATTATTTTTTATTACTATTTAGTTTTTTTCATTTTAGTTTTCGGTTTGTGAGCCGAGCATCTAGGCATAGTGTCGGCTGCTAATATATGCAGAGATTCACCTGAGCGCAGATGTTTCACTTCTATTTTTAGGATTAAAGTCTTCTCTGGGCCTTCCTTCTAGTTGCATAGCTGGAGGAACGTTAAGTAGGGTGTACAAAAGATACAAGATGCCTAAATTTCCCTAACTTGTATTTCTCAATTTAAAATACTCTAAAGCCCCGTACACACGAGCGGACTTATGTCCGACAGACTTCCAAAGGAGTTCCGTCGGAGTTCTGCTGGAATTCCTACGGAGTTCTGACAGACTTTTCGGCCGAACGGACTTGGCCACACACAATCACACTAAACTCCGACGGATTCGAACGTGATGACGTACGACCCGACTCGAATAAGGAAGTTCATAGCCAGTAGCCAATAGCTGCCCTAGCGTCGGTTTTAGTCCGTCGGAGTAGCATACACACGAGCGGAGTTTTCGAAGGGGACCGGGTCCGGCGGAGTTCCTTCGGGAAAATTTGAAGCATGTTCCATATTCTAAAGTCCTTCGGACTTTGGCGAGTCAAAAGTCCGTTGCAGCCCACACACGATCGGATAGTCTGACGGACTCAGTCCTTCGGACTTTGGATGTTGAAAAGTCCGCTCGTGTGTACGCGGCATAAGTCAAATCCTGGGTGCTACCATACTTTGAAGATTAAAGCTACGTATATACTAGAGACTATAGAAGACGTTATTTCTGGGCTATAATGAAATATTAAAGTGACATCGGGAGGAAAGTGATTGGGGAATAGCAGATGGCTGCACTGGTGTCGCCTGAAATAAAGCACACACTTGCCCGGCAGTCGAAGTGCACAAATTCCAACACACAAGAGAGCCTCACATGGCTGCTGAGACTACAGACTCCTCCATGCTAAGAAAACAGGTGACTGTGCAAAAAAAATAATGGAATGCAATTGCTCTCTGAAAGATTCCTTTCTTCCCAATTCTTTTACAGTAGGTTGCGTCTTGTTTTGAGTCTAAACCTCCTAAAGAACAGTGTTACCCAAACCATACTGAGAAAGTGTGGTGCAGATCGTAGAGGGCTCCTGTGCAGTTTTTTAACCCCCTCCTGGCAAGTGCCCCACTGGCCAGAGTTATGCCACGTGCACACGATCGGATTTTCTGAGGGGAAATGTTGGATGTGAGCTTGTTGGCGGTAAGCGTAGGCCCCATTGGACATTTGTTGTCGGACTTTCTGCCAACAAGTGTTGGCTACCATGCTCTCAAATTTTGCGCCCAAACAAGTGCGTGTTGTTTGACTTTCCGATCATGTGTACAAAAGTCCAAAGTACAAACACGCATGCTCGGAATCAAGGATGAGCAGGAAGCGATCGCTCTCGTAAAACTAGCATTCGTAATGGAGAGATCACGTACGTCTTGTACGTCACTACATTTGTAATTGTTGGCCAACATTTGTGTGACCGTGTGTATGCAAGACAAGTTGGAGCCAACACCCTTCAAAACAGAATTCCATGGTTTTGTTGTCGGAATGTCCGTGTACGAGGCTTTAGTCTTTGTCTGGAAATCGAATGGCATATACGGTATGTTGTACATCTAAACTATTTGTAGGCCCCAAAAGGCCATTTTTTTTTCTTCAGATTTATAATTCATTACTACATATGTCGTTGGCATCCCTTGCCTGGGACCACTTTTTTGGTCAATACTTCTAGCTTGATTGGGCCCACAACCATCTCTGATTTCTTAAACAGCTATCCTTGCTATAAAGAATGTGGCCCTTTTACAGAGGAACCTAGATCAAAAGAATGAGGTGTGACAATTCAATGCCCACCGCTTAGCACTATGGTGGTGAGTTAGACCCCATTCACACTGAGGCAGTTTTCATGCGTTTTAGCGCTAAAAATGGCACCTGTAAAGCGCCTATAAACTGCCTCCCATTTATTGCAATAGGTGATTTCACACCCGGGTGGTGCACTTGCGGGACATTAAAAAAAGTTCTGCAAGCAGCATCTTTGGAGCGGTTTGGGAGCAATGTATACAGCGCTCCCAAAACGCCCCTGCCCATTGCAAGGAATGCACATCGCTTCAGAAGCGCCTGAAAAGCAGTTTGGAAGCGCCGCAAAACAAGAGTTTTTAACCCTTTCTTTGGAGTTAAAAGTGGCCCGCTAGTGGCCGAAAAGCAGCGCAAAAGCGCTGCTTAAACAGCGGCGCAGCGGCGCTAAAATGAGCAGGGCTTTACCGCTAGTGGCCAGTGCTTTCAGTGTGAAAGCAGCCTTACACAACCATTCACAATCGAGCGTGTTCTGACGTGTTCTAACTAGCACTCGCCTGGGTCGCAGACCAGCTGACTCAGTCTCTATGTAGTAGTACAGTGATTCTCAACCAGGGTTCCTCCAGAGGTTGCTAGGGGTTCCTTCAGCATTGGGCAATTTCTGCCTCTCAGATAAGTTTCCACTGACACCATTGATCTTTTTAGCTATATGTAAGGAGGTAATTCTTCCCAATGACCTCAAGTGTAAGGACCATTCTTCCCACTGACCATCACACTAATGTATCATGAGTTGAAGATTTCTAATTTTTATCAAGGGTTTCCCCCGAGACCGGAGAACTATTTCAAGGGTTCCTCTGTGTTGAAAAGGTTGAGAGGCTGTAGTAGTAGAATAGAAAACTCTTGAGTGCGCTGCACTCTTGGTGGAAAATGAGTGACAGGAATCTGGAGCAGCAGATTAACATCAAATTTTGCGTGGAAATTGGCAAAAGTATGAGTGAAACTTTAACTGTTACAGCAGGCTTATGGTGAACCAAGAAGAAATCAAGTGTTTTTGAATGGCATAGGAGGTGTTAAGCGGGGCGGGAAGATGTGGACAGCAAAAAAGGCAAAGGGTGGATGCAATTCTGGACAGAGTACAAACCCTCGTATCCTCAAATCGAAGACCGACTGTGAAAATGATGGCACAAGAACTGAATTTGAATAGAGAAACAGTGCAGAAGATTCTAACAGAGGATTTTGGAATGAGAAGGATTTCTGCAAAGATGGTGCCTCGAATCTTGACAGAGAATTAGAAAGAACATCGTCTTCAAATTTCATCTGATCTTATAAAGAATGCAAAGGTGTTTGATAGGGTTATTGCTGGTGATGAAATGTGGTGTTTCCAGTATAATTAGGAAACAAAATGGCACAGCATGCAATGGAAAACAAATAATTCACCTCACCCGAAAAAAGCAGGCATATCTCATTCTCAGTTCAAAACCATGCTGGTGTGTTTTTGTGGTCACAAGGGGATAGTTCACTACGAGTTCATAGACATGGTACAACGGTCAACCAACATTTCTAATTGGAAGGTCTGAAGAAGTAGGAAAAGACCAGAAATCTGACCTGATACGTGTATTCTCCACCACGACAATGCTCCTGCACATGACGCGTTACATATTCGTGAGTTCCTGGCCCCGAAATCCATTATGAAACTTGACCAAGCACCTTATTCCCCTGACTTTTGGCTCTTTCCAAAATAAAATAAAAATACATTAAAAGGACACAGATTCCATGACAACAAATTCCAGGAATGTTTCTGGCAGTGTCACAGTTGTCTAGAAAAGTGTGTCACTTTACAAAGGGGACTATTTTAAAGGTGGCAACAGCCGCTAGTGTATAGGTAAGCAAACATATTTTTTTTTTTACAGTCCATCCCAGGAATTACATTTTTACACCTCGTACGTATGTGTTTTAAAGTTGGAACTCGATGTGTCAGTCTGCCGTTGTTCTGGTACTCAAACAAAAGTGACAAAGAGAACCAACAGGAGAAATAATATTTTTTAATTTGGGGACCCCTCAAAGGTATGTGTGAAAATGCATTTGATATCTTGACTCAATGATTTCATGCCCTGGGCCTTAATAGCATAAGGGGGCACTAGGATAGAGGCCATTAAACACTCAAGAAGGGGAAACCGGAGACTTGTGCCAAGTCCTATTTAAAAACAAAGCCTCTAACAATGATCATCGAATGTACCTGTCACGTACCTTATGGCAGAGCCTGTGTTAGGGCTCAGTTCAGCCTTTCCTTCTCTGAGCTGGCCGCTCAGCTGTCGGATAATTGCCAGCACCCATCTCTATCCACAGTTACTCAGCTGTTGATGATCCTGCTCGTTAGTCCTGCCTAGTCGTCCAGTCCAGAGGATCTCTGCCTTCTCCTTGGTCACATCACAAGAAACTTTCTCCTGTGTTCCTGTTTAAAGACTGGCTTTGCTGGCATCCCTTCTGGCTCCAGGTCCTGCTTGCTGTTCCACTACTTTGATCCCTGACTTTTGGCTTGGCTGACCATGCGTTGTGGTTACTGAACTCTGGCTATGTTTTGACTACGTTTGTTCTTTTTACTTTTATTATTAAACAAGTGTAATTTAACTGTACTTCTGCCTCGGTCTGATTTAATGGTTTCTGACAACCTGACGTGTAGGGGGAGGCCTCTCTTACAGTCCCAGCTCAAGGACCACTGGTGATGAGACAGTGGCCGCAAGAGCGTGGCAAGGTACGAGTACCTATAGAGTGTGCAACTGCCTGTGCAGGCAAGTAGCAGGTGCCTCCCCAGAGATGAGTCAGATGGCCTGTACAGCAGGTGTCAGAGTAAGCAGCAGACCCTGAACTTGTCAGACAGCAGGCTGGCAGTTGTTTAGCAGGCTGGTCACGGGTGCTGAATAGGCTGGCAGCATGTGGCAGGTGAAGGACCAGCAAGGACCAGGTAGGTTTAATGCAGAGCTAGGCAGACGGATAACGAGATGCGTGGTCAGATGATGCAGGTCAGCAACAGAAGGTTGAAAACAAGCATGGATGGCAGGGGAGAGAATGGTCAGAATACAGGTAGAGGTCAGCAACACTGGAGCAGGAAGATGACCAGGGGGCAGAGCGGAATCCAGAGGTAAGCCAAGGCCAGGACAGGTAGCGTTCAAGCATGATCAGGATGAGCTGGGTCAATCACAGGAATCAGATACAGAATCAGGGTTTCTAAATAGGCTGGCAGCATGCGGCAGGTGAAGGACCAGCAAGGACCAGATAAGTTTAATGCAGAGCTAGGCAGATGGATAACGGGATGTGGGGTCAGATCATCCAGGTCAGCAACAGAAGGTTGGATACAAGCATGGACGGCAGGGGACAGAATGGTCAGAATACAGGCAGAGGTCAGCAACACTGGAGCAGGAAGATGAGCAGGGGGTAGAGCAGAATCCAGAGGTAAGCCAAGGTCAGGACAGGTAGCGTTCAAGCGCGATCAGGATGAGCTGGGTCAATCACAGGAATCAGATACAGAATCAGATAAAGAAACAGATGCAGGAACACAGGAAAAGCTGTAGATCAGACACAACTGCTGCACCTAAATATTCCATTTGGTGCCAATCTTAGTGGAGGGTGTGGGAGCGCACGCGCCCAGGCATGTGCACACGCATATTGGCACTTCTATGCATAGCAAAACAAGCACCCGCAGGCCTGCGTATCTGTATGCGCCTTGAGCCGTCATCTGTTCTATGGCCAGTGGACATTATCAGAATTAGCCCTGTGTAATGAGATGAATCTCAAACCAGGGCTACACAACCTTTTTTCACGACATCATTTCTCTGGCGAATCCTCAAATCACTGGGCACAATATGGGATTAAAAATGGAAGTGTGTTTATTTAGCAAACATGAAAAATGCCACAGTATCAATGGAGACAAGAAAAGAAGTGCTGATTGGACCAGCTTTGCTCATATAATTGATTGGCGGTGAAGAGATCTGGAGTATCACAAGATCCGAAAGTATCCAACTGCAACAGAAAAATGACAGAAATGGTAAACAGTTGAGTAAGACCCGGACCCCTGGTCTGCAATCAAACCCTTTCAGATTACAGCAACTTCTAAAAGCCTCTGTGTGTCTGAGAGACTTTCATGTGTTCTTTAAACGCACTTCAACAGAAAAAAAAAAAAAGAGAAAAAAGCAAACGCGAATGTGCATCGTAATCAGGCCTACATGGCGGTAATGCAATAGTCACACTCTTGTTTCATAAATGTTTTTTTGCGGCTTTGTGGCAGTCATTAAATCAGGGACAGACAAGACATTTGAGCTGTGTACTGTTTACACAATAAGGACTTTATGCAAACGCAGGCTATCAATATGGCTACTGTTTACTAGACGGAGGGTGCGCAAAGAGGCAGCGCTCCTTCATCTGCCTTTTAAGTATAAGAAATTGTGTCGCTCAAGGAGGTCATGAATGGGCACTTTCATCAGGTAGCACGTTACAGCAAGTGGGGAAAGAAGACTAATTTGTGTTATAAGTCGGCTCTATTTAATGTGTTTTTTTTTTTTTTTTATACACGGACTTAAAGAATACATAAACAATATTTTCTCTGAAGAGTCAGAGTTTCATAGTTTCATAGTTTCATAGTTGGTTAGGTTGAATAAAGACACCAGTCCATCTAGTTCAACCTGAGTGAGTGTCTACAGTTGTCCCTATCCCTGTACATTGCACACTCATGTCGGTCCCTACCCTCAAGAAGTCCACAATCCAAGGTCCCCATTCATATACTAGGGCAAATTTTTGGACAGAAGCCAATTAACCTACTAGCATGTCTTTGTATGGAGTCACTTAAATGCATTCTATATATTTCTTGACTTTGCAAGAATCTATAGGAAGTGCGGGTTCCTTGCATACTTAGTTTAAGAATGTGTAGAGTAGTGATTCTAAACCAGGGTTCCGTGGTTCTCAACCAGGGTTCCGTGCTAGGGGGTCCTTCAAGAGGAAGTAAACCCATCCTGATGGGTTTACTTACTCTTTGTCTCCCTGCAAAGGTAAAGCATAATGGGCTACTAGGCATCGCATAGTAGCCCATTATGTGTCACTTACCTGACACAGGAGCCAGCGATGTCACCGCTGTCCCCTGTAGTCCGGAGCACCCATCTTCTTCCGGGTATCGCTGCTCCGGTCACTCACAGCGCTGGAGCAGCGATGACGTCACTCCCGCGCATGGGAGGCGCCACTAACAGCATAACAGCGGCATGCTGCTAACGGCGATAGTGCACCTGCGTGCCGCTGTCTATGGCGCAGCTGTGACTGTCTTTTAGTAAATATCTCCTAAACCGTGTAGGTTTAGGAGATATTTCTTGGACCTACAGGTGAGCCTTAATCTAGGCTTACCTGTAGGTCAAAGTGGTTTTGTAAGGGTTTACAACCACTTTCAGCACTGGGCAATTTCTGCCTCTCGGATAAGTTCCCATCGACACCATTGATCTTTTTAGGTATCTGTAAGGAGGCAATGCTTCCCGATTACCACAAGTGTGAGGACCATTCTTCCAACTGACCATCATACTAATGTATCATGAGATGTAGATTTCTCATTTTTAGCAGAGGGTTACCTGAGACCAGAGAACTATTTCAAGGGTTCCTTCGTCTTGAAAAGGTTGAGAAAGGCTGGTGTAGAGTATTAAAATATTCTATTGTTTGCAGATCTATAATGCAGCCAAAACTCTCTGATTACAATACAATTGTGAGGGAAACTGGCTAAAGTCCTCCCGTGTTCAAAGGAATGCAAATGCACATAGTACAGGCCATAGAACTGTGCACAAAATTAGGAGCCTGCGTACATCTACATGAGCATGTGCATGTTTAATGGACTTTGGCACCAAGTGGCCCTACAGGACACAGGTGTTACAAGTTAGGCCCTGAGGAGGAAAGAGGGACATGGGGACTTTGTTCCAAATCAGGGACAGTTGGGAGTTATATATATATATATATATATATATATATATACCAGTGGCGACCCGCCCCCGTAATCCATGCACCCGGCCCCTAATCTATATGCAGTGTGCCGGACACATGGATTCCATGTTTTTTTTTAGATTAGAGCCTGAGGCTCTAGTTGGCTTCAAAAAAAGGGTGGGCTCACCCACTTGTATGACAATAGTCAGTGCCGTCACTAGGATTGGTGTCACCTGGTGAGGTAAAACATGGTGTCACCCCACCCCCCCATCGCCTAAAGAACTATGTGCAGAGTGCCCCTCACCCCCATATACCCCCTCCTAGCACAATTCTTCTTTCTCCTTCCCTCATGCCCCCTCTCATCACAAATCCCCTCCCCCCCCATATTCCCCCTCTTATCAAAAATCCTCCCCCCATATACCCCCTTTCAGCACAAATCCCCCCTCTCAACACAAGTCATTACCCTCATATACTCCCTTTCAACACAAATCCCCCCTCTCAGCGCCAAATGCCCCCCCCCATATCCCTCTTCCCAGTATGAATCCCCCAAACCCCTATTTCTTATACAAATTATTTTACCCCCCAAATCCCCCCTCTCAGCACAAATCATCCCCCATCTCCCCCCTCCCTACACAAATCTCTCCCCCCTCCCTACACAAATCTCTCCCCCCAGCACAAATCCCTCCTTTTATCCCTCCCAAACCCCTCCTTCTTACACAAATGATCTTATGAACCCCACAAATCTCCCTTCTGATCACAAATCCCCACCCCATATACCCCTTTCAGTATTAAATCCCTCTTTTTCATCTTGCACACATTCTCGTATTCCCCCACCCAAGCCACCCTCAGCACAAATCCTCTTATTTAATCTCTCCCTGCCAATTCGCCCCTACAAGCACAACCCTCACCCCAATACAAAGTCACTCGCCTCCAGATTTTCCCATAAAAAAAACTCTTAATCCCTCTCAGCATAAATCCTTCCTCTTATTGTCCAAATCCTCAGATCCCTGCCCCCAGCACAGACTTACCGGTTATCAGTTACTGGGACCTCAGCACCGGGAGATCTCCTTCCCAGGCTCCTCCTCCTGTCCTGTCAGAAGATACGCCAAAAGCAGAGGAGGAACCTGCAGGAAACTTCCCTCTGCGCTCTGACACTGCTAACATGCAGCTGCTAAAGTGTCGGCAATCACTGGGGTGGAGACCCGGGGACACCCCGCAGGAGATTTCGGCAAATGCTCCGTGCTAGTGATCGCCAACACTGTAGCAGCCCACTGGTGCCCCCCTTGATGCTCACACACTGCGCCCGAGACTTGAGCCCTCCCGCATAGTCCCAGCCCCTGGTGTCACATCTCTGGTGGCTGTCGCCCGGGGGCGTTCTGCACCCCCCGCACCCCCATAGCAACGCCACTGACAATACTGAATTAAAGTGGTTGTAAACCCTTACAAACCACTTTGACCTACAGGTAAGCCTAGATTAAGGCTTACCTGTAGGTCCAAGAAATATCTCCTAAACCTGTATGGTTTAGGAGATATTTGCCCGAAAACAGGCACTGCTGTCTACGGCGCATGCGCCGTAGACAGCGGCGCGCAGGCGCACTGAGCGCGGCATTCTCAACGACGGAGCTGCCGCGCGTGTCGGCTCCCGTGCGCATGCGCGGGAGTGACGTCATCGTGGCTTCGCCGAATGACAGCGGCGGAGCTGCGAGACTCCACCAAGAAGATGGATGCGGCGGACTACAAGGGACAGCGGCGACTTCGCTGGCACCTGTGTCAGGTAAGTGACACATAATGGACTACTATGCGATGCGATGCGATGCATAGTAGTCCATTATGCTTTGCCTTTGCAGGGAATGAAAGAGGAAGTAAACTCATCTGGGTTTACTTCCTCTTTAATATCTGCTATTGTCTTCCTGATTCTCCTCCCGGACAATCGGGAATCTAGTCCTGAGACCCGATTGGCCCGAGAGGAAAAGCGCTCATATTGGAGGAGAAGATGTAGAGGAGGAGGAGATGCAGGGGAAGCCGCAGTGAAGCAGAGGAGGATGAAACATCAGGTGAGGCCGCCGCCCAGAGGAAATGCTGCCTGCGACCTAGATGGGGTTAAGTATGGGGCTGGTGACCTACCGACGAATGTACGGACGGAGGGGGGGGGGGGATCCAGGTGATCCACCCGACCTCCCCCTAAAAATATAGCACCAATATAACCACTACATGTGGTCAAAACGCATTTGTGCTCCTTTTACATGATGTTCTACAGATACTGTGCTAATTTTTAAGGTTTATTGTACCTATGTAATTTTACCTTGACCCAACACTTTACCTATTTTGTATGCAATGTATGCTTTCCAGTGTTTGATTAAAAAGCTCATGCTTTGAATTACACTTACTATTTTGTAGAATATCTCTGTATAACCTAATAAATGATATCTTTTATAAACCATCCTGGATTATTTGCTGCAGTACAAAACCCCCATAGGGAACCTTGTTACACTTTTTTCTATATCGATATCGGGGCGTTCAGCTAACTTTTTGCTCATTTAGAGTATCATTCCTATGTTCTAACCCATGAAGATGATCCTAGTATTATTCTATTACTATAGAGCCTATTGTATTCTATATTACGTATAACACACTGTATCACTAAACCTGATGTAACCACTGCATACAATCATAATATAGTTCTGACAGCATAACAGGAACACCAGACATGATCATAATACGATACATACATGGTGAACCATGGCTAGTGTGAGAGCATGGTGCAGCGTGGTATGGCGGGCAGTAAATACGCAGGGGGTGATTTACTAAAACTGGAGAATGCAAAAATCTGGTGAAATTACGAACAGACAAAGAAATGAAATTATAAAAACATGAATGAAAATACGAACATACGAAATTATGAACAGATAAAGGATTGAAAATACAAAATGTAAATCATTCGTTATAGATGTCATTTTCTTTCTTTTTACTGTTTCGGAGTTTCGTATTTTCGTAAGTTTGTTCATCCGTAAGTTCGCATTTTTGCGTGTTCGTTATTTTGCTTTATTTGTAATTTCGTAATTTTCATATTTATTTTTATTTTTTTTCTTATTTTGGTTCTTTCAGTTATTCGGATGTTCGAATTGATCCTAATGTACGAATACTAACAAACTTGTACGAAAATCTATTCGTTACGAACCAAATCGCACATGTCTACCAGACAATACGGTCCTACTGTACCACTAGACATGATAATAAAGCTTCATACTATCCTAAGCAGACATAGGACTACATCTCACAATATGGTCCTACTGCTGGACTTGTGATGAAAAGCAATGCAATGCAAAAAATCGACCAAATTAATTTCCATGCACCTAATAATTTTCTAAACTGTAAAAGTGGTGAGATACTTTTCAGTGCCAAAGGTATCATTAAAAAGTATTTGATGCCTCTTCTTATTTTCTGCATGTGATAATTAGCGGTATTTGTGAAAATCTTGCTGGCATCCCAGCCTGCTAATCAGATCAGGGAGCCTTGGTGGCAGTCAATTTTCTTCTGCCATCTGCACTAGCTGACAGGTTCCAAACATCAACAGCTTGTTTAGGGACTGGAGAT
This sequence comes from Lithobates pipiens, assembly GCF_037356315.1. Lineage (NCBI taxonomy): Eukaryota > Metazoa > Chordata > Amphibia > Anura > Ranidae > Lithobates > Lithobates pipiens. The sequence goes on along the minus strand of NW_027507789.1, from coordinate 6,453,855 downwards.
GAGGTGCCCTCGCTGCGTCATCCAGCGGGCAGCTGTTTCCAGTATTATATTGTCTCTTAGGTTTGCCCTCCAGGAAAATAATACTCCAGTATTTATGACACTTTTATTCTCGAGCTTCACTTAAAATGTGTTAACTTTCAAATAAAATTTAGCACCTGTCATCTACCCATTGAAACATCTATCATTAAAGCTCCAGCCCGCTTGAAAAGGTGTAAGGTAGCCAGCCTGTGCTTCCACCGACGACTGGCAGTAATCCCTCCAAGTTATTTTGGATAAAGCCTTTAGCCTCCTGTTTGAACATGCCCAGCAAGATCCACCCAGGGGGCATCCATACAAGGTATCCTATACCCATTCCACAGGCTCTTCCCATTTCAAAGGGGACTGCTGCAATGTAACATAAGTCTGGCAGGCCCGCATAAAAAATCTCATTTATTTTGCTTGTGCTTGCAAATCTCTTCTTACGGTCAGTACCCATAATTCAGGACAATTGGTGAGAACAGGGACCAGGACAAACCGTGAAAAGGCAACAGCCATTGTTTCTTTTATACTATTTTGCAAAGAAATAATCTTTTTTCATTAATGTAAGCCAAAATGTATTTGGCTATATTTCGTTGGTAAAAATAACCCAAATCAGTGTAGCCAGAAGCTGGATATATACCTATTCCTATTTCAGGAGACACTGTTGGCGTTGTTGCCGGGGGGAAGGCCTTTCCCTCTAGTGCTGAGTGTGATGCTGACCTATTACCTTCTTAACCAGAGACAAGGCAGAGCAAAGCATCTTGGGATATGTAGTCCATAGCTGGGATTAGCCCTTATGTGAAACTACAACTACCATTTGTCTGATGGATTAAGAGCAGACCGCTAGGAGGGACTATAAGAGAGATGGATTGAGGCCTCTTTTGGGACCCTGAATCTGTGATGGTGTGAGCTGCAGATGAGTAGGGGCCTGCACTGGCATAATTTTCCAGCGGATATCTGGAGGAACACCTACGGACAGTTCCCCTTAGCTCTTCAGTGGCAGCCTGGAGGCTCTTTCTGCAGTTGTATCAGATTTGGGTGAGCCGTGGTGCGGTGCAGCGGAGGTCGGATGTCATCCCTTGAGCCACGTTCCTGAGAGATCATCATCATCACCATCATCATTTCTTGTTCCAGTGTGGTGATTGGGTAACAGTCCAATCTAATGGACACTGTATATAGACACCATTATCTCCTGCATTCTTTATCATCTTTAGTTCCAAGAATCTAGACCAAACATCATAGACACTATATACAGACATCTTTGCTCTGTTGTTGCTTGTAGTTCCACAGAAAGTAAAAATGTTTAAGTCAGTGATCACTGTGGATCCAGGTACAATTTAATTTACACAGGAAGATTGTTTGCTGTTTCTTCACAACTTATTGAGTCAGTTGCTTTACTTTACCATCCAAAGTTTCCTTGCATGCAATTAAACATCAAGTGCTAGCTGAAGATAAACCGGACTGCCACACAGCAGCAAGAAATCTAGACAGTATGTTCGAGCAATGGTCGGGGTAATATGTCTTCCCCTTCAACACCTCATTTATTACAAAAGATCTCCCATTGCCTATCTCCCTGATAGACACCATTATCTAGACCAAACATCATAGACACTATATACAGACATCTTCGCTTTCCATTGCTCTGCTGTTGCTTGTAGGTCCACAGAAAGTAACATTTTTAAGTCAGTGATCACTGTGAATCCAGTTCAAGTTTAATTTACACAGGAAGATTGTTTGCTGTTTCTTCACAACTTATTGAGTCAGTTGGTTTACTTTTCCATCCAAAGGGCTAGCTGAAGATAAACCGGACTGCCACACAACAGCAAGAAATCTAGACAGTATGTTCGAGCAACGGTCGGGGTAATATATCTTCCTCTTCAACACCTCATTTACTCCAAAAATCTCCCATTTCCTATCTCCCTGATAGGCCATGGGAAGAAAGAAAAGAGAGAGGGAAAGGAAAAGGAAGAAAAAGAGATAAGATGGAGAGAAAAGTGCACTCCATAAGATCAAACAGGTCTGGTCCCCAACGCTTTAAAGGGATCAGACAGATATTTAATCCAGGGTTCCCAGATTTTATCAAATATGGCTCATTTGTCAAGTAATATTGCTGTAAGGCGTTCATTAACCATAATCCAGGTCAACTAAGTTTTCATCAAGTCGAAGGGGATTGTGGATGACCTCCAGGACCCAGCTATTGCAATCCTGGCAGCCATGAAGATAAATGCTATGCTTGCACAACCCGGTGCCAATCAGCTTCTAACTCCAGCTTGTTCCATTAAGCTTTGACAAAAAAAAAAACTAGAAGCTTCTTGGTTTCTATACAGAGCTGCACCAGATTTTGCACTCTCCAGTTTTAGTAAATCAACCCCATTGTTTAAAAAAAAATGCTGCTGCAGGGTTCACACCATTGCGAATTGGATGCAGAAGACTTTGACCGGCTCCATAGAGAGCCATATCTCCGCAGCGGGTCCGGTGCGTCTTTCGGTCTGTTTCAGGTTCGAATTCAGCCGAAAATTCAGGCTGAAATCGGACCTGAAACGGTGAACCGGGATGCGCCGGACCCCATGCCGTGAGCCGCATGTGGCTCAACCGAGCAGTGGCATAACTAGAACCTTCAGGGCCCCGATGCAAGAAACCACGAAGGGCCCCCCTGAACAACAGCCAGGGCTCTTCCCTCCGAGTCCGGCGGTGGAACTCCAGGGCGTGGTCAAAGGTATGACCTTTGTGAGCCCTGTATTTCCACCACTGGTATCAGTACTTTTTTTTATTATTATTTTTTTTATTTTTAGGTGCCCCATTGGGGGACTGTCCCTAGGCAGGATGGGTTCCCCGTTCTCCCCAGAAGAGATGAGGTAATTTTCTCCAGGGCAGATGAAGTTACTGCCCCCAGGTGAGAAGGGGTCCCTGTCCCCAGGAGAGATGGGGGTCCCTGTCCCCACGTGAGAAGGGGCCCCTGTCCCCAGGGGGAGAGGGAGGAGGTATGTAATGGTGTGTGGGGGATGGGGTCCTCTCACTCACCATGACCAAGCTGCAGGCCACTCACTCATCCATGTTGGCCTGGGCTCCATCCAGTGTGCTTGACGGGCGATCAGCATATCTCCCAGAAAGACCTTTCATCATCTGTGTATGACGGGGGAGGAGGGGGGCTGGCAGACAAGCCTGCAGTGTCCTCCGGGGGGCTCTCATAGGGCTGCACTGCATCTGTGTGCTTAAAGTTTTTTTACCCGGGAGAAGTATGCAGTGCAGTGTGGGCCGGACTCAGGGGGGGGCGGGACTCTGGCTGGGGAGAACAGACATCGGACTGAGTGGCAATGCATGGAGCAGGAGAGGGGTACTCTGAGGAGCTGGCCGAGGACACAGGTCATGCGGGGAATGCACAACTAAAGAGCAGCCAGTGCGATAGTCGAGCATGGAGCTCTGCTAGTCACCCTCCACCTCCACCACCGGTGTGCATGGTGCACTGGTACCCCTAGCTGCCTGTGCTGCTGCCGGCCATATGTAGAGGGGGCTGCATGGGCCCCCTGCATCACAGGGCCCAGTTGCGGTCACGACTGCTGCACCCCCTATAGTTACGCCCCTGGAACCGAGCCTCAAAGCAAAGAGTTGTGTCGCCTGTTCCCTTTGAACCACCTCCATGTGGTAAGCACCCGCTAAGTTGTCTCTGTGGAAATAACCTCTCCCGGTAAATTTCAACAATACATATAGTGTAGTTTTCGCCCCCTTCTCATAAAAGAAAAAAAAAAAAACTTGTCATCTTAATTTCCAACCCTTATGTTCAAACAAGGTTAAGGCAATTGAAGACGGAAGATTTTAGCTGCAGCATTTTCAGGATATTTTTATTTTTTTTATTTCTAGCCCCGAAGGCTGTCGATTCAGTTTTCTGAATTCATCAGAAGTTAATTTAGCAGTGGGGACAGCCCAGCTTGTAATGTACATTCATAAGTTCCTAATCATGGCGTATCTATCCAAAAAAAAAGAAAAAAAATCACAATCCTCACTCAGCACCATATGGAACGAGATCCACACGATGGCAAACGCGATATGCCCGAATGGACAAAAAATAAAAAAATAAAAAGACGACGGTTATGAAAAATGAAAGAACGTTGGATATTATTATATTGCTCCATTACAAACACATTACACTTCAAAAGACCTGCCTTTCCCGAGCTTTTATTTATTCTTGTAAGCCAGTAACAATACCTGTTTTATGCAGCCCGGAATTAGAGACACATTGAGCCGTTTTCTTGTGATTTGCACTGTGTAATTCGGGCCTTTGGCAAAGTGATACAAATCTCTGCCTGCTGACAACAGACATATGCAGTGCATATGGTGGCTATAAGGCAGAGAGGGGCGAAGGCAGCCAAGAAATGCACAGCGATCAGAGGGAGATAATCATGTAAAAAAAAAAAAAAGGAACAAAGGGGAAAAGACAAAAATAATTAGTTCTGTTCTGGAACATGCCAATTAGAGATCTTGTTTAACCCATGCAGTTATAGAATGCTTTACATTTACACACTATATTGCCAAAAGTATTGGGACGCATGCCTTTACACGCACATGAACTTTAATGACATCCCAGTCTTAGTCCGTAGGGTTCAATATTTTTTTTTAAATTCCTTTATTTGCCAAAGAAAGTTACATATAACAGTCAAAAGAAGCAGTATTTACAGTATCTCAAATAGATAACAACTAGGTAGGTAATCGGGGGCAGAGACCGAAAACAATAGGCCCAGCATTGCAGAGTATGTGGTCGTAACAGCGTATACTTATTTGGGGATAGCGCTCAGTGCGCCACACTGGGGTGTCTATCATACATTTATATTGATGGTCAAGGCATATATGCTTCGATGAATAAAACAGTGAGATAAACTATAATAAAATATGTAATATACAGTAGAATGAGGTAACTTAGCTTGGAATTTTCCAGGTAGCGTAGCAGAGGATAGTACTCCCCTTGGGCCTATTAAGCCCAGGGATGGGGCAATATGAAAGCAAGATATAAACCAGGATATACAGCATATCTGAAAGGCATATCCCATCACTGGGTTTCCAATGAGTAACTAATAAGGGGGGGGGGTATAGGGCGAGGGTAACAACCAGTGTGTGGGGTAGATGTTAGGGGTAGATGTCCCCAGAGCAGAATAATATGGGTGTAGGGGAATGGAAAAAGAGAAAGAGAAGTCATAGAGGGCCTCTCGCCCAGGGAGCAGGGCTGGATCCAGTGAGGCTAGCTCGTATGTGCCACCTCCTGTATATATGCCGTAGGGTTCAATATTGAGTTGGCCCACCCTTTGCAGCTAAAACAGCTTCAACTCTTTTTTAATGCATAGGGGTTTATTTAGTAAAGCTAGAGAGAGCAAAATTAGTCACAATTTCTGCAGAGAAACCAATCAGCTTCTAACCTCAGCTTGTTTAAGTAAGCTTTAGCAATAAAATCTGGAAGCTGATTGGTTTCTCTGCAGAATTGTGACTAATTTTGCCCTCTCTAGTTTTAGTAAATAAACTCCATACCGTTAGACAGGTTACAGGAGAAGTCCAGCCTGGGCTAGTTTTGGCTGGGCTTCTCCTAAGGGTCCCAGGAGGGCAATTTGTTTTGAGCGGTCTGCTGACGTCAGTCCAGGCACTGCATCATCCCGACTTCAGAAGTTTGGATCCGCCAGGTGCCTGGACTGATGGCAGTCTCAGCCTCTCAGCGAGCCGCTAAGACGATGAGACAGGCGCCCACCCCTTCACAGTTCAGCGCTCCAGTGAGCATAGAGGAGCAGAGCAGGAGAGCTTCGGATTTACAGTCAGCCGAGAGAACTGAGCCATTGGCAATGTTTGATGGCTCGGTTCTCAATGCAGAGACTCCGGGGGACCGGTACAGCATCGGAACGATGCTGCATCCACCTAGGTAAGTATGATGGGGGGAAAAAATCCCAAAGCCATACTTCTCCTTTAATTCAGTTGGTAAGCAGACTGGTTTTACCCTTGCAAAAATAGATTTCTTCCAGTTAGAATAGATCCCACAGCACCCCTTGCCATTACATACAGTCAATCCTGGATGTGCCGGAAATCCATTTCCCTGCATTCCCACTGAAAACACAACTCTAGTTCCTGCATGCAAGGTTGAGGTTTAAAACAGGCAGTGAGAAGGTGACATTTCACCACCTCACGTCCTGTAAATGCTCTCTGATAAGTGATTTACTACTATTTACTGTGTAAATGAGCCCGAAATATGAATCAGTTAGGGCTAGTTTACACTTGCTTCAAAACATGGCTTCGGACGTGCTTTGTTAAAGCTCTCTGAACGCCAGTCAGATCCCCTTCACTAAATAAAATGGTCAGCTTACAGTCCTGTTTACACCTTGCTTTTGCTTGGTGCTTCGATGAGGCTTCGGTGAGCCTTTGGTGGGGCTTTGGTGGAGTTTTCTACGGGGCTTTGATGAGCCCATGGTGGGGCTTTGGTGTAGCTTCTATGAGGCTTTGGGGAGGCTTTGGTGTAGTTTCGATGGGGCTTCAATGAGCTTTTGGTGAGGTTTTGGTGGAACTTCGATGGGGCTTTGGTGAGGCTTTGTGGGGCATCGATGAGCCTTTGGTGGAGCTTTAATGAGGCTTTAGTGAGGCTTCGTGGGGCATCGATGAGGCTTTGGTGGAACTTCGATGGGGCTTTGATGAGCCTTTGGTGGGGTTTTGGTGGAGCTTCGATGGGGCTTTAATGAGCCTTTGGTGGAGCTTTGGTGGAGCTTTGATGATGCTTTGGTGAGGCTTCGTGGGGCATCAATGAGGCTTCAGTGGGGCTTTGTTGGAGCTTTCTATGGTGCTTCAATGAGACTTTGGTGGAGCTTCGATGAGACTTTGGTGAGGCTTCGTGGGGAATTGATGAGCCTTTGGTGGAGTTTCAATGGGGCTTTAGTGAGGGTTCGTGGAGCATCAATCAGGCTTTAGTGGGGCTTCAAGTGAGCTTTGCCTTAGACTTCTATGGGGACTTTGAAGACACTTTGAAGCACAACTAAAGCGACATGTTATACAATTTTTGAAGAGAAGCCAAAGCAAAGCAAAAGCACGGTGTAAACAAGACTTCAAGCTAACCATTTTATTTAGTGATAGGAGCTTTGACTGGCCTTTAAAAAGTGCTTTCGAAGCCTTGTTTTGTAGCAAGTGTAAAGTAGCCGATAATTTGTGTTGAAGCCGACGTAAGTGTAAATGAGCCCTAAGTGTTAATATCTACTGTAACTCAAGGTAAGAGTGTGAACTACATGACCGCTGTACTGCCACACTACCCCCTCATCAAGCCCACCACCACACCTCCTGGCCAAGGTGAGTAGAATATCAGCCCAGGAACAGGGTGAATGGCAAAGAGAAAATTGGACCATTGATACCGGAAATAGCAGTCAAAGAAAGGGGGACTGAGAACCACATGCCACGTTGCTAGAGGCTGGTGGACCTCATGTGTCTGCTGTACTCTTTAAATAACAACAAGAAAAAAACCCCACAAAGGCAACTTTATTCTTCAAACAAAAGTACAAAAACATAAAAGTAATGTATAATTAAAGTTGAAAGTAATGACTTTTCAATGCTTGTCTGGCCTAATCGGAATAAGGACATTCAGATATTTAAACTTCTTGTCCACGTGGACTCTGTACAGTAAGAGGAGAAGGTAGATTACTTGATATAAAAGCCATGTGTTTGCATTCAGAAGTTGTGACTTAAACATATACGTTTGTCTGGCTGTATAAAATGACCCCCATGTGTAAAGGGGATGTGTTGCAAGATCGGGCCTTCAGTACATACGGAGACCCATTGAGACAAACAGATCTATTCAATCTGTATGTTGTGCACCGGAGCCAAGAGTTTAAATCATGTTTTGGGGTGTTAGAGACTAGACATGTGCAGAACGGAAAAAAAAAAAATAGTTTTGTTTTGTTTTACTAATTAGCTTATTTCGTTTAATTAGTTTAGTTGAATTAATTTTTGGAATGTTTAGTCGTTTTCAAATTCAATTCAAACTTTTTCGAATTTCGAACGGAATTGAGTTTAAATCACGTTTTGGGGTGTTAGAGGCTAGACATGTGCAGAACAAAAAAAAAAAGTTTTGTTTTGATTTACTAATTAGCTCATTTCGTTTAATTGGTTTAGTTGAATTAATTTTCGGAATTAGTTTATTCGTTTTCAAATTCAATTCAAACGTTTTGAATTTTGACTGAATTGAGTTTAAATCACGTTTTGGGGTGTTAGAGACTAGACATGTGCAGAACAAAAAAAAAAAAAAAGTTTTGTTTTGATTTACTAATTAGCTCATTTTGTTCAATTGGTTTAATCAAATTAATTTTCGGAATTAGTTTATTCGTTTTCAAATTCAATTCAAACTTTTTGAATTTCGAGTGAATTTAATTCAGTTCGACCGCATTTGGCTAAATTCTTAAAATTCGAATCACCATTCAAATTCGATTTTTTAAATATTTTTTTTTTTTCATTTTGAATGAGGCTGCCAAATTTTTCACATCGCAATATGTTTACATTAAAAAAAAAAAAAAAAAAAAGTGAAATGTGCACTATTGTTTCTAGGCTGTACTACGGGTACAAAAAACAACTAACATACACATATGCGATATCGCTGCGATCGTCAGGAGCGGGAGAATTTAACTGGGGGGGGGGGGGGGGGGGTGGTTGGTGGTAGGCTATGGTAGTAGCAAGTAATATACAGTTACATTTAAAATATATATATTTTTACTATTTTGGGCCAGTTTTCATTTGATAATAATAATATAAAAAAAATCAGGAGATATCCATTACCATTTGCCACCAAATGAATTTATCCTGAAAAAAAGAAAAAAAAAAGTGGGATAATCCACCTGGATGCACAAAGTAGTTGTGATGATATGTACAGATTTACTAACACAACAAGTTTTATGAGAAATCCAAAAGGGAGAATGGGACACTAATGTGAAATATCGGTTTTTGGTTGGACTGACCAATAAAAATAGATCCCTCCTCATCAACATGTCTTTTAAAATCTCAAATAAAACTTTGTTTTCATAAAAAAAAAAAAAAATAGATCTCTGCTCCAGTAACAAACACTGACATTCTAGATTTGTTGGCATCATGAAGAGTTAAGGATGCTAAAAAAAATATTTTTGCTCCGAGATGTAAAGGGTGGAGACCAATCAGTGCCGGGACAATGTCATTTAGCGCCTGGGACAAACATGCCAGGTCGCCCCCCCCCCCAAGAAGTATTAACATTATGTGGCAGCAAAAATCCCCCCCCCCCTCAAAAAAAATTGAGCACTAATCTGCAAGCATAAATTCCCCTCCTATCATCCACCCCCCTGCTGAAATCCCCCCTCCCAGCACAAGTCCGTCCCCCCCATCCTGCCCAGCTCAAATCTTCTCATTCCGCATATACGCAAATCTGCAATACCCCCCGCTCCAGAAAAAAAAATCCCCCCTACTAGCACAAATCCTTTAGCCCTCAAATTTCCCATCAAAGCACAAATCCACCCCCCTCCCCCACTCCAGATTCCCCCTATCAGCACAACTTCCCCTCCCCCAATCCTCTATCCTAGCAGAACTCCCCCCTTAAATTTCCGGTCCTAGCACAAATGCCCACCAAACATGCCTACTAGCATAAATTCTCCTCCCAAAAACATTTCCCCTCCTAGCACAAATCACCCCCCCCCCCCACACTATATTACACAAATATATATATACAATATACAATACAATATATATATATATATATATATATATATATATATATATATATATATATATACTGTAAGGGATCTTCCCGGGGTAGGGTGTGTTTGGACACAGTTCACAGCAGACTTGGAATTTGATAAAGCAGATCTTGGCGTTTATTCGTGGTACAAACAGTCCAGCAAACAAAATATACAGCAACACCGTGCTTTCTAAGTACAACAAAAATAAAAGTCCTAGCCCGGCTGGGCGCTTACTAACAGGTTCTGCTCACCTATCTGACACTTACAAACACAGCGTCTTTCGCCTGGACATCGCAGGGTGAGTTTTAGCTCCAGCAGTGGGTGTGCTTGCAGCTTCCTTCAGCACACAGATTGTTCATTCCCTGGCTGAGAAGCAATCACCTGCAGACCCTACAGAGCCTTTAGCTTCCCAGGCTAATTAGGATCCAAGCTCACCTGATCCCAAACCCAGAACTGGATCGGGGGATGTGGAATGACAGGTCCCTCTACCAAACCTACCTGCCATTCCATATAAACCCAGGCCCGGCAAAATTAAATAACAACTCAGCAGCATATCGCTGCTGAGAAACTGATCCATCCTGGATTTACCATCTCACACTGTGTAGCAACCTAGGTGAGATGTACACCCCCTCGATCACTTCTCCAGTGACATGTCTACATATCCCCCCCCTCTTTTTCAGACCGGAGGGCTGAGCCTTTTGTCCCCACAGACAACTTACCCTTGACAATGCGTCAGCATTTGCCTGTAATTTCCCTGGCCTGTGTTCCACAGTGAAATTAAAGTTTTGTAGGGAGAGAAACCATCTAGTCACTCTTGCATTTCTCTCCTTGTTTAACTTCATCCATGTTAGGGGGGCATGGTCTGTCACCAACTTGAATTTCCTGCCTAGCAAGTAATACTTTAAAGATTCTAGGGCCCACTTTACTGCCAAACATTCTCGCTCCACAATGGCATAATTTTTCTCGGCCGGGGTTAGTTTTCTACTCAAGTACGTCACCGGATGCTCCTCACCATTCACTACTTGTGAGAGTACTGCACCTAAGCCTGTGCTAGAGGCATCTGTCTGGACCAGAAATTCTCGCCTGAAATCGGGGGTGACTAACACAGGTGGTTGGCACAAGGCAGACTTAAGGCTTTGGAAAGCCTCCTCGGCCTCTGGGGTCCACGTGACCATTGCTGTCTTTCCGCCCTTTGTCAAGTCAGTTAGCGGAGCAGCAACTGAGGCAAAGTTCGGCACAAATCTACGGTAATAACCCGTAATACCCAGGAAAGCTCTAACCTGTTTCCTTGTCAGGGGTCTAGGCCAATTCTGTATTGCCTCAATTTTATTTAGCTGTGGCCTAACCAATCCTCTTCCAACAATGTAGCTGTCAGGAAATGTTCCATCCGCTGATAATATCTGTCTCTTGGCGTGCAGTACTGAGGTCCACCAGCAGGTGTCTCCTGTCAGTTTTGAGCTGTCAGGAGAGCTTTTCCCTGCTGATGCTAGATCATCTTTGGGCCGCAGTACTGGCGTCCACCAGCGGATGGATCCTGGCAGTATGGAGCAGGCAGCACCTCCTGCAATCAGGTGTCACTTGAGGCCAATCACAGGCCTATAAATAGCTGGCAAGCAGTCATATGTTTGCCTCGGTATTGTTCCTTGTGCCCTGACCTGCTGCTTGCGACCCTGTACCCTGTACCCTGAACCTGTGACCCGTGGCTCTGATCCTGTTTCCCTGTCCTGGTCCCAACCCTGTCCCACCTGTTACCATTATTCCTGTCCTGAAGTCTGATCCATCCATCCTCTCCCTGTCCTGTGTTCCTTACCCCATTTGCTGATCTCCCCGTGTATGACCTTGGCCTGGCTTGTGACTCTGATTCTGGACTGCCCTTGTTTATTTGCTGATCCTCTGTGTATGACCCTGGCCTGCCTATCGTTTACGGTACTTGCATTTCCCATTTATTGTACATATCTGTCTGTTGTTGTTTGGGGGTCTTTGTTGGTTGGTTTATTGCACTGTGTGGTTGTATTCATATTATTCACTTTCTTTAATAAATCATATTTCACTTATACACGTTTGGGTTTCCTCTGTTGCAGTCCACACAGTTCTGGTCTTATCTGATACGTGACAGAATACCGAGGCCATCCCTGACCAGAAGTGGCTACACAGAGGAACCATCTTGGTTCAGGTAGCTTACTGAAATGAATTTAGAGGTGATTCGTTATTATGCTTTGTTGGCGTCTGAGAGTGGTGACTATCTCCGCCAGACACTGAAAGGGTGGACCAGTGATCAGCTGTTGGAAACCATTCGTTTAGCTCACTCCTGGGTTGATCAGGGCTGTATGTTGTTTGGGGATGTTCAGCCGTTAATTAAAATCTGCACAGAGCTGGCCCTGCCCTGCATCCCAGAGGGCCAGGATGATTTTTCTCCCCCCTTCAGTATTAATCAAGTCGCATCACTGGTATGGCTTCTGGAAGATGATTCCCCTTACTTTTTTGAGCATTACACAGCCTGTTCCCAACAGATGATAATAGAATGTGTTGATTCCGTACAATCCCTTGTTAGACAGGCAGTCTGTAACCCGCAGTTTGTACAACCACTACTTTTAGCATGGTCTGGTATTTTGCAATCGGCCACAGCCAGCCCACAACTTACCCTCTCTGCTACCAAACACCCGCCTGCCCAAGAGTCTCTTCCTCCATCACCTATGGCAACCTCAGTTTCAGCCCAATATACTCTACTTCCCACCAAATATCAATACCCTGTTTCTTCCTGCTGCACATATCCTCCCTTTAATCCAACGGCCTCTTTACTACGGCCCACTATCCCTCAAGAACTTCCCCCAGCCACTGTTACCTCTTCCCTGCCATATTCCAACCCTTCTCTCCAGTCTTCTTCATCCCCTACCTATAGATCTGCAGCTACCTACAGGCCTTCAGTAGTTAAATCTAAAAAGAAACGGAAGTTCTTTCCTACCCATTTGATCCTGCCAGTAACGCAACCTGCCTCCACACCAACCAACCTGCTCCAGTCTGCCTGCATGCCAGCCGAACCTGATCACCCTCCTGATTCTGCCAATCATCTGCCTGCTATCCAGCCTGATGTCCCGGCCTTCCAGCCTGATGTCCCGGCCTTCCAGCCTGACGCCTTCCAGCCTGATGTCCCGGCCTTCCAGCCTGACGCCTTCCAGCCTGATGTCCCGGCCTTCCAGCCTGACGCCTTCCAGCCTGATGTCCCGGCCTTCCAGCCTGACGACTTCCAGCCTGATGTCCCGGCCTTCCAGCCTGACGCCTTCCAGCCTGATGTCCCGGTCGTCCAGCCTGACGCCTTCCAGCCTGATGTCCCGGCCGTCCAGCCTGACGCCTTCCAGCCTGATGTCCCGGCCGTCCAGCCTGACGCCTTCCAGCCTGATGTCCCGGCCGTCCAGCCTGACGCCTTCCAGCCTGATGTCCCGGCCGTCCAGCCTGACGCCTTCCAGCCTGATGTCCCGGCCGTCCAGCCTGACGCCTTCCAGCCTGATGTCCCGGCCGTCCAGCCTGATGCCTTTCAGTCTGATGTCCCGGCCTGCCAGTCTGATGCCTTCCAGTCTGATGTCCCGGCTGGCCAGTCTGATGCCTTCCAGTCTGATGTCCCGGCCTGCCAGTCTGATGCCTTCCAGACTGATGTCCCGGCCTGCCAGTCTGATGCCTTCCAGTCTGATGTCCCGGCCTGCCAGTCTGATGCCTTCCAGTCTGATGTCCCGGCCTGCCAGTCTGATGCCTTCCAGTCTGATGTCCCGGCCTGCCAGTCTGATGCCTTCCAGTCTGATGTCCCGGCCTGCCAGTCTGATGCCTTCCAGTCTGATGTCCCGGCCTGCCAGTCTGATGCCTTCCAGTCTGATGTCCCGGCCTGCCAGTCTGATGCCTTCCAGTCTGATGTCCCGGCCTGCCAGTCTGATGCCTGCCAGTCTGATGTCCCGGCCTTCCAGTCTGATGTCCCGGCCTGCCAGTCTGATGCCTTCCAGTCTGATGTCCCGGCCTGCCAGTCTGATGCCTTCCAGTCTGATGTCCCGGCCTGCCAGTCTGATGCCTTCCAGTCTGATGTCCCGGCCTGCCAGTCTGATGCCTTCCAGTCTGATGTCCCGGCCTGCCAGTCTGATGCCTTCCAGTCTGATGTCCCGGCCTGCCAGTCTGATGCCTTCCAGTCTGATGTCCCGGCCTGCCAGTCTGATGCCTTCCAGTCTGATGTCCCGGCCTGCCAGTCTGATGCCTTCCAGTCTGATGTCCCGGCCTGCCAGTCTGATGCCTTCCAGTCTGATGTCCCGGCCTGCCAGTCTGATGCCTTCCAGTCTGATGTCCCGGCCTGCCAGTCCGATGCCTTCCAGCCTGCCGTCCCGGTGCCTGCCCTGCAGCCTCCCGGTCTGATGTGCCTGCCTCCCGGCCTGAGGTGTTCCTGCCCGCTGTCCAGCCTGAAGTGCTGGTGCCCGCTGTCCAGCCTGAAGTGCCGGTGCCCGCTGTCCAGCCTGCGGTGCCCATTTCACCAGCTTGAAGTGCCTGTGCCCTCTGCCCAGCTTGATGTACCCGCTGCCTCGCTTGATGTGCCTGCTGCTAAACCTGTTATGACTCTGCCTGTTGCCCAGCTTGATGCCATGGACTTGTCCCAGCAGCAGCTAGTTGGAGCGTCCGGAGGCCGCTCCTTTGAGGGGGGGTACTGTCAGGAAATGTTCCATCCGCTGATAATATCTGTCTCTTGGCGTGCAGTACTGAGGTCCACCAGCAGGTGTCTCCTGTCAGTTTTGAGCTGTCAGGAGAGCTTTTCCCTGCTGATGCTAGATCATCTTTGGGCCGCAGTACTGGCGTCCACCAGCGGATGGATCCTGGCAGTATGGAGCAGGCAGCACCTCCTGCAATCAGGTGTCACTTGAGGCCAATCACAGGCCTATAAATAGCTGGCAAGCAGTCATATGTTTGCCTCGGTATTGTTCCTTGTGCCCTGACCTGCTGCTTGCGACCCTGTACCCTGTACCCTGAACCTGTGACCCGTGGCTCTGATCCTGTTTCCCTGTCCTGGTCCCAACCCTGTCCCACCTGTTACCATTATTCCTGTCCTGAAGTCTGATCCATCCATCCTCTCCCTGTCCTGTGTTCCTTACCCCATTTGCTGATCTCCCCGTGTATGACCTTGGCCTGGCTTGTGACTCTGATTCTGGACTGCCCTTGTTTATTTGCTGATCCTCTGTGTATGACCCTGGCCTGCCTATCGTTTACGGTACTTGCATTTCCCATTTATTGTACATATCTGTCTGTTGTTGTTTGGGGGTCTTTGTTGGTTGGTTTATTGCACTGTGTGGTTGTATTCATATTATTCACTTTCTTTAATAAATCATATTTCACTTATACACGTTTGGGTTTCCTCTGTTGCAGTCCACACAGTTCTGGTCTTATCTGATACGTGACAGTAGCCTAGATATTTGGCCTCTTCTAGGGCTAGAGCACACTTCTCGGCATTTATGGTCAACCCTGCATCACTTATGGCATCCAACACGGCCTGTACCTTACAGAGGTGACTTTCCCAATCAGGGCTAAAAATGACCACATCATCGAGGTAGGCGGCTGAGTAATCACGATGTGGTCGCAGAATCAAGTCCATCAACCTCTGGAAAGTTGCAGGCGCTCCATGTAACCCGAACGGCATCACTACATACTGGAATAGCCCATCAGGGGTGGAGAAAGCAGTTTTCTCTTTAGCCTCGTCAGAAAGTGGAATCTGCCAATAGCCCTTTGTGAGATCGAGGGTGGTTATGTACCTGGCGTTACCCAACTTCTCAATCAACTCATCTACCCTGGGCATAGGATACGCATCGAACTTGGAGATCTCATTCAACTTTCTGAAATCGTTACAGAACCTCCAAGTTCCATTGGGCTTTGGGATTAGCACAATTGGGCTGGACCATTCACTCTGTGACACCTCAATTACCCCCAGAGCAAGCATACGTTTTACCTCGGCAGATACGGCTTCCCTACGTGCCTCGGGTATCCTATAGGGCTTAAGGTTTACTCTGCTTCTAGGCTCAGTTTCAATGTGATGATGGATGAGGTGTGTACGCCCTGGGAGGTCAGAGAACTTGTTTTTGTTTTTCTGTAAAAATTCCTGAGCCTCCTGTTTCTGTGACACTGATAGAGTATCACCTACCTTGACTGGAGGGATTGGTTGTGACAAATTATTAACAGTATTTGTCGCCCCCAAGGATTCCCTGTCTTTCCAGGGCTTGATCAAGTTTATGTGATAAACTTGGAAAGGCTTCCTTCTACCTGGTTGGTGCACCTTGTAGTTCACCTCACTGATCTTTTCAACAATTTCATAAGGACCTTGCCACTTCGCCAAGAATTTACTCTCAACAGTGGGGACTAGTATAAGGACCCTATCGCCTGGGTTGAATGTCCTGATTCTTGCGGACCGGTTGTAAATTCTACTTTGGGCCTCTTGAGCTCTCTGGAGGTGTTCCCTTACCAGGGGCATTACAGTGGCTATACGGTCCTGCATTTGTGCTACATGCTCAATAACACTCTTGTATGGGGTGGACTCATTCTCCCATGTCTCTTTTGCAATGTCTAGTAGACCCCTAGGGTGATGACCATAGACCAACTCGAATGGTGAGAACCCTGTGGACGCTTGGGGCACCTCCCTAATAGCAAACATGAGGTAGGGTAATAAATGATCCCAGTCACGACCATCTTTTCCCACCACTTTCTTCAACATATGTTTCAAAGTTTTATTAAATCTCTCCACCAATCCGTCCGTCTGGGGGTGGTACACAGAGGTACGGATGTGTGAGATTTTAAATAGTCTGCATAATTCCTTCATTACTTTCGACATAAATGGCGTACCTTGGTCAGTTAGGATTTCTTTGGGGATCCCAGTCCTAGAGAACATATAAAACAACTCACGTGCAATTGTTTTAGATGCAGTGTTTCTTAAGGGTACAGCCTCAGGATAGCGGGTCGCATAATCCAGGACTACCAAAATATACTGGTGTCCTCTAGCTGACTTTACAATGGGACCCACTAAATCCATGGCAATACGCTCAAAAGGCACCTCTATAATAGGGAGCGAAACCAAAGGACTGCGAAAATGTGACACTGGGGCACTAACCTGACATGTGGGGCACGACTCACAGTATTTTTTAATGTCATCATATATGGCCGGCCAAAAAAACCTCTGGAGAACCCTCTCTCGCGTTTTGTCAGTCCCCAAGTGTCCCCCAAGAACATGGTTATGTGCCATGTCAAGCACCTGACGCCGGTACGGCTTAGGTACCAGAAGCTGTTCCACAATCTCATCTTTAACCTTATTGACTCTATAGAAAAGATCATTAGTCACCGAAAAATGTGGAAATCTTTTTTCAGCATCTGGTTCCTGAGGTACCCCGTTCATAACAGCAACCTGCTCTCTCGCATTTTTGAGAGTGGGGTCCTGTAATTGTGCAGTCCCAAAATTATCGCTAGACACCTCTAAGTCTAGTATATTTTGCTCAGTGGGAGGAGCCTCCTCCTCCCCAGCCAGGACCTGCAAAGGAAAACAATCATTTTCATCCTGCACATTTTTATCATTCACAGTGGACAAGGCAACCCCCTTAGAGGTATCCTCACTCCTTTTGGGGGTTTTTCTTTTTTCCCAAAGAGCCCAGAATAATGGAAAATCGCGCCCCAATATTACATTATGCATGAGGTTTTTAACCACACCCACTTCATATTGTACGGTGCCTTGTTCAGTCCCGACTTTAGCCAGCACTATAGGGTACACTTTTGTATCACCATGTATGCACACAACACTCATATGCTTTTTAGACTCTAAGTCCCCAGTCACCAGGCTAGCATGCACCAAGGTTACAAGGCTTCCTGAGTCCATTAACGCTTTAACAGGAAAGTCATTGATTGTGATGTTGCAGATTTGCGGTTCAGTCTCTAGTCCAGGAACTGCAGCACAAGATGGTTCCGCAAATAGCGACTGACGCCTGCTAGCGTCACATTCCATGGGTTCAGAGGTAAGAGGGCAATGGGCCGACACGTGTCCCGCCTCATGGCATCTCCAACACTGGATAGGGCCTGGTCTCTTTGGCAAGGAGTCCTTTTCAGAGCCCCTTAGCCACCCGGGACCATCACCAGTCTTTTGTCCCTGAGACACCACTTGAGCCCTTTTCCCCCCATCAGCACCCCTCCACACTCCCCCAATAGATGGAAGTCTCTTACCAGCTGACGGCACAGATCTGGCGCTCCGGGGAGGTGAAGATGCTGCAGGAACATCACGGAGGTAGTCCTCAGTCGCCTGGAACCTCTCCACAAGGTTGACAAGTTCGTTTGCATTCTTAGGATCACCTTGTCCCACCCAGCGTTGCAAGTCAGTAGGAAGGGCTCGGAGGTAGCGATCCATCACGACCTTCTCTAGGATTTGTGCAGGAGTAGAAGTGTCTGGCTCCAACCACTTTCTTGCCAAATGGATTAGGTCATACATCTGGGACCTCGCTGATTTGTCCAGACTGTAGCTCCAGTTGCGTACCCTCCGGGCACGGACTGCAGTAGTAACTCCTAGTCGGGCAAGCATCTCCTCTTTTAGCCGAGTATAGTCCTTAACCTCTTGCTCACTGAGGTCATAGTAGGCCTTTTGAGGTTCACCTGTTAAATAGGGCGCAATTACCTCTGCCCACTCAGCGGCTGGTAACTTCTCTCGCTCAGCCACGCGCTCAAATACTGTTAGATAGGCCTCAACATCGTCCTCAGCAGTCATCTTTTGCAGCGCTTTCTGCACAGTCCTTCTCCCAGAAAAAATCTCTGGAGCGGCTCCCTCCATTGTGGGTGGATTAGCAACCACAGGCGCCTCTCGATTTACTATCAGGTGCTCGATAAGTTGTTGTTGGCTTTGGCGCAAAGCTTGCAACTCTTCCTTATGCATCCGCTGTTGTGCAGCCATCATCTGCTGTTGTGCAGCCATGGACTGTTCATGTCGTCTATTGGCCTCTGTCTGCGCCTGCTGTTGTGCAGCCATCATCTGCTGTTGTTCAGCCATGGACTGTTCATGTCGTCTATTGGCCTCTGTCTGAGCCTGCTGTTGTTGCAAACTCACTTGCATAAACTGCTTCAGCATCTCCTCCATGTTGCTGGACTGTTTTTGGAGTGTAGTTGCAGCTTTCACCCAGGACATCAGCAGCTGTAGCCAAGTCTGTCCACACCGTTGCCCCTAGCAACCGCGTTGCCCGCATTCTCCACCAATTGTAAGGGATCTTCCCGGGGTAGGGTGTGTTTGGACACAGTTCACAGCAGACTTGGAATTTATAAAGCAGATCTTGGCGTTTATTCGTGGTACAAACAGTCCAGCAAACAAAATATACAGCAACACCGTGCTTTCTAAGTACAACAAAAATAAAAGTCCTAGCCCGGCTGGGCGCTTACTAACAGGTTCTGCTCACCTATCTGACACTTACAAACACAGCGTCTTTCGCCTGGACATCGCAGGGTGAGTTTTAGCTCCAGCAGTGGGTGTGCTTGCAGCTTCCTTCAGCACACAGATTGTTCATTCCCTGGCTGAGAAGCAATCACCTGCAGACCCTACAGAGCCTTTAGCTTCCCAGGCTAATTAGGATCCAAGCTCACCTGATCCCAAACCCAGAACTGGATCGGGGGATGTGGAATGACAGGTCCCTCTACCAAACCTACCTGCCATTCCATATAAACCCAGGCCCGGCAAAATTAAATAACAACTCAGCAGCATATCGCTGCTGAGAAACTGATCCATCCTGGATTTACCATCTCACACTGTGTAGCAACCTAGGTGAGATGTACACCCCCTCGATCACTTCTCCAGTGACATGTCTACAATACAAAAACCCTCATAGCACACCTCCCCAAATGTCCCCTCCTAGAACAGTTCTTACTTCCTGTTGTTCCCCAAATTTCCCCTCCCAACACAAATCCCCCTTCCCCATCCTCCACAGCTCAAATCCTCTGATTCCGCATATGCTTCCAGCACAATCCCCCCCCCCCCCGGAAAAAATGTCCCCCTACTAGCACAAATCCTCTAGCCCTCAAATTTTCCATCCAAGCCCAAATCCCCCCCCCCCCCACACACACACACTCCAAATTCCCCCTATCAGCACAACTTTGCCTCCCCCAATCCTCCATCCTAGCAGTACCCCCCCCAGATTTCCTGTCCTAGCACAAATGCCCCCCCAAACATCCCTACTAGCACAAACCCCCCTCCCAAAAACAATTTCCTCTCCTAGCACAAATTGCCCCCCACTATATTATCTTTTCTAGCACAAACTCCTCCCCCCATCACAAATCCTCTCCCCCAATCCCTCCTCTTAACACAAATCCCCTCAAATTGCCACTCATAGCACACCTCCCCGAATTTCCCCTCCTAGAACAGTTCTTACTTCCCGTTGTTCCCGAAATTTCCCCTCCCAACACAAATCCCCCCCCCCAATTTCCTTGTGGTGCCCTCTGCACCTCACATGATGCCACAGTGCCCAGGGCATCCCCCCCCCCTTGTCCCGGCTCCAGGACCAATGCCAACTGACATTGGCCAGGGCCCGGGACAATGTCAACCAATGTCATGGCATTAGTCAGTTGGTCTCGTGCCAAATGTGTGGAACAACTGCTTGCCATGACATTGGTCACATGACTACCTGATGAACAAATCCCAGATTACAGTTTTCTACAGGAAAGTTATTTTACAATCTGTTTATTTATGAAGTTGGTGTATGAGGGGGAGGGGAGAATTTGTTTGAAAATGAGCCCACCTAAATTTACAGAATTTTGAGATGCCTCCAGCTCATGATCCTTGGAGTCCCCAATGGTAACCAGTTCAGACATTATTTAAACTGGGATTACCCGGTGATAAAAAGCTTCTATTGTCTTATTTTTCTTGTTGCCGTTGCACAGATCATTAAAATGTACTGTGATCCACCTTGCTGACAGTTCGTTTGGTACAGACAGGAAAATGATATTTTTTTCTCCTGGTGTCAAGTGTGCATGGCGGGGCCAGTCTGCGGATGTTCGGCACTGATTTACGCACTGTGGTTTAGGAGTAATGGAGACTTTGTGACATTCTTGGAATTTTACTTCTCCTGACTCAGGCCCGGGAGAGGAATATGAGATCGTGAATGGTCTTTCCTACATTCTGGCAAATTTTCACTCCAAAAATGCATTTTTAAAACTATGCAAGTCTTTAATGTAAAGTCTACTTTGTAAATCTCACATTTGTTACATGATGAGAATACGTAAAGCGGAGTTCCACTTATTTTTAATAATTAGCCTCATTGTAATGGCCACCAATAGTGCTGTAATGCAGTGGCGGCTGGTGTTTTTTTCTTTTTTTGGGGGGGTGGCATCAACCAACCATACCCCGGACAACCCCCCCCCCCCCCCCACGCGGTTGGTCATCCAGCCCCGCAGTTACCCCATCTAGGTCGCAGATGGCCAGCTCTCTGGGTTTCATCGCATCTCCTCCTCTTCTGCATCACGGAGGAAGTGCTCTGCGCCCCGAGCCCACCCTTTTTTGAAGCCTATTAGAGCCTCGTAAAAATTATTGGTTTTCTCCTGGTTCAGTTTTACAGCTTCCCGTGTTCCCTGCCCGTTCATTGGGAAAATGAGTCAATGGTGTAATGCCCTGTACACACAGTCGGAATTTCCGAGGGAAAATGTGAGATCGGATCATGTTGTTGGAAAATTAGATCGTACGTGGGCTCCATCGGCCTTTTTCCGTCACACAAAGTTTGAGATTTCTAGTGCAAAGATACCTGTCAGGGCTGGCTTAGCCCTTCCTTCTCTGGGCTGGCCGCTCAGCTGTCGGCTAATTGCCAGCTCTCTTTTCTTTCCACAGTTAACAGCTGTTCCCGATGATGCTCGTCTGACCTGTCTATTTAAAGCCTTCCAGCTCACTCTTTCATTTGCCTTCGCGTTGGTCACATCACTAGGAACCCTCTCCTGCTGTTTGTTACAAGACTGGCTTGCTGACATCCCTCCTGGCTTCTATCCTGCTTGCAGTTGCTCTCCTTGGATCCCTGACGTCTGGACTGGCTGATTACCCAATCTAGTTTATGAAGTTTGGACTGGCTGACTACCCGATCTGGCTACTGGACTCTAGCTATGCTTGACTACGCTTTTTCCTATTTACCTTTTTATTTTTATTAATAAACAAGTGTGATTTGATTGTACTTCTGTCTCTGTCTGTTTCATGGTTCCTGACAATACCGCTCTAGTCTCCAATCCCACGATAGAAATATCCACCTTAATTGGACCTCACCGGTGCTGGCTCTGCTCGTAATTAAGTAGAAAGAAGAAGTTCATCATCAAAGCATGGCAGACAGGATAGATATCTAACGCGTTTCACACCTCAACGGCGCTTAATCATAGCTAAGCGCCGCTGAGGCGTGAACCGCGTTTCACGCCTCAGCGGCTGTATTTTGGATTTTATTCAACTAAATAAAGATGCCTTTCTGAAGTGCGGCCATCCAGGAACTTCTTCTTTCAACTACACAAAGTTTGAGAGCAGGATCTAAAATTTTCCGACAACAAAATCCGATCGTTGAGATTCCGATCGCGTGTAGACAATTCAGACGGACAAAGTGCCACGCATGCTTAGAATAAATTAAGAGACAATAGCTATTGGCTACTGGCCCGTTCATAGTCCCGACGTACGTGTTTGACGTCACCTCGTTAAGAACGATCGGATTTTCCGACAACTTTGTCCGACCGTGTGGATGCAACGCAAGTTTGACACAAAATCCGTCAGAAAAAATCTGATGGATTTTGTTGTCGGAATGTCCCGCCGTGTGTATGGGGCATAAGGATGATAATTTACTGACCACTAAACAGGATTGAGGTAAGAGGTGAAGCTACAAAGCTGCTGTCTTCTCATGAATTTCTTGGCTGGGAGGCTTGATCGGGGGTCGGGCCAATGGCATAGGGAAACACTGGATTGAATAGACGAAGGGCAGTAGGTAGGGGGTGGAGTCAGACATGCTTAGGAAAGGTTGGGTAAGGGTTGCTGGGACTGTTAGGCAGCAACAATTTCCTCTTAAGAGCATCAGAAGCGGTCCCTCACCCCCTACTCGTTAGGTATGGGCGTCACTTGGCTTCTTTTTGGGACTTTTTGGGTACAAGTTTTTAGTTAGCAAGCATGGTGCTACCTTGGTTGATCTTCTTGTGGATTATGTCTCAGAATTTTGATTCTATATGCGGATTGGATCCTGACCAATGGCAAATTGAGCAACAAAGAGGTGGAAATAATGGAGGAAGTGTTACTGGTAGGTCATGGGGGCCCACTTAACTGATTTATTTGAGGGGTGTACCCACCATGCCAGGTGAGGTGATATGTACAATCTTTTTTTTTTTTTCACAAAAAGATAAAATCTTTTTTTTTTTTACCTGAAAGCAGCTCTAAAGGCAAACGTTTTTTTTTTTTTTTTTTACCTTAGAGGGTTACTAAAACCTAGTTTCATTTTTTTTCTTCTCCTCTTCTCGAGTACCCCATCGGAGAAGCGCTCTCCTTCGGGACACCCGTGCAGGCGCGCTCCCGTGTCCTGCTTCTGCATCTATTGACACAGACAGCAAGACTCGGCCCCGCCCCACGGGTCATTGGATTCTATTGACAGCAGCGGGATCCAATACCTGTGCTGCTTTCCGACGGAAAATGAGCGATCGGATCCTGTTGTCAGAGATTCCGATCGTGTGTGGGCTCCATCTGACTTTTTGTTTGAGAGCTGGATCTAAAATTTTCCGACAACAAAATCCAATGGTTTACTTCCCCAAATTTATTTTTATTTTTTTCCACAAAAAGGTTTTTATTAGAAGATAAAATATATACACATACATCATCATGAAAGGAGCATCCATGACTGTATGGAACACTGGTGATATATGCAAAGAATTATTATCACATTACCAGTCACGGAGAGAGGAAATAAAGGGTATACTGAACATAAGTAACTATTAATCAAAAAGAAACATTGTATGAACTACTAACAATCCTGCGTCCTTAAAAAGCGAAGTTCTAGTCGCAACAAGTTTCATCAAACGTAGATAGTGACCACGGGGACCATTGTCTCCAGGTCCGTCCATAGTCTTGACAGGATCATGAAACTTGTATATACAGTGGTGTGAAAAAGTGTTTGCCCCCTTCCTCATTTCCTGTTCCTTTGCATGTTTGTCACACTTAAGTGTTTCGGAACATCAAACCAATTTAAACAATAGTCAAGGACAACACAAGTAAACACAAAATGCAATTTATAAATGAAGGTGTTTATTATTAAAGGTGAAAAAAAATCCAAACCATCATGGCCCTGTGTGAAAAAGTGATTGCCCCCCTTGTTAAAACATACTATAACTGTGGTTGTCCACACCTGAGTTCAATTTCTCTAGCCACACCCAGGCCTGATTATTGCCACACCTGTTCACAATCAAGGCATCACTTAAATAGGAGCTGCTTGACACAGTAAGGTCCACCAGAAGATCCTTAAAAGCTACACATCATGCCGAGACCCAAAGAAATTCAGGAACAATTGAGAAAGAAAGTAACTGAGATCTATCAGTCTGGAAAGGGTTATAAAGCCATTTCCAAAGCTTTGGGAATCCAGCGAACCACAGTGAGAGCCATTATCCACAAATGGCATGGAACAGTGGTGAACCTTCCCAGGAGTGGCCGGCTGCCCAAAATTACCCCAAGAGCGCAGCGACGACTCATCCAAGAGGTCACAAAAGACCCCACAACAACGTCCAAGGAACTGCAGGCCTCACTTGCCTCAGTTAAGGTCAGCGTTCATGCCTCCACCATCAGGAAAAGACTGGGCAAAAATGGCCTGCATGGCAGAGTTCCAAGGAGAAAACCACTGCTGAGCAAAAAGAACATCAAAGCTCGTCTCAATTTCTCCACAACACATCTTGATGATCCCCAAGACTTTTGGGACAACATTCTGTGGACCGATGAGACAAAAGTGGAACTCTTTGGAAGGTGTGTGTCCAAGTATATCTGGCGTAGAAGGAACACTGCATTTCATAAAAAGAACATTATACCAACAGTAAAATATGGTGGTGGTAGTGTGATGGTCTGGGGCTGTTTTGCTGCTTCAGGACCTGGAAGACTTGCCGTGATAAAAGGAACTATGAATTCTGCTGTCTACCAAGAGATCCTGAAGGAGAATGTCCGACCATCTGTTCGTGTACTCAAGCTGAAACAAACTTGGGTTCTGCAGCAGGACAATGATCCTAAACACACCAGCAAGTCCACCACCGAATGGCTGAAGAAAAACAAAATGAAGACTTTGGAGTGGCCTAGCCAAAGTCCTGACCTGAATCCTATTGAGATGTTGTGGTATGACCTTAAAAAGGCCGTTCATGCTCGAAAACCCTCTAATGTAACTGAATTAGGACAATTCTGCAAAGATGAGTGGGCCAAAATTCCTCCAGGACGCTGTAAAAGCCTCATTGCACGTTATCGCAAACGCTTAGTTGCAGTTGTTGCTGCTAAGGGTGGCCCAACCAGTTATTAGGTTTAGGGGGCAATCACTTTTTCACACAGGGCCATGATGGTTTGGATTTTTTTCACCTTTAATAATAAACACCTTCATTTACAAATTGCATTTTGTGTTTACTTGTGTTGTCCTTGACTATTGTTAAAATTGGTTTGATGTTCCGAAACACTTAAGTGTGACAAACATGCAAAGGAACAGGAAATAAGGAAGGGGGCAAACACTTTTTCACACCACTGTACAGTATAGTAAACTTTAGGTACATCTTTTGGGGGGGGTAAAGTGTTTTTGTTGAGTAGTGTGCAAGTGTAATGAAGCGCACATGTGGGGAGAGGAAAGAAAGAGGTAGGAATGGGCAAGAGGGGGGCGGTCAAGGGGGTAAGGAAGATCAGAGGGACTTGTGGGAGGGCGAGAGAGGGGCATTAGTATAAGAAAAGTGAGAGAAGTAGAGAAGTAGGGGGCCACTCCTCTCCCCCGGCCCCACCACATCGTTCAAGTTATGCCAGGGTCTGTTGCGGACGGCTCATGGATAGAAATATCATCGCGGGATATGAGATTTATATCTCTCCGTGGACTTAAAGTGTGTTCAAAATCTGATGGTTTAAATTCCGATCGTGTGTAGACAAACAAACAACAAAAGTACCACGCGTGCTCAGAATAAATTACGAGATGAAAGCTATTGGCTACTGGCCCTCTTTATAGTCCTGTCGTACGCGTTCTACGTCACCGCGTTCCCGAACGATCGGATTTTCCGACAACTTTGTGCGACCGTGTGTATGCAAGACAAGCTCGGGCCAAAATCTGTCTGAAAAAACCCAACGGATTTTGTCGTCAGAAAAGTCCGACCGACCGCGTGTACGGGGCATTAGACTTCAAAAACTTTTACTGGCAACGAACAACATTTTCTTTAGGATTTGTACTTTTCATTCTGAGAGCGCCAATTTATTGGTGTACAGGATGATCCGTGTTCTGGATTGCTGTTCCCGTGTCTTAATACCTCTGGGTTTTTCTTGTCCTATTTTGCGGCTTTGCTCAGAAACTTCGCTCTGCTAAAAGCAAATCACATCAGATGTGCATGTAATACGACTCTGGCAATTTCTGCACATTAAAACTATTTACTGCAGAGATGTGATCGTCACACTAATGGATCCTTCTTCTGTTCACAGCTAAACTGTTGTTGTTCATTTTTACAGCAGGCTGACCCAAGATGACGTTTTTGTTGTTTAACTCTTTCACTGACAAAAACAGTTCTGTGTTTTTTTTGTTTTGTTTACAGTTATTGCCTGTAAAAAAATCATGAAATATATTTTGTTTGCCTTACCTTGTAATGATGGGCTCACATGTTGTGGCTGCAGTTTGTAGTGTTATGACCAGTGGCAGGTGGTGCTCAAAATTTTTAGGGGGGCGCAAATAAACTGAAAAATATTGAAGAAAAAAAAAAAACTTAATCTCACTGTGCCCATCAATTGCAACCACTGTGCCATCAATTGCAGCCCCTTGTGCCCATCATATGCAGTCCCTTGTGCCCATCATATGCAGCCTCTTGTGCCCACCATATGCAGGCTACATGTGCCCATCATATGCAGCCACTTGTGCCCGTCAAATGCAGCCATTTGTGCCCATCAAATGCAGCCATTTGTGCCCATCATATCCAGCCACTTGTGCCCGTCAAATGCAGCCACTTGTGCCCGTAAAATGCAGCCACTTTTACCCATCATATGCAGCCACTGTGCCCATCATATGTAGCCACTTATGTCCACCATATGCAGCCACTTGTGCCCATCATATGCAGCCACTTGTGCCCATCATATGCAGTCACTTGTGCCCGTCAAATGCAGCCATTTGTGCCCATCATATTGACCCACTGTGCCCTTCATATGCAGCCACTGGTGCCCATCATATGTAGCCACTTGTGCCCGTCAAATGCAGCCATTTGTGCTAATCATATGGAGCCACTTCTGCCCGTCAAATGCAGCCACTTGTGCACACCATATGCAGCCACTTGTGCCCATCATATGCAGCCACCTGTGCCCATCATATGCAGCCATTTCTGCCCATCATATGCAGCCACTTGTGGCCGTCAAATGCAGCCACATGTGCCCATCATATGCAGCCACTTGTGCCCATCATATGCAGCCACTTGTGCCCATCAAATGCAGCCATTTGTGCCCGTCAAATGCAGCCACTTGTGCACACCATATGCAGCCACTTGTGCCCATCATATGCAGCCACTTGTGCCCATCATATGCAGCCATTTCTGCCCATCATATGCAGCCACTTGTGGCCGTCAAATGCAGCCGCTTGTGCCCATCATATGCAGCCACTTGTGCCCATCATATACAGCCACTTGTGCCCATCAAATGCAGACACTTGTGCCCATAAAATGCCACCACTTGTGCCCATCAAATGCCGCCACTGTGATCCCCGCCCGCGGTCTGCCCGGTACTTACCCATCTTAGTGGCGAGTCAGCCAGCGGGTGACAGCAATGACCTGTGGGACCACTCCTGTATCCTCCATGCTTCCCCTCCTCTCTTCTTGGGTCTGCTAGGTGTCCGATCAGACCGCCTGTGCCTTCAGCCAATCAGGTGATGGTATTAGATCTGCACTACCTGATTGGCGGAGAGGCGGTTCAGTGTTAGAAACGCAAATAATTGTTTGCTTGTCCTGCAAGCGCTCCGCCCCAGTGTGAAAGCACGCAGGTTTTCCACCTGGCAAGCTTTTCAGGGGCTTTACAGGCGCTGTTTTTAGCACTAAAATGCCTGAAAAGCGCCTTCAGCGTGAAAGGGGTCTTAGTCAAATATTCACTTTGCAAAGTGGACATGCCCCAGTCCTTCGTGTAAGTCAGGGTATAGCCACACATTGAAGAGAAAAAAGGAGGGTGAATAGCGTAGAATCATTTGACCAGAGATTGCAGTCCCCGGCAGAGGCATGGAAATAGGCTAATAAACTTGACAGCAAGTCCTGAAGGACAATGCAGTAATAGATAAATTGAGATGACGTTCCTTGTAATGTTCTTTGGGTATCTTTGACAGTTCATTCATCAATTCCGAAAAAAAAAAAAAAACATAATACGTAAACTAATTTATCACTAATTTTCCATTAACATTTTGCTTTCTGAAAGAGCCGCATCATGTTATATTTACACAGCAGAAAATCAATAGTTTGAGTTGTGATGAATGGTATAATTTAGTTCTTATCTCCAAAATTATGCAACCGTAAAAAAAAAAAAAAATGATAGAAGTTTGAAAAACAGCAATATACTGTACATTGGACAATATACAGTGGAACTCTCACTTATATGCTCCCCCCTCCGGTGCCACATTTGGCACCTTTCAGGGGGAAAGGGAGGCCTGTTTTTGACAGGTCCCCTTCCCCACTTCCGGAGACGGGCCGCAGGCTGGAACTCCTTTTTAATTATTACAAGTTTTCCAGACTTCTAAAGTGTACCTGTCACCCAGAAAGTGTGAACCAGCGGCAGCCCGTCCAAAGCGGAGTTCCAACGTATAATACTTTTTTTTTTTTGTTCTAAATTCCTAAGTTCTTGTAATCAAAATGTACCACTCACTTTTTTTGGTGCATAATATCCCCTGATGTCCGTTTTCATCTCTAAAAGCAACTTATATAATTTCTTCGTGGAAGTTCTCATCTTGCCTGTGGGCATGTGAAGCCCACAAGCAGACACTTCCGGGATACGTTGATGCTGAGCTACCAGAATGCGCCGCCCGTTCCCGCGCATGCGCATTGAGTGCTCGCCCCGTTGTGCTGGCAAGGTCCTGGCATCATCGCGTCACTTCCGCTTTCCGGAAGATCGCGATAGCTACACTGACTCCTGGGAAGATTGATTCATAGCTCCCAGGAGTCAGTGTCGCCGCCCCAGGAGACATTGCGCCACCGGATCTGACGCCAATACCAACTGGCGCCACTTCAACAATCAATAACAAGGTAACCCTTATGCCGCGTACACACGATCAGATTGTCCGGCGTACTTAGTCCGCCGAAACGCATTTCAGCGGACAATTCGATCGTGTGTTGGCTTTAGCGGACTTTTCCAGCGTGAAGTCCGGCGGACTAAGAAAGTATTTTTGCACTCCAATCTTCTCGTCGGACTTGAGTTTCAGCGGACAATACGTTCGTCAGTATGCTAGTCCGGCGGACTAAGAATGACGCATGCTCAGAAGCAAGTACGAAAAAGGAAGCTATTGGCTACTGGCTATTGAACTTCCTTTTTCTAGTCCAGTCGTACGTGCTGTACGTCATCGCGCTAGCAAACGCCGGACTTTCTGTGTGTCCGTGTGTGTCCAAGTCCGTTCGGTAGAAAGTCCGCCGCATTATCCGTCGGATTGTATGTCGGACTAAGTACGCCAGACAATTCGATCGTGTGTACGCGGCATTAGGGAAAAAAAAATTCTTTCCATTCGTCACTGTCTATAATGCCTGCTTGTGAATCAGCTTGATTTGTGAAAGAGTGTGGAACTCCGCTTGAAGCATGTGATTAGAGCCAGAGGCACCAAAAAAAAAAAACACTAGCCATCACTGGTGTGAACACCTGGTCCCCCCCCAATCAGTATATTATTGTTCCAAGGTACGGTTTCCTTGGCTATCACTATGTCAGCCAATGTTCCAGCTGAGAACTCGAAGCACACCACACATGGGGGTTGATTTACTAAATCGTGTATTGTAAAATCTTGGATGAGAACCTTCTTTTCTCAGCCAGAACACTGAAGATGGGTCGTGGATGGGTCTTCCAACATGACAATGACCCTAAACATACCGCCAAGGCAACACAGGAGTGGTTTCAAGAAGAAGCACATTAGGGTCATGGAGTGGCCTAACCAGTCTCCAGGCCTTGATCCTATAGAAAATGTATGGAGGGAGCTCATGGGCGTCCGCAGAACTTTTTCCAAGGGGGGGCATCATTTCAAGGCCACTCATGCTCCACCCCTTTTCGACAATCTCATGAAAATCTTTACACTGGTAATACATATGTGTTATATAACAGATAATTCATCTTCACGTTGTATTGGAAGTGACTCTGGCGGCTGTGTTCCATGCCCATATAGCCTAGAGAATGTACATCTTTTTACATTGCAATACATCTGTTGTGGCCATATTTTGATCTCATACTGTCACTGTATAGGCTGTTTTCATCAAGATAAAAATATGGCCACAACAGATGTATTGCAATGTAAAAAGATGTACATTCTCTAGGCTATATGGGCATGGTACGCAGCCACCTGAGTAACCTTGCGGACGCCCATGCTTTCAAAAACCAGCCCTGGAAAAAATTTCATACCAGCCTCACAGCATTATTATACCAGCCCAACAGCATTATTATACCAGCCCAACAGCATAACGTCATTATTTTCTTGTTCATGAAAGGGAAAAACCATGCATTTTAAAGCACATTTGATGAAGAGAGTATTAGATATAGATATGAAATCACATAGGGCTTTATATATAATATATATATATATATATATATATATATATATATATATTCAAATTCCAGTTAATAGTGGTAAGTGATCAATCATCAAGGGGGACCCCAGAAACTCTGAACGTGGGGGGGGGGGGAACCACCTTCTGCAGAAAGAATACTCTAAGGTAAGGGGGGTGGGTTACTAATATAAGGAGGAAACCCTTTATATCAGTGCCCCTTACATTATCGTATTCACTCCCCCCTTACATCAGTGACCCCCGACTGGCCTGGCGGTGCTTTCACTGACCTCCTCTCAGGTGCACTGTGCAGGGCTCAGTCAGTCGGCTCCAGCTTGGAGGTCTTATCCTATAGTCTCCTATCCACAGTCCACACAAATCTGACTTCTCCCATGACCCCCATCCCGGCGGTGCTCCCACTTTTGACTCCTCTCCAGACTCCCTCAGAGACTTCAGACATGCTACAGGAGATGGACAGAGACTGCAGACTTGATGCAAGAGCTCAATGCAGCCTCACCAGTGCCCATAAAATTCAGCCTCACTGTGCCCACCAAATGCAGCCTCACTGTGCCCATCAAATGCAGCCTCACTGTGCCCATCAAATGCAGCCTCACTGTGCCCACCAAATGCAGCCTCACTGTGTCCATCAAATGCAGCCTCACCGTGTCTATAAAATGCAGCTTTACTGTGCCGTGAATGCAGTCTCACTGTGCACATCATTGCAGCCCCTCCTGTGCCCCATGTCCCAGTCTGCAGTCCCTGTCTGTGGAAAGGTGTGTTGTTTATGCTCGGTACCTTGCATGCCAGCAGGATATCCATGACGGCCAGCAGCAGGCAGGGTCTGTTCTCGTTTTGGATGGGGACGGTGCTCCTTCCAGAGGATCTGTCTGCTGTGAGATGGAGTGGTCCCTGGCCACCTGCACCTTCAGCCGTCCTCATTTTCTGGCCCCAGTCTGCCTGCCCTCTGGTCCTGGGGAAGTGGAGTGAAGTGGAGAGCACTGAGTGGGAGTTGGAGAGAAGGGGGAGCAAAGAGTTGGAGAGAAGGGGGAGCAAAGAGTACTGGCGGGGTTGGAGAACACATGGGTGGGGGCAAAGAGTGTGGGGGAGTGGAGATCACAGGGGTGGGGAGCGTAGAGCGCTTGGGGGGGAACTTGAGAGCACTGGGGGGGCCAACAAGAACAGGGGTAGAGAGCACGGTAGGCTGAGAGCACTGGGGGGGCTAAGAGTGTGGGGTGGTGAAGAGCACTGGGGGGGGGGGGGGAACAAAGAGCAGGGGTGAGTGGAGAGCAATGGGGGGGAGCTTGAGAGCACCAGTGGGGGCAGGAAAGAACAGGGGTGGAAAGCACGGGGGACTGGAGAGCACTATGGGGGGTGGAGAGCACATGGGTGGGCGCAAAATGCAGGGGGAGAGGAGAGTACAGGGGTGGGGATTGGAGGGTGCTAAGGGGGAGCCAAAAAGGACGGGGGATTGGAGAGCACGGAGGGTAGAGAGCACTGGGGGGGGCTGGAGAGCACCAGGGGGGCAGATAGAACAGGGGTGGGGAGTAAGGAGGGCTGGAGAGCACTGGGGTGGGGGCTAGAGAGTGATGGAGAGAGCTGAAGAGCACTGGGGGGGGGGGGGAAAGAACAGGGGGGGAGCATTGGGGGGAGGGGAGAGCACTGGAGGGGAAAGAACAGGGGGAGAGAGGAGAGCACTGGGGGAGAGCACTGGGGGGAGTGGAGGGCACGGGGGGGGGAGAGCACTGGGGGTAACAGGGGCGGAGAGCACTGGGGATGGTGGCTAGAGAAGGATGGGGAGAGCTGGAGAGCAGCAAGAACAGGGGAGGAGAAAACTGGGGGGGGGGGGCAGGAGAGTGTGGTGGTGGTGGAGGAGAGCACTGTGGGGGGGGGGGGGGCAGGAGAGTGTGGTGGTGGAGGAGAGCACTGGAGGGGGTGGCAGGAGAGTGTGGTGGTGATGGAGACCACTGGGGGGGGGGGGCAGGAGTGCGTGGCGGTGGAGAAGAGCACTGGGGGGAGGCAGCAGAGTGTGGTGGTGGAGGAGAGCACTGGAGGGGGTGGCAGGAGAGTGTGGTGGTGGTGGAGGAGAGCACTGGAGGGGGTGGCAGGAGAGTGTGGTGGTGGAAGAGAAGAGCACTGGGGGGGGGGCAGGAGAGTGCGGTGGTGGAGGAGAGCACCGGGGGGGCAGGAGAGTGCAGTGGTGGAAGAGAAGAGCACTGGGGGGGGGGGGGCAGGAGAGTGCGGTGGTGGAAGAGAGCACAGTGGTGGAAGAGAGCATGGGGGCAGGAGAGTGCGGTGGTGGAGGAGAGCACTGGGGGGGGCAGGAGAGTGCGGTGGTGGAGGAGAGCACTGGGGGGGCAGGAGAGTGCGGTGGTGGAGGAGAGCACTGGGGGGGCAGGAGAGTGCGGTGGTGGAAGAGAAGAGCACTGGGGGGGGGCAGGAGAGTGCGGTGGTGGAGGAGAGCATGGGGGGGGCAGGAGAGTGCGGTGGTGGAGGAGAGCATGGGGGGGGGCAGGAGAGTGCAGTGGTGGAGGAGAGCACTGGGGGGGCAGGAGAGTGCGGTGGTGGAAGAGAAGAGCACTGGGGGGGGCAGGAGAGTGCGGTGGTGGAGGAGAGCACTGGGGGGGCAGGAGAGTGCGGTGGTGGAAGAGAGCACTGGGGGGGCAGGAGAGTGTGGTGGTGGAGGAGAGCACGGGGGGCAGGAGAGTGCGGTGGTGGAGGAGAGCACTGGGGGGGGCAGGAGAGTGTGGTGGAGGAGAGCACGGGGGGCAGGAGAGTGCAGTGGTGGAGGAGAGCACTGGGGGGGTCAGGAGAGTGCGGTGGTGGAGGAGAGCACTGGGGGGGCAGGAGAGTGCGGTGGTGGAAGAGAAGAGCACTGGGGGGCAGGAGAGTGCGGTGGTGGAGGAGAGCACTGGGGGGGGCAGGAGAGTGCAGTGGTGGAGGAGAGCACTGGGGGGGCAGGAGAGTGCGGTGGTGGAGGAGAGCACTGGGGGGGCAGGAGAGTGCGGTGGTGGAAGAGAAGAGCACTGGGGGGGCAGGAGAGTGCGGTGGTGGAGGAGAGCACTGGGGGGGGGGCAGGAGAGTGCAGTGGTGGAGGAGAGCACTGGGGGGGCAGGAGAGTGCGGTGGTGGAAGAGAAGAGCACTGGGGGGGGGCAGGAGAGTGCGGTGGTGGAAGAGAGCACGGGGGGCAGGAGAGTGCGGTGGTGGAGGAGAGCACGGGGGCAGGAGAGTGCGGTGGTGGAGGAGAGGAGCACTGGGGGGGGGCAGGAGAGTGCGGTGGTGGATGAGAGGAGGACTGGGGGGGCAGGAGAGTGCGGTGGTGGAGGAGAGGAGCACTGGGGGGGTCAGGAGAGTGCGGTGGTGGAAGAGAAGAGCGGGGGGGGCAGGAGAGTGCGGTGGTGGAAGAGAGCACGGGGGGCAGGAGAGTGTGGTGGTGGAGGAGAGCACGGGGGCAGGAGAGTGCGGTGGTGGAGGAGAGCACGGGGGGCAGGAGAGTGCGGTGGTGGAGGAGAGCACGGGGGGCAGGAGAGTGCGGTGGTGGAGGAGAGGAGCACTGCGGGGGGGGCAGGAGAGTGCGGTGGTGGAGGAGAGGAGCACTGGGGGGGCAGGAGAGTGCAGTGGTGGAAGAGAGCACTGGGGGGGGGGGGGTCAGGAGAGTGTGGTGGTGGAGGAGAGCACGGGGGTCAGGAGAGTGCGGTGGTGGGATAGAAGAGCAGGGGGGGGCAGGAGAGTGCGGTGGTGGAGGAGAGCACTGGGGGGGGGTCAGGAGAGTGTGGTGGTGGAGGAGAGCACGGGGGTCAGGAGAGTGCGGTGGTGGAAGAGAAGAGCAGGGGGGGGGGGCAGGAGAGTGGGGTGGTGGAGGAGAGCACTGCAGCCCCCCTCCCCCCCTCGATCCTCCTATCCAGGCACTGTAGCACGGATCATGGGCATCTACTCCTGTGTATCACAGCGCTGGATGGCTGTGTTCGGCGGCCGCTCTGTAACACAGTCCCGCCCCCCCCAGACCGGCTCATGTGATAGGCGGAGCGTTTATTCTCTCTACTATCACACGAGATGGTCTGGGGGGGCGGGACTGTGTTACAGAGCGGCCGCCGAACCCAGCCATCCAGCCCTGTGATACACAGGAGAGAGCGGACTCAGAAAAAAAAATAATGCAGCATGGCAGCGGCGGCGGCAGTGGCAACACCTTGGGGATTCCAGGGGGGGGCACTTGACCCCCCTTGCCCCCTGCTGCGGACGCCCATGAGGGAGCTGAAACTTCGAGTTGCCAAGAGACAGCCAAGAAACCTTAAAGTGGAAGTAAACCCTTCTATCGTTTTCGGTCAAGGAAGCCGCCATCTTGGCCTCTAATAATTCTTCAACTGCCATAATGCTGCACATGTGATCAGTTATGACACCAGCTATTGGATGGTTTGAAAGTTTGGTTGAGAGCACAACCGATGTGAACGTAATGTCGCGTACACACGATCAGACTATCCGGCGGACTTAGTCTGGTGGACAAACCGCCGGCCTGTCCGCCGGACTTTCTGAACGAGCGTACCTGCCCACACGCGGTACTTTTGTGGCGGACTAGGTCCGGCGGACTTAGTCCGCTGGACTATACTCCGTACTTTTGAAATTAACGGACTTGCCCACACACACGGAGGAAAGTCCGCTCATTTTGAGTGTGGCTCCAGGTAGCCGGGACTAGCGAAGGAAGCGTCGCTGGCCTCGTCAGCTGGTATGGAGTTAAAGGGGAAGCTCTACGCCGAAAGAGCGGCGTGGGGGTCCCCCCCAGGTCCATATCAGACCCTTATCCGAGCATGCTACCCGGCCGGTCAGGAAAGGGGGTGGGGACGAGCGAGCGCCCCCCCCCCCCCCTGAGCCGTACCAGGCCGCGTGCCCTCAACATGGGGGGGTGCTTTGGAGAAGGGGGGCCTCGTGGCCCCCCCACCCCAAAGCACCTTGGGGTGAGGGGCACGTCCCCACCCCCTTTCCTGACCGTCCCCATCCCCTTTCCTTTCCTGGCTTGTCCCCACCCCCTTTCCTGACCAGCCGGGTAGCGTGCTCAGATAAGGGTCTGATATGGACCTGGGGGGGGGGGCACACCGTTTTTTCGGTGGCGGGGCCAGCGACGCTTCCTTCACTAGTCCCGGCTATCTGGAGCCGCGCTCAAAATGAGCGTATTTTGCTCCGGGCGGGAAAATCATTTCAAAAGTACTGCGGACATATTTTGGTGCAAAACTAGTCCGCCGGACTTTTGGGTAAAAAAAGTCCGCTGTAGCCTACACACGGGGGGATTGTCTGGCGGACTCGAGTCCGCCGGACTTTTCCACCGGATTGTTTGATCGTGTGTATGCGGCATAAGCATTTCCGTGTTTTTTTAAACTGGGTTTACTCCCGCTTTAAGGATTTAGAGAAGATCTGTAAAGTAGAGTGGACCAAAATCCCTCCTGAGATGTGTGCAAACCTGATCACCACCTACAAGAAACATCTGACCTCTGTGCTTGCCAACAAGGGTTTCTCCACCAACTAAGTCATGTTTTGCTTATGGATCAAATACTTATTTTACTCACTGAACTTCAGCTTAATTTATAACATTTGTATTGTGTTTTTTTCTGGATTTTTGTATGATATTCTGTCTCTATCATTTAATATATACCTATGATAAAAAAATGATAGACCCTTCTTTTCTTTGTAAGTCTTACAAAATCTGCTGGGGATCAAATAATTGTTTTTCCCACTGTATAGACCAAGAGCTCTGTGCTTTGAGAAAAGATAAATTGTTGTGTTAAAAAAATGTAAAAAAAATACAAGAAATTAGAAGGTTAAAAATTTGATTAAATGTCAGGACATGGATCTGCAACCTCTGCTGCATCTGGCAGTATCCCTCCTTGCTGAGCCACCTTAGATGCTGGACAGCTCCCTGGACAATTTATTGGCCAATCTTGCCATGTGCCTTGTTTCTGGTGAACCTTGAACCCTTTGCTCCTCCCGTGAACTTCCTATTTAAGCAGTGCCTTTGCACTTCCTGTTTGCCAGATTATTGTGCTCTCTCCAGGCAATATCGCGCTCTTGTCACTCCTGCTGCCGTCCATATCTTTGCGACCACTCGCTACCATCCCTTGACTTGTTCCTCGACTACGCTTCTGCTTGATCCCAACCTGCAACCACTCATTACCGACCTTTGGCTTGTTTACTGGCTATGCTTCTGCTTGATCCCTACCTGCTATATCTGCTAATGGACCCTGGCTTGCTCATCTCCTTGTGGGGCAATTCTGAGGTCCACCACCTGGTACTAACATGCAACAAAGCCCATTTCCACCATCAGGAGCTCTGTTGAAAACCGGTTAATGCCTAGACCACGCACAACTGCCAGGGTGATGATCTGCTTGTATACTTATCCAGCTGGTCGGTGGGAGCCTCTCTACTGCTATTGCTACTGGTCTCTGAGCCTGACCCCTAACCGTCTGACTGGTTAGCTGTTGAATTTTAAAAGCAGCGAACTTCTGTGAGATTAGTAAACCTGTGAGATGAGCAGGAATGCAGCTGCTTTTAAAATTCAACATCTAACCAGTCAGACGGAGATCTAAGTCCTGTATTTCACTATATAAACTCACTTTACTGTTATAAATTTGTGTAAAATGCAAAACTCCGGTGGGTGTAACAAGATGTCCGCTTTCCCCCTTCTCAGTGTATCCTTACTGTGGACGAGTGTGGGGTGTAGCAAGATGGCGGCGACGGAAAGTCACTTCCATTGCAAACTGCGATGGGTCACCGAACATGTCGTTACAGGGGCACTATTCTTCCTCCTGACACCAATGAGGGGCACTATTCTTCCTACTGACACCAACAATGGCATTGTTTACTCCCATTGACATCGGGACATTTTCTACTCCCAAAGGCCACAGTCCGGCCCCCATAAAGTCTGAAGGACGGTAAACTGGCCCCGTGTTTAGAACGTTTGGAGACCCCTGGTCTAGATGAATGTACTGTAATATTGGGAAAAATAAGCCACTTTGGAAAAAATTATGTATACACAACACACTATTAGGTTATGTTATAAAATATACATTTTCTGCCAGTGTGCCATAATCCAGATTAAATAAAAAATAAAATAAAATATTATTTTGGTTATGAAAAGGAGAAGTTATTTATTATAATGTGATTGTTATACATCTCTTCTTGTGAAGACACAACCTAAAATATTTATTTTAAGTGTAAAAAAAATATAGAAGTTTAATATATTATATCTGTTTTATTTATGAGTCCCAGCCAAAGTCGTGCCCAGTCATTTGGTAGAACTTCATATTAAATGGCCTGTAGAATTCCCGTAGTCTCTGGACCACTTCGGGGTCAATGTTGGGGTGAGTCCTGCCCTTGGTTTTTCCCAAACAGTGGGGTTTGCTGCTCCCTTCTGCCTTCTTCAAGCAAGGAAAACCTTTAGTCTTATTGAAATAAAAATGTTTGTCTGTAATGATCCTCTTAAGCACCAGAAAATCCTGAACGCGCCCCAGTTCTCCAGCGGGATCGGTGATCAGTCTCTCCCCGCTCACAAACAGGATCTGCCTCATGGGAAAATACTGGAGCCAGTTCTCCAAGTGCTTGGCGTAGATGCCAATCTGGATGGCACTCCATGAGATATCGATAAGCCCCGTAGTCCTGTTTTTAAACGTCAGGCTCTCGAAAGTAGGGATGTCAGGCCTCTTGGATAATGTCTGGGTATAATCCGATATGACTCGAGTCACGGGGTCCCTCACCACCACGATAAGCTTGGCGTCCTTCGACATGGCCGAAATACGGGCTGGGGCCTCCTTGGTCACAAAATAACTGGGAGTTTTTTCCATGGTGATCTGGCCATCGAGCGTCCGCGGCATCAAGTCCCTACCAATAAAAAGAGGAAAACAGATTAGTAAAAAAAAAACAAAAAAAAAACTATAAGCTTTAACAACATGTCATGAAATACCGATAAAATGTTTAAGTTGTTTGCATTATCACATCTACCTAGGAAAAACCCAGCAAATCTAGTTTTCTGTGCAAATAGACTGTGCACTTTGGAAATCTCCAGAGCTCAGTAAATGAGGTGAAGCTTGACCGCTTCAGCCCCGGAAGATTTTACCCCCCCCCCCAACCTGACCAAAGCACCGCTTTATCTGACAATTGCACGGTCGGGCGACGTCGCACCCAAACAAAATTGACGTCCTTTTTTTCCCCCCACAAATAGAGCTTTCTTTTGGTGGTATTCGATCACCTCTGTGTTTTTTTTTGTTTTGTTTTTTGCGCTACAAACAAAAAAGAGCGTCAATTTTGAAAAAAAAAAAAACGCAATATTTTTTACTTTTTGCTATAATAAATATTCCCCCAAAAAATATAAAAAAAAAAAAAAATTTTCTCAGTTTATAGACCAGAGCAACAATGCAGAAGGGAAAGTTGGTTCCTCTATGACTTCCTGCATTTAAAGGGGGAGATTTCTGTCCGATTGGACGCTGGAGCCCCATGTGAATCCAGCAGCCATCTTGGGCCAGGTAGACTCCATTTAAGGCTCCGGCTCCCTGGGTTTTGGTGCGTTCTATGTGAGTGACTAGTGTAGGGACAGAATCCCCATCTGACAGAGTCAGTGTTTAGAGGTAGGGAAAAGTTCCCGAGGAGTAGGGCCGTGCAGGGACGACATCTACATCTCTTCAGGAAGCCTCCCCTTTGGGGGTGGACCGGCCAGGCTGCATTCTGCTCCTTGTTGCAGTCGCTCGTCGGCATCTTGAAGTCTTCAGGCCGCTGTCACTGTTCGTAATTGGCTCTGGACAGGTATGGCTACCCGCAGGGCCTGAATAGGTTGTGTTTGAACCTTTCTACAATACAACAACTTTGTTACCTGAATTGGTTTACTACCCAGCGCCCCCGCCACACCATGCTGCACCTTGCTCACACACCTGTACAAGGCATTCATTCAGTAATACCAATCTAAGTAATAATAGTCATCTTTTCACGCCAGAGCCATAAGACAGGTGGCCAGAGACCCTTGAATCTTAGTGATTCAGTTGCTAGTGAAAGAATGAGTGCCAACTATAAGGTAAAAAAATTTGAATGACAAACAACATATGTGTTATAGTTTAGGAATTGAGACTGTCAACGTGATAAGCCGCAGTTTTGCGATCTGTGGTGTGGTGTGTCAGTCTGATCTCTCTGATCTTGGTAAAGAGCCTTTGATATAGGCTCTTTACCATGTGATTAACTGTGTCCAATCACAGCTGATCACATGGTAACCAGGAAGTGCCTTTTTATCGGCTTTTCCTCTATTCGCGCTGACAGGCACGAGTAGAGGAGAGCAGATCGGCTGCTCTCCTAACGGGGGGGCATACACTTATAATCAGCGCAGAACCATCGAAGATGCCCACTGGAGACCACCAGGGATACCAATCAGTGCCCATCAGTGCTGCCTGCCAGTGTCTCCTGATCCGTGCTGCCTATCAGTGCCATCTATCAGTGCCGCCCATCAGTGCCACCGATCGGTGCCCATCAGTTCTGCCTATAAGTGCCCACCATTGCCACCTATGAGTGCCCATAAGTGCAGCATGTCAGTGCCACCCATCAGTGCTGCCTATCAGTGCACATCAGTGCTGCATGTCAGTGCCACCCATCAGTGTTGCATATCAGCGCCCATCAGTACTGCCTCATCACTGCCCATCATTGCAGCCTCATCAGTGCTCATCAGGGAAGGAGAAAACATACTTATTTACAACGTTTTGTAACAGAAACAAAGAAAAAAATTTTTTCCCAAATTTTCAGTCTTTTTTTATTTGTAACGCAAAAAAAAAAAACCCCAGTGGTGATCAAATACCACCAAAAGAAAGCTTTATTTGTGGGAAACAAATGATAAAAATTTCATTTGGGTACAGCGTTGCATGACCGCTCAATTGTCATTCGAAATGCAACATCCCTGAAAGCTGGAAATTGGACTGGGCAGGGAAGGGGGTGAAAGGTATTGAAGTGGTTAAAGTGAAGTTCTGCCGATTTTTATTTATTTATTTTAAAGTCAGCAGCTACAAATACCGCAGCTGCTGACCTTTAAAATATGGACACTTACCTGTCCAGGGCGCCCGCGATGCCGGCACCTGAAGCCGATCTGTCCTTCGGCTCTCGCCATCTTCGGTAAGGGAAGCCTTGCGGCTTCACTTCCTAGTTCCCTACTGTGTATGCGCAACTCGCGATGCGAGTTCCCACTGGCCCCTGCTGTCTCCTGGGACAGAAGACAGCATGGGGGGCGGGAAGTGGTGTCGATACCCGGGGGTGGCATGGGTATCTACTCCCGGAAGTGGGAGCAAAATACCTGTATTAGACAGGTATTTGCTCCCCCCTGAAAGGTGCCAAATGTGACACCGAAGGGGGGGGGGGGGGGGGGATTCCGAAAAGCACAAGTTAAATTTTTAGGTGGAACTCCGCTTTAGAGTGTCCCTCTAAATTTTTTCAAAATGTTGGCAACCATGTAGATGATGTCATCGGCAAGAGCCACAGAGGAAGTGAGTCGAGGAAGACTTCCACTGCCAGCTTGTGTTTACAGCGGCACTTGCAGGTTCTGATGAACCAGCAGAAATTCACTCGATAGATGGCCTGCTGAAATGTTTTTTGGCCAAACCAAGGGCTGTGTCAAATCATATGCAGCTGCTGTTGGAGTATTCTGATGGCTACCACCTGTCAGAGTACAATGGCTCAGCAGAGGGATTCCTCCTGCTGTATAGTATAGATGGAGAAATCAACAAGAACCAAGCTGTGGCCGGCTTTACACTTCCCTTCCTGCGGTAACTGCATGAGACTAGGAAAAAGGTATTTAAATGTAGTCTTATCCACCCCTAAGCTAAACTAGAATATGCATAAGGCCTAATGTATTCTAAAATTTCTGCTGTTGCTATGAGATCTGTCTTGGCATATGCAGTAATACTATTCAGATTTAATGGCTCTTTATTCTCCGCTAAGTTTGTAAAAAGGTTCCAGCTGTATAATGTTGAACAGAGCATGACGACAAATGTAATATTAAATTTTTAAACAATCAGCAGTACAAAATAAAATAAAAGCCTAAAATCTAAAGTGCAAAAATACACCTAATGGCTGCAATAGAGCATTTTAGAAACTGCAGAATATTCTTTATGTTTTGTTCATTATACTGCATTGCTTTTTATTATTAAAATTGAGTAAAAATGACTTGTATACCGCACATGATGTAAATCTGCTATAAAAAGGGAAGAGGGTGCTGAGATGTGGGGGAGGGGTGGAGACCAGGGCTCCGCGGGGTGAAAGGAAATGAGTACCTTTTCTGTAAGCCCAGTGTTTAGGAATGTTTTGTTGTATTTTTTTTTAACCCCCCCCCCCCTTCTCGCCACTTCCTCCCGGTGTCTTGTCAAATAGCGTCCTCCATCGGATCGTGTCCGCTGCGTACTGCGCATGCGCAGTACACAGCAACACAGATTCCGAAAATTGCCGAGAATGAACGGCGCCTGCGCCGTGAGTCCAGGTTCTATCCCCACTATCCAAGTGGACATAGAGTTAGAATAAAAAAGAGCCGAGCGCAGCGAGGCCGAGCCCGAAGCGTGGCGAGCGAAGCTCGCCCACGAGGGGCCCTCTAAAATTCACAACCCTATGTCCGCTTGGATGGTGGGGCTACCACCTCCACTCACGGCGCAGGCGCCGTTCAGCTTCGGAGATTTTCCGAAGCTTCGTCTGCTCCGAGCGGACACTATTTGATGGCCGGACTCTATACGCCAGAACACCGGCCCTTTAAGAACCTGTAGATGCCTGGAGGTGAACGCGCGCATTGGGGTCTTGTGAGCGCTATGATTGGCTGTCACAGCAGTCACGTGACCAGAAATCTCCCGATCACAAGTATGCATCGTGAGGTTTCCCCGCTGGTGATTGCGCTGGGAGCGTGGAGGTAGAGCTGGGCGATTTTCTCAAAAAACACAAAAAAAAAAACTCGATTCACATTTCGAATCAAGTTTTTTTTTTTTTTTTTTTTGATGGACACCGCGCCGGTCCTGAGGAGCAGCTGCAGGCAGGAGTTTTTAGGCGAGGCCACGGCTTTGGCCTAGTCTGCGGCGTCCGTTCTTTCGCATTGACTTTTTACCGCCCACTGGCTGTCCATGTGAACGAGCCCTTAGTAAGCATTATAATATTACCGACCTAAAATGTGTACTAGTTCCTTTTTACCTGAAAACAAAAAAAGAGGAGAGCTGAAAGGTTAATGGAATCCATTGCACACCCAACAGCCTTTCTATGCAGTCCCATTCACCGTATAGTCATTGGAACCTTGTATCACTCGTAATTCACTGCACTCATAGAGTATATACTTATATATATATATATATATATATATACAGGTATGTATAGTAGCAGTTTCCATGGTACCTGCCTATACGAGCTGACAAGTTAAAGGTTGCTATTTTACTACAATTTTCATGCATTACACGGAGGTAACCATTAAATGTAGTAATACAAGTACAATAACGGAGATCCGTAATGTTGCTACCTTACATTAATACTGTGCATAAAGCTATTCACCACCAATTTTACACACCGCGCTGCTGAAATAGGACAGCAATCCATCATATCACATCGAAGGGTCTATTTATAGTGTGTCACTAAAGGGAAGACATTATGAGGGAAAATAAACTGCAGTCCTCTGCCATCCAGGTATACTCCGACTATCAATTGCCAATCAGCAGCGGGAAGATGAAGAGGAACGAGAGATGAAATGGGTCACGTGATCGCCTGTCAGCTGCCACTTAGACCCAAGAGGGCAACGGCATTGTAAAGTTTGCAGAGCATGTCTACAGTTCCTTTAGCTTACTATAAGGTGACCAGATATTTTTTAATGAAATCCGGGGACATATTTTTTTTTTTTTTTACTAGTAATGGGGCAATTAGCAACTCTCTGCCCTTTGTCGCCGCCGCCGCCCCGCTCACAGCCTGTCAAGTCTTAGCCCCTGTACACACAGTCGGAGATTTCCACAACCAAATCCGTTGGATTTTGCCCGTCGGATTTTGTTCGTCGGATCTTGTCCGAAACTGTTGCATACACACGGTCGGACAAAGTTGGCGAAAAATCCGATCTTTCAGAACGTGATGACGTAATTTCGTTACGATGGGACTACATTCAGGCTAGTAGCCAATAGCTTTGATGTAGGAATTTGATCTGAGCATGCGTGGCACTTGGTCCGATCAAAATTCTCTACACATGATCAGAGTATGTCCGATCGGCCCAGTTGGTCGGGAAATATTTCCAACATGTTGGAAAATTGGGTCCGACGGATATTCCGACGAAATCAGTCCGATGCAGACCACACACAGTCGGATTATCCGATGACACAGTCCGATACGTGTGTACAAAGTCTTACTCTCCGGTCCCCGGTTACTACTGTGTGTGGAGTGGAGGAAGATCACTTTGGGCAGGTGGCTGGCCGGGACTTGAGCCAACAAAACAAGAAAGGAAGGCGCACTGACCTAGTGCATTGCCATAGACAGAGCTTGATTAAAAACAGAACATATAGCAAAATGGCTACTCACAAACGAGTATTGATAAAAGGTATAATCAATACAATCGGGTCCATCACACCGAACATCCACACGTCCAGATCTGATGTCAAGTGAATCGACTAATACCCCAAAACAAACGGCTGACGCGTTTCAGGGGAGAAGCCCTTTCCTCAGAGCCAAGACGGGCAATGGTTTCTCGCTGGAGGCTAACTTTATATATGTATATGTGGGTCTCTGAGTGCATGTGGCCAGAGTGCCATGGAGCTCCACCCACAAACACTCCCAATAAAAACAAAAAAATCATACTTAATTTGATTTGATTTAATTTAATTTGATTTTAGTTTTAATTTTAATTTTAATATTCAATTTGCAACCCAAAAACAAAAAATTTATATAAAAAATATAAAAAAAATTGAGCCAAGGCAGAAGAACATGCAAGCAGGAGCGAACGGGCATGCATCCGAAACTGAAGAAATAATCTCTCCACTCCGACCAGCAGAAAGAAAGGGGCACAAAATAACTACCATAATTCTAGTAGTACTAAAGCTAGTAGGAGCGGCAGACCGGGGGGGGGGATTGTGTAATTCTGCACTGATTGTCTTTGAAATTGCCCCAGCCCCTGTCCAAATCCAATCCGGGGACTGTCCCCGGAAACCGAGG
The DNA here is from genome assembly GCF_037356315.1 of Lithobates pipiens. Lineage (NCBI taxonomy): Eukaryota > Metazoa > Chordata > Amphibia > Anura > Ranidae > Lithobates > Lithobates pipiens. Next base: position 6,409,050 of record NW_027507789.1, on the reverse strand, counting down.
ATGTCTGGTCACCCTAGCTTACTATGAAAAGGATCTGTATAAAGTACATGAACAAGCACAGAGGCGGGACTAGGCTTTGTGAGGCGTTAGGCAAAAATTAGAAATGAGAAAAATAATTTAAGCAATGAAAATTAACTGTATTAGGAGGGTTCAGTACAGGGGAGTGGACAGTAGAGGGCGCAGGATGGATCAGTACAGGGGGTAGGTAAGTGGGCACAGTACAGCTGGCAGGAGGATACAGTATACGGGCAGTAAGGAATAATAAAGGTAAAGACCAAACGGTAGACACACCACATCAAAGTTACACCCCAACAATACCAGCAACACCTCACAATTACAGTACAGACTTCTATTAGCACCTACACAGTAAATCAGTGTTTATACATGGCCATGTAATTCAGCGTGGAAGTCCAACAATTGTTCTTGCGGTGGACTTTTTCTGAGTACATCTGCCATTGGTTTCAGATCAGGGATACAGGAAGTACTGAAACATGCCAGCAGGCCAACAAGCATTTTCAATACGGAGTCACCCATGGAAGGCCAAGGGTTTCTTTTAAACAACCCACTAGGAATTATCCGTTTCGTTAAATTAACGATATGCATGTGCATGTATACAAACCTCCTACTGTAAGTAAACCCATCAGCACTGATGGAAGTGCACCACAGTGAAGCAGTCGGTACTGTTAACCTCCCAGCAGCAGGGAGGCAACAACAACATCTGTTCTCCGAGTTGTCCAATTCTCCTCTCTCTCAGATGAACAAAACATTTTACCAAAATCTACAAGCCATCCAGAGATGCCCCTCTTGTTTTTACAAAACAATTAGCACTTCACATAATGAAGCCAAACTGGAGCTGACACGGTGGCCCAGGGCACCTGAGATAATTACACCAATTTGCTAATGCTGCAAAGCACTAATCTGTCTTGAAACAATCGTCTCTCTCGGGATGCTGCTGAAATATTAACAGCTGATGAAAAAAGGGCTCATATACGAGGCTCTACATAAAACAGACAGCTGAAACGCATATAGGAACCTGCCAAGAGCTGTACATAGCAGTGTCCATACTATTCTGATTCCATCTCCTCTGCTGTGCATTATGACATAGGGGTGTCATGGGATGTAAGTTCCCTTAATAGAGTAGTCCTGTCCGTAGGTTGTAAGGGGACCCTGCTGTCCATCACCCTAGATGGCAAGGGGTATATAGTACAAACAAATGGCAACCACCCCAACCTCTAACTGCCCTTTGCAGCAAGGAGCACATAGAAAGGTTGACACATGTCAAAAAACTAACAAAAAAAACAGCTCACTTACCAGCCAGCCTGCAACAAACCGAATTGTCCTGTCTAACAGTTAAAAACGAGGGGTTTCGTTTTCACACATTTACAAATATATGCGAAAAGCTGCGGAGGCCACGTCACGGCACCCCAGTGTACCGCAGTCTTAACTCTGTAATTCTGAGTGTCTCCTGAGTTGGAGAAAATATATAATAATGGATAGATTAAGGGCAGGTATGTTTTGAGAGAGCCCACCCCCTCCTTAGAAGGGCAAGGGCAAGGGGTATATACCCTGGCTGGAGGAAGAGTTGAGAAAGAGCTAGTGGAAGCTTGAGGGAGTGAGACCCTGGAAGGATGAAGAGCTCCCGAACCCTAATGTAGTGGTGGGCAGGGCTGTTTTTAAGGCAGGGCAAAAGGGGCGGCTGCCCTGGGCCCTGTCATTGTTGTAGGGCCCAAAGCAGCTGCCTCATACGTGCCAGCTATCCTGGTTTAAATTCCCTAGCCCCTTGAGTATTTAGTCCTGTGCTGTGTCCCAATATTTCAGTGTGAAGTGCTTCTACTAATGCTGTCCAGCTCTGTCCTTTTGTGTACAGATGACTCACCTGCAGACCCTGTGTTTACATGTAAATTACCAGCATTCAGATGTAAATAGTGGTGGCTAGCGGGATTGATATGTATATCATGCCCCCATCCCCCCCCCCCCCCCCACCGAGGTCATACCCACAGTAATCTCTAGCAACCAATCAACAAGCAGAAATCATGTGCTGTAACCTCTAGCAACTAACCAGTGAGCTGTAATGTGTGCTGCAACCTCTAGCAACCAGTCAGTGAGCGGTAATGATACACTGAAACCTCTAGCAACCAATCGCAATAGCTGCCTGATCTGATTCAGTAAACTGATTTTGAGTCTAGCTGCCATTTATTGTATGTCTCAGAGCAGGTGGAGAGCAAAACTGCAAGGGGGGAGAAAAGATTTGCCCTGGATCCAATCAATATTAAAGATGGCCCTGGTGGTGGGTGAAATTTATTTTATATGAATTATTTTTCCAGCGGGGAAAGCTTGGGGCTACCCTCAAATGAGAAGCAAGATTATTATATAATAGCGTGACTGACTATTGTGCAGTCACGTTATCTCAACCAAAAACATGAGCAACTTGTGAGTGCCGCGTCTCTCTTCCCAAGACTGGAGACTAGGTCCCTGGTAGAATGAACAATTCAGAACGGCTATTGAAACTGCTGTTGAGTCATTTCGTAATCTGTCATGCTGCGATAAAGAAATAGATATAACAGTCTTGCATGCTGTAAAGTAAATTTTGTTCTGCAAGTATGCTGAGCTTGTCTTTTAAGTACTAATTCTCCCAATATCCTAATGTAGCACCCTGGTGTTTAGGCAGGGTTGCTAGTAAATTTAGTTTGCCAGGAGGTAGTTGCCCTGGTTAATTGTTAGTAGATCCACTGATTCCTCTCTAATTCTGGACTTGTTGCACCTTCTCTCTTCTGTCGCTAGGTGGCGTTATGCTGGTGACATTAAATAGACAAGGGCATAGCAAGGTCAGGTTATGAATGGATGGGGTGTCTCAACCAATTGGCCAGGGGTTTCTTTAGCACTTGGCCTGCTGGGAGAGCCTATTTATTTGGGTGGTGTCAGGTGATCGGGGGTTCTGTGCCACTTGGATGGCTGTCTGGGTGGTCATGCTGCTAGGCCGGAAGCCTGAGGCCTATCTGCTGGCTAGGCTGTCTGAGGGCCCATCCAGAAGCAGGAGAAGCAGGGCAGGGTTGGGACTGCAGGATTGGAGTCCAATCGAGAGTAACGGTTCAGGCGGACAGGGAACCAGTTGTGGTCAGAGGTAGAGGGGAAGTTGTCACCACTAAGGGACCATCCACCTTGTTTCCGGGGACCACTGTGAGTAAGCTGGAGCCAGTACTGGAGTCCAACCGAGAGTAACGGTTCAGCCGGACAGGGAACCAGTTGTGGTCGGAGGTAGAGGGGAAGTTGTCACCACTAAGGGACCATCCACCTTGTTTCCGGGGACCACTGTGAGTAAGCTGGAGCCAGTACTGGAGTCCAACCGAGAGTAACGGTTCAGCCGGACAGGGAACCAGTTGTGGTCGGAGGTAGAGGGGAAGTTGTCACCACTAAGGGACCATCCACCTTGTTTCCGGGGACCACTGCGAGTAAGCTGGAGCCAGTACTGGAGTCCAACCGAGAGTAATGATTAAGCCGGACGGGGAACCAGTTGTGTTCGGAGGTAGAGGGGAAGCTGTCGCCACTAAGGGACCATCCACCTTGTTTTCCGAAGACCACTGTGAGTAAGCTGGAGCCAGTACTGGAGTCCAATCGAGAGTAATGGTTCAACCGGACGGGGAACCAGTTGTGTCCGGAGGTAGAGGGCAAGCTGTCACCACTAAGAGACCATCCACCTTGTTTCCGGAGACCACTGTAAGCTGGAGCAGCCAGCAATGGTGAAGAAGTGGGAAAACTTCAGCAAGTGCCAAGCCAGAGGGACAGCAGAGGTGACGCTTGAGGAGCATCAGTGAGTGCCAAGCCAGGGACCCAGCAGGGAAGCGGGGGTGACGCTTGAGGAAGATATTGAGTTATGGAAGCGGAAGAGCTCAGGGGATCCAGTGGCGATTGGGTCTGAGAGTCTAGTGAGAGACTGGGAGCTCTGTGAGTGAAGACCTACAGTGAGAGACTGTAAAGTTGTTACCAATAGTTAAATACAACTACCGTTAGTGACTATTACAAGATTTGTTGCCATAGAAGACAGTGGTCCTACCTATACAGAAGTGGTATCTGGCTGGAGGCCTTCCCCTTTATAGCTTTCTACCTATAGAAGTCTTGGAGTCTGCCAATTAACATTGTATCTACCTAAGGGTGTCCTGGGCCTAACCTTCTCTCCCACAGTTCTATTAAGAGACAATAAATCTTTTTTACATTCAAAAAGTGTCTGGCGCCCATCTCTCCATCTTGCATTACACCCACCATGCCTTGTAGTCCACTCTACAAAGACAGATGTCAGTTCTCCCTAACTCTGGAGGTCACCATTAGGCCTTTGGAGGTGTGGGACCTTGCTACACTAAATTGACTGACCCCTTGCTTCATCTCGTTGGCCGGTTAGAGCATCAGTCCCTTGTGCAATGCCTGGAGCTACAAGGGTTAGAGAGGCCTTGTGAGCTAATATGGTCCCCTGACAGCATTTACTGTAGAAAGTGAGACAGTACCCATAGGAGACCCACTGTTTGGAAGACTCTGAAAAGTTCTTGGCTGCATATGATAGGCACAGTGGCTGTATTTGGTGGGCACAGTGGCTGCATTTGATGGGCACAGTGGCTGCATATGATGGGCACAGTGGCTGTATTTGTTGGGCACAGTGGCTGTATTTGCTGGGCACAGTGGCTGCAGATTATTATTATTATTATTATACACGATTTATATAGCGCCAACAGTTTACACAGCACTTTACAATGTATGTATGGGGGGTGGACAACACAATTATAGTACAGTTCAATACAAAAGGTACAGGAGGGCCCGGCTCGTACATTACATTCTACAGGGAGGGGGTGGTGGTACAAAAGATAATAGCTGCAGAGAATGATTTGATGGGGGTGCATGTGATGGGCACAGTGGCTGTATTTGATGGGCACAGTGGTTGCATATGATGGGCTCAGTGGCTGCATTAGATGGCACAGTGGCTGCATTTGATGAGCACAGTGGCCGCATTTGATGGGCACAGTGGCTGTATTTGATGGGCACATGGCGGCATTTGATGGGCACAGTGGCTGCATTTGATGGGCACAGTGGCCGCATTTGATGGGCACAGTGGCCGCATTTGATGGGCACAGTGGCTGCATATGATGTGCTCAGTGGCTGCATATGATGGGCACAGTAGCTGCATATGATGGGCACAGTAGCTGCATTTGATGGCACAGTGGCTGCATTTGCTGGGCACAGTGGCTGTATTTGATGGGCACAGTGGCTGCATATTATGGGCACAGTGGCTGCATTTGATGGCACAGTGGCTGCATTTGCTGGGCACAGTGGCTGTATTTGATGGGCACAGTGGCTGCATTTGAGGGGCACAGTGGCTGCATTTGATGGCACAGTGGCTGCATATGATGGGCACAGTGGCTGCATTTGATGGGCACAGTGGCTGCATTTGAGGGGCACAGTGGCTGCATTTGATGGCACAGTGGCTGCATATGATGGGCACAGTGACTGCATATGATGGGCACAGTAGCTGCATTTGATGGCACAGTGGCTGTATTTGATGGGCACAGTGGCTGCAATTGATGGCACAGTGACTGCATATGATGGGCACAGTGGCTGCATTTGATGGCACAGTGGCTGTATTTGATGGGCACAGTGGCTGCAATTAATGGCACAGTGAGGCTGCAATTGATGTTTTCTTAAAAAGTATCTTTCTGAATTTTTCAGTTGGTTTGAGCACCAGCCTCCACTGGATTGGCCCGGGGGGTAATTGCCCTCTTAACAGTGATTCACTAGTGTTGGCTTTGGACCAAAAAAAAATTACGCATTGAATACTTGTTGCCGCCCATGTCTTGAAACCATTACACCGTCAAATGCCACGTGCCATCATGTACAAGTCACAGATTGTTAAACAGTTTGCAATTTGACCCCCAGCGATCGGTTGGCCCTTTGACTGCCAGTCAGTGTGAATTAAGGACAAGGTTGACATCGTTTTGACAACTCCGCTCAACGAGACATCCTTCTACACCAGGATTAAATCATTATTTCGCAGCTGGTGGCTGTGGAGGAGGGATGGGGGGAGGGGGGGTTGCCCACTTGACCGCGTGATGCATAGCAGCAGGTGAACAAATTAATGAAACAAATATTAAATAATGACTCGACGAGAGGCAATTGAGGAAGGTGACTGTGCAGGAAAAACACATTAGCAAAGTCTTATTGCAGACTGCCAACCCATAAGTGTTTTAGCGCTACCAGATTATTGATGTCTGTATTATTGTACCAGGGTAGTGCCAAGAGAGGCGGCATGCAGGGCTGGCTGTACTGTCGCCAGTGGGTGTCTATGTATGGGGGTGGGGACTGAGAGAAGGTGACAGGCGTCTTTCCTGACAATGGTATTTTTATCATACCCTCGAGGGTATATCTGGATGGCTCGTTAGAATATTATATTACATGGTGCTATTGCCAGATCTCTGACATAAACCGAACAAATGTTCCTCTGAGTGGGCAACACAAGGGCCTGTCAACACCCAACTGCAGCATTTAAAGTGAATCTCTGCATCAGACATAACCGGCCATGCTAATGTACACTATATTGTCAAAAGTATTGTGACGCTTGCCTTTACACGCACATGAACTTTAATGGCCTCCCCAGTCTTAGTCCGTAGGGTTCAATATTGAGTTGGCTCCGCTCTTTGCAGCTATAAAAGCTTCAACTCTTCTGGGAGGGCCGTCCACAAGGTTTAGGAGGGTGTCTATGGGAATGTTTGACCATTCTTCCAGAAGAGCGTTTGTGAGGCCAGGCACTGATGTTGGAAGGCCTGGCTCGCAGTCTCCGCTCTAATTCATCCCAAAGGTGTTGTATCGGGTTTTGGTCTACCAGCCTACCAGTCACTAGATCGAGCAGGCTCAGACCCGTAGGGGATGGTTGACCTGGCTCGCAGTCTCCGCTCTAAGCCCTTGTACACACGGTCGGAGAATCCGTCGGAATGTGTCCTATCGGACCGTGTTGTCGGATAATCCAGCTGTGTGTGTGGTATGCATCGGACTGATTCCATCAGAATATCCATCGGACCCAATTTTCCAACATGTTGGAAATATTTTCCCACCAACTGGTCCGATCGGACATACTCCGATCATGTGTAGAGAATTCCGATCGGACAAAGTGCCACGCATGCTCAGATCAAATTCCTAGACCAAAGCTATTGGCTACTCGCCTGAATGTAGTCCCATCGTAACTAAATAACGTCATCACCTTCTGAATGATCGGATTTTCCGACAACTTGGTCCGACTGTGTGTATGCAACAGTTTCGGACACAATCCGTCGGACACAATCCGTCAGACAAAATCAGATGGATTTGGTTGGTAGAATGTCCGACCCGTGTGTATAGGGGCTTATTCTTCCCAAGCGTGTTCTATCAGGTTGAGGTCAGGACTTTCCACCCCAAACTCGCTCATCCATGTTTTTATGGACCTTGCTTTGTGCACTGGTGCAAATCATTTGGTGGAGGGGGGATTATGGTGTGGGGTTTTTTTTTCTTCAGAGGTTGGGCTTGGCCCCTTAGTTCCAGTGAAGGGAACTTTTAAGGCGTCAGCATATCAAGACATTTTGTACATTTTCATGTTCCCAACTTTGTGGGGACAGTTTGGGGGTGTACCCGTTCCCGTTCCAACATGACTGCACACCAGTGCACAAAGCAAGGTCCATAAAGACATGGATGAGCGAGTTTGAGGTGGAGGAACTTGACTGGCCTGCACAGAGTCCTGATCTCAACCCCATAGAACACCTTTGGGATGAATTAGAGCGCAGACTGGGAGCCAGGCCTTCTCCTCCAACATCAGTGCCTGACCTCACAAATGCTCTTCTGGAAGAATGGTCAAACATTCCCATAGAGACCCTCCTAAACCTTGGGGACGGCCTTCCCAGAAGAGGTGAAGCTGTTATAGCTGCAAAGGGTGAGCCAATTCAATATTGAACCCTACGGACTAAGACTGGGATGTCATTAACCACTTGACCACCGGGCACTTAAACCCTCTTCCTAACCAGACCAATTTTCAGCTTTCGGTGCTCTCACATTTTGAATGACAATTACTCAGTCATGCAACACTGTACCTATATGAAATTTTTGTCCTTTTTTTCCCACAAATAGAGCTTTCTTTTGGTGGTATTTCAACACTGCTGGGTTTTTTATTTTTTGCGTTATAAATCAAAAAAACTGAAAATTCTGTAAAAAAAAATTCTTTGTTTCTGTTAAAATTTATTGCAGAGTATTGGCAGAGTATTGGTGAGTATTGGCAGAGCATTGGTGAGTATTGGCAGAGCATTGGTGAGTATTGGCAGAGCATTGGCAGAGTATTGGCAGAGTATTGGTGAGTATTGGCAGAGTATTAGTGAGTACTGGCAGAGTATTGGCAGAGTATTGGTGAGTATTGGCAGAGTATTGGCAAGTATTGGCAGATTATTGGCAGATTATTGGTGAGTATTGGCACAGTATTAGCAGAGTATTGGTGAGTATTGGCAGAGTATTGGTGAGTATTGGCACAGTATTGACAGAGTATTGGTGAGTATTGGCAGAGTATTGGCGAGTATTGGCAGAGTATTTCAGAGTATTGCACAGTGTTGCAGAGTATTGCACAGTATGGGGAGAGTATTGGCACTGAGCAGTGCTGTGGGCACTACGCATCCAGCCCACAGCGCTGCTGCCATCTCTCCGCCTCTCCCCTCTCACTGTACAGATCAGTACAGAGAGGGGAGGGAGCTACCAGCGTCATGACGTGACGCCAGTTTGTTTACAAGTGATGCTCCATCATTTGACGGAGCGGTCACATGGTAAACGGCCGCTACCAGCGGCTGTTTACTGCAATCCGTGATGCTGCCAGCGGCTGTGTACTGCAATCCGTGATGCTGCCAGCGGTCACGGATATTTGCGGGAGCGCGCCCCAGGGCCTCAAGGGACGAGGGAATTTAAACCAGGATAGTTGGCAAGTACGAGGCAGCGGCTTTGGGCCCCACAACAATGACAGGGCCCAGGGCAGCTGCCCCTTTTGCCCCGCCTTAAAAACGGCCCTGACCCAGATGCCCGACCAGCACACCAATGAGAGCATGAATCAGCCGCTACCTCCTCCTCCGCACCCCAGCGAGGGGCAGAGCAGAGAGCCAGTGACAGTCACCGACTCTCCGATCACTGAAGACGGAGAACTGAGTGTTCAGTTATGATTTACATCTACTTTATCACTTGATCACAATAGAAATATTCATTCATATGATATACAGACAGTTTATAGAATTTGACGTAATCCAACACCTGCGGTAGTTATTATTTTTTTCATCCTGATTCGTTTCCTCCTTACACCTAAGAACATTTTGTGAGTTTCCCTTTAAGCAGTAATTCCCCCCCCCCCCTCAAATCACATCCCATCTTAGAGTTCTTTTTTTTTTCTCCTTCTTCTTTTCCAGCCTTCACGAGAGCTCATCCTCAGCAGCCTGACATAATCCATCGTTAAATCAATTGTCTAATTGTGAAATTGCTTCAGCTAATTGGAAGCAGTAATAGCGCTGGTGTCGCCGCGTGCTCGGGACCCTGAGAACAGATGGGACATTTAAAGCATTAGCAAAGCTTAGATTCGATCAGTCAATTACACTAGGTGACACTTGTTGGGATTAGGGTAGCATACGGCTGTGGCGGCGCGCCAGATCCAGCCATTAACCTTCTGCAAATGACTGCGAAGAGAGGCAAAAGATACCCCCGAACCTCCATAATGATAAATTAAACATACAAAAATACATCTAATATTTCTGATTAAATTCTGTTAAAGGGCAACTCCAGCATCACCCCCCCCCCCCCCACCTACTGCTAATCCTGTGCAGGAGACACTGCGGCTACGCTAAAGTCATAAAATTCACAGTTTTATTATATCAGTTGCAGCCAGGTTCAGTAGGTTTTTAATGTTACTTTCTAGGCAGGCTGCAGGCTCTTGTCACATGATTCTTTGCAGCCTCCTTCCCCAAGAACTACAAAGGGCAACACTATCTGCAACCACAGGGATTCATGCGATATTAAAGCGGAGGTCCACCCTAAAGTGGACCTTCCGCTCATTGGAATCCTCCCCCCCTCCGGCGCCACAATTGGCACCTTTCAGGGGGGAGGGGGGTGCAGGTACCTGTACAGTACAGGTATCTGTACCCACTTCCGGCGTAGATTCTGCAGAAGGTACGCCCCTTTCCGCAGAATCTACGCCCCTTTCCGAAAGTCCCCCGCTGCCTCCTGGGAAACACACGGATCCCAGAGACAGCGGGGACCATCCTTATTGCGCAGCGCGACTCGCACATGCACAGTAGGGAACCGGGAAATGAAGCCGAAAGGCTCCACTTCCTGATTCCCATACCCAAGATGGCGGCGGCAGCACCCGAGAGACGATCGGGAGATCGGCTTCGGGTGCCGACATCGCGGGCGCGCTGGGCGGGTAAGTGTCATTATTTTAAAAGTCAGCAGCTGCAGTATTTGTAGCTGCTGGCTTTTAAAAAAAAAAACGGCGGACTCCCGGCGGACTCCCGCTTTAAAGCCATATTTTTAGAAAAAAAATAGCAGATGTAGCACCCTGAAGTTTTGGGCAGGGTTGCTCCTAAATTTACCTGCCGAGTATAGTTGCCTTGGCCGATTGTTAGGGATCAATTGATTTCACCCTAAGTCTGGAATTGCTGCACTTCTCTCTTCTGCCACTAGGTGGCCGGGTACCTGGTGACATTAGATAAGGCAAGGGCGATGGAAGGACAGGGATGGGATGTCTCAGCCAATGGGCAGGGGTTTTCTTGGGCCCCTTAGCCTGCTGGGGGAACCTATATATTTTGGTGGAGTCACGTGATCAGGGTTGGTTCTGGACGGCTGTCTGGGTGGACGTGTTGTTGGCTGCTAGGCTGGAGTTTGGCGCTATCCCGGGTAAATCTGGCTGCTAGGCTGTCTGAGGGCCTATCCAGAAGCAAGAGAGCAGCGTAGGGTTGGGACTTGCAGCCCAACCAGAAGTGGCGGTTCTGCCGGCCAGGGGGGACCTGTCGTGGTCGGGGGTAGAGAGGAAGCTGTCGCCAGTATCGGAGTAGTCTTCTCACCAACCGGGGATAGTGATAATGCAACTGGCTGGATCTAGTTATAACTGGTAATGATCATCAACACCTATTATGGGCAGTGCAATAAATAATTCTGACTCTAACCTACTGGTACGGTGCGCCTGTTCTTTGCTGTTCCTTCTGTTTCCTCGCTATTAACCACTCTCTCCATGGACAAAGTGTCAGGGCCGGGCTCAGCCCTTCCTTCTCAGAGCTGGCCGCTCAGCTGTCGCTAATTGCCAGCTCCTATCTCTCTCCACAGTTATTCAGCTGTTGATGATATCCTGCTCGACAGTCCTGCTTCATAAGCCGTTCAGCCCAGTAGATCTCTGCCTTCGCCTTGGTCAACATCACAGAGACTATCTCCTGCGATCTTGTTCAAGACTGGCTTTGCTGACATCCTTTCTGGCTCCAGATCCTGCTTGCTGTTCCACTACATTGATCCCTGACTTCTGGCTTGGCTGACTATCCATTCCGGTTACTGAACTTTGGCTATGTTTTGACTATGTTTGTTCTTTTTGCTTTTATTATTAAACAAGTGTGATTTAACTGTACTTCTGTCTCGGCCTGATTTCATGGTCTCTGACACAAAGTCTTTGTGGGATTTTACACCACCTGTTATATTCTAATGAAAACCGTGCTGAAAGAAAGATGTCATTGCTGACCTTCTGTGTGAAGGATAAAGAAGATGAATCAGTGGAAGAGTCAGATGTGAATGCGTTATTTATTAGAGGATGTTGTTAATAGAAGTCAGTTGGTAATTATTATTGGAAATTTTTATCAGAAATGGGCAACGCATTTCAGATTTCCAAATTCCCCTTCTCCAGGGCTTGAAATTATAAACCCAGAATTGCTGCGGCAGTGGATACTCACCATTTGGGTCTAACTGCATACACTACATCTCCAAAAGTATTGGGACGCCTGCCTTCACACACTTATGAACTTTAATGGCATCCCAGTCTTAGTCCGTAGGGTTCAATATTGAGTTGGCCCACCTTTTGCAGCTATAACAGCTTCAACTCTTCTGGGAAGGCCGTCCACAAGGTTTAGGAATATGTCTATGGGAATGTTTAACCGTTCTTCCAAAAGCGCATTTGTGAGGTCAGGCACTGATGTTGGACGAGAAGACATAAATGAGCGAGTTTGGGGTGGAGGAACTTGACTGGCCTGCACAGAGTCCTGACCTTAGCCTGATAGAACACCTTTGGGATAAATTAGCGCGCAAAATGCGAGCCAGGCCTTCTCGTCCAACAAACTCAACAAACTTCTCGTCCCTGAAAACTCATTTATTCAGGGAAGCCTATCCCACACCCACCTAACTGTCACTGAGCCACCCACATCAAATCATTCTCTGCAGTGATTACCCCCTCCCTTTAGAATGTAAGCTGTACGAGTCGGGCCCTCCTGTACCTTTTGTATTGAACTGTACTCAGGGGCGGACTGACCATTCGGGCTCTCGGCCACTGCTCGAGGGCCCCATGCCACTAAGGGGCCCCACCAGGGTTGCCAGCCTCAATAAAACCAGGGAGAGTATGTAAACATTAGATTATAGTTGTCCCGCCTCTCCAGTACCTTTTCAGTGTGTGTGTGTGTGTGTGTGTGGGCATACTGTGTGTGTATACTGTGTGTGTGTGTGTATACTGTGTGTGTATATTGTGTGTGTGTGTATACTGTGTGTGTATATTGTATGTGTGTGTGTGTGTATACTGTGTGTGTATATTGTATGTGTGTGTGTGTGTATACTGTGTGTGTATACTGTGTGTGCATACTGTGTGTGTATATTGTGTGTGTGTGTATACTGTGTGTGTATATTGTGTGTGTGTATACTGTGTGTGTGTGTGCATACCGTGTGTGTATATTGTGTGTGTGTGTGTGTATACCGTGTGTGTATATTGTGTGTGTGTGTGCATACTGTGTGTGTGTGTGTGTATATTATGTGTATGTGTATATTGTGTGTGTTTATACTGTGCGTGTATACTGTGTGTATATTGTGTGTGTGTGTATACTGTGTGTGTATATTGTGTGTATGTGTATATTGTGTGTGTGTATACTGTGTGTGTGTATACTGTGTGTGTGTATACTGTGTGTGTGTGTGTGTATACTGTGTGTGTGTATACTGTGTGTGTATATTGTGTGTGTGTGTGTATACTGTGTGTGTTTACTGTGTGTGTGTGTGTATACTGTGTGTGTATACTGTGTGTGTGTATACTGTGTGTGTATATTGTGTGTGTGTGTGTGTATACTGTGTGTGTTTACTGTATGTGTGTGTATATACTGTGTGTGTATATACTGTGTGTGTGTATACTGTGTGTGTGTGTGTTTACTGTGTGTGTGTATACTGTGTGTGTGTGTGTATACTGTGTGTGTGTGTGTTATACTGTGTGTGTGTGTGTATACTGTGTGTATACTGTGTGGCCCCATAATCTATTGCCTGGGGGCCCCATAATCTTCTCCTATTGCCCGGGGGCCCCATGAGTTCTCAGTCCGCCCCTGACTGTACTGTAATTGTGTTGTCCCCCCTATACATTGTAAAGCGCTGTGTAAACTGTTGGCGCTATATAAATCGTGTATAATAATAATAATGTGCGTGTAAAGGCAGGCGTCCCAATACTTTTGGTAATATCGTGTATTTGCCCGAGTACATGTTTCATATTAATGTAAATCTTACAATGACGGTGAAAGAAGTTATTCTTCAGATACGACAATAAACGAAGCCGCCGTGTTTTTATACTTTACCCTACAGAGCCGCAAATCAAAATAATAATAATAAAAAATAAAAAAAATGAAATGACGATAAATCACCCGGCTTTGTTTTTTTCAGATCTGATGGTTCACAAATCTCAGTTTGATAAATGCGAGTCAACTAAGCGGTAATCATTTTTATCCGCCAAACTGGTACTAAATGTATTTTCGGCGCGGTTTGAGAGCGCTGACCTCGGCTTGTAAAGGGAGCTTGTCTCTATTTTCTCTGCTGTAATCCTCCCTGATTTATTTATGCAATCTGAGGGGCCGGCGGCGGCGGCGGCGGCGCTGCCTGTGAGGCTGCTCGGTGCTTCCTATACACAGTGGCCCAGGCCTGCTCTGATGTGCCGATCATTATCACTGATCGTTTCCCACCTCTCCCTCCCACTTTGCTTAGCTGATAAATTTGCTGTGATTTGTTTGGTGGCGGCTGGTGGTGACGACACCCTGAAAAGTCTTTGTGTGACTGTGATTATACAAGTCCTCGTTTAACCTTCATATTAACCACTTCAATACCGGAGGGGCACATTCACCCCCTTCCTACCCAGACCAATTTTTTTTAGCGTTCAGTGCTCTCACACTTTGAATGACATTTGCGCGGTCATGCAACACTGTACCCATATGACATTGTTATCATTTTTTGGGACAGATAGAACTTTTTTTGGTGGTATTTTTCATCACCGCTGCTTTTTTCTTTCTTTTTTGCTAAACTAAAAAAAGCATGAGCATGTTGAAAAAAAAAAAAAAAAGTTTCTTAGTTTCTGTTATAATTTTTCTTCTTCACTGATGTGGCTGCACTGATGGGCACTGATGAGGCTGCACTGATGGGCACTGATGTGGCTGCACTGATGGGCATTGATGGACACTGATTTAGCTGCACTGATGAGGCTGCACTGATGGGCACTATTGGGCATTGATGGGCACTGATGTGGCTGCACTGATGGCCACTGATGAGGCTGCACTGATGGGCATTGATGGGCACTGATGTTGCTGCACTGATGGGCATTGATGGACACTGATGTAGCTGCACTGATGGGCACTGATGAGGCTGCACTGATGGGCACTATTGGGCATTGATGGGCACTGATGTGGCTGCACTGATGGCCACTGATGAGGCTGCACTGATGGGCACTATTGGGCATTGATGGGCACTGATGTGGCTGCACTGATGGCCACTGATGAGGCTGAACTTATGGGCACTATTGGGCATTGATGGGCACTGATGTGGCTGCACTGATGGCCACTGATGAGGCTGCACTGATGGGCATTGATGGGCACTGATGTGGCTGCACTGATGGGCATTGATGGACACTGATGTAGCTGCACTGATGGGCACTGATGAGGCTGCACTGATGGGCACTATTGGGCATTGATAGGCACTGATGTGGCTGCACTGATGGCCACTGATGAGGCTGCACTGATGGGCACTATTGGGCATTGATGAGCACTGATGTGGCTGCACTGATGGTCACTGATGGGCACTGATGAGGCTGCACTGATGGGTGGCCATGTGTATGCAAGACAAGTTTGGGCCAACGCCCTTCAGGACAAATAGTCCACAGTTTTGTTGGCCAACAATCCGATCAGACTTTTTGACAACAAACATGCAAATGAACTTTTTCAGTTTTCATCTGACTTTTGTTGGCTGTGCGAATGGACAAACTTTCCGCCAACAAAAGTCCAATGGAGCAAAGTCCGATCGTGTGTACAGAAAACCATAGGACTTTTGTACAAAGTAGAAACACGCATGCTCAGAACCAATGCAAAAAGATCAGACAACAATACAGAAGTTGACCAAAGATGGCGGTAAAGAGCAGAAAAAAACCATGTGATTTGGTGAAAGTTGGCTGAAAAAAGTCAGATCGTGTGTATGCTTAACAAGTTCGCGGCCAACACCCTTTGTACAGAAATCCACAGGAAAGTTTGTACAAAGTCCCATCGTGTGTATGAAGCTTGACTTTTGTTGGCTGTGCGAACAGACAGCAAAAGTCCGATGGAGAAAAGTCCAATCATGTGTACAGAAAACCATCAGACTTTACAAACACACATGCTCAGAACCAATGCAAAAAGATCAGACAACAGTACAGAAGTTGACCAAAGGGTGGCGGTAAAGAGCAGGAAAAAAAACACGTGATTTGGTGAAAGTTGGCTGATAAAAGTCCGATCGTGTGTATGCTTAACAAGTTCACGGCCAACGCCTTTGTACAGAAATCCACGGGAAAGTTTGTACAAAGTCCGATTGTGTGTATGAGGCTTAAGACGCACATTATGTTCTCGGTCTTCGGACTGAATACTTATTATGGGAGGAAATAAATTCTTGCAGGGGGGTATTGCAGTCAGACTCATTTTTAAACTGCTACGAGGGGACTATTTAAAAAATAAAAATAAAAAATAAAATGGCCAGAGTTGGACTTTAGGGAAACACACAACTGGCGTCCTACTGAATGTTCTTCTTGGGATCGCTAATGAGCTCAGCTCTGTACAACTCCTCTCGTCTCCCCCTTGGCTGTAAATAAACATATTATCTCCATCAGCTGCCCCGACACAACCTAATAAATGATTTAATCACATATAACATTATGATCACCCCTCCCCCCCCCCATGGTGGCTCGAGGTTAAAAATGATTTCCTTCCAACGCAGAATTATCACCCCCGTGCATATGTGAGGGCGTCTGATAACAGCGGGTGTGTCGCCGGGGTCCAGGCAGATGGAGTCTATCAATAAAAGGGCGAGAGGGAAAGAGAGGGCTCCAAAACAGAGATGCTATTATTTTGATTGATGCGTCGGTGCGACACGCCAGCATAATGGTTCCCTTTTGAAAACGTTATTACTGCATAAAGGGCAGCTCCAGCCACACAGAACAATAAGCAGATGAAACATTGTGCCGCAAGATCTGTAAACTTCATTTCCCGGAGAAGAGACGCTTAAGAGAGGAGATATGAGCGCAATGTACAAATATCGAAATGGTGAATCTAGCATAACGGATAAACGACTCGATTCGGGTCTGTTAAGAAGGCATACAGCCACTCTTGAACCTTTTACCGCTTCTATCAAATGGATGTACTCTAATACAGGCATCTGCAGGAGTTAGTGGGTGTTGTGTGCCTCCAGCACAGTATACACCTGTAGCTACCCTTTATTGCTGGTGTTCTCTAATACAGGCATCTGCAGGAGTTAGTGGGTGTTGTGTGCCTCCAGCACAGCACAGTATACACCTGTATCTACCCTTTTTTGCTGGTGTTCTCTAATACAGGCATCTGCAGAAGTTAGTGGGTGTTGTGTGCCTCCAGCACAGTATACACCTGTATCTACCCTTTTTTGCTGGTGTTCTCTAATACAGGCATCTGCAGGAGTTAGTGGGTGTTGTGTGCCTCCAGCACAGTATACACCTGTATCTACCCTTTTTTGCTGGTGTTCTCTAATACAGGCATCTGCAGGAGTTAGTGGGTGTTGTGTGCCTCCATCACAGCACAGTATTCACCTGTATCTACCCTTTATTGCTGGTGTTCTCTAATACAGGCATCTGCAGGAGTTAGTGGGTGTTGTGTGCCTCCATCACAGCACAGTATACACCTGTATCTACCCTTTTTTGCTGGTGTTCTCTAATACAGGCATCTGCAGGAGTTAGTGGGTGTTGTGTGCCTCCAGCACAGTATACACCTGTATCTACCCTTTTTTGCTGGTGTTCTCTAATACAGGCATCTGCAGGAGTTAGTGGGTGTTGTGTGCCTCCATCACAGCACAGTATACACCTGTATCTACCCTTTATTGCTGGTGTTCTCTAATACATGCATCTGCAGGAGCTAGTGGGTGTTGTGTGCCTCCAGCACAGTATACACCTGTAGCTACCCTTTATTGCTGGTGTTCTCTAATACAGGCATCTGCAGGAGTTAGTGGGTGTTGTGTGCCTCCAGCACAGTATACACCTGTATCTACCCTTTTTTGCTGGTGTTCTCTAATACAGGCATCTGCAGGAGTTAGTGGGTGTTGTGTGCCTCCAGCACAGTATACACCTGTAGCTACCTTTTATTGCTGGTGTTCTCTAATACAGGCATCTGCAGGAGTTAGTGGGTGTTGTGTGCCTCCATCACAGCACAGTATACACCTGTATCTACCCTTTATTGCTGGTGTTCTCTAATACAGGCATCTGCAGGATGTTGTGGGTGTTGTGTGCCTCCAGCACAGTATACACCTGAAGATACCCCTTATTGCTGGTGTTGTCTGTTGCATATCTTGCATATTAGCCTTTAAAATGAGCACTTTTGATTTTGAACGTTCGAGTCCCATAGACTTTAATAGGGTTCTAAAGTTTGTACGAATTTTAGGTCCGTTCGAAGGTTCTGGTGCGAACCGAACCGGAGGGGGGGGGGAGGGGGGAGGGGGGGGTGTTCGGCTCATCCCTATTCATGATGGAAACAAGAGAGGAAAATGATTTATGGATCTGTAGAAATATTTGTCGGAAAGGATTTATTTTCATTTCATGAGCTTTTTTGTTTTGTCCACAAAACCCGTTTACAAAAGTTCGGCATGCACCGACGTCTCATCAAGGTAGAGATCTGGGGACGTTTTACGACGACGTCGAGCTCATTCAGTGCGATGCTTTTTGGAGGGTTACTCAATTCCCGTACCAGCAGATCATTCATAAAGGAAACTTGGAACTCTCCTATCTGAGATGCAGAATAACCGGCAAGTTGATTATTTTGGAAAATCAGTCTTGCGAGATAGAATGGCTGCCAATTTCACGATTTCAGGCTCTTTACAATATCCAGATCCTATCTGCACATTGTGCCGTGTGAGTTTAAAACTTATTACAGTCTACAAGACTTTCAAAATCAAATTTACTCCTGAGATGAGCAATCAGACGATGATGGAGCTTTTTCTAACATGAAATATATTCTTTTAAACATTATGGATGGAAGAGCTCTGAACAGACTCCCTATAGACTCATCATTCTAAAGTTTGCCTTTCTAAAGTTTGTATTTTTTTTTTTTTTTTTTAGTGCACTGATTGGCTACAAGTTGTCCTGGGGAATATAGTAATGATCTGATTGGATACTGGTTGGTCTCGTACTTTGGTCACACATTGGTTGTAGACCGCTTTAGTGATCTAATTGTCTACAAAGCTGGTTGAGTCAGTCTGAGACTTTAAATTCAATACATTCCTGAGCTCAGAGGCACATCTTGAGTTCAGCTCAATAGAAATATAAATGTCTTGCTAAACTGAACTATGCTGACTAACCTGTGTAAAAAAGATGTGTATACGCAATATTATCAAAAGTATTGGGACACCTGCCTTTACGCGCATATGAACTTTAAAGAGGGATTTCACTGTAAAAAAAAAAAAAAAAAATTATTAAAAGCCAGCAGCTACAAATACTGCAGCTGCTGACTTTTAATAAATGGACACTCACCTGTCCCGGGGTCCAGCGATGTCGGCAGCCGAGGCCGATCGACCGCTCGGCTCTCGGCTGCTCCCGCCGCCGCCATTCTAGGTGAGGGAATCAGGAAGTGAAGCGTTGCGGCTTCACTTCCCGGTTCCCTACTGTGCATGCGCGAGTCGCGCAGCACACTAGGAATGGTCCGCGCTGTCTCTGGGACCCGTGTGTGTCCGAGCAGACAGCGCGCCGGGACAGGAGGAGGCATAGACTCCCGTGGGAGTCAATGCCCAGAAGTGGGTGCAAATACCTGTCTTAGCCCTTGTACACACGGTCGGAGATTCCGACGGAATGTGTCCGATCGGACCGTTTTGTTGGATATTCCGACTGTGTGTGGTCTGCATCGGACTGTTTCCGTCGGAATATCCGACGGACCAACTTTTCCAACTTGCCGGTAAAATTTTCCCACAAAATGCTCCGATCGGACATACTCCGATCATGTGTAGAGAATTCCGATCGGACAAAGTGCCACGCATGCTCAGATCAAATTCCTACACCAAAGATATTGGCTACTAGCCTGAACGTAGTCCCGTCGTAACGAAATAACGCAATCACGTCGGATTTTCCGACAACTTTGTCCGACCGTGTGTATGCAACAGTTTCGGACAAAATCCGACGGATTTGGTTGTCAGAATCTCTGACCATGTGTACAAGGGCTTAGACAGGTATCTGCACCCCCCTCCCCCCTGAAAGGTGCCAACTGTGACACCGGAGGGGGGGGGGGGTTCCGATGAGCGGAAGTTCCACTTTAGGGTGGAACCCCGCTTTAATGACATCCCAGTCTTAGTCCTTATCAGGGATGGCCTGTCCATTAAGGGTCCCCGACGCCCCCCCCCCCATGCCCTTGTGTCTGGCCCCTTTCAGGATGCCCCAAAAATGCTGAAATGAATGGGCAGCGCTGCAGAAACGCTGCAACACGGGCGCTATTAACCATTTCTTCGGCCGCTAGAGGGGGGTAAAAGTGCCCTGCTAGCAGTCGAAAAGCGCCACTTTAACAGCGGTAAAATGCCGCTAAATACTAGCAGTGCTTTACTGCTAACACCCGCAACGCCCCAGTGTGAATGGGGTCTTCATGTAAGGAGATTACACGATTTGGCATAGGTGACTTAACCATTTTAACTTTATGCTGGAATTGTACTTTAATGATTCACTAAACAGCCGACACATTTCAGGGGAAAACCAGGCTCCCCCTTCATCAGGGTTCAGTCATTTTTAATATATGTAAATTGACTCCGGGAAGCAGATGCATTCTTAAAGCCCAACACCAGAGAAAAAAAAATCTACTCTTGCATTGCCCCAAATTAACTTGTACCAACTGACTTCTGTACAACTTCCCTGGCGAATTTTCTCTGCTCAATCAGCATACCTCCCAACTTTTTGAGATGGGAACGAGGGACACCTATTAGCCATAGGGGACACATCCCTGCCACACCCCTTTTAAAGGGGAATTTTACAAAAATAACTATTAGGTTGTTTTTTTTAACAAGAAGAAAATAACTTAGTTAAACCCACACGTGTTTTTTTTTTTTTTTTTACCAGTACTATTCCTTTATATTGTCTTTTGAAATTTAGAAATGCAACAATTTAGAAATCGGATGAAAGGTTTAGCACCGGGAAACACTTTTTGAAAGATAAATATTGCATTTTATATACAACTATACAGGGCTTTTTTTTTTCAGAAGATAGATGCAGGTACTCCTCCCTTCCGAGTCATCCATTGACTCCGCCCCCTACCCACCTCCGAGCACCGTTCCTCGGTTCCACCCTTTACCCACCTCCTAGTAACACCTCTTTTAGAGAATACAGAACCAAAGATCATTATGTGGTGCTAAGTATTTTGTATGGAATTTGTTAGGATTAAGAACTTATTTTTTTTTTTTTTTTTTTGGTTTGCGTCAAAATATTAGTTCTTATCAACAAATGGATCTAGCTTTTTGCCAGTTATTTCATGAAATTACAGCAACTGAAGTGTACGAACTTAAAAAAAATAAAAATTGCTTCTTTTGGCGTTCCGTTAAAAGTCACCTAAATAGTCAGATTTTATTGGATCATAATTCCTCCCTCAAAAATGACACAAGTGTGGAAATAGTTTTATTTATTGTTCAAATACATCCTTAACTACTTCCCACCGGGCCAATGTATATACACAGCCGGGTGGGCGCTCTCTCCTTCTGACTGGATGTTCAGGAACGTCCTTCAGAAGGAGGGGGAGAAGGAGAGGCACGATCCCGATGCGCCCGTGTCACCCGGACACGGCACATCTCGGATCGGCAAGAGGGCTCTGTGATTGGCCCTCCTGATCACATGACGGCCATGTCCAATCACAGATGTCATGTGATGTAAGCAAACAGCCGGTTGCTAGGCAATCGGCTCTCCTCTCCTCACATGGAAGTTGAGAGGAGAGCAGATCACTGCAGCCGGCTGGTGATCAGCAGGCATGTACTGGCCATCGGGACTACCGGGAGTTACCCGGTGGGCCGAATGGCTCAGTGGGCCAGTCAGGTGCAGTCCTGGAGCCACTCCTCTCTGACAGTGAGTGATTGTGATTTCACTCCTGTCAGGAGGAGGAGCTCTGTCACTTTCTGGAGAGAGCATTAGGCATTATGCTCCCTCCAGCCTGCAGGGGGAGATAGACAGCCGGCAGACTTTCCTTCCTCTCTCCCCTTATCACTTGTTATCACATGACTGGACAGAGGAACAGAAGCTGCCTTCAAAACTGTGAGTACATGTGGGAGGGGGAGGAGAGGGAGGACACTCTGATGTGAAGGGGGCTGCTGGTGGGGACTCAGATGTGAAGGGGGCTGCTGGTGGGGACTCTGATGTGAAGGGGGTTCTGATGGGGACTCTCTGATGTGAAGGGGCTGCCTGTGGGGACTCTGATGTGAAGGGGGCTGCTGGTGGGGACTCTGATGTGAAGAGGGCTTCTGATTGGGGACACACTGATGTGAAGGGGGCTGCTGGTGGGGACTCTTGATGTGAAGGGGGCTGCTGGTGGGGACTCTTGATGTGAAGGAGGCTGCTGGTGGGGACTCTGATGTGAAGGGGGCTGCTGGTGGGGACTCTGATGTGAAGGGGGCTGCTGGTGGGGACTCTTATGTGAAGGGGGCTGCTGGTGGGGACTCTGATGTGAAGGGGGCTGCTGGTGGGGACTCTGATGTGAAGGGGGCTGCTGGTGGGGACTCTTATGTGAAGGGGACTGCTGGTGGGGACTCTGATGTGAAGGGGCTGCTGGTGGGGACTCTGATGTGAAGAGGGCTTCTGATGGGGACACACTGATGTGAAGGGGAGTTCTGATGGGGACTCTCGGATGTGAAGGGGACTGCTGGTGCGGACTCTGATGTGAAGGGGGCTGCTGGTGGGGACTCTGATGTGAAGGGGGCTTCTGATTGGGGACACACTGATGGAAAGGGGGTTGCTGGTGGGGACTCTCTGATGTAAGGGGGATGCTGTTGGGGACACTCAAAATTAAAGTGGGCCGGTCATGATGAAGTCCAGGGCCAAATTTTTGTCCCAGTCCAGCCCTGGTGATCAGTGAGTATGAGATGTTTTTTACAGATTTTTACTCACTGATCACCAGTCTAGTGTAAACACACATGTCCCCACACAATGTCCCCGAAACACACATGTCCCCAAAACACACGTCCCCAAATAATAAAAACACATGTCCCCCACATATGTCCCACTAAAATCACATGTCCTAATGATTATCTGCACACATATGTCGGTGATCACTTGCACACATCTGTACATGATCATTTGCGTACATATGTCCGCAAACCAATTATTATACACTTAACGGAATTTTTTTTTACCAAAAACACATAGCAGAATACATTTTGGCTTAAATTTATGACACAATTCGATTTTATTGGATTTCTTTTAAAATAGAAGAAGAAAATATTGTTTTGTTTTTTTTTCAAAATTTACACCCTTTTTTCGCTTATATCGCAAAAAATAAAAAACGGAGCCGTGAATAAATACCACCAAAGATGTCGGGAATCTTATGGTCCTCAAACTGCACCTAAAATCAGCCATCACTTCACTTATAATTATAGCAAAGACCATTTTTGCCATAACCCAAATTAAAAATTCCTATAAACATTTGTCTAACTGGCCACCCGCACGGTTTATTCCGCGTTCCGAACGGCGATGGATGCGGTCCTAAAATCGTTGTTTTTTTTTGTTTTTTTCCCGTTTTTTTATTTTTTTTTCCCCAGTCTGTTTGGCTGTTGACATCTCGGTTGTGTATAACAACTCGTTATGGTCAAGTAAATTCGGCTTCCAAGATTCTTTGTGGGTGGGAATCGCGCTGAATGGATGTTTTTTTTTTTTTTTTTTTTTTTTTTACTATACCCTCACACAACTTCAAAAAAAGGCCTTGTGAGATTCTTTTCCAACCAGCAAAGAATTTGGAGAGAAAACTTGGCAAGACTTTCTCCTGAACCGAGTCAGTCCACTTTTTCACCCAAATACAAAAGGCGCTTTATTTATAAGAAGGCGGCGATAAACCCGGAGCCTTCGTGAGAAAACGATTAGATCTATTTCCCCTTTATTTTGTCAACCCACCGGAACAAGGGCCCAGAGAGAGAGCTAGATTACCCGGTGATAATCTATTAACTGATTTACTAACCCATTCATTAGCCGACCTCATTACCCCGGAGAGAGACGGGGGGGGGGGGGGGGGGGGGCCTTTACTAGAAGTAATAAATCTCCTTTTTCTCAAAATATTTGGTATGGGGGGGGGGGGGGTAATGAGGCTATTTATATATATATAATAACGCCGCTTCTCACACCCGCGGTTTTTGCCGCTTTATCGGAATATCTGAATTGCAGTTCTGGCAACAGGAAAACAAAACAATGGAAGCGGGGGGAGGGGAAAAAAAAAAAACAATAACTTGGATTAATTATAGAAAAATAGATCTACAAACTGGACAGATCATTTGTTTAATCTACAGGGGAAAAAAAAAAAGGAGGGGGGCTTTGTGTTATTGTAACTATTCCATCTGCAATTGCTACTATTATACATTATAGTAAAGGGGAACCCAAGGAAAAAGAAAGTAAAAAAGTGTTTTTTTTTTTTTTTCTTTTTATTACACTCCAAAAAAAAATAACACGCAATACTCTATATATAGTCAGTTATGTAAAAAATTTTTTTTTTTTTATTACACTCCAAAAAAAAAAAAAAAACACGCAATACTCTATATTGTCAGTTATGTACAAATTTTTTTTTTTTTTTTTTTTAATTACACTCCAAAAAAAAAAAAAAAACACGCAATACTCTATATTGTCAGTTATGTACAAATTTTTTATTTTTCTTTTTTTTAATTACACTCCAAAAAAAAAAAAAAAAACACGCAATACTCTATATTGTCAGTTATGTACAAATTTTTTATTTTTCTTTTTTTTAATTACACTCCAAAAAAAAAAAAAAAAAACACGCAATACTCTATATTGTCAGTTATGTACAAATATTTTATTTATTTTTTGAATTACACTCCAAAAAAAAAACGCAATACTCTATATTGTCAGTTATGTACAAATTATTATTATTTTTTTTTTAATTACACACCAAAAAAAACCAAAAAAAAAAAACCATGCAATACTCTATATTGTCAGTTATGTACAAATTATTATTATTTTTTTTTTTAATTACACACCAAAAAAAAAAAAAACATGCAATACTCTATATTGTCAGTTATGTACAAATTATTATTATTTTTTTTTTTAATTACACACCAAAAAAAACCAAAAAAAAAAAACCATGCAATACTCTATATTGTCAGTTATGTACAAATTATTATTATTTTTTTTTTTAATTACACACCAAAAAAAAAAAAAAAAAAAAAATAACACGCAATACTCTATATTGTCAGTTATGTACAAATTTTTTATTTTTCTTTTTTTTAATTACACTCCAAAAAAAAAAAAAAAACACGCAATACTCTATATTGTCAGTTATGTACAAATTTTTTATTTTTCTTTTTTTTAATTACACTCCAAAAAAAAAAAAAAAAAACACGCAATACTCTATATTGTCAGTTATGTACAAATTTTTTATTTTTCTTTTTTTTAATTACACTCCAAAAAAAAAAAAAAAAACACGCAATACTCTATATTGTCAGTTATGTACAAATATTTTATTTATTTTTTGAATTACACTCCAAAAAAAAAACGCAATACTCTATATTGTCAGTTATGTACAAATTATTATTATTTTTTTTTTTAATTACACACCAAAAAAAACCAAAAAAAAAAAACCATGCAATACTCTATATTGTCAGTTATGTACAAATTATTATTATTTTTTTTTTTAATTACACACCAAAAAAAAAAAAAAAAAAAAAATAACACGCAATACTCTATATTGTCAGTTATGTACAAATTTTTTATTTTTCTTTTTTTTAATTACACTCCAAAAAAAAAAAAAAAACACGCAATACTCTATATTGTCAGTTATGTACAAATTATTATTATTTATTTTTTTAATTACACACCAAAAAAAAAAAAAACATGCAATACTCTATATTGTCAGTTATGTACCCCCCCCCCCCCCCCCCTTTGCAGCTATAACAGCTTCACCTCTTCTGGGAAGGCCGTCCACAAGGTTTAGGAGGGTGTCTATGGGAATGTTTGACCATTCTTCCAGAAGTGCATTTGTGAGGTCAGGCACTGATGTTGGATGAGAAGGCCTGGCTCCCAGTCTCCGCTCTAATTCCTCCCAGAGGTGTTCTATCGGGTGAAGGTCAGTCAAGTTCCTCCACCCCAAACTCGCTCATCCATGTCTTTATGGACCTTGCTTTGTGCACTGGTCCAAATCATTTGGTGGAGGGGGGATTATGGTGTGGGGGTGGGCTTGACCCCTTAGTTCCAGTGAAGGGAACTCTTAAGGCATCAGCTAGAACAGCTTCAACTCTTCTGGGAAGGCCGTCCACAAGGTTTAGGAGGGGGTCTATGGGAGTGTTTGACCATTCTACCAGAACAGCATTTGTGAGGTCAGGCACTGATGTTGGATGAGAAGGCCTGGCTTGCAGTCTCTGCTCTAATTCATCCCAAAGGTGTTCTAACAGGTTGAGATCAGGACTCTGTGCAGGCCAGTCAAGTTCCTCCACCTCAACCTCACTCATCCGTGTCTTTATGGACCTTGCTTTGTGCACCGGTGAGCAGTCATGTTGGAACGGAAAGGAGCCGTCCCCAAACTGATCCCACAAAGTTGGGAGCATGAAATTGTCCAAAATGTCTTGGTATGCTGACGCCTTAAGAGTTCCCTTCACTGGAACTAAGGGGCCAATCCCAACCCCTGAAAAACAACCCCCCACACCATAATCCCCCCCCCCTCCACCAAATGATTTGGAGGGGTGGCCAAAAACCTATATAGTTTGGATGAGCGAGTTTGGGGTAAAGAAAATCAACTGGTCTGCACAGAGTCCTGACCTCAACCCGATAGAACACCTTTTGGATGAATTAGAGTGGAGACTGCAAACCAGGTCTTCTCCTCCAACATCGATGCAGCTACCCTGTTTCCCCGAAAATAAGACCTAGCGTGATTGTCAGTGATGGCTGCAATATAAGCTCTACCCCCCAAATAAGCCCTACCCTGTTTCCCCGAAAATAAGCCCTACCCTGAAAATAAGACATACAAGGACTTTAACTAGGGCTTATTTGGGGGGGTAGGGCTTATATTGCAGCCATCACCGACAATCATGCTAGGTCTTATTTTCGGGGAAACAGGGTATAACAGCTTCAACTCTTCAGGGAAGGCCGACCACAAGGTTTAGGAGGGTGTCTATGGGAATATTTGACCTTTCTTACCGAAGTGCATTTGTGAGGTCAGGCACTGATGTTGGACGAGAAGGCCTTAGTCTTTAACTCTTTCCCTACTGTATACACCCCCCCCCCCCCCCCACACACACACACACAAAAATACTTTGTATGTGGTAATTTTTACTGGTGGTTTGTTGCAAGGCATCAGCCACCTCATCCGTGAGGGTGGAGCTCTTCTTTCCTCTTTTAATAGCCCCGGCCTGGAGTATTTATGTAACTTATTAAAGCAGGAGCACGCGGGATCTTTTACATCTTCAGACATCTTCTCTTCGCGCAGCGGGATTCCCGGGGCGTTCCATCGTCGTTCATTAGACAAGCTCTTCCAGTTCTGCCCTCCCGGACATCCATCACGACGGCCCCCCCACCGCTTCATAACCGGAAGATTAGGAAAGGAGGTCCTTTAGCACACACTGGTGTTTTCATAAAGCCACTCTGGTTTGGAGAGAAGCTAAATCGCGAGTAAGAGCCAGATCTATATTTAATATAAGCAATATAAAGAGATTACACTTCCGCTAGTTTATGAGCGTCCTGGGAGGACTCCGAGTGCTGCTAAACTGCTGGAACAACAGCGAGGATTGGGATATTTAGAGCCGGTAATTGAGCCCTTATAAAGTCTTCGGCTCTCCCCGACATTAAATTACCAAAATCATTTCGTTCAATGCTTTGTTGCTGCTTTAATCTTGGACATATGTTTAATTAGCTTTTTATTTTTATTTTTTTATCTTTCTCTTTTCTTATGCTTTGTTTTTACAACACCTGGGGGATTTTCAGATTAACCGAAGTCCTTTTTATGCCAATACTCTTGAGATTATGAAGATCGGTCATGAAGCTCGGGGGGGGGGAGCAAACCCGTTCCTCGCCCTTAGCAACGGATCAGATGTGCGACTCCACCCTATACATATAAAATAAATAGATAAATTAACAATTGGACCCCCCCCCCCCCCAATCTAAAGCTCCACAGCAGAACATACCCACTTTGTCTGATTTCATGTACTTTAACCACGCGAGCACGGGAAGGTTTTACCCAACCCCCCCCCCCCCCCCCCCCACACACACACACACACTTTCCTGACCAGTCCTTTTTTTTGCGATATGGCGCTGCGTTACTTTAACTGACTATTGCGTGGATGTGTGACGTTGTACCCAGATAAAAATGAGCTGACAGGCAGGGAGGGGAGGGGGGAGGATGGGGGAGAGGAGGACAGAAGAGAGAGCGGATGACGGAGCTGACAGGCAGGGAAGGTAGGGGGGGGGACAAGGGAGAGGTGGACAGAGGAGAGAGCGGATGAGGGAGCTGACAGGCAGGGAGGGGAGGGGGGGACGAGAGAGAGGAGGACAAAGGAGAGAGCGGATGACAGAGCTGACAGGCAGGGAGGGGGGAGGACATGGGAGAGGAGGACAGAGGAGAGAGCAGATGACGGAGCTGTCAGGCAGGGAGGGGGGACGGGGGAGAGGAGAACAAAGGAGAGAGCGGATGACAGAGCTGACAGGCAGGGAGGGGAGGGGGGGAGTACAGGGGAGAGGAGGAGAGAGCGGATGACGGAGCTGACAGGCAGGGAGGGGAGGGGAAAGGACGGGGGAGAGGAGGACAGAGGAGAGAGCGAATGACGGAGGCACGTAAACTGACCACAGTGTCAGGGCTCAGCAGCCACAATGAACCGTGGTCAGTTTACAGAGGGGAGGGTAGAACCGAGCAGGATAAGCCAGGTATTTTAGGTGTCACAGGGGGCCAAATGACACAGCACAAGCACTGCGCTGTATAACGTGCTTTAAATGGAACAGGATCTTTATTACCTTTGGTACCACCACCCCCTCCCTTTAGAATGTAAGCTCTACGAGCCGGGCCCTCCTGTACCTCTTGTATTGAACTGTACTGTAATTGTGTTGTCCCCCCCTATACATTGTAAAGCGCTGCGTAAATCGTGCATAATAACAATCATGTATAATAATATATATATATATATTTTTTTTTTTAGGTAAACAAACACTTTAACATCTTTAATCTTATACTTTTTGTTATATGGTTTTGACACTTTTTTAATATTGTATGTTTTTGTTATCCGGTTTTGACGCTTTTTTTTTTTTACTTTGTATGTTTTTGTTATCCGGTTTTGACACTTTATTTTTATTTTGTATGTTTTAACTTCACTTTTTTGCATCCAGTACATCCTTAAACCCATGTCTACATAAAGCCCAGAAGAAGGAGGGGGGGGGGGGGGTATTGAGCTCCTGAAATGCATTGGCTACCTGCTTTTTTATGATGTTTAATCAGCCTTCTACTGGACCTGTTCCAGTGACGTAACTACCAGGGTCACAAAGGTCTCAGTTGGCGACTGGGCCCTCATGTTCCTTCCCCGTGGGGGAGGGGGGGGAACCCCAAGATGAGAGGAAGGGGGGCCCGTTGCAGAACGTGTAAAAGAGTCCCAGTAGGCTCGGTTCTCACTGCTGAAACCCCAAAGTTGTGCGACTTGCTTGCAATTTCCTTGCAACTTCCTTGGGCTTGCTTGTGACTTTTCAAGTCACCACCAAAGTTGCAGAATAGTGGTGCAGGGTACTTTTTCTTTTGTTGCTTGCGACTTGAGTTGCATTGATTAAGACTGCACCCATTAAAATGTGTTTTTACTAATTATGTGACTTTATGTGTCGCAAGTCACAAGTTGCAGCATTATGAACCAGGCCTTATAAAGGGATCAGGGGGGAAGGGCCCCAGGCCCGGAGGGAAAGGCCCCGGGCTTGGAGGAAAGAGCCAATGAAAATAGCCCTGGTGGTCGGGGGGGGGGGGGGGGGTTGGGGTGGCCCTTCATGGTTTCTTGTGCTGGGGCCCTGAGGGTTCTAGTTACACCTCTGACATATCCGATTGCTGTAGAACACTTGTTTTTCGTTCTTTTAAACCAATTTTCTTCTATAAAAGAGGAACTATCCACAACCGACATCAACACACATTTACACTGTAGCAAAAAATTAACGGTTTCTTTTTCTAACTCTTGCAGGAATTGATATCATATGAAGAACAGCAGGAATTTGATTGCTTTTGCAGTACACTTAGGTAGTTGTTTTTATATCACTTTTACCTAAATGCCCAAATGATGCCATACAAGGAATCGTGGAAGCACATCCGTCACTTCTGTGGCTCCTGACGGCATTCCGCCCCTATCCAAAATGCTCCACCAGGGGGAGACATAAAAGATGTCCATATCCCAGGATTGCCACACTCGTATAACAAAAGTGGGCTCATCCGAGTGCGATATAAATCTGGGGGAGGGGGGGGGGGGCTCGCTTTATAACGTAGAATAGGTGATAGGGGTAGGGGTGAGCTAAATTTCGAGTTTTAATCTCTCAGAAGTTTTGACAAAGATCGGGAGATTTCAGCATCATTCTCCTGTTCAATCTTTTTACTGAAAATCAGACTGAATATAAACATTGGTGGAGTTGATACAAATACAGAATAAAGTGCAATTCGCACCCACGACAAGTACGGTATTTATTGTTACAAAGCAGTTTTACAATATACATTATATTGCCAAGTACTGGGACGCCTTCCTTTACACCCACATGAACTTTAATGGCATTCCCAGTATTATGCCCCATACACATGGTTGGACATTCCGACCACAAAATACGTTGAATTTTTTCCGACGGATTTTGGCCGAAACTTGCCTTACATACACACAGTCGCACAAAGTTGTCAGGAAAAACCGATCGTTCGGAACAAGGTGACGTACAAAACGTGCGACGGGACTACAGAGAGGCCAGTAGCTTTCGTCCACAATTTTTTTTCTGAGCATGCGTGGCACTTTGTGCATTGGAATTCTCTACACAGGATCGGAAAAAGTCTGATCGGATTTTGTTGTGGGAAAATTTTAGATCCAGCTCTCAAACTTTTTCCGTCGGAAACTTCTGGTCACAAAAAGACCCATAAAGTAGTCAATCCACAGGAGCCAAGGTGCAAAATAAGCACAAAAAAACTATTAACATACGCCAAAAAGCAGAGAGAAGAAAGCTGGAAAAGGGTGGGTTAAGGTTGCAGAAGGGAAAGAGGAAGGTCTACAGCACTCATTGGGTTGGGGTACAATCCAGAGCGTGTAGTCGGAACAAGCCAGTGAAACAGGAATCCAGAGATCGGCGTAGTAGAGGCAGTAAACGGGATCAGGAACCAGAAGGGAAGTCAGCCAGGCAAAAGTCTTTTAACAGGAAAACACAGCAGAGAGTATCCGGATATGTTGACCAGGCGAAGGCACGGGAGATCTGATCCAGGAAGTTTAAATAGCCAGCAGGGCTTGCTGACAAGCAAGACCAGGTTAGTCACTGTGAAATGAAGAGTACTGGCCATTAAACAACAGCTGGGCACAGAGCTCTGAGAAGCAAGGGTTGAACCCAGACCTGAAACTCACACGGAATTGTGGGAATCGGGTGGCATAATGAATATTTTGACCTCATTCATTTTCAGTGGGCTGCTCCTTGACCACAGATTTTTTATGGTGCACATTTCAAAGTACTATGTCAAAAATAAATGGGCAACACATTGGCTACGTGGTAGGCATTTTTGCCTAGGAGCACTGAGGTTGTCGGTTCAAATCCCCAAGCATTACCTGCATGGAGTTTGCATGTTCTCCCTGTGCCCGTGTATGTTTCTTCCCACACTCCAAAGACATGCTGGTAGGCTAATTGACCCCTACCCTGTTTCCCCCGAAAATAAGACCTAGCGTGATTATCGGTGATGGCTGCAATATAAGCCCTACCCCCCCCCCAAATAAGCCCTACCCTGTTTCCCCGAAAATAATCCCTACCCTGAAAATAAGACCTACAAGGACTTTAACTAGGGCTTATTTGGGGGGTAGAACTTATATTTAGAGGTCGACTGATATGGGTTTTTCTCTGGCCGATGCCGATACCGATATTTAGAAATCGCCACGGCCGATGGCCGATATATGATGCTGGTTTTTTTGGGCCGATATGTTAGGCCGGTTATTTATTTATTTTTTCCCCTTCATCTCATAAAATCTAACAGTTAGACACCTTTCCCACTCGGGCGTTTTTCAGGCGCTTTAAAATAGCGCCTGTAAAGTGCCTGCAAAACGGCTCCCCTGCAGTCTGTGTGGAAGCCCCGAGTGCTTTCACACTGAGGCGATGCACTGGCAGGACATTAAAAAAAAGTCCTGCAAGCCGCATCTTTCGAGTGGTGTATACCGCTCCTCCACCACTCCTGCCCATTGAAATGAATGGGCCCCGCTGCCGAAGCACCTGCAATGCGATTTGGCAGCGGCACTTCACGGGCACATTTAACCCCTTCCTGGGCCGCTAGCTGGATTATAAATGCCCCGCTAGCAGCCGAATAGCGCCGCTAAAACTGGCAGCGTTTTACCATCAACGCCTGCTCGCTCCAGTGTGAAAGCAGCTTTAGGTGATACAGAAAATTTCTTACATTTATTAAACAAAACAAACATCCAAACAGTTCACTTGTATGTATAATTTAGAAAATATATATATATGTATAATTTAGAAAAAAAAAAAAAATATATATATATATATATATATATATGAAATGTATATGTTTGAAAGACCGCTGCGCAAATACCGTGTGACAGAAAATATTGCAACAACCGCTATTTTATTCCCTAGGATCTCTGCTAAAAAATATATATATATAAGTTTTGGGGGTTCTAAGTGAATTTCTAGCAGAAAATACAGGATTTTTATTTGTAAGCATCAAGTGTCAAAAAAGATTTAGTCTTTAAATGGTTAAACTGAGAACGCTACACACTGAGTTGAGTTCATTCAGAAGTGTAAACATTGTATCTTTTTGATCTTTTCTTGGAAGAGCCCAGAGAGGAGGAAAGTCGCTTCACTCAAGTCTCCAGGCAACCTGCACTGACTTCTATTAGGGCCGGTTCACACTGCGGGCGATGCGAGGCAACACCGACTTGCCTCGCCGCGACCTGCCGCGACCTCAGCGGCGATTTGCAAATGACTTCTGTATAGAAGTCAATGCAAGTCGCCCCGAGGTCGCCCAGAAGTAGTACAGGAACCTTTTTTCTGAGTCGGAGCGACTCGAGTCGCTCCTCTCAGAACGGTTCCATTGTACAGAACGGGGGCGACTTGTCAGATCGCGGCGAGGCAAGTCGTGTCGCCTCGCATCACCCGCAGTGTGAACCGGCCCTTACTGAAGTCATTTGCAAGTCACGCTGAATATATCATCGGCCTTTTTTAACAGCACAATCGGCCGATGCCGGTTAATTAAAAAACGCCAAATATCGGCCGATATATCGGTCGACCTCTACTTATATTGCAGCCATCACTGACAATCACGCTAGGTCTTATTTTCAGGGGAAACAGGGTAGTATGTGTATGTATATATGTGAGTTTGGGACCTTAGATTGTAAGCTCCTTGAAGGCAGGGACTGATGTGAATGTTCAATTTAAGTGTGAATTGTTAGCGCTATAGAAGTACCTGTAATAAATAAATGTAACCTGCATACAGTCAAATATTACATTTGTCATTATTTCGTCCTTGGAGGCTGAGAACCCTTAAAAAAAAAAAAAAAAAAAAAAGATGGTCAATCCATCTGAAAAATCCCTACTTCAACTCCAGGACTATAAAGCCTTCCACAACTTCCAACCTGCCGTAAGGACATCTCTGCACACTGAATGGGGCCCAGCAGACCCTAGGTAAGCTATTAGGTCCCATTAACATCTAGCACCACCTCGAATGTGTGTTTTATTGCCCATTTTCACACAGTGTACATAGAACCAGTCTGTTTGCTTTAATGGGTTGCCCTATGCATGACAACCGTGCCAAAGAAGCTCCTGCATCTTTTTGGTTTTAGAGGTTTTTTTTTGTTTTTTTTACCACATGTAAAAATGTGTGTCTGCTGGCCACGTCTGGGGTGCCATTTAGGCCGCGTACACACGGGCGGACTGTTCGCCCAACCTTGTCCGCTGAACAGTGTTTGGGCGGACAGTCCGCTCGTGTGTGGGCTTTCAGCGGACAGTTTCAGCGGACAGTTTGACGGACAAAGTCTTTCGGAAATTCCGAAAAACTGTCCGCTGAAACTGTGTTTAAGCGAACAGTCCGCCCGTGTGTAGGCTACTTTCGAAATGAGCTTGTAGCTCTTTTGCAGGCGGTGGCCCGGTCTTCTGTCGCCGCTGCCTTCCGTTCTTCTGTCGCCGCCTTCGGTTCTTCTGCCGGGCCACCGCGCCTTCTTGTAGCTCTTTTACAGGCGGTGGCCCGGTCTTCTGTCGCCGCTGTCGCTGTCGCCGTCGCCGCCTTCCGTTCTTCTTCTTCTTCTTGTTCTTCTTCTTCTTCCCCAGGAGATGTTAACACGTCGCTCTCTCCGTCCGGAATGCCAGAGCCGCGCTGTGCGGTCACTTATATAGTGACAATGGGGCGGTGTCACATGGTATATGTCACATGGGTTGGTCACATGGGTTGATGTCACATGGGGACTATGACATCGTAAGGGGGCGGGGTCACCATGTGACCAACCCATGTGACATATACCATGTGACACCGCCCCATTGTCACTATATAAGTGACCGCACAGCGCGGCTCTGGCATTCCGGCCGGAGAGAGCGACGTGTCAACATCTCCTGGGGAAGAAGAAGAAGAACAAGAAGAAGAAGAAGAACGGAAGGCGGCGACGGCGACAGCGACAGCGGCGACAGAAGACCGGGCCACCGCCTGTAAAAGAGCTACAAGAAGGCGCGGTGGCCCGGCAGAAGAACCGAAGGCGGCGACAGAAGAACGGAAGGCAGCGGCGACAGAAGACCGGGCCACCGCCTGCAAAAGAGCTACAAGAAGGCGCGGTGGCCCGGCAGAAGAACCGAAGAGGGGGACAAGACCCCCGAAGTCGGGAGAAGAGGCCGGCGGCGGGGAGGAAGAAAGCCGGGCTCCTCCGCTAGTAAAAGAGCTACACGAAGATAGCGGAGGAGTCCGGCGAGAAGACCCCCGGAGCTGTGCAATAAAATATTTTTTCTCTGTGTTGTGTTTTTTTTTGTACTTTATTTCACAGGTGAATGGGTAGGGGTACATTGTACTCCATACTCATTCACATAGGGTGGGGGGCCGGTATCCGGGGGCCCCCTTCTTAAAGGGGGCTCCCGGATTCCGATAAGCCCCCCGCCCGCAGACCCCGACAACCAACGGCCAGGGTTGTCGGGAAGAGGCCCTTGTCCTCATCAACATGGGGACAAGGTGCTTTGGGGTGGGGGGGCCGCGCGGCCCCCCCTTCCCCAAGGCACCCCCCCATGTTGAGGGCACGCGGCCTGGTACGGCTCAGGAGGGGGGGCGCGCTCGCTCGCCCCCCTTTCCTGGCCGGCCGGGTAGCGTGCTCGGACAAGGGTCTGTTGTGGACTTTGGGGGAACCCCCACGCCGATTTTTTTCGGCGTTGGGGTTCCCCTTTAAGCCCATTCCAGGCGGCGGAGCCCGCGACGTCTCCGTCGCGGGCCCCGCCTACCTGTACACGCGCTCGAAATGGGCGGATTTGCCTCCGCCTTACGTGGGCGAGTCCGTTCATTTCAAAAGTTGAGCGAACTGTTTGGCAAACAGTTCGCTGAAACAGTCCGCTCAAAAAGTGCCGTGTGTGGCCATGTCCGTCCATGCTAATTTTGAGCGGACTGTTTGCCGAAACTGTTTGACAAACAAAGTTGGGCGAACAGTCCGCCCGTGTGTACGCGGCCTAAGACTCACCTCTTTTGCGCATTCCTGTATAACACGCGGAAACACGCGTTTCGTTCTTGAAACACGCAGATGTGAATGCAACCTTCACTCCCTTGTTATCTCTCACCTTGACTATTGCTACTCCCTTCTCATTGGCCTGCCTCTCCATAGGCTCCTCCCCTCTTCAGTCTATCATGAATGCCAGACTTATCCACCTTACCAACCGCTCAGTGTCTGACAACCCTCTGCTCCAATCCCTACACTGGCTCCCAATCAGTGTCTGCCAGCCCTCTCCTCCAATCCTACACTGGCTCCCAATCAGTGTCTGCCAGCCCTCTCCTCCAATCCCTACACTGGCTCCCAATCAGTGTCTGCCAACCCTCTCCTCCAATCCCTACACTGGCTCCCAATCAGTGTCTGCCAACCCTCTCCTCCAATCCCTGCACTGGCTCCCAATCAGTGTCTGCCAGCCCTCTCCTCCAATCCCTACACTGGCTCCCAATCAGTGTCTGCCAAACCTCTCCTCCAATCCCTACACTGGCTCCCAATCAGTGTCCGCCAACCCTCTCCTCCAATCCCTACACTGGTCCCCAATCAGTGTCTGCCAGCCCTCTCCTACAATCCCTACACTGGCTCCCAATCAGTGTTTGCCAGCCCTCTCCTCCAATCCCTGCACTGGCTCCTAATCAGTGTCTGCCAGCCCTCTCCTCCAATCCCTGCACTGGCTCCCAATCAGTGTCTGCCAGCCCTCTCCTCCAATCCCTACACTGGCTCCCAATCAATGTCTGCCAGCCCTCTCCTCCAATCCCTACACTAGCTCCCAATCAGTGTCTGCCAGCCCTCTCCTCCAATCCCTGCACTGGCTCCCAATCAGTGTCTGCCAGCCCTCTCCTCCAATCCCTACACTGGCTCCCAATCAGTGTCTGACAGCCCTCTCCTCCAATCCCTACACTGGCTCCCAATCAGTGTCTGCCAGCCCTCTCCTCCAATCCCTACACTGGCTCCCAATCACCCAGCGAATTAAAATCATAATACTAACCGCAGCACACAAAGCCATTCACAACTCTGCCCCGAGCTACATCACCGATCTTATCTCCAAATATCACCCAAACCATCCTCTCCGCTCTTCTCAAGACCTCCTACTCCCAACTCTCTCGTCTCCTCCTCCCTTTGCTCATCTCCAGGATTTCATCAGAGCCTCTCCCATCCTCTGGAACTCGCTACCTCCACCTTTCCGGCTATCCCCCTACTCTTGTTACCTTCAGGCCATCCCTGAAAACTCATCTCTTCAGGAAAGCCTATCACGTCTCCAACTAATCTTCTACCACTTCCATCAGCTCATTCCCCACATTTACAACCTTTTGTACCACCTACCCCACCCCCTATTAGATTGTAAGCTCTTCTGAGCAGGGCCCTCTTAATCCTCTTGTATTTTATTGTATTATAACTGTTAGCGCCATATAAATCCTGTATAATAGTAATAACCTTACTCTTCAGCTGTGTAGAGTGCATGGAGCTGTCTGAATACACTATAAATGTTCACAAACTCTTCACATCAAGAGCCTCGAGTGGGACTCTCAACAACTCTTGTTTGTTCTGAAGTGTTCAGCCAGAGAGGTCTTTTGGCGTGCCAGGAACAAGCAGCGCTGTGCCACTAATACAGAGATCAATTACTTCTCGAAAAGACTTGTGTTACAAAGACATGGCAACCCACACAGAAGACCCCCTCCCTCCATCCTCCCCACCTATGTGCATGTCAATTAATGTTAAAAATAAGCATGGAAAATTTTAATATCAATTGCTCAGCTTTCTGAGAACTCTCATACACGGTTGGTGATTTTTATTTTTTTTCCCCTCAGTTGATTTCTATCATTTGAAAGGTCAGAGGGAACGAATCCGTCGGACAATTCAACCGCGTGTGGGCTTCATCGGACCTTTGCTGTCGAAAAAAAAAATAAGACAGACTTTAGATTTAGAACATGTTTCAAATCTTTCCAACGGACTCAAGTCCGGGTCAAAACATTCGTTCCTCTGTATGCTAGTCCGACAGACAAAAACCGACCCTAGGGCAGCTACTGGAGGCTGTGAACTTCCTTATTCTAGTCCGGTCGTACGTCATCACGGTCGAATCCATTGGACTTTGGTGGATTGTGCGTAGACAAGTCAGTTTCGGAGGAACTCCGTTGGAACGCCATCGAAAAGTCCTTCGGAGTTCAGTCCAACGAAGAGTCTGGCCGCGTGTACACGGCCTTAGAAACACATTTCTAAAAGTTCCTATTCTTGAAAATTACATTATAACAGTACAATTTCCTTCGCTCCCCAACTATCGGCAGTAAGTGGAATAAGTAAAGATTGGGATTATGTTCTGGAGCAGGGAGCTTGACCAGTCCAGGCTCAGGAAATCTCTATGGTCTAGACCAGGTGTCTCCCAAACTTTCTAAACAAGGGGCCAGTTTATCGTTCTTCAGTCTTAAGGGGGGCCGGACCATGGCCATTGGGAGTAAGCGGGAGTAAACAATACCCTATCTTTGGTGTCAGTGGGAGGACTAATGCCCCAACGGTGGTGTCAATGGAAAGAACTGTGCCCTTTTGATGGTGTCAGTTGGAGGAATAGTGCCCCATTGTTGTTGTCAGCAACAAGAGTGATGCCCCCATCGTCGATGTCAGTGGATGGAATAGCGCTCTAAGGGCCTTCAGACTTAAGGGGGGTTGGAACATGGCCATTGGGAGTAGAAAATGTCCAGGTGTCCAGCGGGAGAAAACAATACCCTATCTTTGGTGTCAGTGGGAGGACTAATGCCCCAACGGTGGTGTCAATGGAAAGAACTGTGCACTTTTGATGGTGTCAGTTGGAGGAATAGCGCCCCATTGTTGGTGTCAGCAACAAGAATGATGCCCCCATTGTTGGTGTCAGTGGATGGAATAGCGCTCTAAGGGCCGGATGAAAGCAAGCAAAGGTCCGCTTCTGGTCCCAGGGCCGCAGTTTGGAGACCCCTGGTCTAGACCAGGGGTCTCCAAACTTTCTAAACAAGGGGCCAGTTTATTATCCTTCAGACTTAAGGGGGACCGGACCATGGCCATTGCATTGGGAGTAGAAAATGTCCAGGTGTCCAGTGGGAGTAAACAATACCCTATCTTTGGTGTCAGTGGGAGGACTAATGTCCCAACGTTGGTGTCAATGAAAAGAATTGTGCCCTTTTGATGGTGTCAGTTGGGGGAATAGCGCCCCATTGTTGGTGTCAGCAACAAGAATGATGCCCCCATTGTTGGTGTCAGTGGATGGAATACCGCTCTAAGGGCCTTCAGACTTAAGGGGGGCCAGACCATGCCCATTGGGAGTAGAAAATGTCCAGGTGTCCAGCGGGAGAAAACAATACCCTATCTTTGGTGTCAGTGGGAGGACTAATGCCCCAACGGTAGTGTCAATGGAAAGAATTGTGCCCTTTTATGGTGTCAGTTGGAGGAATAGCGCACCATTGTTGGTGTCTGCAACAAGAATGATGCCCCCATTATTGGTGTCAGTGGATGGAGTAGCGCTCTAAGGCCCGGGTGAAGGTAAGCAAAGGGCCGCATCTGGCCCCATGGCCGCAGTTTGGAGACCCCTGGTCTAGACCAGCCTTTTTCAACCGGGGTGCCTTCAGGTTTTTTCAGGGGTACCTTGTCAAAATGCCTAAAAATCGATAAAAAAAATAGTATACAAGCCAGCGGGTGGATGAAGCCTTATTTTAGTTACACAAAGCCACAGGTTGTCATTGTGCACCATTATCTGTATAAAGCACTACAACCCCCAGCATTTCCTGCCTGCCCGGCACCACCCTCTATTACTGAAGGTTCCAGAGTCAGGTATTTAGTAGCAGTTAGCAGACGATTACTAACACTGATTGCTTGAAGCCAATAGACAGAGACTTTGGCGTAGTTTTTATCAATACGCTCCGTTTTCTCGCCCTTCCTGGTTATACTTTGAAGCAGAAATTTGCTAATACATAAATATGATAATGGGGATCGGCTCTTTATTTTTTTTCTGCAGGAAAAGATCCTCCGCCGTTTCTGCATTTTCCGCCTTCCTAGCGCCGAGAACGATAATGGCCCCATCAGACCTGAATAAAAATGGCTTGGCATTACATCCTCGCAATGCACCAGCGATCCGAGGTATCGAGCTCTGGCAGCGGAGTCTCATTAGATCCCTGGCGCGGAACTTATGTTAACGTCCTTTTATTGGACAGAACAGTTACAAGCCCGCCATTATTCTGAAACCACTCCATTTATGCTGAGCCAAGCAGCCATTACTACCTGAACTCTGCCTGCTAGCTCCCGGCGTACAAGGATATCAAGACAAAGGAAAGGGCAGATGAGGCACTCAGATCAGGGACGGATACATTTGCCCCCGGCAAGGTTAAAGTTGGGCAGCCCGCGGCAGAGCAGGACTGGTCTACGTGCACAGATATAGGGGATACCCATAGGCGTGCGCAGGGAGTGTGCCACAGTGGTGGCTGGTGCTCAAAATTTTGGGGGATTTTTGAAAAAAAAAAAATCAAATGCTGCCACTGTGCCCATTAAATGCTGCCTCTGTGCCCATTAAATGCTGCCACTGTGCCCATTAAACACTGCCACTGTGCCTTCAAATGCTGCCACTGTGCTCATTAAATGCTGCCACTCTGCCCATCAAACGCTGCCACTGTGCCCTCAAATGCCACTGTGCCATCAATTGCAGCCACTGTGTGAAACGCTGCCACTGTGCCCATTAAACACTGTCACTGCGCCCATCAAATGCTACCACTGTGCCCATCAAATGCTGCCACTGTGCCCAT
Organism: Lithobates pipiens; assembly: GCF_037356315.1. Lineage (NCBI taxonomy): Eukaryota > Metazoa > Chordata > Amphibia > Anura > Ranidae > Lithobates > Lithobates pipiens. The sequence continues at coordinate 6,368,506 of NW_027507789.1, read as the reverse complement.
CAAACGCTGCCACTGTGCCAAATGCTGTCACTGTGCCCATCGAACGCAGCCACTGTGCCAAACGCTGTCACTGTGCCCATCAAACGTAGCCACTGTGCCAAACGCTGCCACTGTGCCATCAAACGCTGCCAGTGTGCCCATTAAACACTGTCACTGCGCCCATCAAATGCTGCCACTGTGCCCATCAAACGCAGCCACTGTGCCAAATGCTGTCACTGTGCCCATCAAATGCAGCCACTGTGCCAAACGCTGCCAGTGTGCCCATCATATGCCGCCAGTGTGTCCATCAAATGCTGCCACTGTGCCATCAAATGCTGCCACTGTGCCCATTAAATGCTGCCACTGTGCCCATCAAACGCTGCCAGTGTGCCCATCATATGCTGCCACTGTGCCATCAAATGCTGCCACTGTGCCCATTAAACGCTGCCACTGTGCCCATCAAACGCTGCCAGTGTGCCCATCATATGCTGCCAGTGTGCCCATCAAATGCTGCCAGTGTGCCCATCAAATGCTGTGTGTGCTGCCCGCTCGCAGTCTGCACGGAATTACCCTGTCTTGGTGGGCCAGCCTCCGTGCGTCTCCTGCCACCCTCCTCTCCCGTCCTCTCCTCCTAATAGGCGTCCAATAGCGGCACCTGTCATTTCAGCCAATCAGGTGATGGGTAACAGACCTGAGCACCTGATTGGCAGAGGTTTAGTGTTAGGAAAGGGAACATTAATTCACTTTTCTAACACGGCTGAGTGACCTGCGAACGCCCAGCTTTTTTTGAAGCCTATTAGCGCCTATGGCTCTGAGCAGGTGCTTCAAGAACACCCCCCCCCCCCCCCCCCGCCTGAAAAGGGGTCGGGCACCTGAACAGGGGGTGGCAGTGATGGCCATAGATAGATTCATGCACGAATCTATCTATTGGTGATGGGGTGGCAAGAGAGAGGGGGCAGCGCCCGTGCGCCCTTAATGCACCGGGCCGCTGCCAGTGTGCCCGTCAAATGCTGCCGGTGGCTCTAATCATAAGAATAATATGTATAAGAAAATATATTTTCTACTATTATTATTCATCGTAATAAAAATAACAATATTATCACCATACAGGATTTATATATAATGCCAACAGTTTGCAATGTAAAAGAAGACAATACAGATACAATACAATTCAAGCCAACAGGGTTATTGATAATGTATCCACTTCCATATAGATCCACACATGCCTCCACATATAACCGTAAATCTAATTTATAATAATTATATTTATCAAATAACGTGTAATTTAGGTTCACTGGTTATTAAACTAGAAGATTCTCCCGATGATATAAATGAAGTCATTACAAGTGTCGGTCGGGTTAATGGCGAGCGCCAGCGCGCCGCAATGTTTTATAGACCCGGCAATCTCCTACGACAGCCGTCTGATTATTTACATCTGGGGCCCGAGCCTCACACTCACCTACTCTATTAATTAGGTTTATTTCATTAAGCCGGCCTCATCCTAGCAATGCGTTATCCTCGGTATTATCTCTTGTCGGTGAGGGTGCGGCGGATCAGGGCCTCGTCTATCTCCGGGAGAAGATTCCTGCGCAGTCAGCACATTCTCTCCATCTCCACTAAGTGCCCACAATGTCTCCGACAAATGGGACTTAATTAAAACTTCAGCAGCTGGGAAGGCGCTCCAGTGACCCGATCGTGGAATATAGCCAACTGCCAAGTGATTGTCACTGATCTACTGTCACCCCGAGGTGTGGGGAGGAGAGGAACATTGTCACCACATTCTACTTGCAGCAGTGCGGAGCAGTGACCTTGGTGCACAGAATGAGCATGTGGCATCTACCCAACCCTACCAACCAATGCACAATGATGTACAGTGCATAGCCCTAGATCCCCAATATCATTCCTCTATCTAACTCTCCTCTCCTGAAATACTCTGCTCCTTCCTCTATAACTCTCTTCTCCTGAAATACTCTGATCTGCTGGAGGACTCCTTGCCATCCTCTATAACTCTCCTCTCTTGAAATACTCTGCACTGCTGGAGGACGCCTCTCCGTCCTCTATAACTCTCCTCTCCTGAAATACTCTGCTCCTTCCTCTATAATTCTCCTCTCCTGAAATACTCTGCTCCTTCCTCTATAACTCTCCTCCTGAAATACTCTGCTCTGCTGGAGGACTCCTCTCCGTCCTCTATAACTCTCCTCTCCTGAAATACTCTGCACTGCTGGAGGACACCTCTCCGTCCTCTATAACTCTCCTCTCCTGAAATACTCTGCTCCTTCCTCTATAATTCTCCTCTCCTGAAATACTCTGCTCCTTCCTCTATAACTCTCCTCCTGAAATACTCTGCTCTGTTGGAGGACTCCTCTCCGTCCTCTATAACTCTCCTCTCCTGAAATACTCTGCTCTGCTGGAGGACTCCTCTCCGTCCTCTATAACTCTCCTCTCTTGAAATACTCTGCTCTGCTGGAGGACTCCTCTCCGTCCTCTATAACTCTCCTCTCTTGAAATACTCTGCACTGCTGGAGGACTCTGCTCCTTCCTCTATAACTCTCCTCTCCTGAAATACTCTGCACTGCTGGAGGACTCTGCTCCTTCTTCTATAACTCTCCTCTCCTGAAATACTCTGCTCCTTCCTCTATAACGCTCCTCTCCTGAAATACTCTGCTCTGTTGGAGGACCCTGCTCCTTCCTCTATAGCTCTCCTCTCCTGAAATACTCTGCTCTGCTGGAGGACTCTGCTCTTTCCTCTATAACTCTCCTATCTTAAAATACTCTGCTCCTTCCTCTATAACTCTCCTCTCCTGAAATACTCTGCTCCTTCCGCTATAACTCTCCTCTCCTGAAATACTCTGCTCTGCTGGAGGACTCTGCTCTTTCCTCTATAACTCTCCTATCTTGAAATACTCTGCTCTTCTGGAGAACTCCTCTCCGTCCTCTATAACTCTCCTCTCTTGAAATACTCTGCACTGCTGGAGGACTCTGCTCCTTCCTCTATAACTCTCCTCTCCTGAAATACTCTGCACTGCTGGAGGACTCTGCTCCTTCTTCTATAACGCTCCTCTCCTGAAATACTCTGCTCTGTTGGAGGACCCTGCTCCTTCCTCTATAACTCTCCTCTCCTGAAATACTCTGCTCTGCTGGAGGACTCTCCTCTAGGGTTGCCACCTTTTCATCAAGTCAAACCCAAACACTTTAGCGGCGCACAGCAATGTTTTTTATACTATAAACTGTACATATATTTTGCTATTAAATAATATTTTTAATCATACGAAGTTAATAACAAGAGTCCCCCTTTACATCAGAGTCCACAGAGTTCCCCTTTTATATCTGAACTTGCAGAGCTCCCTTTCACTGTAAGGGGGGAATCTGTAGACTCTGATTTAAGGAAGAACTCTGGGGACTCTGACATAAGGAATGCTCTGGGAATCCTGATTTAAGGGGGAACACTGAGAACTCTGATGTGCGGAGAAGACTGATGTAAGGGGGAACACTGTGGCTTCTGTTGTAAAGGGGAACTCTGATGTAAGGGGTGCTCTGAGAACCCTGATTTACCTTACCTCGCTCAGAGACAGGAGAGAGACTTCAGTCACAGACAGGGATGGATGGTGAACTCACTCACCCCTTGGAAGTCAGCACCCGTCAGCCAGATGTATCTGAGGCTGCTGGACTTCAAATTTCCTTTTCTGAGGCACGGTGCCGGGGATTAGAGTGTGGGCAGACACAGAGGGGTAGGGGTGGGGGGAAGAGGTGCAGATCGAGCCCTCTCTCCTCTCCTGTCTGTGTGTTTGGGGGGGGGGGGGATTTCTTAGTGATGGCTTTGGGCAGTGTGAAAGAGTGTAACAGACACTCTAAGTTTAGACAACTGCAGCCAGCCCTGCTTGGAAGCCATAGTTCAAGTCTAAATAATGTGTCCGGGTTTCAGGCAGTCTGAAACCTGGACACATGATTCCAAACCCGAACTGTCCGGGTGAATCCTGGACAGGTGGCAACCCTACTCTCCTCCTTCCTCTATAACTCTCCTCTCCTGAAATACTCTGCTCTGCTGGAGGACTCTGCTCTTTCCTCTATAACTCTCCTATCTTAAAATACTCTGCTCCTTCCTCTATAACTCTCCTCTCCTGAAATACTCTGCTCCTTCCGCTATAACTCTCCTCTCCTGAAATACTCTGCTCTGCTGGAGGACTCTGCTCTTTCCTCTATAACTCTCCTATCTTGAAATACTCTGCTCCTTCCTCTATAACTCTCCTATCTTGAAATACTCTGCTCTCCTGAAATACTCTGCTCCTTCCTCTATAACTCTCCTGAACAAACTCTCCTCTCCTGAAATACTACAGGTTGCATGTTTTAAAGTGGTGTTGCACACACACAAAAAAACAAAAACAAAAAAATGATTAAAATTACAAAAAAAAATTTAATATTATTTATTTTACTTTTTTGTTTTGCATTTTTACACAGTTTTTTATTTTATTTATTTTTTTTAAATTGTGTAATTTTTATTCCTATTACAAGGATATATAAACATTTATTGTAAAAGAAAAAAAGCCCGACAGGACATCTTAAATGTAAGATCTGGGGGGTCAAAAATACCTCACATCTCATATTTACATTAAAATGCAATGAAAAAAAAAATGTAAAAAAATGTCAATAAAAAAAATAAATAAAAAAATGGCCCTTTAAGAGCTATAGGCGGAAGTGATGTTTTGACGCCGCTTCCTTCCTGCAGTGATATAGAGACGGGTGGGGGTCATCTTCCCCTCACTTGTCTCCATATCCAGCAAAGGGGACAGACGCGATCGCCTCCGCCGCTGTCATTGGAGATTTATTGGTTGCCAGGACTTGTCATTACTTGGGAAGGGCTGGTGACTTGGTTTATACCACTTTGTTAATACTGCTTGGGAGCACCACCAGGTATTTAACTGGGAGCACCACCAGTCCCGAATTGCCCGGGACAGTCACAGTAATCAGACTGATGTCCCGGTGATCCCAATCTTTCTTAGGAGGGGGGGAGGGGGCGCTACAGTGGGAAAATGGTAAAAAAAAAACAAGACTGTTCTATCAAATATCTGTGTATATATATATAAAGTTTATAACACATGCCCTCAGTACCCTGACCTCGAACCAATCCCAACCAAAAAAGTTAGAGAATGACGCAGACATCGTTACATTACATTATCCCTATCCTTGCAGAACTGCTCAATTCACAGTTTTCTTCCCAACTCTGCCGCATCTTCCCCGGGGAATGGCAGAGAAAGATTTAGAAATCTTTACACTAATTACAGATTACAATTTCCATTTCTGATTGGCCTGCTGAATAATTAATCCAGAAAGCTCTTATTCTTACCAATAAAAGGCAATCCCAGACTAGCTGAATATATCCGCTATTAAAATTAACTTCTTCATGACCAGAAGCATTTATTACTGAGAAGGCATTTCAGGATTCCAATGCTTTTTTTTTTTTTTTTTTTTTCTTCCTGATGTTATACAATAACAATATGTTTGCCTACCCTGCGTAATCGGTGGGAGCAAAAAGCAAAACCCCAGGCAAAAAAAGAACCCCAGGCAATAGAAGGAGAACCCTGGGCAAAAAAGGAGAACCCCAGGCAATAGAAGGAAAACCCCAGGCAATAGAAGGAGAACCCTGGGCAAAAGAGGAGAACCCCAGGAAATAGAAGGAGAACCCTGGGCAAAAGAGGAGAATCCCAGGCAATAGAAGGAGAACCCTGGGCAAAAAAGGAGAACGCCAGGCAATAGAAGGAGAACCCCAGGCAATAGAAGGAGAACCCTGGGCAAAAGAGGAGAACCCCAGGAAATAGAAGGAGAACCCTGGGCAAAAGAGGAGAATCCCAGGCAATAGAAGGAGAACCCTGGGCAAAAGAGGAGAATCCCAGGCAATAGATGGAGAACCCTGAGCAAAAAAGGAGAACGCAAGGCAATAGAAGGAGAACCACGGGCAAAAAAGGAGAACCCTGGGCAAAAGAGGAGAACCCCAGGAAATAGAAGGAGAACCCTGGGCAAAAGAGGAGAATCCCAGGCAATAGAAGGAGAACCCTGGGCAAAAGAGGAGAATCCCAGGCAATAGATGGAGAACCCTGAGCAAAAAAGGAGAACGCAAGGCAATAGAAGGAGAACCACGGGCAAAAAAGGAGAACCCTGGGAAAAAAAGGAGAACCCTAGGCAAAAAAAGGAGAACCCCAGGCGATGAAGAAGAACCCTGGGCAAAAAAGGAGAACCCCCCTATTAAAAAAGAGAACATCTGACAAAAGGGAGAATCCCAGGCAAGAAAGGACAACCCAGGCAAAAAAAAAAAAAAAGAAAACGCCTGCCAAAAAGGAGAACCCCTGGAAAAGAGGAGAACACCAGATAAAAAGAGAACCTCTAGGCACAAAAGGAGAACCTTGGGTAAAAAAAGGAGAACCACAGGCAAAAAAAAAAGAGAATCCCAAGCAAAAAAGAGAACCTCTGGCAAAAAGGAGAGCCCCAGGCAAGAAAGGAAATCCCCAAGAAAAAAAAAGATAAAAAGACAAGACAAAAAAGGAGAACTCCTGGCAAAAAAATTTAGAACCCCATGCAAAAAAGGAGAACCCCAGGCAGAAAAGAAAAAGAACCTCAGGTTAAAAAAAAGGAGAATAAGGCCGCGTACACACGGGCGGACTGTTCGCCCAACCTTGTCCGCTGAACAGTGTTTGGGCGGACAGTCCGCTCGTGTGTGGGCTTTCAGCGGACAGTTTCAGCGGACAGTTGGACGGACAAAGTCTTTCGGAAATTCCGAAAAACTGTCCGCTGAAACTGTGTTTGAGCGAACAGTCCGCCCGTGTGTGGGCCTGTCCGCTGTACTTTCGAAATGAGCGGACTGTTCCCGCTCGGAAAGTCCGCCCATTTCGAGCGCGTGTACAGGTAGGCGGGGCCCGCGAAGGAGACGTCGCGGGCTCCGCCGCCTGGAATGGGCTTAAAGGGGAACCCCAACGCCGAAAAAAATCGGCGTGGGGGTTCCCCCAAAGTCCACACCAGATCCTTGTCCGAGCACGCTACCCGGCCGGCCAGGAAAGGGGGGCGAGCGAGCGCGCCCCCCCTCCTGAGCCGTACCAGGCCGCGTGCCCTCAACATGGGGGGTGCCTTGGGGAAGGGGGGGCCGCGCGGCCCCCCCACCCCAAAGCACCTTGTCCCCATGTTGATGAGGACAAGGGCCTCTTCCCGACAACCCTGGCCGTTGGTTGTCGGGGTCTGCGGGCGGGGGGCTTATCGGAATCCGGGAGCCCCATTTAAGAAGGGGGCCCCCGGATACCGGCCCCCCACCCTATGTGAATGAGTATGGGGTACAATGTACCCCTACCCATTCACCTGTGAAATAAAGTACAAAAAAAAACACAACACAGGGGAAAAAATATTTTATTGCACAGCTCCGGGGGTCTTCCGTCTTCGGGGGTCTTCTCGCCGGACTCCTCCGCTATGTGTGTGTAGCTCTTTTACTAGCGGAGGAGTCCGGCTTTCTTCCTCCCCGCCGCCGGCCTCTTCTCCCGACTTCGGGGGTCTTGTCCCCCCCTTCGGTTCTTCTGCCGGGCCACCGCGCCTTCTTGTAGCTCTTTTACAGGCGGTGGCCCGGTCTTCTGTCGCTGTCGCCGCCGCCGCCGCCTTCCGTTCTTGTTCTTCTTCTTGTTCTTGTTCTTCTTCTCCAGGCGATGTTGACACGTCGCTCCCTCCGGCCGGAATGCCAGAGCCGCGCTGTGCGGTCACTTATATAGTGACAATGGGGCGGGGTCACATGGTATATGTCACATGGGTTGGTCACATGGGTTGATGTCACATGGGGACTATGACATCGTAAGGGGGCGGGGTCACCATGTGACCAACCCATGTGACATATACCATGTGACACCGCCCCATTGTCACTATATAAGTGACCGCACAGCGCGGCTCTGGCATTCCGGCCGGAGAGAGCGACGTGTCAACATCGCCTGGAGAAGAAGAAGAACAAGAAGAAGAACAAGAACGGAAGGCGGCGGCGACAGCGACAGCGGCGACAGAAGACCGGGCCACCGCCTGTAAAAGAGCTACAAGAAGGCGCGGTGGCCCGGCAGAAGAACCGAAGGGGGGGACAAGACCCCCGAAGTCGGGAGAAGAGGCCGGCGGCGGGGAGGAAGAAAGCCGGACTCCTCCGCTAGTAAAAGAGCTACACACACATAGCGGAGGAGTCCGGCGAGAAGACCCCGGAAGACCCCCGGAGCTGTGCAATAAAATATTTTTTCCCTGTGTTGTGTTTTTTTTTGTACTTTATTTCACAGGTGAATGGGTAGGGGTACATTGTACCCCATACTCATTCACATAGGGTGGGGGGCCGGTATCCGGGGGCCCCCTTCTTAAAGGGGGCTCCCGGATTCCGATAAGCCCCCCGCCCGCAGACCCCGACAACCAACGGCCAGGGTTGTCGGGAAGAGGCCCTTGTCCTCATCAACATGGGGACAAGGTGCTTTGGGGTGGGGGGGCCGCGCGGCCCCCCCTTCCCCAAGGCACCCCCCCATGTTGAGGGCACGCGGCCTGGTACGGCTCAGGAGGGGGGCGCGCTCGCTCGCCCCCCTTTCCTGGCCGGCCGGGTAGCGTGCTCAGACAAGGGTCTGGTGTGGACTTTGGGGGAACCCCCACGCCGATTTTTTTCGGCGTTGGGGTTCCCCTTTAAGCCCATTCCAGGCGGCGGAGCCCGCGACGTCTCCTTCGCGGGCCCCGCCTACCTGTACACGCGCTCGAAATGGGCGGATTTGCCTCCTCCTTACGTGGGCGAGTCCGTTCATTTCAAAAGTTGAGCGAACTGTTTGCCCAACCTTGTTCGTCAAACAGTCCGCTCGTGTGTGGGCAAGTCCGCTCATGCAAATTTTGAGCGGACTGTTTGCCGAAACTGTTTGACGAACAAGGTTGGGCAAACAGTCCGTGCGTGTGTACGCGGCCTTACAGACGCAAAAAAAAGAAAACCCCAGGCAAAAAAGGAGAACCCTAGACAAAAAGAGATCTTCAGGTGAAAAAGAGAGCCTCAGGTAAAAAAGAAAGGAGAACATCCGGCAAAAAAGGAGAGCCCCAGGCAAAATGGAAAGTAATGTTCCTCGGTCTGTTTTTGGGTTATAATTGGGGTTTTGCACCATTCAAAAGAATATCAACGTTTTCCAGTATTGCAGCAGATAAGTTCTAGTTATGTTGGCACCAATTCACAAATTCCATGCATGTTTCCCGCACGTGAACGTGTGGCCCTTGTGAAACCACCTCTGCGTCCCTTCTCCTCGTTTTGCATGGCCAAAACTCCAAGCATCGCTATGCGATTATTTATAAGAGTATCATCCACAAAATGCATCCTGGATTAAAATAAACACATTTCTCCAAGTGAAAGTGTTCACACAACTGGAGCCACAATCAGCAAAGAAAGATCTCTGGTGTACAGAATGACAACCCCCCCCCCAACACACACACAGTTATTTACTTTGTGTCCCATTGGAGAAATTTCCCTTCACTTCCTGTCTTGGAGACAAAACAGGAGGTGAGAGGTCTCTCCAAAGCGTGGATAGATCCTATCATGGATGGCTTTCACTGTAACAGGTTTCCGATTTCAGCTCACTCCCTGTTCAATCAACGGTGACCCTCCCCAGTGCAGTACAGAACACAATAGAAACCCGACAAACCACTCCCAACTCTACGAAAAAAGTGTTTTTTTGCTAGTGTCTCTAGCAAAGAGATTGAAAGTTGGAAGTAGGTCACCAGCACACCAAGGATCTCGAGAACGGGTCCAAAGCTTCGGTTTCCAGCACCCACCAGCCATTTTTCAGGAATGTGTGCAATCAGATATTGTGTTTGAAGAGATATGTTATCTCTTCCTGTCCCTTTGTCACCAGATAAGGTAAAAACAAAAAAAAAAATACTGAAAGACTTTGACCCTTGTCAGCTCTACCAAAAAAAGAGAACATTACAATTCTTTGTCTGGATTTGAGATCGAAGATCCAAATCCCCGGCAAGCATGGTTGGTCGTTAGAAGCTTGGGGACCCAATAATGATCGGCTTGTTTTCACAGAAAGGATTGTGATTGTTTTGCAGATAATAATAGACTTGTGTCACCTTTTACATACTTAGCAGAGAGCCTCTTTAACGCCATAGACTGAGGATGTTCAGGAGTCCTCCAGACGCAATGGAAACCCATTCAAAAAGGGGAAACGTTACCGGGAACTGTGCCTTCTCATGTCACAAATATTGTCAGAGCTTAAGTGCTATCGACAAGCTGGAGACCTTCCATACCATTAGCTGGAGCCTTGCATTGATTTTCTCCTTTTAACAAGAAAATCTTCTCACTTTATAAAATCTTAACAGCATCGAACGCCTGCAGCTTCCTTACTTTTGGACAATTGTTTAGACATGGAATTATCGAGTGTGGAAGCTTGCGGGATGTAGACAGCAAGTTCATAAAATAAACTGAGAACATTTGGTCCTTGTACGTCTTACGCAAACACTTATTTCCAGAGTCGGGTATCTTCCAGATGCGTCAATCCTTCTTGTATCTGTAGCTGTGTCTGATCATCGTGGATATTTTCCTGTATATGGAGAATATTTGAGTCTTTCCTACAGAAACGTTCCCTCTGTGCATAATGTATATTTATGGATTTGACCTTCCCAATGTCTGTTACACTTTTTTTATTCTACTCCTGTGGTAGGTGCTTTTCCAATCAGTTGCGCCAGTCCAAGCTGTACTTTAGGGCATGGTAGCCCCACTTTTATTGAAACTGAAAGTTCACTTAAAGATCAGTTGCCCACACAAGGGTTCTTCCACATCAACATGAATAGCCAACTGAAAATGCCGAGACACGTGGCTCCCTTGTCAGCAGCACTTTTTCTCTTCTTACCAGCCCTTCTGATTGTGTTGCCCAGCTTTCCTGGTTCACTTGGCTCATTGAGCCTTTTGTCGCAGTGCACGACCCACTCCTGGCGCCTGGATAGAGGTTCTCCATGACACCCCAAAAGGAGCTCACATGACTCCTGGGACAAGACCCTCTGTCACTTGACTGCTGTCTGGGACTCCTTTGACCCCTGGGATGACACCTCCTGTCTCTTAAAACCTGACTGGGGCTCCTCTGACCCCTGGGGGAGACCTCCAGGTTGTTGCAAAGGCCTGACATTGTTACTTTTTAATCAAATATAAATAAGATTGTATTTTAAGAAAATTTATAATAAATTATAAACATTTATACATTTATGGATTTATTTTTTTCTTTGGATGCCGCTATAGTCCAATGGGGTATATGAACAATGCCAATTTATGTGTACAGCAAAATGGCACCAACCTAAACTGGTACATAGACAAGGATTAAAAGATGAAGAAGCTGCATACTCAGTAAGTGATTACCGTATTTATCGACGTATAACACGCACTTTTTTCCCCTTAAAATCAGGGGAAAATCGCGGGTGCGTGTTATACGCCGATACTCCACGATTTCCGCGCGATTTTTGGGCTCCCGCAGCTTTCAGCCGCCTTCGGCTTTTCTCGGTGGCTTTCAGCCGCTCTCGGACCTTCTCAGGCGGCTTTCGGACGCACTCGGACCTCAGCGGCTTTCGGCCGCCTCGGCCTTTCTCGGCGGCTTTCGGCCGCTCTCGGAGGGTTTCGGCCGCTCTCGGAGGGTTTCGGCCGCTCTCAGACCTTCTCGGAAGAAAAAATAAGCGGACTATGCACTAAGGCTACAACGACGGACAAGCTGCATGACAAGGCTGCAATGAGGACAGGCTGCAATGACAAGGCTGCAATGAGGACAGGATGCATGACAAGGCTGCAATGAGGACAGGATGCATGACGGACAGGCTGCAATGAGGACAGGATGCATGACGGACAGGCTGCAATGAGGACAGGATGCATGACAAGGCTGCAATGAGGACAGGATGCATGACGGACAGGCTGCAATGAGGACAGGATGCATGACAAGGCTGCAATGAGGACAGGCTGCAACGACAAGGCTGCAATGAGGACAGGATGCATGACGGACAGGCTGCAATGAGGACAGGATGCATGACAAGGCTGCAATGAGGACAGGCTGCAATGACAAGGCTGCAAATGACGCTGACAAGGCTTCAGATGGACACTGATAAGGCTGCATTGACGGGCATTTAAATGTAAGCTTTTTTTCCTTAAATTTCCCTCCTAAAAGTTTTTTCCACAAAATTCCCTCCTAAACTTGGGGTGCGTGTTATACGCCGATAAATACGGTAACTCAGTTGTGGAAAGTGCTTTAAAAAAAAAACAAAAAAAAACGAGGATTTAATATCACTTTAAGGATAACCCAAGTGGCCCATCGCCAAATGCTTTAAAAGTTGTTCGTTTTTTTGTAAAAGTTTATAAGATGGAGCCGGCGACGGCCGTCCATCATCAGAATGTGGCTTCTAAACCAAAGGAACGCTGAAGCTTAGCCATAGAGATGGAGGGCAACAAGAGAGAACAAAATACAGAAGCGGATAAATCTTTCCGCCAGTGAATAGAAGAGTATGAGGTGGAGGGGACGAGTCGCCGTGGTGGGTGACAGATAACTCGGACTATTGGTCTCTCACAGCAGGTGTTTCCATCAAGGTTTAAATTACAACTATTTTATTCTGCAAACAGACCGAGGACTCCGTCTCATCCCTTTCAGTTTATTGAACGGTCTGTCATCCATCTTGAAGACAACAGCTTGTTTTGTTGTCGTTTTTGTGTGTTGCAAACCCAAAAATAAAAGCTCTTATTGTCCCACGTCGCCTAGTTCTCCCGGTGAGCGGCAGAATCATCCTAGGAGCTGGCACTAACTAGTTCTGAATATCCTCGCTGTTATGATTAGCAAGTGCTAATTCCTGGGATCCGCAGAAAAACCAGCGTACAAAAAAATAAAATAAAAAAGAAATGAGATTGAATACTTTATAAGAAAAACGGTGGCTGCAATCTACAAGAACTCCCGGGTTACAAAACATCCGACTTATGCCGCGTACACGCGATCGGAATTCCGGCCAGAAAAAGACAGATGAGAGTTTTTCTTTCGGAAAATGCGACCGTGTGTACGCTCCATCGGAATTTAGCTGTCCGAATTTCCGCCAGCCATAAATTGATAGCATGTTCTCAATTTTCCAGATGGAAAAACTTTCTATCGGAAATTCCGATCGTGTGTATGCAATTCCGACGCGCCAAAAATCACTCATGCTCAGATTCAACTACGAGACGGAAGCTATTGGCTACTGGCTATTGAAGGTCCCTTTTCTAGTCCCATCGTACGTGTTGTACGTCACCGCGTTCTAAACTATCGGAATTTGGTGTGGCCGTGTGTAGGCAAGACAGCTTGAGCGGAATTCCGTCGGCATTCCTTTGGGAAAACCATCAACGACGAGAATTCCAATCGTGTGTACGCGGCATTAGGCTGGGTTCACGCTATAGAACGCAGCGGCCCGCAGCTCCGGTAAGTCTACATTCACCGTATCAGGTCCAATTTCAGCCCGAAATTTTGGGCTGGATTCGGACCCTAAACGGACCAAATGACGCACAGGTACTCCTGTGCAATTCACACTGGATGTTAAAGATTTTTGGGGGATTTGAGTTGCTGAGCACTGTGCATCCAAAGCTGACACATTGCGTGACTGCTACTGGTAGCCATTTTGGCCAGTGAGGATAGCGGGGGGGGTGGATGGAGCCATTGGACACACAGAGCCAGCTCAAAAGCCAAACGCACGAGTGCTTTCATAGCAAGCAGCTTGCTTTGGGGGCACTGGTGTGTGTGTGGGGATAGGAGCCAGGAGCACTGGCTGGGGACTCCAGAAGAGGAGGATTTGGGCTGCTCTGTGCAAAACTATTGCACAGAGCAGGTAAGCAGGGCAAAAGGGGCAGCTTCCCTGGGCCCTGTCATTGTTGTGGGGCCCAAAACAACTGCCTCATACTTGCCAACTATCCAGGTTTAAATTCCCTTGTCCCTTGAAGTTTTAGTCCCATGCTGTGTCCTGATATCTCAGTGTGAAGTGCTGCTACTAATGCTGCCCAGCTCTGCCCTATTGTTGTGTACAGATGACTCACCTGCAGGCCCTGTGTTTACATGTAAATAACCATCATTCATATGTAAGTAGCAGTGGCATTACTAAGCAAATAGCTGTGGCCAGCGGCATTGATATGTAAATAATAATAATAATAATCTGTATATCATGTAGACTATGTGCTGTAACCTCTAGCAACTAATCAGTGAGCCGTAATGTGTGCTGTAACCTCTAGCAACCAGTCAGTAAGCAGTATTTAGTAATGATATGCTGTAACTGCTGGAAACCAATCGCATTTGCTGCCCGATCTGATACAGTAAACTGATTTTAAATCTAGCTGCTATTTATTGTATGGCAGGTGGAGAGTGAAATTGCACGGGGGGGGAAGAAAATTTTTGCCCAGGGTCCAATCAATATGCATTTAGAATCTACTTTACGACGGAGAGGCCACTGACGATGCATACAAATCATAATACAACAAGATTTCCGTTTGGTGCCATCTAAAAAGAGCAAGTCAATTCTGATTGGCTGCTGCGAGTTAGGAAACTGAGAGAGAGAAGTATGCTCCTTCATAATCCTTAACCAAAATAAATGTATCCATCATTATTTTAATAGTGTGTACAGACACTTATATAGTAAATAAAATAAAATGAAAAAAAGAAAAAGAAAAACGCAGCCAAAGTTTTATTTAAACTCCTCAATAAATAGAGTAGCAGCAGGAAAGAACATACAATTATTTCCGATCGCCACAAAGCGCCCTTTCAGTGATTTCATATGGAATCCATTTTGCACATGCTGTTATTTTTCTCTCTCCCCCTTTTTTTTTTTTTTTTTTTTTTTAAACATCCCAAGACACACACTGTAGCGTTATATCAACTAAAAACAACATACATTTCATTACTTGGCTGCGGCCCCAGAATCCTGAGCCCCTTCCATCAGCCGAGCCTGCGACACAGACCGCTCCTCATAAATTCCCGCTAAGGTGTATCAATCAACATGAAATTCCTATTAGTTTGTCCCCTCTGCTTCCTCTTGTCTGCTCGGAGAAATATGAATTTATCTCCTCTTAGAGATGTATTTTCCTCTGTATCTCAGCGCCTAATCTCTTAAGTGCACACGGGACATTGACAAAAACACTAATGCACTTTAACTTCTTCTGCAGCAACCGGCGGCCATGTTGACAAAAGCAGCTTAAAGGGTTACTTCACCTTTTCACACACAAAAAAAAAAAGAAAAGGTGAACTAACTCACAAAATCTTCCTCCCTACCCCCTCCAGTCCTTGCTGCCTGTACATTTATTATCTCCCCATTTTCCAATATCCTCTCCAGCTGGTATGTAGGCAGGTGCAGTCTGTACTCCCCACTGTAGGTGGCGCTCGACCGGGAACGGAAATGCAGGAAGGGAAGGAAGTTGTGAGGAACTTGGTTCCTCTATGACTTCCTGCAGTCACAGGGAGGCAGCTGTCCATTTGGAACGCTGGTGCCCCACGTGACTTCGGCGGCCATCTTTGGGTCAGACAGAGTCCATTTAAGACACTGGCTCAAGATTTTGACGTGCTTTATGCCAGTGGGTAGTGTAGGGATAGGTTCCCCCGTCTCGCAGGGACAGTGCTTAGAGATAGGGACAGAAGGAGGGACAGTACAGGGACTACATCGACCTCCCTTCAGGAAGCCCCCCCTTGGGTGTGGACCAGCCAGGACGCATTCTGCTCCTAGTTGCAGATGCTGTCAGGACACTGATTGTCTGCTCCCTGTCATCGGGAACAGCAATCAGTGTCCACGTCATACACAGCCACGCCCCCCAGACAGTTAGAAACACGCCCCTAGGAACACTTAACCCCTACACTGCCACCTAGTGGTTAACCCTTCATTGCCAGTGACATTTTTACAGTAATCAATGCAATTTTATAGCATGACTTCCTGCAGTCTCAGGGAGGCAGCTGTCCATTTGGAACGCTGGTGCCCCACGTAACTTCGGCGGCCATCTTTGGGTCAGACAGAGTCCATTTAAGACACTGGCTCAAGATTTTGACGTGCTTTATGCCAGTGGGTAGTGTAGGGATAGGTTCCCTGTCTCGCAGGGACAGTGCTTAGAGATAAGGACAGAAGGAGGGACAGTACAGGGACTACATTGACCTCCCTTCAGGGAGCCCCCCCTTTGGGTGTGGACCGGCCAGGACGCATTCTGCTCCTAGTTGCAGATGCTGTCGGGACACTGATTGTCTGCTCCCTGTCATCGGGAACAGCAATCAGTGTCCACGTCATACACAGCCACGCCCCCAGACAGTTAGAAATATGCCCCTAGGCAGGGCCAGATTAACGTAGGGGCTATTGGAGCTGCAGCTCCAGGCCCCTACCTTAATATAGGCCCAGCAGGGGCGGCCTGACCATTTGAATACTGCACTGCATGAGACGCTCCTTGTACCTCCTGCAGCAGGGGGAATCTGAAATTCGGGGGTGATCGGTGCGGCGGGCAATCACAAGCACCATCACCATGACAGCCTCCCTCTATGGCTCTCCACGAAGCAGCTGAAAGCCACTCCACCTCCTCTAAAGGGAGATCGGTGCTTGTAATTGCGCCTCCCCCCATACTGATCACCCCAGACTGTCCATTAGATTCCCCCTGTTCTGGACCCCCGTGTGTATGCAGTACTGACACCTACCACTGCTCTATTCTCCCAAAAAAGCATTGTGAAAAAAAATGTAAAAAAAAAAAAAAAAACTCCAACAAATAATAATAAATTAAGAAAACAATTCAAAAATGTAATAAATAATTAAAAAAATGAAGGGCTCATTCACATGGGTTCTCTTGCGCATACAGTGTGAATGAGTGGTTTGTTTAAAATATTTATTTTACTTTAACAAAAAAAAAATGTTTTAATTTTATTTAATTCCATAAAAAGGCCCATCAAAATCCTCAGCACCAGGCCCATGATACTCTTAATCCGGCCCTGCCCCTAGGAACACTTAACCCCTACACTGCCACCTAGTGGTTAACCCTTCTCACTGCCAGTGAAATTTTTACAGTAATCAATGCAATTTTATAGCATCGATTACTGTATTAATGCCAATGGTCCCAAAAATGTGTCAAAATTGTCCGATGTGTCCGCCACAATGTCACAGTCACGATAAAAAATCGCTGATCGCCGCCATTACTAGTAAAAAAAAAAAATATTAATAAAAATGCCAAAAAACTATCCCCTATTTTGTAGACGCTATAACTTTTGCGCAAACCAATCAATATACGGTTATTGCGATTTTTTTTTTTACCAAAAATATGTAGAAGAATACGTATTGGCCTAAACTGTCGGGAAAAAATGTTTTTTTATATATTTTTGGGGGATATTTATTATAGCAAAAAGCAAAAAATATTGTGTTTTTTTTCAAAATTGTCGCTCTTTTTTTGTTTATAGCGCAAAAAATAAAAACCGCAGGAGGTGTTCAAATACCACCAAAAGAAAGCTCTATTTGTGGGGAAAAAAAGGATGTCGATTTTGTTTAAGAGCCACGTCGCACGACCGCGCAATTGTCAGTTAAAACGACGCAGTGCCGAATCGTATAAAAAGCTCTGGTCAGGAAGGGGGCAAAGGGGCGTGGCAGGGGGGCGTGTCCTATGCCTACATACGTTTGCTGGTAGGTGTCCCTCATTCCCATCTCAAAATGTTGGGAGGTGTGCAAGTCTATCAGCAGTTTTATCCATTTTCTATCCGAAATGTAAAAAAAATATATATATATTTTGGCTTTAGCTATATTTTAAGCCCCCCCCCCCCCCCGGTGTTTTGCCCCATTTTACACCCAACGCTCCATGGACTGCAATCATATTGTGACCCTTTTCCCTCCGCGGTAATATGGAAGTCACAGAGCTTCACCCAAGCCTCATCTCTCACAGAGATAACACTCCGGAGATGTACTCCCCTCCTGCGGTCACCATTATCTCTCTGATGGAAAGCTTTCACAGCAACAGGAAGGCTGCATCTAAAATCATCCAGGAAGGCGATCCTTTTTATTTGGCAATATATTTCACCTCTCCACTTGTGATAAAGCGGAGACTTTCACCTTAGGCTGAGCAGGAAAATATATGGCTTCCCACATGCTTATGTCAAGCGATCTATCAAACCAAATACGCTGAGGATTATGGGGTCGTTTTTCAAAGTTTTTTTTTTTTTTTTGCTCACTTTTGCTAAGAATGTCTTTTTCTGTCTTCCCACATGTGCAATACTTAAAGCAGGACTGATGGTTAGAAAAAAAAAAGCTTAGGTAATAAGCTATGCTGACTTCCATCATCCAATCATGTGCAAGCAAAAATGCTGTTTTTTTGTTTTTTTTTATTGTCCTTGCATGTGATTGGGTATTCTTTGCAAAGTGAAGATTTACCTCATTAACTAAGCTCTGAAGCAACTACACTTTGCAAAGTACACTGTTTATTTGCCTTTAGTAAATCAACCCCTTTGTATTTATAATAACACACCTTATCTACCCAATACACAGTCTTCACACTCACCAGAGACCAGTGACATCACCGAGACCCTTCATATTCATGAGAACACAGCCTATCCAATCACTAGAGACCAGTGACATCACAGAGACCCTTCATATTCATGATAACACAGCCTATCCAATCACTAGAGACCAGTGACATCACCGAGACCCTTCATATTCATGAGAACACAGCCTATCCAATCACTAGAGACCAGTGACATCACAGAGACCCTTCATATTCATGATAACACAGCCTATCCAATCACTAGAGACCAGTGACATCACCGAGACCCTTCATATTCATGAGAACACAGCCTATCCAATCACTAGAGACCAGTGACATCACAGAGACCCTTCATATTCATGATAACACAGCCTATCCAATCACTAGAGACCAGTGACATCACCGAGACCCTTCATATTCATGAGAACACAGCCTATCCAATCACTAGAGACCAGTGACATCACAGAGACTTCATATTCATGATAACACAGCCTATCCAATCACTAGAGACCAGTGACATCACCGAGACCTTTCATATTCATGAGAACACAGCCTATCCAATCACTAGAGACCAGTGACATCACAGAGACTTCATATTCATGAGAACACAGCCTATCCAATCACTAGAGACCAGTGACATCACCGAGACCCTTCATATTCATGAGAACACAGCCTATCCAATCACTAGAGACCAGTGACATCACCGAGACCCTTCATATTCATGAGAACACAGCCTATCCAATCACTAGAGTCCAGTGACATCACCGAGACCCTTCATATTCATGAGAACACAGCCTATCCAATCACTAGAGACCAGTGACATCACCGAGACCCTTCATATTCATGAGAACACAGCCTATCCAATCACTAGAGACCAGTGACATCACCGAGACCCTTCATATTCATGAGAACGCAGCCTATCCAATCACTAGAGACCAGTGACATCACCGAGACCCTTCATATTCATGAGAACGCAGACGTTGTTTAAAAACAAATGCAGCTGAATATCATGTCAGTAATTGATGAGGACATGAGGACCGCAGCCACCACACAAGGAAAAAGACCCCGCCAATCAGAACATAGAGGCTATATATATATATATTATATATATATCAGGTGAAAAGGAGCTGGTATATGCCCCTTTAAAAAGACCCTTTATTGTTCTGTTGACCAGCAAGCAGGACCAACAAAGGTGCTCAGGGTTTCAGTGAAGCAGTGGTAGCCCCAACAAGAAACTAAGAGCTCAATGGATATTTGGCAAATCAACAGGTATTTTTCTGTACTTGCAGAGATAGGAATGGGAAAATGTGCCTGTACTGGAGGGACAAAGTAAATATATATATATATATATATATATATATATATATATATATACACACACATACATACACTGTATATATATATTTTATTTTTTTGCCCCGACATACACTTGAATATATAACAAACATAAAAGTCACCAAATCTACTAAAGGCTATAACTGAGTTTGGATAGCATCTGTCATACTGTATATTAAGGTTGCACCGATACCAGGCATTTACATGAGTATCGGTACTTGTGCAAATGCTCCAATACCTGAAACCGATATTTTCAGGCTCGGTTCTTTCAGCTGTTAGCAGGATTCCCCCCACTGACAGCTGAAATGTAAAAAAAAAAAAAGGCGGCAATTATCAGTTGTTAAGGAGCAGGGGTCGCTATGTCCTTAAAGCGGGAGTCCGCCGGGACTCCGCGTTTTTTTTTTTTTTTAAAAGCCAGCAGCTACACTTTTAAAATAGTGACACTTACCTGTCCAGCGCGCCCGCGATGTCGGCACCCGAAGCCGATCTCTAGATCGTCTGTCGGGTGCTGCCGCCGCCATCTTGGGTATGGGAATCAGGAAATGGAGCCTTTCGGCTTCATTTCCCGGTTCCCTACTGCGCATGCGCGAGCCGCGCTGCGCAATAAGGATGGTCCCCGCTGTCTCTGGGATCTGTGTGTTTCCCAGCAGGCAGCGGGGCACTTGCGGAAAGGGGCGGGCACTTGCGGAAAGGGGCGTAATCTACGCACCTTTCCGCAGAGAGCTATCCCGGAAGTGGGTGCAGAATACCTGTACTGTACAGGTATCTGCACCCCCTCCCCCCTGAAAGGTGCCAATTGTGGCGCCGGAGGGTTCCGATGAGCGGAAGGTCCACTTTAGGGTGGACCTCCGCTTTAACCAATGGCTCACTCAGCTGTCAGTGGGGTTCCCCTGTTGACAGCTGAAGTGTAAAGCAAGTCCTAGAATTTGGAGCTGTCAAAAAAAAAAAAAGCAGCGGGGCAATGTTTATCAACAACATTGCTTAGCCTGAAACACTAAGATAAAAAGAAACATTGGGGGTTATTTACGAAAGGCAAATCCACTTTGCACTGCAAGTGCACTTGGAAGTGCAGTCGCTCTAAATCTAAGCCCTTGTACACGCAGTCAGACATTCTGACAACCAAATCCGTTGGATTTTGTCCGACGGATTTTGTCCAAAACTGTTGCATACAACAAAGTTGTCGGAAAATCTGATTGTACATAACGTGATGACGTTATTTCGTTAGGACAGGACTATGTTCAGGCTAGTAGCCAATAGCTTTGGTGTAGGAATTTGATCTGAGCATGCGTGGCACTTTGTCCGTCGGAGTAGGCTACACATCATCTGAGTATGTCCGATAGGAGCATTTTGTCGGGAAAATTTTACGGACAAGTTAGAAAACTTGGTCCGACGGAAACAGTCCGATGCAGACCACGCACAGTCGGAATATCGGACAAAACGGTCCGATAGGACACATTCCGTTGGAATCTCCGACCGTGTGTACAAGGGTTAAGGGGAAGATCTGAAATGAGTGGAAGCTCTGCTGATTTTATCATCCAATCATGTGCAAGCTAAAATGCTCTTTTTTATTTTCCTGACATGTCCCCCTCGGATCTACAGCGACTTTACTTCCAAGTGCACTTGCAGTGCAAAGTGTATTTTCCTTTAGTATATAACCCCCATTGTTTATTTTTCTATCCTTCTGTTTCTTCATCTCCAGATCAAAGGGATGAACTTCAATCTGCAGATGATGTCAGTTTAAAGCAACCTGTCAAGCAAAAAAATGTTTTTTTTATTTTTTTTATTTAATGTTCCTCTGTTTTAATTAAGGGTTAATAAGGGGTATTAACCCTTAATTTACTCTAATCAGCCTTAGTTAACTCCTTATTCTCCTACTCCATTTAATTATTATTTTCCTGCTCATTTTTTATTTATTTTTTGGTTCACTTCTATTTTATAAATTACTAATAATTAAAAAAAAAAAAAATGTTTGCTTTGTATTTTTACACCTTTAACATATATTTACATGTTTCACATTGAAAAAAAAAGCGCTAAAAAAAACAAAAACAAAAAAAAAGTATTTCATTTGTAAATAACTTTTCAAGGCTTTGTATCATTGCTGACAGCTGAACTGTAAACAAAACAGTTTCAGTAGGTATCGGTCAATGGTGTCGGCGAGTAAAAAAAAGTATTGGCGCATCCCTACTGTGTATATATATATATATATATATATATATATATATATATATATATATATATATATATATATATATATATATATATATATAATATTATATTTATATATATATATATAATATTATATATATATATAATATTATATATATAATATTATATATATATATACTGTGTGTGTGTGTGTATGTATATATATATATATATATATATATATATATATATATATATATATATATACATATATATATATATATATACTGTGTGTGTGTGTGTGTGTGTGTGTGTGTGTGTGTGTGTGTGTGTATATATATATATATATATATATATATATAGATCAATCGATAGATCAATCTCTCTCTCTCTCTATATATATATATATATATATATATATATATATATATATATATATATATATATATATTCATATTTTATTATTCCCAGACAAGAGATAGACAAAGCTGAACATTAATTCTCCCTGGTCCCCGTCAGATAATTGTTTATGAAAAGACAGATGAGCGTAATAATATCCACTGAAGGCCTTTGATGTATGTGGTGTTAATGGATTGGAATGATCGCTTGGTTAATAATAAGCGGGCGTATTTGTCAGGCCAGGCCGGGCCCGGGGGTCTTTGTACGCCTCATCCGCCAAGCGATATCATCGAAGCTTTATAAGGAGGGATTTCGAGTGACAGGCCTCCCAGAGACAGGCCTATGAATAAAAGAGTGACTGGTACCCAGACATAATTGAACTGCCAGCGAAATGGACATGATATCTTAATGGCGCGAGATAGGAGGCGAGTAATGAAGTCTGGGTGGAAGGATATAATGAACGCACACATCACAGGGTGACACGCGGTACCTGCTCCCGGAACACTTCCTCTTCAAACCACCCCCCCCCCCCCTCCCCCAGCTGGTAAATGAGCTCACGCCGGTGATTCTTCTCCCCTTTCTTATCAAATCACCTGCTGGTCTGTTTCACAACTCCCGCAGGGAAATCTTAACACCCTTGTCAGGAGTCAGAAGGCCGGGCACAGTGATGTGTGTAGAACAGGATTCACCGCGACGGCGTACGCTGTTTATGACGCACCCTCGAACGAGGGAAGGATGCTGAAGACAAAAGAACAAGCTGTTTTCAATGGAACCTTTTCTATTAGAAGAATCTCGTGGGTTTTTTTTGGCTTCTGGTTACACATGGGTGATTCCCTTGGCAAATGCGAAAATGACGAATTGTCACGGACTCACGGAACGCAGTCTACCCGCCGAGCGGCTGTAATTTTTATCCTGACCTTTTTCTTCATCACCTGGCCGCTACCTAAAATTCCAGTGGTTTTTTGGTATGTCGAACTTCAAGGGTGCCAAAAATGCAGGGCATATATTCAGCATGTGAACAGAAGCTGCAGTTCCTAATCAGTTGTTCTGCAAAAACACCTAGTTAAAGGATAAGTCCATCTTAAAGGGGTTGTAAACCCCTCATTCTTTTTTTTACCTTAATGCATCCTATGCACCTTAATGTAGCCTATGCATTAAGGTGAAAAAACTTCTGACACTGACCAGCCCCCCCCAGCCCCACCCATTTTACTTACCCGAGCCCGTTCGTTCCCACGGCGGAGACATGCTCTACCTCTCTGCTCGTTGTCTCCACTCTTGATTGGATAGATTGATAGCAGAGCAGCCATTGGCTCCTGCTGCTGTCAATCAAATCCAATGATGCAGGCCCCGGGGGTGCCGAGTCCTGCATTCTGTGTGAATGGACACAGGAAGCAGGACTCAGGGGCGCACCCGCATGGGTGTCCACCTTAGGAGAGCCTTCTTCAACATGGGCACTCGATACAGGGAAGTGCTACCAGCACCACCGGGGGACCCCAGAAGAGGAGGACCAGGGTCACTCTGTGCAAAATGAACTGCACATTGGAGGTAAGTATGACGTTTGTTATTTAAAAAAAAAAAACAAAAAAAAACGAGGGTTTACAACCCCTTTAACACTAAAATATCTACATCTGCAGACATCCACGATCTAACACTAACCTGTAAATTAGAAATCGCTATACATACCTTTTCTAAAGCCGATTCCAACCCGATCCTACACTGGAGGTGGGTGAAGAGGACACAGCAGACAACGTAAGCCCCATAGTAAGTCTATCGGTGATGTCACTCCCCATTCATTTCACACCCGTTGTCAGCTGTGTCCTCTGCAGAGCTTCTACCGCTGGAGACCGGACCAGATCGGCTTCAAAAAAGGTATGTATAGCGATTTCTTCTTTATAGGGTTAGATAGGATAGAGTTAGCTCGTGGATATCTGTAGATGTAGAGATTTTCGTGTTAGGTGGACTTATCCTTAAATTTGATTGAATTGAAATTTTCCCCCAAATGCCCGAAAACTGTAGATTTAGGCCGCGTACACACGGGCGGATTGTCTGTCCAACTTAGTCCGCTGAACCGTGTTTCAGAGGACAATCCGCTCGTGTGTGGGCTTCAGCGGACTTTTTCAGCGGACAGTCTGACGAACAAAGTCTTACGGAATTTCCGTAAGACAGTCCGTCCAAACTTGGTTTTGTCCGTCCAAACTTGGTTTCAGCGGACAGTCCGCTCGTGTGTAGGCAAGTTGGACGGACTAAGTATGGTGCATGCTCAGAAAGGATTTACACGGCCGAAGGTTGCATTGCAGTGTATAGGACGTCGTTTTTCTAGTCCCGTCGTACGTGCTGTACACGTCATCGCGCACGCTTTCAGCGGACTGTCTGCTCATCGTGTGTGGTCAAGTCCGTTCATTCAAATTTTGAACGGACTGTCTGTCGGATTGTCTGACGAACTTAGTTGGGCAGACAATCCGCCCATGTGTACGCGGCCTTAGGCTCTAGGAAACATATTCCTACACAGGGAGAATGTTCAATTTATTGAAGAGAGAAATGGGACAGAGAAATGTAGTTCCAAAAAAGGCACAACCCTTTAAAATGAACAGTTGGCAGCATTGTGCCGATTATTTTTGGTTATCCAAGACCCACAAGGCAATGTTCTAATCTTACACTTCTGTAGAAAATTTGAGTGTCAATGATGTTGGATAGGTCCAGTTGAAAACATCATTGGAACTCTTACTGACCATTTTTCCCTCAATACTACGGTAGCCTCTTCCCACTGCAGATTATCCTTCATACTGGCGCCCCATCAACACTTCAATTGCAGAAGGCCTTCACCTATCTGCACTTGGGATGAGCCGGTCCAGGAACCCCTTCAAATGCATCAAAAAACCTCTAAGAAGGTTCTACTAAGAAGAACAAGTCTTGAACAACCAAATATGCGTGAGCAAAGACCAATCCAAGGTCCAGTGATCTGATTCCCTCACACGTCGTCTACTGGGCTATCATCTGGAAGGTGTACTCAACTACTCATAGAGCCTCCGGTTAGAACATAAAACACAAGTATGGGCATTTTTAGTGAACGTCTCCTTTTATTCCCCTCTTTCTCATGGCGTAACTGTTGTCTACTTTCCCCCCGTCTCGCCCTCCCATGCATTCATGTAGCGAAAGTCAAGCTGTACGATTAAAGTCTGAGTCATTCCCCAGTGCTCACTTTCCAGTTTCCAAACTCCATCTCCAGGGAATAATAGATTCATTAAACACTGAGGCCGATCCAGTTAGATAAAATAACTCCAGCGATCCCCCAGAGATTAAATGCCAGCTTAGTTTAAGTCCGAGGATTAGAAACATAATACTGATTAGCTTACACAGAAAATCCTCCACCCTCCCGTTTCAAGTCCTTATGTTTTTCGAACTCAACTTGCACGAGAGAAGGGGGGGGGAGGGGGGGGGCGACGACACCGCTGCTGGGAGTATTATACCAGCGGGGCTGCCAGATATCAATTTCTATCATATAACCAGCCCATTTCTACTTTACATGAATGATTAGATGCCGCACAATTCTTCTTTACAGTGAAATATAGTTATTTGTTAAAAAAAAAATAATCTTTCAAGGGAAGTTTATGTAAGCAAGTGATGGTGGTGGGGGTGACCAGAGTGAATAGGACTTCAATTGTATTCAGGTGTTAATGAACTGGTTGGTATGGTTGATAGAGAATATATCTACAGGATATCTGACGGATTTTGTTTTCGGAATGTTCGACCCGTGTGTACAAGGGCTCAAAGTGGTTGTAAATCCTTTCATATACTCGGTGAAGAGACTGGTCCCAGGTGATATACAGAGATTATTATTATCATTATTATTATATTGCAGGATTTATATGATACAAATCCTCCTACATACGTTGTGCCTGGTTATCTAAAGTTTTATTTTCTCTACATCTATTCAGAATTTATAAAGCTTGTCTGAGCTTTCAGGAAAAAAAGGGGGGCAGGGAGCTTAAATTACACTCTGCAGAGGTCAGTAAGGAGAGCTCTGAGAGCTGATTGGAGAGAAGAGACACACCTCCCCTTCGCACACCACACAGAAACAGAGCTGAGGCTGTCAATCACAGGGTGTGTGCTAGTGCTGCACGATTATTCGTTAAAGAATCGAGATCACGATTCTACCCCCCCCCCACGATCTTAAAACAGCATTTTCTCCATTCAGTGCAGAGAGTCCTCATATATAATTTTTTTTTTTTTGCAGAGACTCTAGAGCAGTGATGGCGAACCATGACACCCCAGATGTTTTGGAACTACATTTCCCATGATGCTCATGCACCCTGCAGTATAGTTGAGCATCATGGGAAATGTAGTTCCAAAACATCTGGGGTGCCAAGGTTCGCCATCACTGCTCTAGAGAATAAAATGGTGGTTGTTGCAATATTTTATGTCACACTGTATTTGTGCAGCTGCATTTCAAACACAATTTATTTGTAAAAAATACACTTTCATGAATTAAAAAAAATAAATAAACAGTAAAGTTAGCCCAATTTTTTTGTATAATGTGAAAGATGATGTTACGCCGTGAGAATCGTGATCTTTATTCTAAGCAAAAAAAAAATAAAAAAAAATCGAGATTTTCATTTTAGCCAGAATCGTGCAGCTTTAGTGTGTGCTGGAGCTCCCTCCCCTGCCACCATTTTTCTCTTGGTGTCAGGGAAAAGCTGTCATAAATGACTCGTGCAGATAGCGGAGGAAGGAGGCAGAAGGCAGAAATGACACTCAGTGCTCTGGATTGAGACAAGTACACACTATAGAGGGATGTGCTTTGTTCAGATTTCATATCTGAGGTTTACATTGGCTTTAAACCCACACCAAGCAGGAAAAAAATGGGTTATGCTCATCAGTTCCAGGGTAGAGTCCAGCAGGCACCCTACATCTTTGCGACTGGTCCCCTGAAGACTGGCGGTTGTTTCAAGTACAATGCAGGACACCGAGGGATCTCCAACAACCTAGGGTGTGTAAGGGAAGAGAAGAGCACCGGCAGCCAGGGGAGTGAAGAATTCTTTAAGTATTACTTACTACAACCCCCTGGACTTAAAGGGTAACTCTGCTTTCGCGGGGGGAAAAAAAGTGCAAATATAAAAATAAAACATAGCGTGTACAATTGCTACACAAGCCATATTGTAATTTAACACTTTCTGACCAGGATGCTGGGACTGTGACATCATGATGGGCGGGGACATCATCCGATGATGTCCCTATATAAGTCGCCGCACGGCGCGTCCTTGCCACTGTGAGTGGAGGCAACGACGAGGCAACATCTGAAGAGAAGAACAGAAGACGGCGACAGCGGCGACAGAAGACTGGGCCACCGCCTGTAAAAGAGCTAGAAGAAGGCGCGGTGGCCCGGCAAGAAGAACCGAAGAGGGGGACAAGACCCCCGAAGTCGGAAGAAGAGGGCGGCGGCGAAGAAGAAAGCCGGGCTCCTCCGCTAGCAAAAGAGCTAGCAGAAGATAGCGGAGGAGTCCGGCGAGAAGACCCCCGAAGACGGACAGAAGACCCCTGGAGCTGTGCAATAAACTATTTTAACCCTTGTGTGTTGTGTTTTTTTTAACTTTTTTTTACAGGTGAATGGGTAGGGGTACATTGTACCCAATACTCATTCACATAGGATGGGGGGCCGGTATCCGGGCCCACTTATTAAAGGGGGCTCCGGATTCCGAAGCCCCTCGCCCACAGAACCTGACAACCAACAACCAGGGTTGTCGGGAAGAGGCCCTTTTCCTCATCAACATGGGGACAAGGTGCTTTGGGGTGGGGGGGGCCGCGTGGCTGACTTGTAGGCGACCTCCATTGAAATCAACGGGTAGCAGTCGCCTACAAGTTGGATTGAAGTAGTACAGGAACCTTTTCTGAAGTCGTAGCGTGCATTAAGACGGCTCTCATTCACTTACATTGATTTTTACATGTTGTCCGACCTGAGGCGACTAGGGGCGACCTGAAGTCGGATCTGAATCGCCCCTGTGTGAACCGGCTCTTACTGTTATCTTCTTTCAGTTGTTTTGTTTCTTGGAAAGCACATGATTTTGAGGAATTGCTAGTTTCACTTTTGTTGTAGGCTTTACTTGTATATAATTGGATAATCTGTATGACACGTTCAAAGGGTGGTACTTTCTGAAAGCCCCCTTTAAATATTCACACCAAAGAATAAAAGATTAGATTTGCTCGGAGAGACTTTGTTGTTTTGTGTCATTGTCTCAACGGGCTAATCTCCCAGGCCTGTGTGGGTGATTGGACATCACACTTTGACAGACATGAAGGGGTTAAAAATCACCTCTAGACAATCTACATTCCCTTCACCCTCTTCTCATTTTTTTTTTTTTTATATTTAGTTTTGCTTTTTAATTTACCTATGTTTATAAAAGTGTATCCATTGTCTGTTCTACAACTGTTTCAATGATTGCGGACAACTATGTAACTTATGGTTTAAATGATCAAATGCTTTTGGAGCTTATATACCCATTTAGTTATATGTTAGATTCCACATCATGAATAAACAGTATTTCCCAGGCGCTGTCATTTTTCATAAAATTCAATGCAATGTGGCAACCTAGAGGTGTACTGTATATATATATATATCTCTATCTATATATATATCTATCTATATATATAGATAGATAGATAGATAGATAGATAGATAGATAGTGTTTATAATATTATTAATGTGTAATAAGTAACATTATGTTAATGTAATGTAGTAATAATAACATTAAAATAATATATATATATATATATATATATATATATAATATATATATATATATATATATATATATATATATATATATATATATATATATATATATATATTATTTATATATATATTTATATTTATTTATTATTTTTATGTTATTATTACACATTAATAATATTATAATATTATAAACACTTGCATAATATTATTACCGTTAAACCCGTTCACCAAAAATATATCTATATATCTATATATAGATAGATAGATAGATATATAGATAGATAGATAGATAGATAATTTTAATGTTATTATTACACATTAATAATATTATAAACACTTGCATAATATTATTACCGTTATTATATATAGCTCATGCATTAAATACCTTTTATTTAGAATATAGTGATGTTTTTTTTTTTTTACCAGAATAAAATACAATCCCCAGAGCACTCACTAGGGGGAGCACATTTCTTGTATGTACATAATACCGGTGTCTTGCAGTAAGGGAACACAGGACTAAATTTGTTTCGCTGGTAAGAAGAGCCCCAAGTTCAGTGCAGTCATTCTATAAAATCTGTATTTTGTAAGCTGAAGGATTGAGCTGAGATCTGCTCGGAGTAATGTTTCTGTAAACTTGCACATATTGCCGGCTAGGATACGGATAAATCAATCTTCTTGAGCCCCGGCCTGGATTTTGGAGTTGGTTATATTTCCATCTAGTGCTTAGGGAGAAACCCCCCGACCTGAGCGTAGCCATTAATCCAAGGATTCAGAGAACTCAAGGGGGGGACTTGCTTTTTAGTTTAAGACCAGAATCGGGTTTCAGTTGGTTTTGGTTGTGGCTGCTTCAGAGGGCCACTAATTCCTGGGTATCTTAAAAGACGTGGCTGGAGGTGATGTAATATCTGAGGTCTGGTACTCAGGACTCATCAAGATGGTTCAAATTTATATTATTGTTGGGGACGTCTCCATACCAGCTGAAATTTCAAAGCAGGCTGACTGTACTGCTCTAGTGAAAGGACAGAGGAGGTGAGCATAACTCTGGTCGTAGATGGGTAGGTTTTTTTTTGTTTTTCAGCCTGTGAGCAGGGGCAGCCACACACTGATAGAAATTCTGCCAGTCCCTACCGAACCAGTCATATTTCAAACTGTGGCAAGCCTAAGTAATTACCAAAGCCACTGCCTCTTTCCTTAGCAGCATGGCTGGGCAGTCTGGGATCAGAGAGACAAAGGGAGAGAAACAAAGTTACAGAGATAACAAACTCAGGAGCAGAGCTGACATTAGAGCCAATGCCGTGAGGGGAAGGGACTACTATCTCTTTAATTCCTCAGCAGATAAAAGCTGGCAGCGGGGAGAGGGGAAGAGACCAGCTTTCAGCTGCTGGAGGAAGAGTTCTGCAATTGTCATCCATTACTAATCCCCTTCCCTGTGTGGTCCCCCCCTTTCAGCGGCCCTGCTTAGGGAGGAGGTGTTTTGCAGTCCAAAAAAGATAACTGTGTTGCACTCTAAATAGTTACATTGTTCCCAAATTGCTCTGTAAACTACCAAACACATTGAACCGTGCTATGGAGATTGGGGCGTAAGGGAGGGCAGTAGTCTTATTCTAGTGTCACAACACTATACCCAGGGATTATTTTCAGCTGGAACATGGAGGAATGCAGTTCCAGCACCTCTAGCATTGAATGTATGTAATGGCAAGGGGTGCTGGGATATGCTAGAGGATTTTTTGAATCTAGCTGCTGGGGATCTAATATTGCTGGAAGGGGTCTATAGTTGGGAGGTTCTGTTGTTGCTGATGGTGGAATCTGTTGTTGCTGGGGGTATCTACTCTTAAAGGGGGTGTCTATTGTTGCTGGAAGGGATTTACCATTGAGGGAGGTGTCTATTTTTGCTGGGGCGGGATCTAATGTTGAGTGAGGATCTACTGTCGAGTGAGGGGTCTATTGTTAATGGGGGGGGGGGGCTCTACCATTGCGAGAGGTGTCTATTGTTGCTGGGGGGATTTACCATTGATGGAGGGGTCTTTGTTGCTGAGGGGATCTACCATTGAGGGAGGTGTCTATTGCTGCTGGGGGGATCCACCATTGAGGGAGGTGTCTATTGCTGTTGGGGGGGATCTACCATTGAGGGAGGTGTCTATTGTTGCTGGGGGGGGGGATCTACCATTGAGGGAGGTGTCTATTGTTGCTGGGGGGGATTTACCATTGAGGCAGGTGTCTATTGTTGCTGGGGGGGGGATTTACCATTGAGGGAGGTGTCTATTGTTGCTGGGGGGGATTTACCATTGAGGGAGGTGTCTATTGTTGCTGGGAGGGATTTACCATTGAGGGAGGTGTCTATTGTTGCTGGGGGGGGGGATTTACCATTGAGGGAGGTGTCTATTGTTGCTGGGGGGGATCTAATGTTTAGTGTGGGGTCTATTGATGCTGGCTGCTGAAGGGTATATTGATGTTGGCTGCTAAGAGATATATTTTTGCCGGAGTGGATCTATTGTTGGAGCACTTGCAGCACAAGTTGACACTTTTCCAATGTTGCTGAATATTTGCTCGGCAAGTCTCTAGCAAGAGCAAAGTTGCAGCGGTGAGTCTACAGCAAGAGCTCTGCAAGTCTACAGCATTAAAATTCAGCCACGGTGACCCCCTGTGGTGGGAGGACTATTGCACAACATAACTGAACCAGAACTTGCAGCCGACTTGCAGAATGTTTGCAAAGAAAGTTGATCTGGAGTCGTGCAATGCAGACTTGCTGCAACAAACTTGTGAAGCCAGGCAAGTCTAGAAATAGCTTAGCAAGTCATTTTTAAACTTGAAACCCAATTGTTGCTATGTGGGATGAAGGGGGTGGGGGTAGTGGGGGTGCTCAGTTTGGCTTTTTCGCCCTGGGCGCTGGATTACTTTATCCCGGCACTCGGCGACACCATTTTTAACCACTTCCCTGTATTGTCATATGACGCCCGCAGGAACCCTTCATCCCTCCAGGCGGGCGTCATATGACTTCCTCGGATTACCTGCATTCTGGAGGGCGCGCACACCCGCCGCATCACTCGGAACCCGATGCACGTGCCCGGCGGCCGCGATATCCGCCGGGCACCCACAATTGCCCCATTAACCGAGCAGGACCGTGGATCTGTGTGTGTAAACACACAGATCCATGTCCTGTCCGGTGAGGAGACCGATCCGTGTGTTCCCATTACAGAGGAACACCGATTGGTCTCTTCTCCTAGTGAGTCCCCTCCCCCTACAGTTAGAATCACACCTAGGACACACAGTTAACCCTTTCATCACCCTCTAGTGTTAACCCCTTCCCTGCCAGTGACATTTATATAGTAATCAGTGCATTTTATAGCACGGATCGCTGTATAAATGTCAGTGGTCCCAAAATAGTGTCAAAAGTGTCCGATGTGTCCATCGCAATATCACAGTCACGATAAAAATCACAGATCACTAGCCCATCACTATGCCAAATTAAATCTACAAACTATTGCAATATATATGCACTGAATTTTGTACAAATTTTGTATCTATGGTGATTTTCTATGTTTAACTTGACATACATTGCATTTATTATGTTATATCTATGCTTACTCTCTGTACTTCCTCTATGTACCAAATAAAAATCGTTTGTAAACAAAAAAAAAATCACAGATCGCCGCCATTACTAGTAAAAAAAAAAAAAGCCATAATTCTATCTAACTTTTGCGCAATCCAATGAATATACACTTATTGCGATTTTTTTTTTTTTTTTACCAAAAATATGTAGAAGAATACATATTGGCTTAAACTGAGAAAAGAAAAAGAAAAAAAAAAAAATTGGGATATTTATTATAGCGAAAACTAATAAATATTGTGTTTTTTTTTTTTTCAAAATTATCGCTATTTTTTTTTTTGTTTATAGCGCAAAACATAAAAACCGCAGAGGTGATCAAATACTACCCCAAAAAAAAAAAAAAAAGCTCTATTTGTGGGGGGGGGAAAAAAATTATCAAAATGAATTTGGGTACAACGTCGCATGACCGTGCAATTGTCATTCAAAATGTGACAGCGCTGAAAGCTGAAAATTGGCCTGGGCTGGAGGGGGGTGTCAAAATGCCCTGTATGGAAGTGGTTAAATTTGGAAAGAAATCGGGGATACATTTTTTTTTTTTTTTTTAACCGGGGATAAAATTGGGGACATATTTTTCCCAGGGAGGACCCTCTAAAATCAGGGCCGGGGACATCTGGTCACCCTATGGCAAGCTGCAATATGTTACATTTTTGTTTTTGGGTTTATATACACTTGAAACACAAGAGATACAGTATCAGAAAAAAAAAAAAAAACGCAGTAGAGGAAGGGGTTAACAAGGCTGTCAGCCACGTTGGCAAGGTTGCCGAACTGCGATTCCTGCTGGGAGGACCTCCGTGTGATTCTGTGCTGTTGGGAAAGGTGAGAATACACCTTCCTCTGCTGAGTGTTATCACTCCTGTCTGCATTGTTAGCATATATTCATGGAAGGGAAATGGGGGGGGGGGGGGGGGACAGGAATTTCATCAAAAGCCATTTGGTTATTTTATGCAGCATTCGTTGGATCCCCAGCCGCCGCTGCTTACTGTATTTTCTTCTAGGTGTACTCAGTGACGTGTTCATAGAGAGAAGTACCTTTCTTAAAAGTGACTTAAAAATAATAATAATATTAATAATAAAAGTTTAAAATATTTTTTTTTTTTTTTTACATTTTCAAATAAATTATCCGCTTCAGCCCCGGAAGATTTGCTAAATGACCGAGCCATTGTTTGCGATTCGGCACTGCGTCGCTTTAGCTGACAATTGCGCGGTCGTGCGGCGCTGCACCCAAACAAAATCTACGTCCTTTTTTTTTTTCTCCACAAATAGAACTTTGTTTTGTGTTGGTATTTGATCACCCCTGCTGTTTTTTTTTTTTTTTTTGTACTATAAACAAAAAAAAGAGCGACAATTTTGAAAAAAACGCAAAATATTTTTTACTTTTTGCTATAATAAATATCCCCCAAAAATATATAAATAAACATTTTTTTTTCCGACAGTTTAGGCCGATACGTATTCTTCTACATGTTTAGAAAAAAAAACACAATATTTTGTACTTTTTGTTATAATAAATAACCCCCGTTTTTTTTTTTTTTTTAAAAGCTAATTTTTTCTCAGTTTAGGCCGATACGTATTCTTCTGCATATTTTTGGTAATAAAAATCGCAATAAGCGATTATTGATTGGTTTGCGCAAAAGTTATCGCGTCTACAAAATAGGGGATAGATTTATAGCATTTATTTATTTATTTTTTTACTAGTAATGGTGGTGATCCTTGATTTTTATCATGACTGCAACATTATGGCGGACACATCGGACACAATTTTAACACATTTTTGGGACCATTGTCATTTATAGAGCGATCAGTGCTATAAAAATGCACTGATTATTGTGTAAATGTCATTGGCAGGGAAGGGGGTAACACCAGGGAGCGACCAAGGGAGTTAAATGTGTTGCCTTTCTGTGTTCTAACTGAAGGGGGGAGGGGACTGTCTAGGGGAGATGAGAGATCGCCGTTCATACTATGTATGAACACACAATCAGTCTCTTCTCCCCTCAGAGAACCGGAAAGTATGAGTTTACACTAGACATGTGCAATTAGTTTCGTACAAACCGGAAATACGAATTTTTATGCATATGAATTCTGTACAAAATACGAAATTTTGTTTACGAATTTCGGATCCAAATTCATAACGAAAATTCGTAATTGTTACGAAAAGCTAACGTACCTAAAAGTTAAAACCCCAGGAAGTCACCACAGGGATGGTGGGAACCCCTCATAATGGGCACAGTGGGTGTACAGACCCAGGAACTCACCACAGGGATGGTGGGAACCCCTCATAATGGGCACAGCTGGTATACAGACCCGGGAACTCAGCACAGGGATGGTGGGAACCCCTCATAATGGGCACAGCGGGTGTACAGACCCGGGAACTCAGCACAGGGATGGTGGGAACCCCTCATAATGGGCACAGCGGGTGTACAGACCCGGGAACTCAGCACAGGGATGGTGGGAACCCCTCATAATGGGCACAGCTGGTATACAGACCCGGGAACTCAGCACAGGGATGGTGGGAACCCCTCATAATGGGCACAGCGGGTGTACAGACCTGGGAACTCAGCACAGGGATGGTGGGAACCCCTCATAATGGGCACAGCGGGTGTACAGACCCGGGAACTCAGCACAGGGATGGTGGGAACCCCTCATAATGGGCACAGCTGGTATACAGACCCGGGAACTCAGCACAGGGATGGTGGGAACCCCTCATAATGGGCACAGCGGGTGTACAGACCCGGGAACTCAGCACAGGGATGGTGGGAACCCCTCATAATGGGCACAGCTGGTATACAGACCCGGGAACTCAGCACAGGGATGGTGGGAACCCCTCATAATGGGCACAGCAGGTGTACAGACCTGGGAACTCAGCACAGGGATGATGGGAACTCCTCATAATGGGCACAGCGGGTGTACAGACCTGGGAACTCAGCACAGGGATGGTGGGAACCCCTCATAATGGGCACAGCAGGTGTACAGACCCGGGAACTCAGCACAGGGATGATGGGAACTCCTCATAATGGGCACAGCAGGTGTACAGACCTGGGAACTCAGCACAGGGATGATGGGAACTCCTCATAATGGGCACAGCGGGTGTACAGACCTGGGAACTCAGCACAGGGATGGTGGGAACCCCTCATAATGGGCACAGCAGGTGTACAGACCCGGGAACTCAGCACAGGGATGATGGGAACTCCTCATAATGGGCACAGCGGGTGTACAGACCCAGGAACTCACCACAGGGATGGTGGGAACCCCTCATAATGGGCACAGCTGGTATACAGACCCGGGAACTCAGCACAGGGATGGTGGGAACCCCTCATAATGGGCACAGCGGGTGTACAGACCCGGGAACTCAGCACAGGGATGGTGGGAACCCCTCATAATGGGCACAGCGGGTGTACAGACCCGGGAACTCAGCACAGGGATGGTGGGAACCCCTCATAATGGGCACAGCGGGTGTACAGACCCGGGAACTCAGCACAGGGATGGTGGGAACCCCTCATAATGGGCACAGCTGGTATACAGACCCGGGAACTCAGCACAGGGATGGTGGGAACCCCTCATAATGGGCACAGCGGGTGTACAGACCTGGGAACTCAGCACAGGGATGGTGGGAACCCCTCATAATGGGCACAGCGGGTGTACAGACCCGGGAACTCAGCACAGGGATGGTGGGAACCCCTCATAATGGGCACAGCTGGTATACAGACCCGGGAACTCAGCACAGGGATGGTGGGAACCCCTCATAATGGGCACAGCGGGTGTACAGACCCGGGAACTCAGCACAGGGATGGTGGGAACCCCTCATAATGGGCACAGCGGGTGTACAGACCCGGGAACTCAGCACAGGGATGATGGGAACTCCTCATAATGGGCACAGCGGGTGTACAGACCTGGGAACTCAGCACAGGGATGGTGGGAACCCCTCATAATGGGCACAGCAGGTGTACAGACCCGGGAACTCAGCACAGGGATGATGGGAACTCCTCATAATGGGCACAGCGGGTGTACAGACCTGGGAACTCAGCACAGGGATGGTGGGAACCCCTCATAATGGGCACAGCAGGTGTACAGACCTGGGAACTCAGCACAGGGATGATGGGAACCCCTCATAATGGGCACAGCGGGTGTACAGACCTGGGAACTCAGCACAGGGATGATGGGAACTCCTCATAATGGGCACAGCGGGTGTACAGACCTGGGAACTCAGCACAGGGATGATGGGAACCCCTCATAATGGGCACAGCGGGTGTACAGACCTGGGAACTCAGCACAGGGATGATGGGAACCCCTCATAATGGGCACAGCGGGGGTACAGACCCGGGAGCTCAGCACAGGGATGGTGGGAACCCCTCATAATGGGCACAGCAGGTGTACAGACCCGGGAACTCAGCACAGGGATGATGGGAACTCCTCATAATGGGCACAGCGGGTGTACAGACCTGGGAACTCAGCACAGGGATGGTGGGAACCCCTCATGATGGGCACAGCGGGTATACAGACTCGGGAACTCAGCACAGGGATGGTGGGAACCCCTCATAATCGTCAGACAGAAGACCGGGCCACCACTTGTAAAAGAGCTAGAAGAAGGCGCGGAGGCCCGGCAAGAAGAACCAAAGGGGGGGACAAGACCCCCGAAGTCGGAAGAAGAGGACGTGTGGGAAAAGTCCATTCATTTCAAAAGTACAGCGGACTAGTACACATACGGCCATATTGACATATTTTGGTGCAAAACTACTTTCTTAGTCCGCCGGACTTTTGGGTAAAAAAAGTCCACCGAAGCCCACACACAGGGAGATTGTTTTCCACCGGATTGTTTGATACAAGTCTAATGTTTGGCACCCCCTGCAATAGGAATTTCAGTTTTGGTGAGAAACTCCCCAAGGGTTTAATACTTCTAAAGGGATGCAGACACTGCAGCTTTTCTCATCAGAACGCTAAATTCCAGATGATTATAATGAGCCAGGTCCTCCCGTTCTGAATCAGTCCGCAAAGGACATGGGGAAACAAACAGCTTTTTCTAAAGCTCGGAATCCGCAACATTGTTTCTAAAAATCCCTGCAATATACACAGATCACCCAAGATGGGGTTGCTTTTTTCTAAACAAAAGTGGAGTTACCCTTTAACATTTGCTGTGTCTTACTGAAAATACATAAAATAATGGCACACAGGGGGACAGGACAGAAAACAACCACTTATACAGGTGCTCTTTATAGTGACCACCAGCTGCCAGGCATTAGGAAGGCCCTCACCCCCTTCCGGCACTGGGTTTGCGATTGTAATCCCTTATATTCTGTCCTTTATAGATGATGACTTCATATCTGTTTACCTAACACCTGTGGGAAAGGGGTGACAGGATAATCCGGCGCTTTGGATGGAAAAGCAAAAGGCGAGGTGGAGAAAGTCTCGGCTTCCGAAGAAGCCGAACAAGTAAACAGTGTGGTGAGCACCTTTGTGCCGCATGACAGTGGCCTCCTGTAACCTGCTATTATCAGCCTTTGTTCTTCCTAATCGCATTGTCATCATGTCGAAGACCTGTTATTAAACCCGAAGCTGAACCGGATTAACGTCTTAAACAAGAAGCTGTGAGGCTCTGGCAGACAGGATCAGGGACACTTCCATCTGCCCAATGTTCTCTACCGGAATTTTACTGTTAAAGTATAATGGAGGACATAGGTCAACAGAGGAGAGACCTCTTTTCAAGAAGATCTCATCGCCGGTTATTTCTATTCTCTTCCTACAAAGCAAGCCTTTGCCTCTATCAGAACTCTCCGTACCGGTGTGGTTGCCTTGGCCTCAATAGTGACCATATTTTCAAGGCCATCACTTTTTTTTGGTCATGCCTCGCCTTCTAAAAATGCCTGAACTCTGGGTGCTGCCCAAAACGACAACTGTCCCAGTTGGGATTTTAGTCTTATGCTGCGTACACACGATCGGAATTTTGGTCGGAAAAAGCTCTGATGGTTTTCCCGACGGAATTCCGACGGGATTTCTCTCAAGCTGTCTTGCGTACACGCGGTCACACCAAATTCCGACCGCCAAGAATGCGGTGACGTACAACACGTACGACGGGACTAGAAAAAGCAAGTTCGATAGCCAGTAGCCAATAGCCTCCCTCTCGTAGTTGAATCTGAGCATGCGTGAGTTTTTTGCGCTTCGGAATTGCCCTCAATCTTTTGCTGGCCGAAATTCGACCAGCAAAAGTCAGATGGAGCATACACACGATTGCATTTTTCGACCAAAAGCTCTCATCGGTCTTTTGCTGGCCGAATTTCCGATCGTGTGTACGCGGCATAAGAGTTTTTGTTAACTTTTATTAGACCCCATTCACACCTGAGCGTTTTGTAGCTTGAAGCCTGAAGCTACAAAACGCTAGAGGGGAAAAAAATCTATTATTCTCAATGGAGATGGTTCACATCTCCATTCCATGTCGCCTGAAGCTGAACGCCTAAAGCTCAAACAAGTTTGGGACCCTTTTTTGTCACGTGAATTGAGCAGATTTGGGTGTTTTTCTTCTTTTAACATTAGTGACCTTTTGCCCTGCACAAAATCGCGGAAAATCGTGGTAAAAAATGCAGCATATCGCGGTAAAAAACGCCGCAAAAATCGCGGTAAATTCCCACGTTTTTCTGCTTGAAAACGCTACGCTCAGGTAAAAGAGGAAGTAAACCCTGATGGGTTTACATCCTCTTTAATTCCCTGCAAAGGTAAAGCATAATGGACTACTATGCATCGCATCACATCGCATAGTAGTCCATTATGTGTCACTTACCTGACACAGGAGCCAGCGAAGTCACCGCTGTCCCCTGTAGTTCCAAGCGTCCATCTTCTTGGTGGGCCTGCGTGGGTCTCGCTGTGATTCGCCGCAGCAGCGATGGCGTCACTCCCGCTCATGCGCACGGGAGCCGAGACTCGCGGCATATCGCCGCGATCTGTGGCTTACCCAGTGCGACTGCCCGCCGCTGTCTACGGCGCATGCTGTCTTCAGGTAAATATCGCCTAAACCATAAAG
The DNA here is from genome assembly GCF_037356315.1 of Lithobates pipiens. NCBI lineage: Eukaryota > Metazoa > Chordata > Amphibia > Anura > Ranidae > Lithobates > Lithobates pipiens. Next base: position 6,328,833 of record NW_027507789.1, on the reverse strand, counting down.
GTTTAGGAGATATTTCTTGGACCTACAGGTAAGCCTGAATCTAGGCTTACCTGTAGGTCAAAGTGGTTTGTAAGGGTTTACAACCACTTTAAAGTTGGATGTAGAGTCATTCAAACCACTTTTTGTCCCTCTCTCTCTCTCAGAAGCAAGCACAGCCACTGCCAGACTGATTTCAACACTCATCTCCCAAGCAGTGATGAAAATTTAACGTGGAACTCCAGTTTTATGACATCCCCAGCTAACTTACAAAAATACAAATAAACTTAATCCATACCTTTTTTTCCAAGGGTTTTCTTATGAAGTAAGTGGCCCTGATTCCCCCGATGGCAGCGATGGGAATGGCACCATAATGGGAGAGCGCCATTTAATACTGTGATCCCCACAAGGGGGCAAGTGGATGACAGCTTGGGCTCAGAGTCATCCACTTGTCCCATTGGGGCTCACAGTATTAAATGGCCCTCACCCATTATGGTGCCATTCCCAACTTTCCAACAGGTAGAAATATAAGACTGCTGAAAACACCAAAAAGATCAATAATATACATGTTTATTGTATAAGACATCCACAGTTATTGCAATGACAAGTCCCCACCCTAGGACAATCTCCTAACACATTTCTCTATCACTAAGCCCTATTGCGTGAAACTTGTTAGACGATGTAATTCTAGGGCAGGCACTGTCATTGCAATAAGACAAAACAGAATGGCGCATGAGAGGGTACCAAAAAGTGAGGGACGGTGGAAATTTTTTTTTTTTGGGGGGGCGGCAAACAAACAGTATGCCACCACCCCCTCCCCCCTTGGTCAGTTGGTAGCACTTACCCCATCACCGGCGGCTTCTCCTTCTTGGCGGCCTCCCGTTCTCCTGCTCTCCACGGGTGTTCACCGTGACGTCGGCAACGGCTTCCGTTTCCTCCCTCCTCCTCGGCGGCCAAATTGGGAGTCTTCTCTTTTTGGCCAATCGGAAAACGAGTCTCACACCCACTTCTGACTTGTCGGATTGAGGATCAGTGTTTCAACAGCGAATATTCATTTGCAGTTGCCACACACCTGGGTGGGATTAGAGTGCATTCTCTGCTACCCGAGCACATCCTATTTTAAAGCCTATTAGAGCCTCTGGCTCTAATCAAGTGCTTCATTTATGTGCCCGGCGTCCTGAAAGGGGCCAGACGCATGAATAGGGGGTGTCCGTAGCTTCTGTGGACAGAATCATTCTATAGTTGAATCGATCCATTGCATATAAGGGGTGGTGTGGAGAGAGGGGGCATCCTAATGGACGGGCAGCCACTGGTACCGAGACACACCGATAAAACAACTAAAAGTCTGTAAAGTCCAGGGAGTATACGTATGCAGGATTAGTGGCAGCTCCCTTGAGAGCGAAGCTTTTTCTGGAAGAACAATGGGAGAAAAGCAAGGTGCCCCAAAACAAAGTGCAGCAGAAGATGCAACGAATGGTATATTTAATTAAAATCAGCTACTCACACTTATATAAAGATCAATAGTCATATAACAGTAAAATACTTTGGTCACTCCCGATGGCGCTTGAGAGGTCCTGCAAAGAAGAATGGGAGAAACTGCCCAAAAACAGGTGTGCCGAGCTTGTAGCATCATACCCAACAAGACTTGAGGCTGTAATTGGTGCCAAAGGAGCTTCACCAAAGTACCGAGCAAAAGCCGTGATACTTATGTACATGGGTTTTTATTTTTTATTTTTTGATTTTTAATACATTTGCAAAGATTTCAAACAAACTTCTTTCACGTTGAAATTAATGATAAATAATGAAATAAGATTAAGGCTGTAATATAAAAAAAATTGGAAAAAGTGAAGCACTGTGAATACTTTCCAGATGCAGTGCACGATGCTAACATTGTATGTGACAAGATAGAAAGGAAATTATATTATAAGAGAGAAAAGGGGGAGAAGAAAAAAAATGGTTATAAAAGACTAAGGAAATATCTGAATACATTTGCCAAACCATAGACGGATACAAGAAAAAAAAAAAGAAACAACCGTCCAGGACATGGATACGACTTTGGCCGGATTGTCATGTGGAACAACAGAGCATTGTTATTCCGATTAGCTGTTAGTATCCAAGTCATTATCAAGTTAAGCTCTATGCATGGAGCGCTGGGGAAGACATATTTGGCAAGGCATCCCTACAGACCCAGTGTGGCCGGAGTTAAGGTTTGGTAACCGATTTCCAGTTGAGGTGTCTGGGGAACTAGAGTTGGATTGGGCTATTTAAAGCATGTATGCCTTCAAGAGGTTGTTGGAGTGATTTTTAAATAATAATCTAGTAGAAGAACTCTTCAGAATATATAGCTCCATACCATTACACGAATGTAGTTATTTAATGGTGAAAGTCTGGGATCCTCCTTGTCTTCTTTGATTCTGCTGATTATACTCGATCTATAACAGAGTTGGTCCTATGGAAGTCCCCTCTTGCTTGTTCCCTGGGGGTTCTTAATGCGGGATGTCCCCCTTCTTTTTTTCCATTTTGGGGGAATTGACTAAGTCGAACCTACAATTCTAATCATTACGCCTTGAAGTCTTCCTGAAGAAACTAGTTGTTTCCCCATGAAACGCGTAGAGGCAGCAACAAGGTGCTCGGGGAACCCCCCGCCCCATACACCATACATGCCATTGTTTAGCCTTTGGGGAGCCCTTAACATAAAATAGAAACGTTTTATTGTTTTTAATACTATGTAACTGAATTCAAATGTTTGTTAATAAAATTAAATAAAAATAGTTGTCCTTACGCATCAAAAAAAGGTCAGTGTCTGCTTTCCTTCCCCCCTAGAGAGCTTTGCTTCTCTGTCAATCAGGAAGCGTGGGTCCAATACCCGTCACCTAAAAGGACAGGCGCTCCTATTGGATGCCTAGCAGGGGGAAAAGCATGGAGGACACAGGAGCTGCCGCCTGACTGACCCGCTGCCTGTCTCAAAGCTTGCCGCCGTCACCCACTTCCTGACCCGCCACCAAGATGGGGTAAGTGCCGGCCAGACAGCGAGTGGGCGGGTGGGGGGGGGGTGGTGGTTTGCTGGGGTCACATTGGCTGCATTTGATGGTCACAGTGGCTGCATTTGATGGCACAGTGGCTGCATTTGATGGGCACAGTGGTTGCATTTGATGGGCACAGTGGTTGCATTTGATGGGCACAGTGGCTGCATTTGATGGGCACAGTGGCTGCAATTGATGGCACAGTGATTTCATTTGATGGGCACAGTGGTTGCATTTGATGGGCACAGTGGCTGCAATTGATGGGCACAGTGGCTGCAATTGATGGGCACAGGGGCTGCATTTGATGGGCACAGTGGCTGCATTTGATGGGCACAGTGGCTGCATTTGATTGCACAATGGCTGCAATTGATGGGCACAGTGGCTGCATTTGATGGGCACAGTGGCTGCATTTGACGGGCACCATGAGGCTGCAATTGATGGGGTTTTTTTTCTGTATTTTCACAGATTTTTCAGTTTGTTTGCACCACCCAAAAATCTTGAGCACCAGCCGCCACTGTTTTCGCGGCACTAGGAAGCATCTGTGTTCATATTCTGTCTGATGGATTGCACTCTCGCTGTGCTCCGCGCACATTACAGCCAGTGTTACCACGGGGGTCAATCCGGGCTGCGAGCGCGCTCACATGTGCACCAATGGCACCGGGCAAGAACTATGTATTTGTAAAAGCAGAACGAACAAGGAGCCTTTAAATAAAACATTATGAAAAAGGGAACCCCTATGGTCTAAAACACAGCACTGCCCACTAATCAGACGGTTGTTTCAAAGCACCAAGGATTTAAAATATTCTCGTTACACTTAAGAAGTGCCTCATTAGCCTCATGTTGGCTTTCCCTCTTCACGGTGATAAAACACTTCCTGTGGAGAGGGTATAAATACAGCAAACTTTTTCCGGAAAGACGGGGGTGGAATAATGAATATGGGGTGCCGTCTGCTCCTTTCGGGTTGGATTAGTGATATAGATCACACTGTAAAATAATTCTCATGGGGTCGTTGGTAGATTAAGAGCCCCCCAAGAATAGGTTTAGCGAACTTGCTGTCGGGACCGTCAAATGCCAAAACCCAAACTTTACACAAAGGTCAGAAAGGTCACTTTCCAGCAAATGAATCTGGTATGTGCGCCAATGTTAAAGCGGAACTATACAGAGCACCGCAACTCAACAAAAACATTATTTAACCGCTTCAATACCGGGCCCTTGCACCCCCTTCCTGCCCAGGCCAATTTTCAGCTTTCAGCGCTGTCGCACTTTGAATGACAATTGCGCGGTCATGCAACACTGTACCAGGGGCGGACTGACAACTCATGGGGCAATAGAAGATTATGGGGCCCCCAGGCAATCAGAGATTATGGGGCCACACAGTATACACAAACACACAAACACACAGTGTACAATCACACGGTATACACAGGCATGTTTCTATTGGCTGAGAAGGTACTGGAGAGGTGGGGCAGCTATAATCTTGGGATTTTTAGACCAAAAGGATGTCGGTAAGGGACATTTCAGAGACAGATGTAAAAAAAAACACAGATTTTGACATACTGTCCCTGGTTTTACTGAGGCTGGCAACCCCGATGGGGCCCCCTAGTGGCACGGGGCCCTCAGGCAGTGCCCGAGTGGCCGAATGGTCAGTCCGCCCCTGCACTGTACCCAAACAAATTTTTATAATTTTTTGAGACAGATACAGCTTTTTTTTTGGTGGTATTTAATCACCACTGGGTTTTTTTATTTTTTGCTAAAATACCGAAAAATTTTGAAAAAAAAAACTAGGTTTTCTTAGTTTCTGTTTTGTAAATAATTTTGTAAATAAGTAATTTTTCTCCTTCACTGGTGAGCGTTGATGAGGCTGCACTGATATGCTGCACTGATGGGCACTGATATGCTGCACTGATGGGCACTGATAGGCGGCACTGATGGGCACTGATGAGGCGGCACGCGCTATTCGGCCGCTAGCGGGGGCGGTTTTAGTCCCCCCCGCTAGCGGCCGAAAAGGGATTAAATCCGCTCCCAAAGCGCCGCTGCAGCATCGCTTTGCCGGCGGTATAACAGCGCTGCCCCATTGTTTTCAATGGGCAGGGGCGCTTTAGGAGCGGTGAGTTCACCGCTCCTAATGCGCTCTAAAGAAGCTGCTGGCAGGACTTTTCTGACTCCCTGCCAGCGCACCGCTCCAGTGTGAAAGCCCTCGGGGCTTTCACAATGGAGTGAATGGAGCCACTGTTTCAGGGCGCTTTACAAGCGATATTTTCAATGATAAAGCGCATGCAAAGCGCCTTAGCGTGAAAGGGGTCTCAACCCATAAACAACATTTTTTATATTTTAAAGCTTACCAAACCTTAGATGCATTTTTCCCATTGAATGAAAGACATTCTCCGATTGGACAAGGTGGAGAGGTGGGGTGGTGACATCACAATGTCATGGGACCAAATGCAACATGATCCCCTGGGGGACTCAAAAGGAAATTCAAGTGATACTTCTTCCTTAACCGCTTCAGTACCCGGAAGATTTTACCCCCTTCCTGACCAGAGCACTTTTTGCGATACAGCGCTGGGTCGCTTTAACTGACAATTGCGCGGTTGTGCGATGTTGCATGCAAACAAAATTGAAGTCCTTTTTTTCCCACAAATAGAGCTTTCTTTTGGTGGTATTTGATCACTTCTGCGGTTTTTATTTTTTGCGCTAGAAACAAAAAAAGTGACACTTTTGAAAAAAAAACAATATTTTTAACTTTTTGCTAAATATCCCCTAAAAATATATTAAAAAAATATTTTTTTCCTCAATTTTGGCCGATATTCTTCTACATTTTTTTGGTAAAAAAAAAAAAATTGCAATAAGCGTATATTGATTGGTTTGCACAAAAATTATAGCGTCTACAATATAGGGGATAGTTTTATGGCATTTTTATTTTAAAAAAAATAATTTGTAGTAATGGCGGCGATCTGCGATTTTTATTGGTAACTGCGACATTATGGCAAACACATTAGACAATTTTGACACTATTTTGGGACCATTCTCATTTATACAGCGATCCGTGCTATAAAAATGCACGGATTACTGTGTAAATGACACTGGCAGAGAAGGGTTTAACCACTAGGGGGCGTTGAAGGGGTTAAGTGTATCCTAGGGAGTGATTCTAACTGTGGGGAGGATGGGCTACTGGTCTCATGACAGCGATCATCTCTCCCAATGACAGGGAGCAGTGATCTCTGTCCTGACACAAGCCAGAATGGGGAAATGCCTTGTTTACATAGACACTTTCCTGTTCTGAGGCTTCGTGACGCGATCGCCGGGAGGCCGGCGGACATCGAGTCCACCGGTGCCGCGGGCATGGTCACGCTACACGTGGTGGGTGCGCACGTGCCAGCTATCCCCGGCTCTTAAAGGGGACGTACAGATACGCCCATTTGCCCACAGCTGCCATTGTGCCGACGTATATCGGCGTGCGGCAGTCAGCAACTGGTTAAAATGTATCTAAACCCAAAAAAAACAAAAATGTAATATTTTAAAGCTTCCAACCTTTAGATGCCATTTTTTTTTCTTTATTTGCACCTTGTTTCACTCATATCAGTTACATTGTTCCTAGCTATCTCTGAGGACCCTTCCGCACTTTGAGGAGAGAGGAAGATTACTGAAGACCCTGTCCTAGGGTGACAATGTTACTTCCCCATAAGTATTGAGCACTGTCACAGTAGGACAGGAAATGTTGTTACTGGCAGGATCACCAGTGGAAAATAAAGGGAAAAAGGGCTGGGAAAAAAAGGAAAACGAATACAACCACCACATCTAAAGACTATATTACATCTTTGTTCCTAAATGTGGATATATTTGGATCATTTCGTTAAATATCAAAATAATAATCCAAGTAATGTCAAATGTCATAACTCTGAAATACAAGATTTAGAAAGATAAAAGATACTAGAAGAACAATGAGCAGCAGGCGTGGAATAACGGATTTGGAAAAAAAACACGAGTGAAAGTAAATTGCGGCCTCTCTCCTTTGTATCTGGATTATGACGTCATCTAGCGGTAACCAACATTATCAGCCAAGTTCCGCGTCCGCGGTTGAAGATTTCTCCAGCTCCGCTAACATGGCGTAGGCTCAACCGGTCTATCTTATCTGAACGACACAGTCTGACTGGCATTAGAAGCAACGTCCAAGTCTCATTTCCTCCGGGAGGCTGACCCCTTTGTTATGTACATTTTGTATCAAACTGCAGTTTATGTTTTTGCGCTTCAGTTGCTGGTGGTTCCCGGGCCATCTGGTCCATGTTTGGGCTGTGTCCAACTGTCATCAATTAGCCCAATCTTTGTACTACAGACGAACATTTGTCTTATTCAGGTCTAACTACACCGACACAGCTCAATCCACCGCTGCCTCTAGCGAAGATGGCTGGAACCCGGCCCATCTCCACTAATGCTACAAAGACAAAGAGGAACGTTCGGAAAGGGGCCTTTTACCTGCCAAGGATAGGTGGTGTCTCTCATACTGTTGGCTTGGTGAGAAGGCTGCTTCAGCCAAAGTTTTCTTCTCCAAACTGAGGAAATCTTTTAATCAACAGAAACAGTTTGAAAAATCAAATGAAGCCCAAGTCTTAAGGATGGTGATTTTCAATAAATGGCTTCAGTGCCATTGCTTAGTCTATGGAAGAGCCATGAGGCCATCCTAACATATTTTAAACACAATTCCAGGTTTCAAAGCCAGAATTCGGAAATTAAAAGTCAGAATTATGATTCTCAAAGTCAGATTTCTGAGTTTCAAAGTCGGAATTCTGAGATTAAAACTTTGGGTCATTCAGAACGGTATTAAACACAATTCTGAGTTTCAAAGTCAGAATTCTGTGTTTCAAAGTCAGAATTCTAAGCCCTTGTACACATGGTCGGAGATTCCGACAACCAAATCTGAGATTAAAAGTCAGAATTCTGATTCTCAAAGTCAAATTTCTGAGTTTCAAAGTCGGAATTCTGAGATTAAAAGTTGGGCCATTCAGAAAGGTATTAAACACAATTCTGAGTTTCAAAGTCAGAATTCTGTGTTTCAAAGTCAGAATTCTGAGCCCTTGTACACACGGTCGAAGGTTCCCGACAACCAAATCCGTCGGAGTAATTCCGACGGATTAATTCCGGAAGAGGTCCGGAAGTGATGTTGCATACACACGGTCGGACGAAGTTGTCGGAAAATCCGATTGTACATAACGTGATGACGTTATTTCGTTACGATGGGACTACGTTCAGGCTAGTAGCCAATAGCTTTGGTCTAGGAATTTGATCTGAGCATGCCTGGCACTTTTTCCATCGGAGTAGGCTACACATGATTGGAGTATGTCCGATCGGAGCATTTTGGCGGAAAATTTTACCGACAAGTTGGAAAAATTGGTCCGTCGGAAATTCCGACGGAAACAGTCCGATGCAGACCACACACTCGGAATATCCGACAAAACGGTCCGATAGGAAACATTCAGACGGAATCTCTGACTGCGTGTACAAGGGCTGAGACTAAAAATCTGAGATTAAAAATCAGAATTCTGATTCTCAAAGTCAAATTTCTGAGTTTCAAAGTCGGAATTCTGAGATTAAAACTTTGGGCCATTCAGAAAAGTATTAAACACAATGCTGAGTTTCAAAGTCAGAATTCTGTGTTTCAAAGTCAGAATTCTGAGACTAAAGATCTGAGATTAAAAGTCAGAATTCTGATTCTCAAAGTCAAATTTCTGAGTTTCAAAGTCGAAATTCTGAGATTAAAACTTTGGGCCATTCAGAAAGGTATTAAACACAATTCTGAGTTTGAAAAGTCAGAATTCTGTGTTTCAAAGTCAGAATTCTGAGACTAAAGGTCTGAGATTAAAAGTCAGAATTCTGATTCTCAAAGTAAAATTTCTGAGTTTCAAAGTCGGAATTCTGAGATTAAAACTTTGGGATATTCAGAAAGGTATTAAACACAATTCTGAGTTTCAAAGTCAGAATTCTGTGTTTCAAAGTCAGATTTCTGAGACTGAAAATCTGAAATCTGAGATTAAAAGTCATATCAAAGTCAGAATTCTGTGTTTCAAAGTCAGATTTCTGAGACTAAAAATCTGAAATCTGAGATTAAAAGTCATATCAAAGTCAGAATTCTGTGTTTCAAAGTCAGAATTCAGAGACTAAAAATCTGAAATCTGAGATTAAAAGTCAGAAATCTGAGATTAAAAGTCAGAATTTAGAGACTAAAAATCTAAAATATGAGATTAAAAGTCAGAACTCTGAGACTAAAAACTTTGGACCATCCAAAAATATATTAAACACAATTCTGAGTCTTAAAGTCAGAATATTTAAAAAAAATTTTGTCTTTCAATAAGTTTTTAAAGTCAAAATTGTGAGATTAATACTTTAGGCCATCCAGAAATGTATTAAGCACAATTATGAGTTTCAAAGTCAGAATCTTGGATTAAAAGTCAGAATTCAGACTTTTAACTTCAGAATTCTGACTTTATTCTCAGAATTATTGCTTTCAAACTGAGAATTCTGACTTTCAACCTCATAATCGCATTTTTGGATGGCTCCAGGGCTCTCCAATGCTTCCATACTTAGTCGTCTCTTGAATGTCTTAATAATTGAAGGGTTTATGTTATCACTCATCCTAAAAAGGTCCATAAAAGGCATGGATGAGCGAGTTTAGGGTGGGGGAACTTGCCTGGCCTGCACAGAGTCCTAACCTCAACCTGATAGAACACCTTTGGGATGAATTCGAGTGGAGACTGTGAGCTAGGCCTTTTTGTCCAACATTGAATCCTATGGACTAAGACTGGGATGCCATTAAAGTTGATGTGTGTGTAAAGGCAGGTGTCCCAATACTTTTGGTAAAATAGTGTATATGTAAGAAACCTTAGAGAGATCCTGCATGTTGCTCCATACAACCATCAGTAATCCCACCAGTGGACAGTGAAGTCAGCCGTCCAGCAACTGTAAATCCATTGTGAAATATCTCTCGTTCTGCTCAGAGACGGGAACGCAGACCTACAGATTTTTCATTGTTACTCTTAGATGTTTTACATAAGCTGACGTGCGTTTTTTTTTGTGGACTGATCCTTTAAATCTCGGATATAAGCACGATAATAATTGCGCACAGGTGACCAGCTCGTTTCCCCCCCCCCCCATAATCCTCCAGCGAACAATCAAAAACGGATTAAAAATCTGGTGTGTCGTTCAGCCAAGAGCGGAACGCACGTTTCAGGAAAACTTGATATCAGCGATGTCTGTAATCCCGTCTTGCTACAATACGGAGACGAGGACGACGGTTCCTGGACACCAAAAGACTGGGGCTGGAATTCGCAAAGCTTCCATGACGTTGAAAGATTTCGGGTTGCAGTCTGTGATATTCTTTCTTTTTTTTTTTTGTGTGTGTGTTTAGAGAACATCTGAGCGAGGAACGGCGACAAAATCTGGAATCTCGGGAGCCTCTCATGTTACTTTTCACGTGAGGCGATGCAGAATTCGGGCCTCGCGGAGGCTGAGAAAGTTTGGTGGAGGCAGACACACAGCCGGATGCAGCTGTTGAAGAGAATGCAGCCGTGCTTGTGAGCGAGCGGCAGATTTCCTCTCACGAGTGGCCCATGTCACACTTGTGAGATTTCGGCGTTCTGTAGACAGCTTGGAGGTTCAACCGAGTGTATAGGCTAAGACCGTTACGCCGCAAAAATCACGTTCCCTGCTGCCGGCTTTGGTTTGCCTTTTAGTGTATGGCATTTGTCACCCTTGGAAGTATTTCAAGTGTACCTGTACTAAAACAAAGCTTCCCGCTCACACTACACACTGTTTGTAACATCTATGCCCTCTGATGAGTGATCACCCTCTCTGTTGGTTCTGGTGACCATTATCCACGGGACTGAAAGGGGAAAAAACAAAAATTTGTAGTTGTCGCCAAACAGGAACAGAGGGGAGGTCTTCAAATAAGGAAGCTTAAGGGGCGTATGAACCGCAAGGCAAAGAAGGTGTTTGCCATGGGTGGCATTTTTTAGGGGGTTGTGGCATCTGTAACGAGATGATATGCAGCTGCAGGCATCACCTCGGTATCGTTTTATTTAGAAATGGAAAAGAAAAAGCTGCATGTCGAAGAAAGTCCAATTTGCCGTTTATTGAATCACCAGATCTGGTGTCCTTTCAAGTCACTTTGGTTATTCAATAAACGGCAAATTGGACTTGCTTCGATGTGCAGCCATTTTTTTTCCATTTTGTATTCCTACGGAGGCACATCCTTGGACAACCCAACACACCCAGCATTAAAGCCAAAAGCCTCAGAGTCATCCTTGACTCAAACATGACGATGGATGCACACACGACTGGACTTTTCCGGCGGACTAGGTCCCAGAGGATGCTGGGACTGTGACATCATAAGGGGTGGGGTCACCATGTGACATCACCCGGTGACCCCCGCCCCTTGTCCCTATATAAGTCGCTGCACAACGCGTTCCCAGCATTATGGCCGGAAAAAGCCAACATTGGAAGAAGGAAGAAGAAGAAGGCGGTGGCGGCGGCGACAGAAGACCGGCCAACGCTAGCGAAAGAGCTGGAAGAAGAAAGCGGAGGCCCAGCAAGAAGAACCAAAGAGCGAGACAAGACCCCGAAGTCGGAAGAAAACCCCCGGACGGCGGCGGCGATGGAGAAAGCCAGGCTCCTCCGCTAGTAAAAGAGCTAGCAGAAGACAGCGGAGGAGTCCCCCGAAGACGGAAGAAGAGAAGACCCCCGAAGCTGTCTAATAAAGTATTTTAAAAACCTGTGTTTTTTTGTTTTTTTTAATGTACACTTTTTTCCCCCCGTCCGCAGACCCCAACAACCAACGGCCAGGGTTGTCGGGAAGAGGCCCTGTCTAAACCACAGTAGCCCCTCCGGGGGTAGCTCTATACATTTTATTGCTAAGTCTGTGATCTACTGAGACCCCCAGATCCTTTTCCATCTTCAATTCCCTCAGAGGTTCCCCTCGCCAGCAGGTAACTTGCATTTATATTTTTAGCCCTCAAGTGCATTCATTAACATGTTTCAAAATTAAACCTCATCTGTCACATGGGTCTAATTTTACTTGGTATCCTTGTAAACTTGCTCTAAAGCCTCGTACACACGATCGGATTTCCCGACGGGAATTGTGTGATGACGGGCTGTTGGCGGTAAATCCGACCATGTGCACGCTCCATCGGACAATTGTTGTCGGATTTTCCGCGGACCAATGTTGAATGGCAGGTTTTAAAATTTTCCGCGGACAAATGTCTGTTGTCGGATTTTCCAAGCGTGTGTACACAAGTCCGTCGGACAAAAGTCCAAAATACAAACACACATGCTCGGAAGCGAGGACGAGCCGGAAGCGGTCGGTCTTGTAAACTCGCTGTCACGTACCTGGTTAGAGAGCCCCAACGTGCAGGGAGCGGCGCCTCGTAAACCACCGGCTCTCGAGCCCCTGGTGATGGAGACAGGGGTTCAGGAGCCCGGAGGACACAAGTGCCTAGCCGGATAGCAGATAGCGGGTACAGCTGGAACAGATGGTAACTGGAACGGCAGGTGCACCTGGCGCTGGATGTCGGTCAAGGACTGCTGGACGGCTGGCACAAGTGGACCGGCAAGGTGGCAGAGTCAACGGGTGCCGGACTTCGGGCAGACAGGCGTAGTCAATCAGGCTGGGTCGGTAACTATCTGGCAGCGGAGGTACAGAAGCGGGAGGCAGAGGCGTAGTCAGTCAGGCTGGGTCGGCAACTATCTGGCAGCGGAGGTACAAAGGCGGAAGGCAGAGGCGTAGTCAATCAGGCAAAAGGTCAAGGGCAGGCGGAATACAGGCAGAGTCCAGGAACAGGTCGGGTATAATATCAGGAACACAATCACAAACAAACAGCAGAAGTCTCAGGAACGCTGTAGACCGAACAGCGCCGAGGAGCAGGAGCTGTGGCCTTAAATAGTCTATTGGGCACCAGGATTGGTCGTACGGCCCGTTTGCGTACCCCCGCAGGTGGCCGTGGTTACGCTCGTGACCCCGCGCACGTCCGTACGGTGCGAACGCCCGCTTGTGTCGACGCGCACCTGCGAACGTCTGTTGGGACCTGCGTGCACCCGCGCGTGTTCGTTCGCGTCAACCCGCGTCCGAGGGCGTCGGAGATCCCGTCGTACAGGAACCCTGTAGGTACGTCTCTTCTGTACGATCGGGGTAGTGGAACGACCGTGACATTGCCCCCCCCCAAAGGGCAACCTCCGGATGCCCAACTGCATCATCCTATCAGGATGGGACCTCTTAAAGGCTTGGACTAGTTTTGCAGCATGCAGGTTGGACTCTGGTTCCCACGAGTTCTCCTCAGGGCCGTAGCCCTTCCACTTAACCAAGAACTGGATCTGGTTCCGTCTCTTCCTGCAGTCCAGGATGGACTCGACCTCGTACTCCAGTTCCCCATCAATTGTCACGGGCTCAGGAGGATTGGTATTCCGGTCAACAAAGGGATCAGGAACCGCAGGCTTCAGTAGCGAGACATGAAAGACCGGGTGTATCCTAAATGACTCCGGGAGTTTCAGCTCGACGGCCACGTCATTTAGTTTCCTTACGATGGGAAATGGACCCACAAACCTCGGGCCCAGCTTCTTGGATGGGCAGGCTAGCTTCAAATTTAGTGTAGACAACCAAACCTGGTCCCCGACCTGGAGGTCAAGTTCCCCTCTTCTCCTCTTGTCAAAGGCCTCTTTATAGCATTTCTGGGTCTTCGCCAGGGTCTCTTGAAGAAGCTTGTTATTGTTCAAAAAAAAATTAAGGTCCTCCAGGACTGCAGGTACAGAGCATTCGGGGAGACTACCGGACAAAAAGGACGGATGGAAACCAAAATTTGAAAAAAATGGTGACTGTTTAGTGGCAGAATGAGTAGAATTATTATAAGCAAACTCTGCAAGCGGTAAAAGTGATGCCCAATCATCCTGAGAGAAAGAGGAGAAACAACGCAGGTATTGCTCTAACGTCTGGTTGGTTCGCTCGGTCTGGCCATTGGTTTGAGGGTGATAGGCCGAGGAGAGACGAAGCTCAATCTTCAGGGCTTCACAGAGAGCTTTCCAGAACCTGGACGTAAATTGTACTCCTCTGTCAGAGGTAATGTCAGCAGGAACACCGTGGAGCCTTACTACTTCCTTAATAAGGGCCCTGGCCGTTTCTGTGGCCGACGGGGTCCCCCTCATCGGTACGAAGTGGGCCATCTTGGTAAACCTGTCTACCACTACCAGGATAGAGGAGAAGCCTTCAGAGAGGGGCAGATCCACTATAAAGTCCATAGATATCATCTTCCATGGTCTGTCCGGGATGGGTAAAGGTCTCAACAAGCCCCAAGCCCCTAATTTGCTACCTTTATTCCTGATGCAGGTGGTGCATGCCTCCACATATTCCCTGCAATGCTTCCTCATCTGGGGCCACCAGAACGTGCGCTGGAGCAAGTCCGTGGTCTTGAACACCCCAAAATGACCGGCCAATGGATGGTCGTGACAGGAACTGAGGACCGCCGTGCGGATCGCTTGGGGGACGAAGATTCGGTCCAGATGCCAGAGAAGTCCGTCCTTGGAGGTTAAGGAGATGTCCGGTGGGATGGCTGGATCGCTGGAAGCCTGTTTAATTTGGGATAGGAGGCCTTCCTGGAGCAGAAGGAAGTTTCCTGGAGGCAGGATGGTGTCGGGGGTATGAGGTTCCACAGCTTCGTTGTACATCCGGGAAAGAGCATCAGGCTTCACATTCTTTGACCCGGGCCGGTATGTGATGTGGAACACAAATCTGGAAAAGAAAAGTGCCCACCGGGCCTGCCGAGGTTTCAGTCGCTTGGCTGCTTTCAAATATTCGAGATTTTTATGGTCGGTATAGACCAGGACTGGATGAGAGGCGCCTTCAAGGAGATAGCGCCATTCCTCCAATGCTGCCTTGATCGCTAGGAGCTCCCGGTCACCGACATCGTAGTTGCGCTCGGCTTCTGAGAGTTTGCGGGAGAAGAAAGCCACCGGGTACAGAAGTGACTTAGGTCCCTGTCTCTGGGAAAGTACTGCCCCGACGGCCACTTCCGAAGCATCCACCTCCAGGATATAAGGCAGCGAGGCGTCGGGGTGTTTGAGAATTGAGGCAGAGATAAACAGGTTCTTCAGAGTTTCGAAGGCCTCCTGAGCCCTAGGGGTCCACTGAAATTTCTGGTTCTGTTTGGTCAGCTCAGTGATGGGGGAAATAATGGAAGAAAATCCCCTGATGAATTTCCTGTAAAAGTTCGCGAATCCCACGAAGCGTTGGACCCCTTTCTTGTCCGAGGGAGCGGGCCAGTTTACAATGGCTGAAATCTTCTGTGGGTCCATTTCTATGCCGTTTACGGAGATGATCAAGCCCAGGAATTGGATACTCTGCTGTTCAAAAACGCACTTCTCCGGTTTGGCGTAAAGGCCATGGAGGCGGAGACGGGCTAGGACACTCCTCACATGCTCCCGGTGTTCAGCTAAAGAGGAAGAGAAGATTAAGATGTCATCGAGATATATAACAACAAACAAATCAAGGTACTCTCTAAAGACATCGTTAACAAAGTGTTGAAATGTAGCGGGAGCGTTACAAAGTCCAAAGGGCATAACTCGGTACTCATAATGTCCGAAGCGGGTACGGAAGGCGGTCTTCCATTCGTCGCCTTTGCGAATGCGAATGAGGTTGTACGCGCCCCGTAAGTCCAACTTGGAGAACACCTTGGCCGACCCCAGTCTCTGAAATAATTCGGGCACTAACGGTAGAGGATAACGGTTCTTAATTGTAACTTTGTTGAGTGCTCGGTAGTCCACACAGGGCCGTAAGGAATGGTCCTTCTTCTGAACAAAGAAAATCCCTGCGCCTGCTGGGGAAGTGGATGGTCGTATGAAACCCTTCTTCAGGTTGTCGTCCAGGTAGGTTTTTAAAGCACCCAGCTCGGTTTCAGATAAGGGGAAGATCCTCCCGAACGGGATCTCCGCTCCAGGGAGTAGGTCAATAGGGCAATCGTATTGCCTGTGGGGAGGTAAAGTCTCTGCGCCCTTTTTACTGAATACATCTAGAAACTGGTGGTAGGCTTCGGGCACAACCTGTCGGAGCTCGGTGTCTGTCTCCATGCAGAGCAGAGAAGAAGAGGCAGGGTCCGTGTTGGTGGCTGGGAAGCAGTTTTGATGACAATATGCAGACGGGAACTCTACTTCTCCAGTGAACCAGTTAATCAGAGGGTTGTGGGCCTTCAACCAGGGCATGCCCAGGATCACGGGAAACAGGGGGGATTTGATGATGTCCAGACTCAGGAATTCCTGGTGAGTTCCGGCTATGGTGACAAAAAGCGGGGACGTCTCCTGAGTAACGGGTCCGGATTTAAGGGAGGAGCCGTCGGCCAGAAAGATTGAAAGTCCCTTTACCCTAGGCCGAAGAGGGATGTTATTCTTCAGAGCAAAAGACAGGTCCATGAAGCCGCTGCAAGCTCCAGAGTCTATGATGGCATCAACGCTGAGAGTCTCTCCGGAAAACTGTAGGAGAAGAGGTACAACCAGGTGAGAGGTGGTGTTGGTGCTGGGCAGAATGGCAGGAGAAGCAGAAGGTGCAAGAAGGCACTTACGTGACTTGGCGGGGCAGGTGCGAACGTAATGTCCAGATTCCCCACAATAAAGGCAAAGGTTGCCAGTTCTCCGACGTTGGCGCTCCTCGGGCGTCAAGGAAGGGCGAAGTAGACCCAGTTGCATAGGCTCCGAAGAATCCAGAGCAGGTGGAGCAGGAAGGACCGGAGGGTTGGGACTTGGAACCCGCGGCATCATCCAGACTGGGCGAGAAGTGGAAGTTGAGCGCTCTAAACGACGTTCCCTCAAACGCCTGTCAATCTGAATCGAGAGATCGATGAGGGCTTCGAGGGTTTCAGGGGTTCCCACGCGAGCCAATTCATCCTTTAATGCCTCCGAAAGTCCCATGCGGAACTGGTAGCGAAGGGCTGAGTTATTCCACTCTGTGTCGGCACTCCAACGCCTGAACTCAGACACATAGTCCTCTACTGGCCTGCGACCCTGCTGGAGTACATGCAAAGCTGCTTCTGCAGTGGCGGCAAGTTGCGGGTCCTCGTACAGTCGGGACATGGCCAGGAAGAAATCGTTCAAAGAGTCCAAAGAGGGGTCCTTACGTTCGAGGAGACGATGTGCCCAGGTCTGAGGTTCGTCGGTTAATAGAGAAATGACGAACCCCACTTTTGTTGCCTCGAGAGAAAAAGTCCGGGGTTGGAGGGCGAAAAAGAGCTCGCAGGAGTTCCGGAAGGCCCTGAACTTATTCCGGTTACCGGAGAAGCGGTCTGGTGTAGGTACCCTTGGTTCTGGCGGCAACATGACCACTGACGGTGGGCCTGGAGACCCAGAGGCAGCCGGGGCTGCGGCAGATAGGGCCTGGACCTGTTCCTCCAAACGTCCGTAGCCTTCTTGTAGGCTCTTCACGGCCTGGGTGAGGCCGGCTAGATGATGGCAGAGTTCATCCATGGGAGACGCTCCCTGCGAGGGCTCAGACATCCTGGCTGTTCGGTACTGTCACGTACCTGGTTAGAGAGCCCCAACGTGCAGGGAGCGGCGCCTCGTAAACCACCGGCTCTCGAGCCCCTGGTGATGGAGACAGGGGTTCAGGAGCCCGGAGGACACAAGTGCCTAGCCGGATAGCAGATAGCGGGTACAGCTGGAACAGATGGTAACTGGAACGGCAGGTGCACCTGGCGCTGGATGTCGGTCAAGGACTGCTGGACGGCTGGCACAAGTGGACCGGCAAGGTGGCAGAGTCAACGGGTGCCGGACTTCGGGCAGACAGGCGTAGTCAATCAGGCTGGGTCGGTAACTATCTGGCAGCGGAGGTACAGAAGCGGGAGGCAGAGGCGTAGTCAGTCAGGCTGGGTCGGCAACTATCTGGCAGCGGAGGTACAAAGGCGGAAGGCAGAGGCGTAGTCAATCAGGCAAAAGGTCAAGGGCAGGCGGAATACAGGCAGAGTCCAGGAACAGGTCGGGTATAATATCAGGAACACAATCACAAACAAACAGCAGAAGTCTCAGGAACGCTGTAGACCGAACAGCGCCGAGGAGCAGGAGCTGTGGCCTTAAATAGTCTATTGGGCACCAGGATTGGTCGTACGGCCCGTTTGCGTACCCCCGCAGGTGGCCGTGGTTACGCTCGTGACCCCGCGCACGTCCGTACGGTGCGAACGCCCGCTTGTGTCGACGCGCACCTGCGAACGTCTGTTGGGACCTGCGTGCACCCGCGCGTGTTCGTTCGCGTCAACCCGCGTCCGAGGGCGTCAGAGATCCCGTCGTACAGGAACCCTGTAGGTACGTCTCTTCTGTACGATCGGGGTAGTGGAACGACCGTGACACTCGCGCTCGTAATGGAGAATTAACATTTGTGACGCGGCAAATTATGAAATCTGGAAATGCAGCGCACAATACTCTTCTTCTATAATGGGATATTAGTGAAGCTGCTTTGCTGGTGATACTGATGAAGTTATTGCAAAACTAATTTTCAAAGGCTTTTTTTTTCTAGTGATATCAAGAATAATATTATTATGCTTGTTTTTTTGGATTATTCTACACATTTTTTTTATTGTGCATTAGAAAAAGAAAACAAATCAAATCAGACATGCTATCTACCAATAGAAAAAGTGCATTCTATGCATCCAAAAATATAGAAAATATTCCAAATGAAATCGTTATTATTCAACCAAAAAATAAAATAAAAGCCTCATGCATGTGTCCTGCTTCTTAATATAGAGGGTCAACAATGTCAAGGGTTGGTGAAAGCAAGGGTCCGTCATCCAGAGATAATTCCGAAAATCATCCGGATTATTCTCCTGGAGCTCCCGTAGCAAAGGCATATGACATAATTGGTCACTATTAATAAAGCAACCAATTTTTGGTCCAAGAAATCCTCCTCCTCCTGTTCCTGGACTGGACTTGGGTCAAAGCAATAACTCCAAGGCCAATAATAAATAACACGTTATCTCCTCCGATTACGCAACATGTCTGGTTGACGAACGGCCGTTCAGAAACTAAATGAAAAGCGCAAAATGAAAAGCGCGAATCAACACTCACCAAACTTCTACTGATACAAAATTAGCAGAAGGAGCCCAAAGGGTGGCACTAAAGAGCTGAAAAAAAAACACGTAGTATGTCACCATGTTCGTGTTTGTTGGTCAACAATTCATTGCCATTTGTATGCAAGACAAGTTCCTAGCCAACGCCCTTCGGACAAAAGTCAGAGGTTTTGTCTGCAGAAAATCCGATCGTGTGTACGAGGCTTTAGGGTCAACTACAGCAAGTTGAAAAGACGCATGCGAGCTCTATGTGGATAGAGTCCCGGGACCAACCATAACAGTGCAATTCACTAAAATACAGGAGCTAAAAAAAAAAAAAAAGATTTGCGTGACCCACGAGGTGCTCATGCTTCTTTTTGAACTTGCAATTGACTCCACGACTTCAAATGCAGACAAATGTAAACTTCCACAAATATGTCCTCCCCTCCCCAATTCTAGCACCCTTGTCCTCCCAGCACCGACAGCTCATCTGATGCCGCATTTGACAGAAGCTCTGATTTCTCACCACTGTTGGCCCGCCTTTGCTTATATAAAGCCGTGGCCCGCGTCCAGCCGCGACCGTCTCACAAAGAGTTTATGTCGCGTCTACTTGAAGTTTAGACAAAAAACCCCGGGTGTCCGACGGTGACATCACACTATGAGAGACAAATTACTCGTACCAACCGCAGCTAGAGACACCACAACGTCTGCGCCTTTGCCACACACATCTCGCTTTTCCTTCAGTGTGGCACTGCCCCACACACTTAGTAAGCACCTCCCTAGGGAACATTTAACCCTTTAAGTGCCCCCTAGTGTTAACCCCTTCCCTGCCAGTGCCATTTACACTGTAATCAGTGCATGTTAATAGCGCCGATCATTGTATTGGTGTCACTGGTCCCCAGTGTTTCTCGGTGTCAGATCTGCCCTCCGCAATGTCGCAGTCCTGCTAAAAATCGCAGATCGCCGCCATTACCAGTAAAAAAAAAAAATAACAATAAAAGTCCCCAAGTCTATCCCATAGTTTTGTAGACGCTATAACTTTTGCACAAACCAATCCATATATGCTAATTGGGATTTCTTTTACCAAAACATATGTAGAAGAATACATCTTGGCCTAAATTGATAAAGAATTTTTTTTTTGTATCGGTATTATAGCAGAAAGTAAAAAAAAAAATGTTTGTTTTTAAAATTGTTACAATTGTTTTTTAGTTTATAGTGCTAAAAATAAAAACCTCAGAGGTTATCAAATACCATCAAAAGAAAGCTAAATTTGTAGGGAAAAAAAGGACATGCAAGCAATATATATTTGTGTACAGCGTCGCACGACCGCGCAATTGTCAGTTAAAGCAACGCACTTCCATATTGCAAAAAATGGCCTCGTCAGGAGGGGGGGTAAAACCTTCTGGAGCTGAAGTGGTTAAGACTGAGAAAGAGACACAGGACAGGAGGGAGGCGCAGATGCTAGAACCGATCCCCCTGCAGCGCAGCCGAAGGGAGGAGGAGGAGGAGAAGCCGGCAGTGCTGCAGGGGGAGGAACAAGAAGATCGGTATCTGCAATAAAACAGTACAGCCAGTCCTCCTGCTCAGTGCCTGGCCCCCCTTTTTGTATTAATGGGACATGGGCCTGGTACAGGAGGACACTTCCTTATAACAGTCCTGGCACACAGGGTGATAAGGGTGTGCCCAGGCACATCCGACACCCCCCCCCCCCCCTGCACATGCCTATGACTGCAGTGCTTTGTGCTGTTTAAATGCAGCATGTTCCATTTTCACAAAAGAGCGCACCTACTTCATACATTGGTGTGAGCAAAAGCCTACTGGAAACAATAGATTTTGTCTTATTTTTGCATTGGACCCGCAATGAGCATGAGGTGTGAATGGGCCCTTCATCATGTCATTATGTATATGACAAATGAAAGTTTTAAATCTCATTAAGTGCCCATATTATCAGCCTGTAACCGTGCAGCATAGTGGAAGCGGTACATTAGGGATGTTCTGGGTAACAGTAAAAATTGACTTTCCATTACGCTACGGTTGTATCGACAGCTCAGGAATGGCTGCCCAGGGAAAAGTTCCTTGGTATACACTGTGGTTTCAAACTGTTTTATTTACTACAAGGCAAACACATCGACAGATACAAATATAGAGTTCTGACAGAGTGGAATTAAAACACAGCCAATCCTAACAACTGTTCCTAGTTCACCCAAAACCTTCAACTTTTTGTAGATCTTCAGACCTAAAGTGACCAAAGCATCTAACACAGTCTTTCTTAACCAGAGTTCCGCAAGACCCAAAGGTTGCAAGGGGTTCCATGAGTAATTAGCAACTTCTGCCCCTCTGATAAATAACCAATGAAGTTGAGGATGCTTTTGATATCTGCATGGAAAAGAAAGGAGCGTGTGTGTGTGTGGGGGGGGGGGGGGGGCTCAAGGGGAGTTCCCACTGATCACCAATGTAAGGAACATTCTTCCCACCGATCACCAATGTAAGGAACATTCTTCTCACTGATCACCAATGTAAGGAGCATTCTTCTCACTGATCACCAATGTAAGGAGCATTCTTCCCACTGATCACCAATGTAAGGAACATTCTTCTCACTGATCACCAATGTAAGGACCATTCTTCTCACTGACCACCAATGTAAGGAACATTCTTCCCACTGATCACCAATGTAAGGAACATTCTTCCCACTGATCACCAATGTAAGGAACATTCTTCTCACTGATCACCAATGTAAGGAACATTCTTCTCACTGATCACCAATGTAAGGAACATTCTTCTCACTGATCACCAATGTAAGGGACATTCTTCTCACTGATCACCAATGTAAGGAACATTCTTCCCACTGATCACCAATGCAAGAACATTCTTCCCACTGATCACCAATGTAAGAACATTCTTCCCACTGATCACCAATGTAAGGAACATTCTTCTCACTGATCACCAATGTAAGGAACATTCTTCTCACTGATCACCAATGTAAGGAACATTCTTCTCACTGATCACCAATGTAAGGGACATTCTTCTCACTGATCACCAATGTAAGGAACATTCTTCTCACTGATCACCAATGTAAGGAACATTCTTCTCACTGATCACCAATGTAAGGAACATTCTTCTCACTGATCTCCAATGTAAGGAACATTCTTCTCACTGATCACCAATGTAAGGAACATTCTTCTCACTGATCACCAATGTAAGGGACATTCTTCTCACTGATCACCAATGTAAGGAACATTCTTCTCACTGATCACCAATGTAAGGGACATTCTTCTCACTGATCACCAATGTAAGAACATTCTTCTCACTGATCACCAATGTAAGGAACATTCTTCCCACTGATCACCAATGTAAGGGACATTCTTCCCACTGATCACCAATGTAAGGAACATTCTTCTCACTGATCACCAATGTAAGAACATTCTTCTCACTGATCACCAATGTAAGGAACATTCTTCTCACTGATCACCAATGTAAGGGACATTCTTCTCACTGATCACCAATGTAAGAACATTCTTCTCACTGATCACCAATGTAAGAACATTCTTCTCACTGATCACCAATGTAAGAACATTCTTCTCACTGATCACCAATGTAAGGAACATTCTTCTCACTGATCACCAATGTAAGGAACATTCTTCTCACTGATCACCAATGTAAGGAGCATTCTTCTCACTGATCACCAATGTAAGGAGCATTCTTCCCACTGATCACCAATGTAAGGAACATTCTTCTCACTGATCACCAATGTAAGGACCATTCTTCTCACTGACCACCAATGTAAGGAACATTCTTCCCAATTTTTCTTTATTAAAAGTCTTGCAATCATTAAGCATAAAATCACAATATATAAATATACATAAATATATACATATTTACATAAATTAAAATAAATATAGCAAAACTGCTCTCAAACCCAAAAAAAATAAAAAATACTTTACAGCAATAACATAAATCCTATTACGACTCACACCATTACACCAGACATCAAACTTGTGAGGTTAAGAAACAATCCCGCACCTATTATGCATGCAGCCCTTCTTCAAAAAGAAGATACTAACCAACAAAAGCTAAGGGAGTGAAAGAACCAGAAAAAGAAAAGAGCTCCTCACCCAGAGATGGGCAGTTCACCAAAGGCAGGTCTGATATTCCTCCACGCCCTTATCCAGACTGCCCGAGGCTCCCTGCCCTTCTCAAGACCCCGAATTTTCCCAACCTCACCCAGAATATCGTGCACCACCACCTCAACAGAGAGGACTTTCTTCCGCAGGGTAATCTGGCACCGTGCATTCCATGTGAAGTAACGGACAACTATACTAACTAAAAACAGTGTATCCAAATCAAAATCCCAGTGAGTCGGGAATGCCCCATACACCCACTCCGCATAACTCATGCGATAGAAAAAGGGGATGCCTAGAGCCCTCCCCACCCTTTTATACACCTCTATGTTAAAGGGACACTGGAGCAAAAAGTGGTCCATAGACTCCACTTTACCAACACACTCCGCTCTAGGACAATCCCGATCATCCACAGGGCGATGCTTCAAGTTCCCTCTCACATAGAGCCTTCCATGGAAGGCGAGCCAGGCTTGATCCCTAAACTTCAAGGGGATTCTTTCTAAATTGATTAAACGCAACCCCTCCCTCATTACAGAGCCTGGGCAATCCCTTAAGGCCAGTGACACACTGAAAGCAGAGCCCAAAATCCTCTTCTCCAGAAGCTTCCTGGGGAGGGACTTGATATCCTCCACTGTCACCTGCCACTGCCGAAGTATTTTCAGACACGGGGCAACATAAGCCGGGAGCTTGCCATGTCGGACTCTCAGACTTTTCACTGGCCCGCCATCTTCCCAGCATCGCAGAAAAGGCCTAAAACAAGATTGAAAAATACCCACCCATCCCGGCGGGTTCTCTGCTAGCATGTTACCAAGATTATACTTTAAAAACAGCAGAGAAAAGAAAACTATTGGGTTGACCATTCCTAGGCCACCCTCCCGCCTAGACAGGTAAGTTACATTGCGTTTGATCAGGTTCAGCCTACTTCCCCATAACAGTTGGAAAAAGCAGCTGTACACCCTTGCATAGAGAGATACTGGCAAGATACAGACGAAGCTGACATATAAAAAAATTGGGACCAGGTACGTTTTGATCAAGTCAACCCTCTCCCTCAATGAAAGCTTCCATTTCTTCCAGCTTGCTACTTTGGCATTGGCACACACCAACCTGCTTTCCCAATTTCGATGACCATAGTCACCAGGACCAAATTTGATGCCCAACACTTTAATTTCCTGCTGGGGCTCTGGGAAGGCATCCGGAAGTTCGAAGCTTTCACCTTCATCACCCATCCAGAAAACTTCACTCTTTTCATGGTTGACTTTAGAACCAGAAGCCTCCGTGTACTGCTCTATCATAGAGACCACCTCCTGCGCCTCCTCCGTTCCAGAGACAATAACAGACACATCATCGGCATAGGCCACGACCTTCAAAGGTGGCACACCAGCAATGCCCAAAGGCACCCCGCACAAAGATCCACTCTCTAGCCTTCTTATGAAGGGGTCGATTGCGAATACATATAACAGGGGGCTCAGAGGACATCCCTGGCGCACACCAGAGCCAACCTCAAAAGGCCGTCCAACCCAACCATTAACCAGTGGGAAGCTCTCAGCCCCTTTATATAATGTCTTCAGCCAATCTATAAACCTCCCCTGCAGGCCGTATCTACCAAGTAGCAAATACAGGTACTCGTGATTGACTCTATCAAAAGCCTTTGCCTGATCCAATGCCAGCAAGTACTTTCTCCATCCAGCAGCCCTGCATCGCTCCAAAGCCTCCCGGACAGCTAAAACCGCTGAAAAGGTACTTCTACCTTGGACCGAGCAGTGCTGATGACTGGACAACAAATCGCCTGCCACTGACGACAAGCGCCAAAAAAGAATCTTCGCCAAGATCTTTCTATCAACATTGAGAAGACTGATGGGGCGCCAGTTCTCAATCATTGAGGGGTCTTTACCTTTTGACAGAAGAATCACAGCTGATTGCCTCATGGAGGGAGGGAGCGAACCCTCTTCTAGACAGCTGTTATAAACCTCCGCTAAAAAGGGAGCCAGAATGGACTTAAAACACTTGTAGAATTCAGCTGTCAACCCATCTGGCCCAGGCGATTTTTTGGTAGCCAGCTTCTCTATAGCATGAACTACCTCATCCACTGAAATTGGTTCTGTCAAATCCATCAAAGGCAATGTACCATTTCCCAATCCTGGAGTAGAATCCAGAAAGCTTTCCATCTTGTCCCGACAAAGGTCCTTTCTTCCCAGAAGGTCTGCATAATATGATCTGAAGATCTCCAGGATCCCTGATCTGGACTTCACCAGGGAACCCGTACTATCCCTCAGGCCTATGACCGTCTTAACTGCTATGCCTTGCTTACAGTTCTGGTAAGGATCAGGCGAGTGATATTTTCCATAATCCCTCTCCAGAACCAAGGAGGCATGCCGGTCGTATTGACACTTTCTAAGAAGAAACTTCACCTCAGAGATCTCCCCTGGATCTCCTCTATACGAGACAAGACGATCAAGCTTCCTCCGCAAATGCTGGTAGGCAATGTACATACCAAACTGCTTCTTCTTACTTATGGCCTTGAAAAGTCCAATCACCCTTTGTTTCACAAGCTCCCACCACTCTGACTTACTGCTGCAAAAGTCCAGAATAGAAACCTGTGCCTGGAAAAAATCCTCAAAGGATTGTCTTACCTCTACGTCTTCCAGGAGAGCCGAATTCAGTTTCCAGGTACCCCTTCCCCTGGGTGGAGTGTCCGAGGCATTCAGAGTCACAGACAGCATACAGTGGTCAGAGAACTCCACCGCCCTCAACTCAGGAGCCGAGAAAGCAGAGTTCTCCTTTAAAAAAAACCTATCTATCCTACTCTGACTATTCCCTCTCTGAAATGTGAATCCCGTGCTGCCAGGGCAGTGCTTAATATGCACATCTACCAGGCCTGCTTGTCTCACCATATCTCTAAGAAAAACGCTATCGTACGCCAGCCTGTCTATGGAGCCTCTCCTGTCTTCAGGCCTAATTATGGTGTTAAAATCACCTCTAAAGACAACCTGCTGGGACGTAAAAAGGAAGGGCTTGATCTCTGTGAGGAGGCATTTCCTGCCCCATCTTGACTGCGGTCCATAGATATTAATCAGACGCAAGTCCTGCCCCCTAACAGAGACGTCCAAGACCATGCATCTCCCAATCTCTACCTCAATTACCCGCCGGCACGTTACCATATCGGTTTTAAAAAGGACCGCAACTCCGCTGCAGGGCTCTGCCGCAAGAGACCAAAAGGAGGGACCGCATCTCCACTCCCTTTTTGCTAGATGGACATCGGCCAAAGTATTGAGCCAGGTCTCTTGCAAAAATAAAATCTCGGCATCAAACTCGCTGAGCAAAAATAAGGCAATATCACGAGCTCTTGCAGATTTCATGCTGGCGACATTAATGGTCGCCACCTTTATCGGAGTGGGAACTGCCATCAGGATGATTGGGGTAGTCGTTTCTTAACCTTTGCCACACTCTCATCACCAGAAACAGCTCTCTTCAAACTATGTGACTCCCCCTCATCCATGGATGATAAAGAAAAAGATAAATCAGACATCCCATCACCTGACAAAACTGAAAAAGGGTTACCAGGAGGAACCCCTCCTGGGTCCGACTCTGAGGAAGAAATGACCACCTTATTTGTCTTCCTCTTCTTCTTTTTCTTCCTCCTAAACGTCTCCCACCCCTCATCATCTGAATCCCCCTCAACAGAGGGTGAGACATGGGATATGGACACCCTTCCATCAGCCCCACCCCCATCCAGCACCCCCACATTCCCCTGACCACGTTTGCGCTGCCGAGGGACGGGGACTGGAGGCTGAGAAGGAAGATCCGCTAAACCTGCCCCCCCAGCAGCTTCCGCTAGTCTGGAGGACCTACGTACAGCAGGAATAGGGACCACCACATGGGGGACAGACTTAGGGACCACATCACTAGAGGGGACAGAATCTGAAGCAACAGATGGAACTGACACAGGAGGGACAGACTCAGGGACAACATTACCAGGGGGAACAGAACCTGAAACAGATGGAACTGACACAGGAGGGACAGACTCAGGGACCACATTACCAGGGGAAACAGAACCTGAAACAGATGGAACAGACACAGGAGGGACAACAACAGTTCCAGCGGCCTCATCCTCCTTATCCAGCCTCTGCAGCTCAGCCTCCAATCCTGGCAGGTTATGTAAAGC
This sequence comes from Lithobates pipiens, assembly GCF_037356315.1. NCBI lineage: Eukaryota > Metazoa > Chordata > Amphibia > Anura > Ranidae > Lithobates > Lithobates pipiens. Next base: position 6,301,502 of record NW_027507789.1, on the reverse strand, counting down.
CTCTGGACACTTACTGTAAGGATGGCCAAGCTGTTGGCACAGATTGCACCGAATTTGGGTACAATCCTTTGCCAAATGGTCCAGACCCTGGCATAGCGAACACTTTTTACGCGTGCAGGTAGAGGCAAAATGGCCCTTTTCACCACATTTATTGCAGACTTTGGGCTGTCCCTGGTAAAATATAGTCAGCCGATCTCTTCCCAGGAAAGCTGAACAGGGCAGATGTTGGACTACATTGCCCAGCACCCCCAGTTTTAGTGACACCGTCCAGGCCCCTGTCCATATCCCATGTTCATCCAGGACCTTCCGCAGTGGAGTGAGGACCTCACCATATCGGCGTAGCCATACTATCAAATCAGCCTCTGGTATGGATTCGTTGCGCACCAGGATGGTCACCGATTTTATCAGGGGCTGCCTGGAAATAACCTTTGGCACCAAACCACTCCACTGCGAAAGGCCCTGGCACCTCCTATGTCGCTCCCAAAATAAATCCAACCCCTCAGGTTTAACAAAAGATAAATCAAACTCATAACTCCCCACTGGGCAAATCAAAGCAAAAATATCCACAGCTTTAAACCCCATTTCCAAAATCAACTCTGCCACCCTCCCCCTCACTGGTGGGGTCCCCTCCCCCTCCCACTTGAACTGAACCACATTCCTCCTCCTATACCCACCACCAAACCCCCCTATATTGTGACCACCAATATTTACAGCATTCCCCCCACCCTCCTTGGTGCGACTCCCCACAACAGATGCATAACTCCCCATATTCCTCCCAGCAGAAGAGATATTTGTGTGTTTTGAACTGTCTGAGACATCTTTAGCAGATATCGATTGTACAGATTTGGTCTGTACAATCGATGAGTCTTTCCTCTGAGCAGAGAGAGAAATGTCATTTTTGTTTTTCCCAGCAGTATTAACCCCTCCACCATCAACACCACCACCACCCACCACATTCATTGTTTTATCATGACTGCCATTGTTAATACTTGCTGGTATATTCACATGTCCTGCAGTCTTCCCAGCAGTGTCAGTTCCCACTGCTGTGCTGGTGGAATCTTCAGCTGGCCTGTTCTCTTCCATCAGGACAGGACTTTCTGCAGAGGACAGTGCAGGCTGGACTGACACATCCATGGCTTCCACTGCACATGGTGCAGTATACTGATCCCCTCCCCCACCAGCATCAATCAGCTCTGCTGGAACACAGAGAGGCTCAGGTGAAGCAATCACATTGCAGGTGTCAGACACAGTGTGTGAAACAGAAAACTTGATAGAGGGACTACAGGTCTCAGCACATGCAGGTGCAGCAACATCCATGTTCAGGGGATTTGGTGCAGGTCCATCCCCATTCCCTGGCTGATTTTTCTGAACATCCTCCGGGACCTCTGATGGATTATCAGACACTACAAGCTTGTCTCCTCTCAGGGGGGATTCCATCCGCTGGATGAAGGTCAGGGTGCCATTCTCACTCTCAACCCCCTGGCTGGTTGCCGCCGGCGACTCCAAGGCCTTACATGGGGGGAGAGGAGCAGAGGCAGATGGACCCGGGTCATCCATATGCTGAGGCTGATCCACTGAACATGCTGAGGACTGGCTGACAAACCTTCTCTCGTTTTCAAACTTTTCTTTAAATGCTCCACTTTTTTCTTTTAGTTTTCCCAACAATAAAGTTTGCTGCTTCACTTTTTCCTCTAATTCCTGTAGCTCAGGCTTCATGGCGGTGCGATTCTTACTCCAGGCCTGGAAGTATTTGGCTTTGAAGTTCTTAAGCTCCGCTCTCAAAACCTTCAGCTTCTCCTCCGCTCTCCCAATCGCCCTAAAGCGATTAACAACCTTAAGGCTGAAGACACTGGCATCCATACCAGGGCCCGGACCCACAGACAGATCCTCCACCTCCTCCTCACTGGGCCCCGTGTCATCAGGGGGATCCATCTCAGGGCCTCCCCCAGGATCAGGCATTATTCCTGGGCCAAGCTAGCAGGCAAGGCCCAGGCTTGAAAAATGGGTGGTTCTCACAGAGAGCTCTTTGGGTGTGTCCTCCTCCTCCTTCCCACTGATCACCAATGTAAGGAACATTCTTCCCACTGATCACCAATGTAAGGAACATTCTTCTCACTGATCACCAATGTAAGGAACATTCTTCTCACTGATCACCAATGTAAGGAACATTCTTCTCACTGATCACCAATGTAAGGGACATTCTTCTCACTGATCACCAATGTAAGGAACATTCTTCCCACTGATCACCAATGCAAGAACATTCTTCCCACTGATCACCAATGTAAGAACATTCTTCCCACTGATCACCAATGTAAGGAACATTCTTCTCACTGATCACCAATGTAAGGAACATTCTTCTCACTGATCACCAATGTAAGGAACATTCTTCTCACTGATCACCAATGTAAGGGACATTCTTCTCACTGATCACCAATGTAAGGAACATTCTTCTCACTGATCACCAATGTAAGGAACATTCTTCTCACTGATCACCAATGTAAGGAACATTCTTCTCACTGATCTCCAATGTAAGGAACATTCTTCTCACTGATCACCAATGTAAGGAACATTCTTCTCACTGATCACCAATGTAAGGGACATTCTTCTCACTGATCACCAATGTAAGGAACATTCTTCTCACTGATCACCAATGTAAGGGACATTCTTCTCACTGATCACCAATGTAAGAACATTCTTCTCACTGATCACCAATGTAAGGAACATTCTTCCCACTGATCACCAATGTAAGGGACATTCTTCCCACTGATCACCAATGTAAGGAACATTCTTCTCACTGATCACCAATGTAAGAACATTCTTCTCACTGATCACCAATGTAAGGAACATTCTTCTCACTGATCACCAATGTAAGGGACATTCTTCTCACTGATCACCAATGTAAGAACATTCTTCTCACTGATCACCAATGTAAGAACATTCTTCTCACTGATCACCAATGTAAGGAACATTCTTCTCACTGATCACCAATGTAAGGAACATTCTTCTCACTGATCACCAATGTAAGGAACATTCTTCTCACTGATCACCAATGTAAGAACATTCTTCTCACTGATCACCAATGTAAGAACATTCTTCTCACTGATCACCAATGTAAGGAACATTCTTCTCACTGATCACCAATGTAAGGAACATTCTTCCCACGACCACCAATGTAAGGAACATTCTTCCCACCGACCACCAATGTAAGGAACATTCTTCCCACTGATCACCAATGTAAGGAAAATTCTTCCCACTGATCACCAATGTAAGGAACATTCTTCTCACTGATCACCAATGTAAGGAACATTCTTCCCACTGATCACCAATGTAAGGAACATTCTTCTCACTGATCACCAATGTAAGAACATTCTTCTCACTGATCACCAATGTAAGAACATTCTTCTCACTGATCACCAATGTAAGGAACATTCTTCTCACTGATCACCAATGTAAGGGACATTCTTCTCACTGATCACCAATGTAAGAACATTCTTCTCACTGATCACCAATGTAAGAACATTCTTCTCACTGATCACCAATGTAAGAACATTCTTCTCACTGATCACCAATGTAAGGAACATTCTTCTCACTGATCACCAATGTAAGGAACATTCTTCTCACTGATCACCAATGTAAGAACATTCTTCTCACTGATCACCAATGTAAGAACATTCTTCTCACTGATCACCAATGTAAGGAACATTCTTCTCACTGATCACCAATGTAAGGAACATTCTTCCCACCGACCACCAATGTAAGGAACATTCTTCCCACCGACCACCAATGTAAGGAACATTCTTCCCACTGATCACCAATGTAAGGAACATTCTTCCCACTGATCACCAATGTAAGGAACATTCTTCTCACTGATCACCAATGTAAGGAACATTCTTCCCACTGATCACCAATGTAAGGAACATTCTTCTCACTGATCACCAATGTAAGGAACATTCTTCCCACTGATCACCAATGTAAGGAACATTCTTCTCACTGATCACCAATGTAAGGGACATTCTTCTCACTGATCACCAATGTAAGGAACATTCTTCTCACTGATCACCAATGTAAAGAACATTCTTCTCACTGATCACCAATGTAAGGAACATTCTTCTCACTGATCACCAATGTAAGGAACATTCTTCCCACTGATCACCAATGTAAGGAACATTCTTCCCACTGATCACCAATGTAAGGAACATTCTTCTCACTGATCACCAATGTAAGGAACATTCTTCTCACTGATCACCAATGTAAGGAACATTCTTCTCACTGATCTCCAATGTAAGGAACATTCTTCCCAATTTTTCTTTATTAAAAGTCTTGCAATCATTAAGCATAAAATCACAATATATAAATATACATAAATATATACATATTTACATAAATTAAAATAAATATAGCAAAACTGCTCTCAAACCAAAAAAAAAAAAATACTTTCCAGCAATAACATAAATCCTATTACGACTCACGCCATTACACCAGATATCAAACTTGTGAGGTTAAGAAACAATCCCGCACCCATTATGCATGCAGCCCTTCTTCAAAAAGAAGATACTAACCAACAAAAGCTAAGGGAGTGAAAGAACCAGAAAAAGAAAAGAGCTCCTCACCCAGAGATGGGCAGTTCCCCAAAGGCAGGTCTGATATTCCTCCACGCCCTTATCCAGACTGCCCGAGGCTCCCTGCCCTTCTCAAGACCCCGAATTTTCCCAACCTCACCCAGAATATCGTGCACCACCACCTCAACAGAGAGGACTTTCTTCCGCAGGGTAATCTGGCACCGTGCATTCCATGTGAAGTAACGGACAACTATACTAACTAAAAACAGTGTATCCAAATCAAAATCCCAGTGAGTCGGGAATGCCCCATACACCCACTCCGCATAACTCATGCGATAGAAAAAGGGGATGCCTAGAGCCCTCCCCACCCTTTTATACACCTCTATGTTAAAGGGACACTGGAGCAAAAAGTGGTCCATAGACTCCACTTTACCAACACACTCCGCTCTAGGACAATCCCGATCATCCACAGGGCGATGCTTCAAGTTCCCTCTCACATAGAGCCTTCCATGGAAGGCGAGCCAGGCTTGATCCCTAAACTTCAAGGGGATTCTTTCTAAATTGATTAAACGCAACCCCTCCCTCATTACAGAGCCTGGGCAATCCCTTAAGGCCAGTGACACACTGAAAGCGGAGGCCAAAATCCTCTTCTCCAGAAGCTTCCTGGGGAGGGACTTGATATCCTCCACTGTCACCTGCCACTGCCGAAGTATTTTCAGACACGGGGCAACATAAGCCGGGAGCTTGCCATGTCGGACTCTCAGACTTTTCACTGGCCCGCCATCTTCCCAGCATCGCAGAAAAGGCCTAAAACAAGATTGAAAAATACCCACCCATCCCGGCGGGTTCTCTGCTAGCATGTTACCAAGATTGTACTTTAAAAACAGCAGAGAAAAGAAAACTATTGGGTTGACCATTCCTAGGCCACCCTCCCGCCTAGACAGGTAAGTTACATTGCGTTTGATCAGGTTCAGCCTACTTCCCCATAACAGTTGGAAAAAGCAGCTGTACACCCTTGCATAGAGAGATACTGGCAAGATACAGACGAAGCTGACATATAAAAAAATTGGGACCAGGTACGTTTTGATCAAGTCAACCCTCTCCCTCAATGAAAGCTTCCATTTCTTCCAGCTTGCTACTTTGGCATTGGCACACACCAACCTGCTTTCCCAATTTCGATGACCATAGTCACCAGGACCAAATTTGATGCCCAACACTTTAATTTCCTGCTGGGGCTCTGGGAAGGCATCCGGAAGTTCGAAGCTTTCACCTTCCTCACCCATCCAGAAAACTTCACTCTTTTCATGGTTGACTTTAGAACCAGAAGCCTCCGTGTACTGCTCTATCATAGAGACCACCTCCTGCGCCTCCTCCGTTCCAGAGACAATAACAGACACATCATCGGCATAGGCCACGACCTTCAAAGGTGGCACACCAGCAATGCCCAAAGGCACCCCGCACAAAGATCCACTCTCTAGCCTTCTTATGAAGGGGTCGATTGCGAATACATATAACAGGGGGCTCAGAGGACATCCCTGGCGCACACCAGAGCCAACCTCAAAAGGCCGTCCAACCCAACCATTAACCAGTGGGAAGCTCTCAGCCCCTTTATATAATGTCTTCAGCCAATCTATAAACCTCCCCTGCAGGCCGTATCTACCAAGTAGCAAATACAGGTACTCGTGATTGACTCTATCAAAAGCCTTCGCCTGATCCAATGCCAGCAAGTACTTTCTCCATCCAGCAGCCCTGCATCGCTCCAAAGCCTCCCGGACAGCTAAAACCGCTGAAAAGGTACTTCTACCTTGGACCGAGCAGTGCTGATGACTGGACAACAAATCGCCTGCCACTGACGACAAGCGCCAAAAAAGAATCTTCGCCAAGATCTTTCTATCAACATTGAGAAGACTGATGGGGCGCCAGTTCTCAATCATTGAGGGGTCTTTACCTTTTGACAGAAGAATCACAGCTGATTGCCTCATGGAGGGAGGGAGCGAACCCTCTTCTAGACAGCTGTTATAAACCTCCGCTAAAAAGGGAGCCAGAATGGACTTAAAACACTTGTAGAACTCAGCTGTCAACCCATCTGGCCCAGGCGATTTTTTGGTAGCCAGCTTCTCTATAGCATGAACTACCTCATACACTGAAATTGGTTCTGTCAAATCCATCAAAGGCAATGTACCATTTCCCAATCCTGGAGTAGAATCCAGAAAGCTTTCCATCTTGTCCCGACAAAGGTCCTTTCTTCCTAGAAGGTCTGCATAATATAATCTGAAGATCTCCAGGATCCCTGATCTGGACTTCACCAGGGAACCCGTACTATCCCTCAGGCCTATGACCGTCTTAACTGCTATGCCTTGCTTACAGTTCTGGTAAGGATCAGGCGAGTGATATTTTCCATAATCCCTCTCCAGAACCAAGGAGGCATGCCGGTCGTATTGACACTTTCTAAGAAGAAACTTCACCTCAGAGATCTCCCCTAGATCTCCTCTATACGAGACAAGACGATCAAGCTTCCTCCGCAAATGCTGGTAGGCAATGTACATACCAAGCTGCTTCTTCTTACTTATGGCCTTGAAAAGTCCAATCGCCCTTTGTTTCACAAGCTCCCACCACTCTGACTTAGTGCTGCAAAAGTCCAGAATAGAAACCTGTGCCTGGAAAAAATCCTCAAAGGATTGTCTTACCTCTACGTCTTCCAGGAGAGCCGAATTCAGTTTCCAGGTACCCCTTCCCCTGGGTGGAGTGTCCGAGGCATTCAGAGTCACAGACAGCATACAGTGGTCAGAGAACTCCACCGCCCTCAACTCAGGAGCCGAGAAAGCAGAGTTCTCCTTTAAAAAAAACCTATCTATCCTACTCTGACTATTCCCTCTCTGAAATGTGAATCCCGTGCTGCCAGGGCAGTGCTTAATATGCACATCTACCAGGCCTGCTTGTCTCACCATATCTCTAAGAAAAACGCTATCGTACGCCAGCCTGTCTATGGAGCCTCTCCTGTCTTCAGGCCTAATTATGGTGTTAAAATCACCTCCAAAGACAACCTGCTGGGACGTAAAAAGGAAGGGCTTGATCTCTGTGAGGAGGCATTTCCTGCCCCATCTTGACTGCGGTCCATAGATATTAATCAGGCGCAAGTCCTGCCCCCTAACAGAGACGTCCAAGACCATGCATCTCCCAATCTCTACCTCAATTACCCGCCGGCACGTTACCATATCGGTTTTAAAAAGGACCGCAACTCCGCTGCAGGGCTCTGCCGCAAGAGACCAAAAGGAGGGACCGCATCTCCACTCCCTTTTTGCTAGATGGACATCGGCCAAAGTATTGAGCCAGGTCTCTTGCAAAAATAAAATCTCGGCATCAAACTCGCTGAGCAAAAATAAGGCAATATCACGAGCTCTTGCAGATTTCATGCTGGCGACATTAATGGTCGCCACCTTTATCGGAGTGGGAACTGCCATCAGGATGATTGGGGTAGTCGTTTCTTAACCTTTACCACACTCTCATCACCAGAAACAGCTCTCTTCAAACTATGTGACTCCCCCTCATCCATGGATGATAAAGAAAAAGATAAATCAGACATCCCATCACCTGACAAAACTGAAAAAGGGTTACCAGGAGGAACCCCTCCTGGGTCCGACTCTGAGGAAGAAATTACCACCTTATTTGTCTTCCTCTTCTTCTTTTTCTTCCTCCTAAACGTCTCCCACCCCTCATCATCCGAATCCCCCTCAACAGAGGGCGAGACATGGGATATGGACACCCTTCCATCAGCCCCACCCCCATCCAGCACCCCCACACCCCCCTGACCACGTTTGCGCTGCCGAGGGACAGGGACTGGAGGCTGAGAAGGAAGATCCGCTAAACCTGCCCCCCCAGCAGCCTCCGCTAGTCTGGAGGACCTACGTACAGCAGGAATAGGGACAACCACATGGGGGACAGACTTAGGGACCACATCACTAGAGGGGACAGAATCTGAAGCAACAGATGGAACTGACACAGGAGGGACAGACTCAGGGACCACATTACCAGGGGAAACAGAACCTGAAACAGATGGAACAGACACAGGAGGGACAGACTCAGGGACAACATTACCAGGGGAAACAGAACCTGAAACAGATGGAACAGACACAGGAGGGACAACAACAGTTACAGCGGCCTGATCCTCCTTATCCAGCCTCTGCAGCTCAGCCTCCAATCCTGGCAGGTTATGTAAAGCCTCTGGACACTTACTGTAAGGATGGCCAAGCTGTTGGCACAGATTGCACCGAATTTGGGTACAATCCCTTGCCAAATGGTCCAGACCCTGGCATAGCGAACACTTTTTACGCGTGCAGGTAGAGGCAAAATGGCCCTTTTCACCACATTTATTGCAGACTTTGGGCTGTCCCTGGTAAAATATAGTCAGCCGATCTCTTCCCAGGAAAGCTGAGCAGGGCAGATGTTGGACTACACTGCCCAGCACCCCCAGTTTTAGTGACACCGTCCAGGCCCCTGTCCATATCCCATGTTCATCCAGGACCTTCCGCAGTGGAGTGAGGACCTCACCATATCGGCGTAGCCATACTATCAAATCAGCCTCTGGTATTGATTCGTTACGCACCAGGATGGTCACCGATTTTATCAGAGGCTGCCTGGAAATCACCTTTGGCACCAAACCACTCCACTGCGAAAGGCCCTGGCACCTCCTATGTCGCTCCCAAAATAAATCCAACCCCTCAGGTTTTACAAAAGACAAATCAAATTCATAACTTCCCACTGGGCAAATTAAAGCAAAAATATCCACAGCTTTAAACCCCATTTCCAAAATCAACTCTGCCACCCTCCCCCTCACTGGTGGGGTCCCCTCCCCCTCCCACTTGAACTGAACCACATTCCTCCTCCTATACCCACCACCAATCCCACCACCAAACCCCCCTATATTGTGACCACCAATATTTACAGCATTCCCCCCACCCTCCTTGGTGCGACTCCCCACAACAGACGCATAACTCCCCATATTCCTCCCAGCAGAAGAGACGTTTGTGTGTTTTGAGCCTTCTGGCACATTTCCAGCAGATATAGATTGTACAGATTTGGTCTGTACAATCGACGAGTCTTTCTTCTGCTGAGCAGAAAGAGAAATGTCATTTTTATCTTGGTCAGCAATATTAACCCCTCCACCTCCACCCACCACATTCACTGCCTTATCAATATTATTACTGTCATTATTTCCTGGCACATTCATAGTTCCTGCCGTGTCCTCAGTCACTGCTGTCCCCGTACACACGTCACCTCCAGGCCGACTCTTCTCCTCCATCAGGACAGGACCATCAGCTGAGCCGGGTGAATGTTGTCCTAATACAGCAACAGGTGAATCACTGCAGGAGACTTCCATGGCTGTCTCCACTTCACATGCTGCACTGTGCTGAACCCCTCCCCCACCTGCATCAATCAGCCCAGGTGAAGGAGAAACAGTCTCTCTGGAGCTGGCAGCCATCTTGCTTGTGGAACTACAAGTCTCAGCAGTATCAGCAAAATCCAGGCGTGGGGTGCATGATGGAGATCCATCCACATTGCTCTGGTGGGCTGATGACACCTCTGCTAGGGGCTCTCCCTCCATGTCTGCAGAGGGTTTCTCTGTAGCAGGCAGCTGTTTGCAGATTGCCTTCCCTCTCTGTTCCTCAGCTGGGACATCATCCACTACAGCAGGTGGGGCAGACATGTTGGATGGAGGCAATACAGCGCACTGGGATCCCTCCACCAGTGCTGGCTCTGCCGGTCTGCAATCCCTCTGCTCATCCTCAGGGACCTCCGATGGCTCACCAACAGACCTGTCTGCCCTCAGGGGTGACTCCATCTGCTGGATGAACTGTAGGGTGCCATGTTGAATCTCAACCCCCTGGCTGGTTGCCGCTGGCGATTCCCCAGCCTGACATGGGGGGAGAGGTGCAGAGACAGATGAAGCCGGGTTGTCTGTTACCTGCTGATCCACAGAACTCACCGCTGCCTGGCTGGAAAATCTCCTCTCATTTTTAAACTTTTCAGCAAAAGCTCCGCTTCTGTCCTTCAGTTTATTCAAAAATAAAGATTGTTTCTTTACTTTCTCCTCCATTTGCTGTAACTCTGGCTTCATGGCCAAACGGTTTTTACTCCAGGCCTGGAAATACTTGGTCTTGAAGTTCTTATGTTCAGCTTTTAAAGATTTAAGTTTTTCCTCAGCCCTTCCGATTGCCCGAAAACGGTCAACAATCTTCTGTCTGTAGGCATCCACGTTCTCAGCAGGGCCTGGACCCACAGACAGATCCTCCACCTCCTCCTCCTCACTAGGCCCCGTATCATCAGGGGAATCCATCCCAGGGCCTCCCCCAGGATCAGGCATTATTCCTGGGCTGAGCTAGCAGGCAAAGCCCAGGCTTGAAAAAAAGGTGTGGTTCTCAGAGAGCTCCTTGGGTGTGTCCTCCTCCTCCTTCCCACTGATCACCAATGTAAGGAACATTCTTCCCACTGATCACCAATGTAAGGAACATTCTTCCCACTGATCACCAATGTAAGGAACATTCTTCCCACTGATCACCAATGTAAGGAACATTCTTCTCACTGATCACCAATGTAAGGAACATTCTTCTCACTGATCACCAATGTAAGGAACATTCTTCTCACTGATCACCATGCTAATGTACTGTGAGTTGTAGGAATAATCATTTTCCCGGGACATGGAAGTTATTTCAAAGAGTCCTCCATGTTAAAAATCTTGAGATCGGCTGATCTAACCCTTGCTTGAGTCCTTTTAGACTAGACTAGAGCTTGTTTCTCTGGAAGATAAAAAGATATCTTTTGTTCCCAAATGAAGTGCATATGTTTCCTATGACTGTATGTTCATGAGGGAAATCCTAAACCTTTTGAAGGATCAGAACCCTGCATGATGGATGTGGCTCCTTGCTCTAGTACTACCACCACCAGCAAGATACTACAACTCTTAGCAACCTAGAGGAGGGCCCATCCCGCCCTTAACACTTGCTGCAATTCCAGCCTCTCAGAAAAGGCTTAGGCCGCGTACACACGCGCGGACTGTTCGCCCAACCTTGTTCGGCAAACAGTTTGTCAAACAGTCCGCTCAAAATTTGCATGAGCGGACTTGCCCACACACGAGCGGACTGTTTGACGAACAAAGTTGGGCAAACAGTTCGCTCAACTTTTGAAATGAACGGACTCGCCCACGTAAGGAGGAGGCAAATCCGCCCATTTCGAGCGCGTGTACAGGTAGGCGGGGCCCGCGAAGGAGACGTCGCGGGCTCCGCCGCCTGGAATGGGCTTAAAGGGGAACCCCAACGCCGAAAAAAATCGGCGTGGGGGTCCCCCCCAAGTCCACACCAGACCCTTGTCCGAGCACGCTACCCGGCCGGCCAGGAAAGGGGGGCGAGCGAGCGCGCCCCCCCCTCCTGAGCCGTACCAGGCCGCGTGCCCTCAACATGGGGGGGTGCCTTGGGGAAGGGGGGGCCGCGCGGCCCCCCCACCCCAAAGCACCTTGTCCCCATGTTGATGAGGACAAGGGCCTCTTCCCGACAACCCTGGCCGTTGGTTGTCGGGGTCTGCGGGCGGGGGGCTTATCGGAATCCGGGAGCCCCCTTTAAGAAGGGGGCCCCGGATACCGGCCCCCCCACCCTATGTGAATGAGTATGGGGTACAATGTACCCCTACCCATTCACCTGTGAAATAAAGTACAATAAAACACACAACACAGAGAAAAAGTATTTTATTGCACAGCCGGGGGTCTTCCGTCTTCGGGGGTCTTCTCGCCGGACTCCTCCGCTATGTGTGTGTAGCTCTTTTGCTAGCGGAGGAGCCCGGCTTTCTTCCTCCCCGCCGCCGGCCTCTTCTCCCGACTTCGGGGGTCTTGTCCCCCTCTTCGGTTCTTCTGCCGGGCCACCGCGCCTGGTCCGGTGGCCCGGTCTTCTGTCGCCGTCTTCTGTCGCCGCCTTCGGTTCTTCTGCCGGGCCACCGCGCCTTCTTGTAGCTCTTTTACAGGCGGTGGCCCGGTCTTCTGTCGCCGCTGTCGCCTTCCGTTCTTCTTCTTGTTCTTCTTGTTCTTCTCCAGGAGATGTTGACACGTCGCTCCCTCCGGCCGGAATGCCAGAGCCGCCCTGCGCTGTGACTTATATAGTGACAATGGGGCGGGGTCACATGGTATATGTCACATGGGTTGGTCACATGGGTTGATGTCACATGGGGACTATGACATCGTAAGGGGGCGGGGTCACCATGTGACCAACCCATGTGACATATACCATGTGACCCCGCCCCATTGTCACTATATAAGTCACAGCGCAGGGCGGCTCTGGCATTCCGGCCGGAGGGAGCGACGTGTCAACATCTCCTGGAGCAGAACAAGAAGAACAAGAAGAAGAACGGAAGGCGACAGCGGCGACAGAAGACCGGGCCACCGCCTGTAAAAGAGCTACAAGAAGGCGCGGTGGCCCGGCAGAAGAACCGAAGGCGGCGACAGAAGACGGCGACAGAAGACCGGGCCACCGGACCAGGCGCGGTGGCCCGGCAGAAGAACCGAAGAGGGGGACAAGACCCCCGAAGTCGGGAGAAGAGGCCGGCGGCGGGGAGGAAGAAAGCCGGACTCCTCCGCTGGCAAAAGAGCTACACACACATAGCGGAGGAGTCCGGCGAGAAGACCCCCGAAGACGGAAGACCCCCGGCTGTGCAATAAAATACTTTTTCTCTGTGTTGTGTGTTTTATTGTACTTTATTTCACAGGTGAATGGGTAGGGGTACATTGTACCCCATACTCATTCACATAGGGTGGGGGGCCGGTATCCGGGGCCCCCTTCTTAAAGGGGGCTCCCGGATTCCGATAAGCCCCCCGCCCGCAGACCCCGACAACCAACGGCCAGGGTTGTCGGGAAGAGGCCCTTGTCCTCATCAACATGGGGACAAGGTGCTTTGGGGTGGGGGGGCCGCGCGGCCCCCCCTTCCCCAAGGCACCCCCCCATGTTGAGGGCACGCGGCCTGGTACGGCTCAGGAGGGGGGGCGCGCTCGCTCGCCCCCCTTTCCTGGCCGGCCGGGTAGCGTGCTCGGACAAGGGTCTGGTGTGGACTTGGGGGGGACCCCCACGCCGATTTTTTTCGGCGTTGGGGTTCCCCTTTAAGCCCATTCCAGGCGGCGGAGCCCGCGACGTTTCCTTCGCGGGCCCCGCCTACCTGTACACGCGCTCGAAATGGGCGGACTTTCCGAGCGGGAACAGTCCGCTCATTTCGAAAGTACAGCGGACAGGCCCACACACGGGCGGACTGTTCGCTCAAACACAGTTTCAGCGGACAATTTTTCGGAATTTCCGAAAGACCTTGTCCGTCCAACTGTCCGCTGAAACTGTCCGCTGAAAGCCCACACACGAGCGGACTGTCCGCCCAAACACTGTTCAGCGGACAAGGTTGGGCGAACAGTCCGCCCGTGTGTACGCGGCCTTATACTCATTAAATCGCCAGTTTTATTGATTCTTTCAGCAAGAGCTTTCAAGAGCTGCACTAAAAAAAAAAGACTGTTAAACATCGACAAGACGAATTTCTGTGAACAATCCACGTCGTCGTCATTTTATTGCCGATACAAACTACCACTGATGTTATGAAGACCGTATTAAACAGATCTGCTTACAAGGACAGTTCAGTATTCCGATCTCCCACTTTATGGCTGCAATAGAAAAGGAATGCACTTATAGTTGCAAATATGAGCTTGATATTTTATTTAAGTCTCAGCGAGGTGATAAAATCACTGCGCAATTTCACTTTACTTTCAAAATACTGCCGACAACAGTTTTGCAAAGTCTTGTCTTAAAAAAACAAACAAAAAAAAAAACAGTAAACTGAGCTGAAAACGACTTTTTGTTTTGAAACTTCTAATGCCCCGAACACACGGTCGGACATTCCGACAACAAAATCCGTTGGATTTTTTCCGCCGGATTTTGGCCCAAACTTGTCTAGCATACACACGGTCGCACAAAGTTGTCGGAAAGTCCAATCGTTCAGAAAGCGGTGACGTACAACACGTACGACGGGACTATAAAGAGGCCAGTAGCCAATAGCGTTTGTCTCGTAATTTATTCGGAGCATGCGTGGCACTTTGTCCGTTGGAATTGTCTACACCCGATCGGAATTTAAACGATCGGATTTTGTTGTCGGAAAATTTTAGTGTCGGAAATTCCGATGGAAAAAGTCAGATGGAGCCCACACATGATCTGATTTCCCGACAACACGATCCGATCGCACATTTTCCCGTCGGAAAGTCCGACCGTGTGTACAAGGCATAACAACGTTCACAAATGCGTGTAAGGCCTCATGCACATGGAGGTTTCGGAGGTCTATATTCCCGCCACCAGAGAGCTGCAGGTGCCCCAATACAAGTGAATGGCTGTGCGTGGCTGAAATACGCCACCTTCGTGTTTCGGGAAATGCGCCATAAATGTTTACGAGAGTACAGCCGCGTGTAACGGTACCGGGGTGATGCCTGCAGCTGCATATCACCTGGTACAACCCCTTGGAGCTTTGGTGTGAAGGGGCTAAGTATACTTTTAATTCAGCTGTGATAAGTTCCATAAAAGCTGAACACTTCCGCTCGGGCCGCTCGGGGGACTGAAGCGGATGTTCTCTCCCCCTCCCTCCCTCCCTGCAATCTTCTAGGAGACGTCTGACGTCCCAGAAAATTGCCATGCCATGGAGTAGGCGCAGAGCGACTCGCGCAGTGCGCACCACTCAAGCTGTCACCGCCGGGTCCCCACAATTGTGATGCTGGTGCCAGGGATAGGCAAGGGAGGGCACCGAGGGTTTGGGCGTCCACACGGCTGAATTGTGGGACAGGCGAGTGTGTGTTTATTAAAGGTCAGCAGGTACAGTTTTTGTAGCTGCTGACTTTTAATAAAACGCAAAAACAGATGGCACTCCGCTTTACGTAAACCAACTTGTACATTTTGTTTTGTGGCTTCCTAAAAAAAACAAAAAACGACTACATGTTTATATTTAGAGGGTTAAAACCTGAAGCTTTTCTGCAATCATTTTGGGAAATGATTTTCTTTCCTGCAAGTCTGGGAAACAAATACAGAAATGATATCTTAGATTGTAAGCTCTAATGATTGGGTGCCCACAGTATGAATGATGGCACCGCGAGCGGAGCGGGGAACGAGGGGGGGGCTTCGTTCCCCCGCATCGCTGGACCCTGGGACAGGTAAGTGTCCGATTATTAAAAGTCAGCAGCTGCAGTATTTGTAGCTGCTGACTTTTTTAATTTTTTTTTTTTTTTTAGGGGCACACCACTTTAAGCTTTTTTTTTTATTTTTTATTTTTTTAGGGGAATGCAAAACTATGCTCCAACTTTACACAACCAAACCGTCACTGATTATATCCTTCCGTTCTGGGTGAAAATGAACCCCAACAACCTAACTCAGACCAAAGAGACTCAATAGGAGGAGCACACTTATGCCTCCTACACACGATCGGGCTTTCCCCCAACAAAACCGTGGAATTTTGTCCCAAGGGCGTTGGCTCAAACTTGTCTTGCATACACACAGTCACACAAATGTTGGCCAACATTTATAAACGTAGTGACATACTAGACGTACTATGTGGTTTTTAAGCTCTTTAGCGCCACCCTTTGGGCTCCTTCTGCTAATTTCGTGTTAGTAGAAGTCTGGTGAGTGTTGATTCGCGCTTTTCTTTTTCGCGTTTTCCATTTAGCGCTTTTCATTTCCTGCTATTCAATTTGTTTCTGAATTGCCGTTCCTCAACCAGCCGTGTTGCGGAATCGGAGGAGATAACGTGTTATTTATTATTGGCCTTGGAGTTATTGCTTTGACATCATTTTTTGGGTTGAATAATAGTATTTTGATTTGGTAAATTTTCTATATTTTTGGATGCATAGAACGCACTTTTTGGTTAAGTTCTATTGGCGGATAGCTTGTCTAATTTTATTTGTTTTCTTTTTTTAATGCACAATAAGAAAAATTGTGGAGAATAATACTTGGCGATGTGTTTTACTTCAAATTACAGTTGGGGAGTCGGCAGTTACATTAAAAAAAAAATACAATGTAAAATTAACAAGGGACACCGACATAGTTGTATCTTTGTTCTTAAAAACTACGTGATAATGGTGTTGTGGTAACTTGCACAAATAAAAAAGAAAAAAAAATAATAATAATATTATTCTTGATATCACTAGGAAAAAAAAAAGTCTTTGAAAATGTGTTTGCAACTCCATCAGTATCACCAGCAAAGCAGCTTCTCATTATTATCCCATTATAGAAGAGGAGAATTGTGCGCTGCATTTCCAGATTTCACAATTTGGCACAAATGTTAATTCTCCATTACGAACGTGAGTTTACAAGCTTCTGCTCCCGAGCATGCGTGTTTGGACTTTGGACTTTTGTCTGACGGACTTGTGTACACACAATAGGAAAATACGACAACACGCGTTTGTTGGTGGAAAATTTTAGAACATGCTAGCCAACATGCTAGAGAACAATTGTCCGATGGAGCGCACATGCGGTAGGATTGTCCGCCATCTCACATCCAACATTTCCCGTCGGAAAGTCTGATTGTGTGTACGGGGCTTTAGTCTCCATTCAGTTTCTGTTGGGCAGCACTACACAGCAATGGAAATCACATTATTTTCTATGGCGTCCGCTCACATCAATGCAGCGCAGTTTTTGAAAGGGTACAGGGACTTTAAGTTACATGATGATATTGGACTCACCAACTTCAATGGAAACACATCAAAACGTGTGTAAAATGCATATAAAATACATGTAAAATGCATGTTTTAGGGTCGGTTCACGCTACAAATACGCACTCGGGATGTGTTCCAGATGTGTTTTAGCTTACAGGTCCCACCACAAAAACCTCACTCCCTGCATGCGTGTTTTTGGTGTGTTCTGAAAGTGTTCCAGTGCATTTTTTAACTTTTAGTTTTTTTTTTTTTTTAAGGATTTCCATTTTTTTTTTTTTTTTGCTGTAATGTGTTCCAGTGCATTTTTGATGCACCGTAATGCAGTCCAGTACAGTTCTGTACATGAAAAAAGCTGCATGTTTTACTGAAATGCACTGGAACCGACTGCACTGGTGTGAACTATCCCATGTATTCTACTTGTTTTGCATTTTTGATGCATAAAAAAAATGCACTTGACTACGTCAGGTGTGAAATGGCCCCTTAGGCTGGATTGACACCGGTGCATTTTTAGTGCTTTTTTGCATTTTGCAGATTTGCACAACAGAACGTGTTCCATAGGAAACCATGATAAATGGACTGTAGTACAAATCTGCAAAATGCAAAAAGCACAAAAAATGCATAGGTGTGAATCCAGCCTTAAAATGCATAGGTGTGAATCCAGCCTTAAAATGCATAGGTGTGAATCCAGCCTTAGGCTGGATTCGCATCTATGCATTTTTAGTGCTTTTTGCATTTTGCAGATTTGCACTATAGTCCATATAACATGTTTTTTCTATGGAACATGTTCTGTAGTGCAAATCTGCAAAATGCAAAAAGCACAAAAAATGCCCTAGGTGTGAATCCAGCCTTAGTGTATTTTTAGCAGAGTTTTGTGTATAAATTCCAGTCCAGTAAACACATGAAGCATGAAAAACGCATCAAAAAAAATGCGGGATGTCGTACTATAAAAATGCACTGAAAATCATATCATGCTGCAGAAGTAGTAGTGTGAGCCCCGGCTATGGCTAGGTTCACATCTATGCATGTGCAGTTGATTTTGCAGCGGTGCATTTTTCATGCGTTTTTTCATGCTTCCTGCGTTTTTCTGTTGGGAGGAGTAGACTGATTGTTAAACACAAAATCCTACCAAAAATGCATCAAAAAAGCTTTTTTTTTTTTTTGTGTGTGGTTCCATGGAAGTCTACAAAGCCAAAAACACACAGTTCTGCATGTAAAAAAAAGTCTCTGCACCTTTCCCAAAAACACTTTACAGGGAAATGCAAAGATGTGAACGGGACCCATAGGAGCAAATGTTAAATAGACCGTAGAGCTTTTCTGCAGATCTGCAAACGCACAAAAAAAAATGCATAGATGAGAACATAGGTTCACACGGATGCATTTTGCAGTGCGTTAGCAAATTTGCAGAAATGCACTACAGTCCATTTAACATTTATTCCTATGAGCTGAATAGTCAAAAAAAGTGTAGTGCTGCCCTCTTAAAAAAATAAAATAAAATATGAATAGTGGTGGAAACCCACTATGTGAATGTTAAACACCAGAATGATGTTTCCACTTATAATGCTGAAACCTTAAAGAGGAACTCCAGCCCCCCTTCACCAACAAAAAAGTAAAAGTCAGCAGCTACAAATACTGTAGATGATGACTTTTAACATTGGGATACTTACCTGTCCAGGGATCCGGCAATGTTGGCGCCACAGCTGATTTTCCAAACGGCTCTCAGGTTCTGCCACCACCATTCCTTGTAAGGAAAACCAGCAGAGAAACCTTGCGGCTTCACAGCCGGTTCCCTGCTGGGCATGTGCGAAGTGCGCTGCAATTTGTGAGTGGCCCGGCGGCGGGGGGGGGCGTGGCAAGGTCACCTGGAAGTGGGGATGGGTAACTTTCAAAAACGGGTACCCGCTCCCCTCCCCTGAAAGGTGCCAAATGTTGCAGTGGGGGGGGGGGTAGGGGGGTAGGAAGAAAACAAGCAGAGCTTCCCCTTTTGGGTGGAGCTCCGCTTTAATAACTGGTATATATAGCACAAGCAAAAAAACTAAGCGTATTGCAAAAGTGATATATACCACATAAACATATATATATATATATTGTGTATGAAAGAAGACCATAAGACTGCAAAGTACCCTAAGGCTGGATTCACACCTGTGCATTTTTAGTGCTTTTTGCATTTTGCAGATTTGGACTACAGTCCATTTAAAGCGGGAGTCCACCGGGAGAGCGCGTTTTTTTTTTTTTTAAAAGCCAGCAGCTACAAATAGTGACACTTACCCGCCCAGTGCGCCCGCGATGTCGGCACCCGAAGCCGTTCTCTCGATCGTCTCTCGGGTGCTGCCGCCGCCATCTTGGGTATGGGAATCAGGAAGTGGAGCCTTTCATTTCCCGGTTCCCTACTGCGCATGCGCGAGTCGCGCTGCGCAATAAAGATAGTCCCCGCTGTCTCTGGGATCCGTGTGTTTCCCAGCAGGCAGCGGGGGACTTTCGGAAAGGGGCGTAGATTCTGCAGAAAGGGGCGTGCCTTCTGCAGAATCTACGCCGGAAGTGGGTGCAGATACCTGTACTGTACAGGTACCTGCACCCCCTCTCCCCCCTGAAAGGTGCCAATTGTGGCGCCGGAGGGGGGGAGGGTTCCAATGAGCGGAAGGTCCACTTTAGGGTGGACCTCCGCTTTAACTATGGAACTCATTCTGTAGTACAAATCTGCAAAATACAAAAAGCACAAAAAAATGCCATAGGTGTGAATCCAGCCTTAGTGCAATACCAAATACACTTCGCACATGTGATACCAAACAGCACTTCCAATCAAAGCTTAGTTCCTATGGGTCATGCTCACATCTGTACAGTTTCCACCAATGCGTTTTTTTTTTTTTTTGCTTTTGTTTTTTGGAAAGGTGCAGGGACTTTTTTTTTTACACGGTGCTTTTTTTGGCTTCCTAAACTTTAATGGAATTGGATCAAAAACGCATAAGAAATGCACGTCGACGCATTTTTTGGTGTGTTTTTTCTGCTTGACAACAGACATCTCCACCTATCAACATTAACGCATTCCAAAAATGCATCAAGAATGCACATGAACAAATAGCAAAATGCTCCAGAAAATGAGCTTTAAAAACGCATCAAGCGCCCATGCATAGATGTAGATTTGATCATTGCAGTCACGTGGCTAAAAATAAAGATCCTTATCCCTGTGGACTGACTTTTTTTTTTTTTTTTAAATAAGGATCCTTATCCTAGATTTGTGAATTTCTCCTATTGGAAACAATGAGATCATCAGATCTGGCTCATATCATACACATAGACCTCCATCATTCTCCCCGGTGATGCTTGTTGTACTATTATGTTGAATTATGTATCAATACAGATTTGTTTGTATAAGAATGTATCAATACAGATTTGTTTGTATAAGAATGTATCAATACAGATTTGTTTGTATATTACAATGTATCAATGTACAGTGTTTCTGTCCCGCTGTTGGCCAGTTGGGGGCAGCAGAGGTCCAGCATCTCATACAATGATAGCTGATGTACATAGAGTGTTAGAATCTCACCTGTACCAGTCCAGTCCCTTGTCGTAGTTGCGATCGAAGAAGTGGGGTTCGGCTCCCACAGCCCTGATGTCGGGATGCACCCTGAGGAACTCCAGCAAAGCCCGGGTCCCCCCTTTCTTCACCCCGATGATGATGGCCTGGGGTAGCTTCTTGCTCCCTTCCCCCAGTGGGGTGAGGGTACTGCCCCCCTCCTGGGCAGGGTATGGCACCCCAATACTAGGAAAGAGGCGGCTCCACTGCGCCCCCTGCCGGAAGGTGCCCTGATGGTCCCTCATCTTCTGCAGCAGCTTTTTCCTCTTGACTGATTGCCAGATTGCCAGCGGTGAGTCCTCATAGACCCCCTCCTCCTCTGGGACCCCTATGATGGGCCCTGGCAGGCTCTGGCAGCGATCAGACAGACAGTAGAAGACATAGAGGGACATGATGAGGGAGCAAAGCATCAACACAAACTTCCTGAAGATACTCCTGGACAGGGGCTCGGGCAGGACTGATGGGAAGGTCATGGTCGCCAACAGAGGGCTGAGGTCGCCATGTCAGGTGATCCTGGACCAGGGTGCCATGGCATCACAGCTAGGAACCAACAGAGGCTGCCTATGGACCTACACCCACTGTGCCCCCTTCCAGCATCCTCCTATCACATGCTGTGGCATCAAGACTGTAAGCTCTTGGGGTCAGCAGAAAGTTTCCAGCTGGAAAAATGCACTAATTCATTAGGGATGGCATGATGCAAAAAGTCTGTATTCATGACAATGCAAATCAGATGTCATCTCCATGCCAGAGACTCGTGGATCCTCTCAGCTGTCATTGCCAGTCATGTCCTTGTTGGTGTGATCTCTGTGCAGAGTATTATCATGAGGACAGGCCACTGCTATAGTAAGCTGGGGGGGTCTTCAGAAAAGCCTGATATGCTGGCTGGGAGCTGCAGCTGTCCCAAAAATCCCCCCCGGAGCCCCTGACAGCCCCTTGCCAGCTCGTCTTCAGCCAGCGCTTCTGTCAATGCCCATCACACGTGGGGACCAGCACAGCAAACTTCTCAATGACATCACAGCACTCCAGGAGAAGGGGCTCCTCCAATAGGAAACCAGGAGTGAGATCAATGGAATGTGGAGGGGCCAATCAGGAGAAGGGAGGGGTGGGTTCACTTTCACAGCCACTATGAAAGCTTCATTCTGCTAAATTACCAACCAGAGGTGACAGAAGATATTATATGTCACATCTGTGTCCTCTGCTACCTGTCCATCATCTCCTCTCCGCTCTCTTCTCCCTCTGTGCTTCTCACTTCTCCTTTGTCTTACATCATTACTCTCTCTCCTTCTCTTTCTTTCTCTATCTCTTTCTTTCTTTCTTTCGTTCTGTCTTTCTTTCTTTCTTTCTTTTTTTCTTCCTCTCTTGCTCATAATATATAAAAATGATATATTCATTCTACACTTCATTATTCATCCCTCTCCATAGTCCTTTCTTTGTTAGCCTTCTCTTTCCTTTCTTCCTTCTCTTCTCCATTTTTTCTTCTTTCTGTTCATTATTCCTTTCTTCCTTCTCTCCTTGCTTCTTTCACTGCACACTCCCTCCCTCTCTCCTTCCTTCCTTCCCTCCCTCTCTCCTTCCTTCCTTCCTTCCTTCCTTCCTTCCATCCCTCCTTCCCTTTCTTCCTTCTCTCCCTCTCTCCCTTCCTTCTCTTTCCCTGTTCCTTTTCTTTCAGGCTTCCCTATCCCCTCTCCCCCCTCCCCCCCTCCATCTTTTCTCATTTTCTTCCTCCTCTCATTCATTCCTCCTTTCTTTCCTTCATTCCTTCCCTCCTTTCCTACTTTTTCTTTTCATGTTGTTTTCTTTCAGGCTTCCCTACCCATTCTACACATCTCTCTAGCCTTCCTCCCCTCCTTCCCTTTCTCCCTTCCTTTTTCCTTTATTCTCTCCCTCTCTCCATTCCTTCTCTTTCCCTGTTCCCTTTCTTTCAGGCTTTCCTATCCCCTCTCCCTCCCTTTCTTCTCCCCCCAACTTCCTTCTTTTATTTCTCCTCTCATTCATTCCTCCTTTCTTTCTTTCCTTCCTTAATTCCTTTCCTCCCTTCTTTCAGGCTTCCCTACCCCCTCTACCTCTATTCCTTCTCTTCTTCCTTCAAGTTCTCTCCTTCCATTGTACACATCTCTCTAGCCTTCCTCCCTTCCTTCCCTTTCTTCCTTCCTTCTCTCCCTCCCTTCCTTCTTCCCTTCTTCTCTCCCTCCCTTCCTTCTTCCTATCTTCTCTCCCTACCTTCCATTTCCTTGTTCATTTCCTTTCACTTTCTTTTCCTTCTACACTTTTCTCCCCTCCTTGCTTCCTTCATTCTTTCCTTCCTTACTTCACTGCTCCACCCTTCTTCCCTTACCTGGTCTTTCTCTCCTCCCTCCTTCTTCCTCTCTCCCTCCTTCCTTCTCTCTCTTCTTTTCTTTCCTTCTTCTTCCTCCCTTCTCTCTTCTCTCCTCCTTCCTTTCTCTTTCCTTTTTCCTTCCTCCTTTTCTCTCCCCCTCCTTGCTTCCTTCTCTCTTCCTTTCTTCTTCCTGCTCCTCCCTTCCTTCCCTTCCCTGGTCTTTCATGCTTCTCTCCCTCTCTCCCTTCCTCCCTCCATTTCTCTCTTTCTTTCTTTTTCTTCTTTCTTTTCTTTTCTTTCTTTCTTTCTTTCTTTCTTTCTTTCTTTCTCTTTCTTTCTTTCTTTCTCTTTAGTTATCTCTCTCTTTCTTTCTCTCTCTCTTTCATTCTATCTTCCCACCCTCCCTTTAGGTCTTTCCTCCCTTTTCTTGTTTCTTTCCTTTCCTTAACCCCCCCCCCCCTTTTCCTTCCTTCTTTCCCTCTCTTTGTTCCTTTCATTTTTCCCATCACTCATTCATTCCTTTATTTCTTCCTTTCCTCTTTCTCTCTTTTTTGCTTCTCCCCCCCCCCCCCTTTCCTCAGCTGTGTCCTCCCTGCAGTGTTCTATGTGTGGAATAAACACAGAGGGTGTGCATTAAACTCCAGGGGACTACACAAGTGTGAACGCCTCCTAAGAAGACACAGTGGGGTTGATTTACTAAGACTGGAGAATGCAAAATCTGGTGCAGCTGTGCACCTTGCTGCAGCTTGTTCAATTAAAGCGGAGTTCCACCCAAAAGAGGAACTTCCGTTTATTCACCCCCCCCCCCCCTCCGGTGCTACATTTGGCACCTTTCAGGGGGGAGGGGGGAACGGGGATCTGTGTTTGACAGGTACCCTTTCCCACTTCCGGAGACGGCCCAGCGGCACTGCCTCTCAGAAGTTCACCCCCCCCCCCCTCCTCCTTCCTCCGCTGCTGGGCCAATTAGAAAACGCAGCGCTTTTCGCATGCGCAGTAGGGAACCGGCTTCACACCCGTGTTCCCTTACCAGGAATGCCGGTGGCTGCAACCAAAATTGCGGGCGCCCTGGACAGGTAAGTGTCCTTATATTAAAAGTCAGCAGCTGCAGTGTTTGTAGCCGCTGATTTTACATTTTCCTAAGCTTTGACAACAAATACCGGAAGCTGATTGGTTTCTATGCAGAGCTGCACCAGATTTTGCACTTTACTCTTTACTTACATTTAAAGAGACAAAACATGGAAAAATGTGCAAGTATTGTAGAGACGGACTATATATATATATATATGCACAGCCAGAGATTCCTTCATTTGAAAAAAGCAAAAAAATAAAATGCACGGTGTTGAAGTTCAGGAATTATCAGATATTCAAAGTGGCAGCGAAATGATCCGCGTTCTGACAACGCCGCCCGTATCGCATTGTCTATGCAAATTCTATTTGACTTGTGTTTGCATAGGAAGCCGTGGTCGGATTTGAATGCACATTTCTCATTCCAATGCTGTCCTTCCTATTCTAATCACCTGCTTCATGTTTATTTTACTCCCCGTTTACATACCATGCCTGGGCTTCAGAGGAAGACAACAAGAAATATACCAGGACAACTACACAACTTACACTGAGGATATTCCCTGGAATTGTCAGTATAATGTTGGGGGGTGAATTGTAAGTCAATGGAAGCACAGGCTGTATACCGGGCAGGTATTGCAATTTTACCATAGCTACATGGGGCCAGCTTGGAGTATGTATGTGTGCCACACCTGTGGGATCCCCATGGAAGTTCAAAATGACTGTAGTACACACCGCTACTACACCACTACTACACCACTATTACACTGCTGCTACACCACTACTACACCACTATTACACTGCTGCTACACCGCTACTACACCACTATTACACTGCTGCTACACCGCTACTACACCACTATTACACTGCTGCTACACCACTACTACACCAATATTACACTGCTGCTACACCGCTACTACACCACTATTACACTGCTGCTACACCCCTATTACACCACTATTACACTGCTGCTACACCGCTACTACACCACTATTACACTGCTGCTACACCCCTATTACACCACTATTACACTGCTGCTACACCACTACTACACCACTATTACACTGCTGCCACACTGCTACTACACCACTATTACACTGCTGCCACACTGCTACTACACCACTATTACAATCCTGCTATGCCACTACTACACCACTATTACACTGTTGCTACACCGCTACTACACCACTATTACACTACTACTACACCGCTACTACACCACTATTACACTACTACACTACTACTACACCACTATTACACTGCTGCTACACCACTATTACACTGCTGCTACACCACTATTACACTGCTACTACACCACTATTACACTGCTGCTACACCACTATTACACTGCTGCTACACCACTATTACACTGCTACTACACCACTATTACACTGCTGCTACACCACTAGTACACTGCTACTAGACACCACTACTACACCATTATTACACTGCTGCTACACCGCTACTACACCACTATTACACCACTATTGCACTGCTACTACACCACTATTACACTGCTACTACACACCACTACTACACCACTATTACACTGCTGCTACACCACTATTACACTGCTGCTACACCACTATTACACTGCTGCTACACCACTATTACACTGCTACTACACCACTATTACACTGCTGCTACACCACTAGTACACTGCTACTAGACACCACTACTACACCATTATTACACTGCTGCTACACCGCTACTACACCACTATTACACCACTATTACACTGCTGCTACACTACTATTACACTGCTACTACACACCACTACTACACCACTATTACACTGCTGCTACACTGCTACTACACCACTATTACACTGCTGCTACATCACTACTACACCGCTATTACACTTCTGTTACATCACTACTACACCACTGCTACACCACTACTACACCACTATTACACTGCTGCTACACCACTACACACCACTACTACAACAGGGATCCCACAAGTATGGCACATACATACTGACACTGGTCCAAGCTGGGGCTATGTGACGTAAAAACAATGGCCATACCTGGAATTCTGCTTTATTAAAGTAATATTCCAGTCACATTTTTTTTTTTAATTGTTAATTAAAAGATAAAATAAAAAAGCAGATTTTGCTGCAATACTCACCTTTTATATGAAGTTGCCTCCTTCAGCCACTAGATGTCCTCAGTCTTCTTCATTGAAAAAGAGCCAGCACCATTCAACCCCCTCCTCGGAACCCCAGGCTGTCATAGTCTGTCTACTAGTCATGTCATAGTGATGAGTTTTCTTTTCACTATGATTGCTCCTCCTATCAGCATGCACCTTGACAGCTCATGAATTGATTGGCTCCTTGTGCTGCTCTTCCTTGCACTCTGCTGTACAGGGACTGCAAGAGGCGGTACTAGTATTAGGTTTAAGAACTTACATTGAAATAAATATACAGAGCTGCTGAAATTTGCGTTGTTTATATCTGCCGGGAGCAGCTGCAGCCGCCATCTTCTGGTTCTGTTTTTTAAAACCGGCGATCGGCTTTCCTGCAAAAGTAATCCGAGCGCCTTTACAGCCACCCAATCACAGCGCCTTTACAGCCACCCAATCACTTACAGAACTTGGAAGGGGCCCATAAAGTGTCCCTGTCACTGCCCCCAGCAATCACAAGGAGGCATGCTCACCCTCTGTGATAGCAATAAAGTTGAATGAAATAAAAAAAAAAATGAAATATTATTTTTACTCATTTACATTTTTTTTACTAATTAAAAAATGTAAATGCTCACATCAAAATAAGAACCGGGACCGGGACTGGGACGCACATCTAAATGGTGTTTACATCACACATGGGAGGCATTGCCGCAAACAGATTTTGGGCATCCCCTGCAATAAAAAGGTAATTATCGATGGGATACTCCCAAAGGGGAATCACATCTAAAGGGACGCAGACCCTGCCACTTTCCTGATTAGAACCCTGCAAGTGCAGCAGCTGATTGGTAATTATAAAGTCACTCCCATTCAGATTCACTTTAGACAGAGAAACAAACAGTTATTTCTTCACAGTAACAAAAGGCCGGAATCTGCAACAAAGTTTGTTACAATCTCTGCAATGTACAGAGATCACCCAGAGGGGGAGGGGCTTTTTCTCAGCAAAAGTGGAGTTACTTTTTAAGTCATCCAGAGATGCCATACAGCACATGTGTCAATCCTGAACTCTGCACTCTGTACATAGCGCACCCCAGAATCCTGCACTTGGCACATAGCGCACTCTAGAACCCTGCACTCTATACATAGCGCACCCCAGAATCCTGCACTTGGCACATAGCGCACTCTAGAACCCTGCACTCTATACATAGCGCACCCCAGAATCCTGCACTTGGCACATAGCGCACTCTAGAACCCTGCACTCTATACATAGCGCACCCCAGAATCCTGCACTTGCCACATAGCGCACTCTAGAACCCTGCACTCTATACATAGCGCACCCCACAACCCTGCACTCTGTACATAGCGCACCCCAGAATCCTGTACTTGGTACATAGCACACCCCAGAATCCTGTAGTTGGTACATAGCGCACCCCAGAACCCTGCACTCTATACATAGCACTGCCTGAACCCTACACCCGGTACATAGCGCACCCCAGAATCCTGTACTTGGTACATAGCGCACCCCACAACCCTGCACTCTGTACATAGCACAGCCCTGAACGCTGCACTCTGTACATAGCACACCCCAAAATCCTGTACTTGGTACATAGCGCACCCCACAACCATGCACTCTATACATAGCACAGCCCTGAACCCTGCATCCTGTACATAGCGAGCCCCAGAATCCTGTACTTGGTACATAGCACACCCCAGAATCCTGTACTTGGTACATAGCACACCCCAGAATCCTGTACTTGGTACATAGTGCACCCCACAACCCTGCACTCTGTACATAGCACACCCCAGAATCCTGCACTTGGTACATAGTGCACCCCACAACCCTGCACTCTGTACATAGCACACCCCAGAATCCTGTACTTGGTACATAGCGCACCCCAGAATCCTGTACTTGGTACATAGCGCACCCCACAACCCTGCACTCTGTACATAGCGCACCCCAGAATCCTGCACTTGGTACATAGTGCAACCCAGAATCCTGTACTTAGTACATAGCGCACCCCAGAACCCTGCACTCTGTACATAGCACACCCCAGAATCCTGTACTTGGTACATAGCGCACCCCAGAACCCTGCACTCTATACATAGCGCAACCCAGAATCCTGTACTTAGTACATAGCGCACCCCAGAACCCTGCACTCTATACATAGCGCAACCCAGAACCCTGCACTCTGTACATAGCACACCCCAGAATCCTGTACTTGGTACATAGCACACCCCAGAATCCTGTACTTGGTACATAGCACACCCCAGAATCCTGTACTTGGTACATAGCACACCCCAGAACCCTGCACTCTATACATAGCGCAACCCAGAATACTGTACTTGGTACATAACGCAACCCAGAATCCTGTACTTAGTACATAGCGCACCCCAGAACCCTGCACTCTGTACATAGTGCACCCCAGAACCCTGCACTCTATACATAGCGCACCCCAGAACCCTGCACTCTGTACATAGTACACCCCAGAATCCTGTACTTGGTACATAAAACACCCCTGAACTCCGCACATAGCGCACTCCTGGTATTTATTTCCCCTTTAAGATCCTCCCAATTTGGCCACACCCACCGTTCGATTCGGTTGAAGGTGGGGGGGGGGTTTATTTCACCTATTCTAAGGAAAAAAATCTGAAGACAAAAATAAGCAGAAGATCTGATGGTGTGTATGGGGGCTTTACAAATGCTTGAGGGCAACCATAACGCGGCCTTCTATGAAGCTGAGTTTGGCTCCTCTGCCATGCAAAGTTGATGTAACAAATTGTTATTTCAACACACATTACAAAGAAAATGTTGCCAGGAAGACCAGTGAGAGGTTTGTTACACACATTGGTGGAATATATTACTCATTTCTTTCATTTTCTCCCACAAACTCCCCAGCATTGGGCAGCGATCATCTCCTCTCTATGGGTCCCGTCAGCGCCGGCCGTCTCCTCTTCTTCCAAATTAACTTTGTAATTCAGGAAGGAACAGGACATTTTTTAATAACGGGTCACTGAAAAATGTCCTCCCTATTAACCTCCTCCGAGCGTGTGACATTACCTCCAGGCAGAGCCGTATTGCGTTCCTGGCGTTTTACACAGATAAATGGCCGCCGGGGTCACCAAATCCGCTTTATTCTTATCTTACACCCCGCCAAGGATAGGCATGCCTGGAAGAGGCGCATAAAATCCATACATTTCCGTATAGACTTCAGACGGCACAATTAACACCGAGACTTCCTAAAAGCAGTCATCGCATCTACCGCTATCAATATTCTATCGGAGCGCCATAAACCCCGAGGAGAAAGGGCAACGCGGCCGACACTTTTAAGAGATGTTAATTTTTTGTAACAGATAGTCGAACTGTTCCATGTATCATTACCGGCATCGCTGATTAATTGGAGACCAGGCAGAATTTGCTGTAGAATTTAATCTGTTATGCAAAAAAAAATGTCGCGCCAACAGGGCTGTACTAATAAATTCACTCATTAACCACTTGACCACCGGGCACGTAAACCCCCTTCCTAACCAGACCAATTTTCAGCTTTCGGTGCTCTCACACTTTGAATGACAATTACTCAGTCATGCAACACTGTACCCATATGAAATGTTTGTCCTTTTTTTTTTACAAACAAATAGAGCTTTCTTTTGAAGGTATTTAATCACCGATGGGGTTTTTATTTTGTGCGCTATAAATCAAAAAAGACTGAAAATTAGGTAAAAAAAAATAAAAAACAATTCTTTGTTTCTGTTACAATTTATTGCAGAGTATCGGCAGAGTACTGGCAAGTATTGCACAGTGTTGCAGAGTACTGGCAAGTATTGCACAGTGTTGCAGAGTACTGGCAAGTATTGCACAGTGTTGCAGAGTACTGGCAAGTATTGCACAGTGTTGCAGAGTACTGGCAAGTATTGCACAGTGTTGCAGAGTATTGGCAAGTATTGCACAGTGTTGCAGAGTATTGGCAAGTATTGCACAGTGTTGCAGAGTATTGGCGAGTATTTGCAGAGTATTTGCAGAAGATTGCAGTGTTGCAAAGTATTGCACAGTGTTGCAGAGTATTGGCACAGTGTTGCAGAGTATTGGCACAGTGTTGCAGAATATTGCAGTGTTGCAGAGTATTGGCAGAGTATTGCACAGTGTTGCAGAGTATTGGCATAGTATTGGCGAGTATTTGCAGAATATTGCAGTGTTGCAGAGTATTGGCAGAGTATTGCACAGTGTTGCAGAGTATTGGCAGAGTATTTGCAGAATATTGCAGTGCTGCATAGTATTGGCAGAGTATTGCACAGTGTTGCAGAGTATTGGCAGAGTATTGGCAGAGTATTGGCAGAGTATTGGCAGAGTATTGGCGAGTATTTGCAGAGTGTTGCAGAGTATTGGCAGTGTATTGCACAGTGTTGCAGAGTATTGGCAGAGTATTGAACAGTGTTTCAGAGTATTGGCAGAGCATTGGCAGAGCATTGGCGAGTATTGGCAGAGTATTGGCAGAGTATTGGCAGAGTGATGCAGAGTATTGGCAGTGTATTGCACAGTGTTGCAGAGTATTGGCAGAGTATTGGGCAGAGTATTGGGCAGAGTATTGGCAGAGTATTGGCAGAGTATTGGGCAGAGTATTGGGCAGAGTATTGGAGAGTATTGGGCGAGTATTGGGCGAGTATTGGGCGAGTATTGGGCGAGTATTGGCGAGTATTTGCAGAAGATTGCAGTGTTGCAAAGTATTGCACAGTGTTGCAAAGTATTGCACAGTGTTGCAGAATATTGCAGTGTTGCAGAGTACTGGCAAGTATTGCACAGTGTTGCAGAGTACTGGCAAGTATTGCACAGTGTTGCAGAGTATTGGCAAGTATTGCACAGTGTTGCAGAGTATTGGCAAGTATTGCACAGTGTTGCAGAGTATTGGCGAGTATTTGCAGAGTATTTGCAGAAGATTGCAGTGTTGCAAAGTATTGCACAGTGTTGCAGAGTATTGGCACAGTGTTGCAGAGTATTGGCACAGTGTTGCAGAATATTGCAGTGTTGCAGAGTATTGGCAGAGTATTGCACAGTGTTGCAGAGTATTGGCATAGTATTGGCGAGTATTTGCAGAATATTGCAGTGTTGCAGAGTATTGGCAGAGTATTGCACAGTGTTGCAGAGTATTGGCAGAGTATTTGCAGAATATTGCAGTGCTGCATAGTATTGGCAGAGTATTGCACAGTGTTGCAGAGTATTGGCAGAGTATTGGCAGAGTATTGGCAGAGTATTGGCAGAGTATTGGCAGAGTATTGGCAGAGTATTGGCAGAGTATTGGCGAGTATTTGCAGAGTGTTGCAGAGTATTGGCAGTGTATTGCACAGTGTTGCAGAGTATTGGCAGAGTATTGAACAGTGTTGCAGAGTATTGGCAGAGCATTGGCAGAGCATTGGCGAGTATTGGCAGAGTATTGGCAGAGTATTGGCAGAGTGATGCAGAGTATTGGCAGTGTATTGCACAGTGTTGCAGAGTATTGGCAGAGTATTGGGCAGAGTATTGGGCAGAGTATTGGGCAGAGTATTGGGCAGAGTATTGGGCAGAGTATTGGGCAGAGTATTGGGCAGAGTATTGGGCGAGTATTGGCGAGTATTTGCAGAGTGTTGCAGAGTATTGCACAGTATTGGCAGAGTATTGGCAGAGTATTGGCAGAGTATTGGCAGAGTATTGGCGAGTATTGGCGAGTATTGGCAGAGTATTGGCAGAGTATTGGCAGAGTATTGGCAGAATATTGCAGTGTTGCAGAGTATTGCACAGTATTGGCGAGTATTGGCAGAGTATTGGCAGAGTATTGGCGAGTATTGGCGAGTATTGGCGAGTATTGGCAGAGTATTGGCAGAGTATTGGCAGAGTATTGGCAGAATATTGCAGTGTTGCAGAGTATTGCACAGTGTTGGCGAGTATTGGCAGAGTATTGGCAGAGTATTGGCAGAGTATTGGCAGAATATTGCAGTGTTGCACAGTGTTGGCGAGTATTGGCAGAGTATTGGCAGAGTATTGGCAGAGTATTGGCAGAGTATTGCAGTGTTGCAGAGTATTGACAAGTATTTGCAGAGACACAGTTGATCACATGGTAAAGGCCCCTTTAATTGGCCCTTTACCCCAATCTGTGAGCAGCGGTCACAGATCATTCCCGGAAAACATGCCGCAGGAGGCACAAAGGGACGAGGTTCTGGGAGGACATCTATAGACGCCTGTCGCCGTAGGTGTAAGTTGACAGCTTTAAGAGCTCTAGGGGGATCTCGTGAGCCAGAGCCAATGCACGTGACCAGTGGCCGCTATGTCTGCCGGCGACCCGTGATCGCTGCACAGAGCGCCAGAACGGGGATCTGTCAATGTAAACAAACAGATCCCGTTCTGTCAGGGAAGTAAAGAGAGATCGTCTGTTCTTAGTGATCCCCCCCCCCCCCCCACTTAGAAACACCTCGTTAGTATACACTTAACCCCATGATCGCCCCCTAGTGTTAACCCCCTTCCTTACCAGTGTCATTTATACAGTAATCAGTGGCTATTTTTAGCTCTGATCACTGTATAAATGTCACCGATCACAAAAAAAAGTGTCAAAGGTGTCCGATCTGTCCACCGCAATGTCGCAGTCCTGCTGAAAATCGCTGATCACCGCCATTACTAGTACAAAAAAATATATAATAAAAATACCATAAATATGTTCCCAGCTTTGTAACTTTTGCGAAAACAAATCAATATACAGTTGATTACGATTTTATTTATCAAAAATATGTAGCAGAATACATATTGGCCTAAACTGATGAAGACATTTTTTCTTATATATATATATATATATATATATATATATATATATATATATATATATATATATATATATATATATATATATATATATATAATGTGTGTGTGTGTGTGTGTGTGTATATGTATATATATATATATATATATATATATATATATATATGTATATATATATATATATATATATATATATATATATATATATATATATATATATTTCATTTTTTTATTTATTATAGCAAAAACTATAAAAAAAATGATAGCGCCAACAGTTTGCGCAGTGCTTTACAACATAAATGGAGACCCGGGGGCTTCCAATCTTGTATTTCCTTATCCTTACTATATTTGTAATATTTATGTGATGGAGAATGGCGGCTCTCGGGTTCCATCCAGCAACATATTATGAAATAACAGAAGATTTGTGGAAATACTTCTTGTGACAAAAGATACGTTCCCCGGACTTACACAGTCGGCTCTTATCGCGGGCGATGTACCAGTTCAGCGCTACAAACGCTTCTTCAGATGGAACACGATGATAACGGAAGTATTCCGCACCCCCCCCTCCCCCCCCCCACTGCTCTTCTTTTCATAAATACGTTCAAACTGATTCTCAGGCCACAGATTTAATTAAAATACTTTAATTGCCTTCTCTTCTTAAATTACAATCCTTAACCA
Source organism: Lithobates pipiens (assembly GCF_037356315.1). Taxonomy (NCBI): domain Eukaryota; kingdom Metazoa; phylum Chordata; class Amphibia; order Anura; family Ranidae; genus Lithobates; species Lithobates pipiens. The sequence goes on along the minus strand of NW_027507789.1, from coordinate 6,267,719 downwards.
GCAGCCAACGCAGAGCAAGAATTTAAAGCAGGAGACGGATTTTTATTAAAAACCATAAAAAAAAAAAAAAAAAAAAAAAAAAAGAGACAGATTTGTGAGGTTTGTAGAATGAATGGTGAAATCTTTGTGATCTGAGCTTCAGGTTTCAGCAAAATAGGTTTTATTAAAAAAAAAAAAAAAAAAAAATACAGTTTTGACTTTGTGGATTGAAAGTCAACAACAGAGCAGAAATATCGGGATTGCTCTTTTTCCCCCCACACACGGTCGGAAATTCCGGAGGAAAAAGTCCGATCGGATTACGTTGTCGGAAAATTCCGATCGGGTGTGGGCTCTATCGGACTTTTACCGTCCGAAATTCAGACGAAAAAAGTTCGAGAGCAGGATCTAAAATTTTCCCAATAGCAAAATCCGATCTGACTTTTTCCGTTCGTTCGTAGAGCTGTAAATCTTTTTCCGATCGTTTATAGATCTGTAAATCTTTTTCCGATCGTTTATAGACCTGTAAATCTTTTTCCAAACGCTTGTAGAGTTGCAAATCTTTTTCCAATCGTTTGTAGAGCTGTAAATCTTTTCCCGAATGTTCGTAGAGCTGCAAATCTTTTTTCCGATCGTTTGTAGAGAATTCCGATCGGACAAAGTGCCACGCATGCTCAGAATAAAATTACGAGATGAAAGCTATTGGCTCCTGGACTTTTTCCGTCAGAAATTCAGAAGAAAAAAGTTTGAGAGCAGGATCTAAAATTTTCTGACAACAAAATCCGATCGGACTTTTTCCGATCGTTTGTAGAGCTGTAAATCTTTTTTCCGATCGTTTGTAGACCTGTAAGTCTTTTTCCGATTGTTTATAGACCTGTAAATCTTTTTCCGATCGTTTGTAGAGCTGTAAATCTTTTTCCGATCGTTTGTAGAGCTGTAAATCTTTTTCCGATCGTTTGTAGAGCTGTAAATCTTTTTCTGATCGTTTGTAGACCTGTAAATCGTTTGTAGAGAATTCCGATCGGACAAAGTGCCACGCATGCTCAGAATAAAATTACGAGACGAAAGCTATTGGCTCCTGGCCTCTACGTAGTCCCGTCATACGCAACAAACGTCACCGCGTTCAGAACGGTCGGATTTTCCGACAACTTTGTCCGACCGTGTGTATGCAACACCGGTTTTGGCCAAAATCCGTCGGAAAAAATCTGATGGATTTTGTTGTCGGAATGTCCGCCCGTGTGTACAGGGCGTTATTTTTTACTTTTCGCACATAATACACTTCAGGTGGTCTCAGCGTGGGATATACCCGATATTGTCAAAAGTATTGGGACACCTGCCTTTACACACACGCAGACTTTAATGGCATTCCGGTCTAATGCCGCGTACACACGATCGGAATTTCCGACAACAAAACCGTGATTTTTTATTTTTTTTTCCGAAGGGTGTTGGCTCCAACTTGTCTCGCATACACGCGGTCACACAAATGTTGTCGGAAAATTCCGAACGTGAGAACGCGGTGACGTACAAGACGTACGACGAGCTGATAAAAAGGAAGTTCAGTAGTGCGGCTTCTTCTGCTTGATCCCGAGCATGAGTGAGCTTTTGTGCGACGGACTTGTGTACACACATGATCGGACTTTCCGGCAGCAAGTGAAGTTGGCAGAAAATTCGAGAACCTGCCTTCAAACATTTGTTGGCCGAAAATTCCGACAGAAAATGGAGCGAACACGCGGTCGAACTTTCCGACAACAAGGTCACATCCAACATTTCCCGCTGGTGAGTCCGACCGCCTGTACGCTCCATCGAACATTTGCTGTCGGAATTTTCGGCCAACAAATGTTTGAGAGCAGGTTCTCGAATTTTCCGCCAACTTCACTTGCTGCCGGAAAGTCCGAGTGTGTGTACCCGGCATTAGTCCGTAGGGTTCAATATTGAGTTGGCTCCGCCCTTTGCAGCTATAATAGCTTCAACTCTTCTGGGAAGGCCGTCCACAAGGTTTAGGAGGGTGTCTATGGGAATGTTTGACCATTCTTCCAGAAGCGCATTTGTGAGGTCAGGCACTGATGTTGGATGAGAAGGCCTGGCTCGCAGTCTCCGCTCTAATTCATCACAAAGTTGTTCTGTCGGGTTGAGGTCAGGACTCTGTGCAGGCCAGTCAAGTTTCTCCACCCCAAACCCGCTCATCCATGTATTTATGGACCTTGCTTTGTGCACTGGTGCACAGTCATGTTGGAACGGGAAGGGGCCGTCCCCAAACTGTTCCCACAAAGTTGGGAGCATGAAATTGTCCAAAATGTCTTGGTATGCTGACGCCTTAAGAGTTCCCTTCACTGAGGACTAAGGGGCCCAACCCCTGAAAAACAACCCCCCCACACCATAATCCACCCCTCCACCAAATGATTAAGATAGAAGTTGCCTTGAAATGGCAAAGGAACCTTTCCTAATGTTGGAGCAAATTCAGTAGTGCTAATTTCACGCGTTTTGGGGTCTCACAAGTCAGATCCCAAGTCACAGCAGTGTGAACCAAGCCCAAAGGTTATAAGGTATTTGCTAAAGGTCACACACCTCCCAACTTTCTGAGATGGGAATGAGGGGCATCACAGTTGTGTGACTATAGCGAATTAATATTCGCTATTGTCTTCATGATCCTCTTCCCGGCCAAACAAGAAGCGGGTCCTGAGACATGTCACCCCATTGGCCAAAAGGAGAAGCGATACTATTGGACGCCGAGGAGGGAGGAGACGCAGGGGAAGCCACTGTGAAGCCCAGGAGGAGGAGAAGCAGGGTGAGGGCTGCTGCCTGCGATCTTTATTTGGGGCTGGTGACCGACCGAAGGGGGGTGGGATGGATTGTTTGCCAACCCCCCAAAAGAAAATTCAGTGCTCAGCTGCATGCGCTGATTGAATTACATTTTCCAACATTCCCGTTTGAGAGAGGCCGTCCCACACTCAACAGAAGTTGATCAGATGATGGCAAACTTTTTGTCTGCAGCCGCTGATCGGTGTATTCGGACAGCTGCGAGCGCTGCTCTCAGAACACAACGGGATTGATTTACTAAAACTGAAGAGTGCGAAAACCTGGTGCAGCTCTGCGTGGTAGCCAATCAGCTCTCTGCTTTCCAGAGCTGAGCGATCCAGTGTAAAATCTGCACTTTCAATGGATGTAGAGGAGACTGCAGATAAACGGGCACAACTTATGTAGGATGATTTGTTTTATCTCTGTGTATCACCTGATGCCAGTCACCTCACTGGGTATATGGAAGGGGTTCACAAGCACTTTAGCTTTGGCATACTGAAGAAAAGGAGTGTCAATCCCTTTTATCTATGGATGGCAGTTGGGGGGTAATAACTAGTGATGGACGAACTTCCGACGGGACGTTTCGCGAACGCGAAACGCGAACGGGCACAAACGTTCGCGAAAACGACCGTTCGCCGCGGGCTCCATTGACTTCAATGGGAGGCGAATTTCGCAAACCTTTAGGTCGAATTTGCGGCCACGGGGTAATTATTAGGGGGTAGCACGTAGTCCCACCACCTGGACAATAGCATAATACATGTATGAGGTGAATTTGGGATCGATAACTACAAGCATTTTTTTTTTATTTGGGAAATTGTTCTGACAATTCAGGACTATGGAGCTAATGAAGGCAATGGAGGAGAGGGAAGGTCAGGGACCAGGGTAGGCAAACAAGAGGGTGCAGGAGATACAGAGCACTGACAGCAGCACCGTAATACAGAGCACTGACATCAGCACCGTGACATACAGCGCTGACAGCAGCTCCGTGACATACAGCGCTGACAGCAGCTCCGTGACATACAGCGCTGACAGCAGCTCCGTGACATACAGCGCTGACAGCAGCTCCGTGACATACAGCGCTGACAGCAGCTCCGTGACATACAGCGCTGACAGCAGCACCGTGACATACAGCGCTGACAGCAGCTCCGTGACATACAGCGCTGACAGCAGCTCCGTGACATACAGCGCTGACAGCAGCTCCGTGACATACAGCGCTGACAGCAGCTCCGTGACATACAGCGCTGACAGCAGCTCCGTGACATACAGCGCTGACAGCAGCACCGTGACATACAGCGCTGACAGCAGCTCCGTGACATACAGCGCTGACAGCAGCTCCGTGACATACAGCGCTGACAGCAGCTCCGTGACATACAGCGCTGACAGCAGCTCCGTGACATACAGCGCTGACAGCAGCTCCGTGACATACAGCGCTGACAGCAGCTCCGTGACATACAGCGCTGACAGCAGCTCCGTGACATACAGCGCTGACAGCAGCTCCGTGACATACAGCGCTGACAGCAGCTCCGTGACATACAGCGCTGACAGCAGCTCCGTGACATACAGCGCTGACAGCAGCACCGTAAGCAGCCCCAGGAGGAAGTCAGCACAGCACAGGGATGGTGTGATCCCCTCATAATAAGAACCCCCAGGAGGAAGTCAGCACAGCACAGGGATGGTGGGAGCCCCTCATAATAAGAACACCCAGGAGGAAGTCAGCACAGCACAGGGATGGTGGGAACCCCTCATAATAAGCAGCCCCAGTAGAAATATGACACCGCTCAACCTCTTCAAAGAGGAGGGTAGGGGCATATAGTACGGTGTGCTTTTTTGGGTCAGGGAAGTGAGCCAAATGAATTAAGAAGGTCTGTGTGCTTGATTCCAAAAATTGTTTATAGACATATACATGGTCTACTGATCACATGTGTTGAATTCCTCCGAGATCCATGCCTCATTCATTTTTAGAAATGTGAGGTAGTTAACACTGTGGTGAGCTAGGCGAGTACGCTTATCGGTCACAATCCCCCCTGCTGCGCTGAACGTCCTTTCGGACAGGACACTGGATGAGGGGCAAGCCAACAGTTCGATTGCAAATTGGGCAAGCTCTGGCCAGAGGTCAAGCCTGCCCACCCAGTAGTCTAGGGGTTCATCACTCCTCAGAGCGTCCACATCGGCCGTTAACCCAATGTAGTCGGACACCTGACGGTCTAGGCGTTCCCTGATGCTGGATCCGGATGACACCTGTCGATGGGTCGGCTGAAAGAATGACCTCATATCCGAAGTCACCAACACATCTTCAAACCGGCCTCTTCTTGCAGGCGCTGTTGGATTGGTACCCGCAAATCCTTCTCTGGGAGTGGGAATTGCTCCTCTGCCAGCGCACGCAAAAGCAGAATGCAGCATTTCTCGAAGCAAGGCCTGGAAGTGCTGCATTCTGACAGCCCTCTGCGACGGCGGTAACATTTCCGCCATTTTGTGTTTGTACCGGGGGTCTAAGTACGTTGCCACCCAGTACTGGTCCTTGACCCTCATGCTTTTTATACGGGGGTCCCTATTAAAACACTGGAGCATGAAGGCCCCCATTTGCACTAAAGTGGAAGCGGTGTGGTGGCCTGGCTCCTGCTCATCATCCAGGATAATGTCGTCCTCTTCATTCTCCTCTCCCCATCCTCGCACAACAGGGATCCCAGAAAGGTTTAAAGCATGCTCTTCTTGCTCCTGCTCATCCGCCCCGGCACCATCCTCCTCTGACTCCTCATCAGACTCCTGTTGTTGACTTGTCTCAGATAGAGTAGCCCCCCCTGGGAATTCATCCAGCATTGCGACTTCCTCATCTTCCCGCTCCTGCTCCTCCACAGCCTGATCAATGACACGACGCAATGCACGCTCCAGAAAGAAGGCATAAGGTACCATGTCACTGATGGCGCCATGGCTGCGACTGACCAGTTTGGTGATCTCCTCAAATGGCCGCAGAAGTCTGCATGTGTCGCGCATGAGCAGCCACTGGCGCGGTGAAAAAAAACCCAGCTCCCCAGAACCGTTTCTTTCGCAGAGTTCATACAGGTAGACGTTAACTGCACGTTTCTGCTGGAGCAGCCTATCAAGCATATAGAAGGTTGAGTTCCATCGCGTCGGGCAATCGCAAATAAGACGTCTGACCGGCAGATGGTGTCGCCGCTGAATGTCAGCAAGGCGAGCCATGGCCGTGTAAGATCTTCTGAAATGGGCCGAGATTTTCCTTGCCTGCCGCAAGATGTCCTGGACCCCAGGGTATTTGACAAGGAATCGCTGCACGACCAAGTTTAAGACGTGTGCCATGCACGGCACGTGCGTGATTTTGCCCTGTTTCAATGCGCTAAGCAGATTGGCACCGTTGTCACACACCACTTTACCAACTGTCAAATTGAGCGGTGTTAGCCACTCATCTGCCTGTGAACGCAAAGCTGAAAGGAGTGCCGGGCCAGTGTGGCTCTTTGCTTCCAGGCACAACAGACGCAGCACGGCATGGCAACGTCTCACCTGGCATGTGGAATAGGTTCTGGGGAGCTTGGGCGGTGCAGTGGAAGAGACGCTAGCAGCGGAAAAGGAGGAGGCAGCTGAGGAGGAGAGGGAGGAGGATGGAGTAGGAGGAGGAGAAGAAGAGTCAGGCCTGCATGCAATCCGTGGCGGTAAAACCAAATCTACACGGGTGCCACGGGTTACATGCTTGACGGCCGTCAGAAGGTTCACCCAGTGGGCAGTAAAACTGATATACCTTCCCTGCCCGTGTTTGCTAGACCACGTGTCTGTGGTCAGATGTATCTTGGCACCGACACTGTGTGCCAGAGATACATTCACTTGCCGCTGAACATGGCCATATAGCTCTGGGATGCCCTTCTCTGAGAAATACTTCCTTCCTGGGACCTTCCATTGTGGTGTTCCAATGGCCACAAATTTGCGAAAGGCCTCCGAGTCCACCAGTTTATATGGCAGTAGTTGGCGGGCTATGAGTTCTGACAAGCCAGCCGCCAACCGTTGGGCAAGAGGGTTATCCGGCGTCATCATTTTTTTACGCTCAAACATTAGGCCCACGGAAGCCTGCCTTTTTGCAGAAAAATGTGAGCTTGGCGTGATGGAAGGTGGAGTGGAGGACAATTGTGAGGAGAGAGGAGAAGGAGAAGTAGAAGACGAGGCTGGACGGTGAGAGCCTGCAGTGTGGCTTTGTGTGTTCCGTTGCTCCCACTGGGCTCGGTGATGGCTGCTCATGTGCCTTCTTAAGGCGGTCGTCCCTAGGTGAGTATTGGGCTTACCGCGACTAACGCGTTGACTGCAAAGATTGCAGATGGCAACGCTATTGTCAGCAGCGGACACGTTAAAAAAAGCCCACACTGCGGAGCCATGTGCCGGTGTCCTGGGAGCGCCAGATGTGACCGTACATGGTCGATGACTCGCTCCTGATACATTTGCAGTCTGCTTTGTCCCTGCTGTGCAATGTAAGTCATTGCTGCTTCTCCTCCCTATCTGCTGGTCCATATCTCCCTCTGAACTCCCCTCCTCTTCCTCTCTTGTGGGCACCCACGTGACATCACTAGACACGTCATCATCAACGTCACCTTCCCCACCGCTATAAGTAGAGTAGGCAGCAACACCGGGGACCAACCTCCTCCTTGGGCTGATCTGGGTACTGGCGTCAGACTGCTGAGTAGCGCTTGTTGCTACCTCCTCTTCCTGATCCAATACCAAGAGTGGCTGCGCATCAGAAATGTCCTCTTGATATGGATCGGAAAATAATTCCAGTGACTCAAGCGGAAGGTATGTGGTGGTGGTGGTGGTGGTCGTGTTGTTGGTGGTAGTGTCTTTGGGGGTGCACATAGCAGAGAGTGAAGAAGAGGGTGCAGATCGAGAGGATGAGGAGGGTGCAGAAGAGTAAGGCTGAGCGAGCCACTCAACCAAGTCTGGTGCATCCTTTAAAGTAATTGAACGCACCTTCTGCAACTTCCCACTTTGGCTCAAGCCTGTTGCTCCTGCCCTACCCCTACCACCCCTGCGGAAGGGCCTGCCTCTTCCTCTGCATGTCATTTTTTAAATGACCCTGTGACAAAACTCTTAGTCCCTATACCGCTGAAGGACTGCTGCAGTATAGGTGAGCGGTCAGCAGTGGTGCACGTCAACCCTATCTATTGTGGACCTATAGCGGTCCTTACAGAACAGCAGACTGTACCGCACTCAAGCCTATGTACCGTAGCACCCTATACCAAGTTACCAGTCCTTATAAGAACTTTTGTGGACCAAGCAGGTTGTGTATTAGTGTTTAGCAGACTGTACGTCAGTCCCTATACCGCTGAAGGACTGCTGCAGTATAGGGCAGCGGTCAGCAGTGGTGCACGTCAACCCTATCTATTGTGGACCTATAGCGGTCCTTACAGAACAGCAGACTGTACCGCACTCAAGCCTATGTACCGTAGCACCCTATACCAAGTTACCAGTCCTTATAAGAACTTTTGTGGACCAAGCAGGTTGTGTATTAGTGTTTAGCAGACTGTACGTCAGTCCCTATACCGCTGAAGGACTGCTGCAGTATAGGGCAGCGGTCAGCAGTGGTGCACGTCAACCCTATCTATTGTGGACCGATAGCGGTCCTTACAGAACAGCAGACTGTACCGCACTCAAGCCTATGTACCGTAGCACCCTATACCAAGTTACCAGTCCTTATAAGAACTTTTGTGGAACAAGCAGGTTGTGTGTTAGTGATTAGCAGACTGTACGTCAGTCCCTATACCAATGAAGGACTGCTGCAGTATAGGGCAGCGGTCAGCAGTAGTGCACGGCAACCCTATGTATTGTGGACCGATAGCGGTCCTTACAGAACAGCAGACTGTAACGCACTCAGGCCTATGTACCGTAGCACCCTATACCAAGTTACCAGTCCTTATAAGAACTTTTGTGGAACAAGCAGGTTGTGTGTTAGTGATTAGCAGACTGTACGTCAGTCCCTATACCAATGAAGGACTGCTGCAGTATAGGGCAGCGGTCAGCAGTAGTGCACGGCAACCCTATGTATTGTGGACCGATAGCGGTCCTTACAGAACAGCAGACTGTAACGCACTCAGGCCTATGTACCGTAGCACCCTATACCAAGTTACCAGTCCTTATAAGAACTTTTGTGGACCAAGCAGGTTGTGTGTTAGTGATTAGCAGACTGTACGTCAGTCCCTATACCAATGAAGGACTGCTGCAGTATAGGGCAGCGGTCAGCAGTAGTGCACGGCAACCCTATGTATTGTGGACCGATAGCGGTCCTTACAGAACAGCAGACTGTAACGCACTCAGGCCTATGTACCGTAGCACCCTATACCAAGTTACCAGTCCTTATAAGAACTTTTGTGGACCAAGCAGGTTGTGTGTTAGTGATTAGCAGACTGTACGTCAGTCCCTATACCAATGAAGGACTGCTGCAGTATAGGGCAGCGGTCAGCAGTAGTGCACGGCAACCCTATGTATTGTGGACCGATAGCGGTCCTTACAGAACAGCAGACTGTACTGCACTCAGGCCTATGTACCGTAGCACCCTATACCAAGTTACCAGTCCTTATAAAAACTTTTGTGGACCAAGCAGGTTGTGTGTTAGTGTTTAGCAGACTGTGCGTCAGTCCCTATACCGCTGAAGGACTGCTGCAGTATAGGGCAGCGGTCAGCAGTAGTGCACGGCAACCCTATGTATTGTGGACCGATAGCGGTCCTTACAGAACAGCAGACTGTAACGCACTCAGGCCTATGTACCGTAGCACCCTATACCAAGTTACCAGTCCTTATAAGAACTTTTGTGGACCAAGCAGGTTGTGTGTTAGTGATTAGCAGACTGTACGTCAGTCCCTATACCAATGAAGGACTGCTGCAGTATAGGGCAGCGGTCAGCAGTAGTGCACGGCAACCCTATGTATTGTGGACCGATAGCGGTCCTTACAGAACAGCAGACTGTAACGCACTCAGGCCTATGTACCGTAGCACCCTATACCAAGTTACCAGTCCTTATAAGAACTTTTGTGGACCAAGCAGGTTGTGTGTTAGTGATTAGCAGACTGTACGTCAGTCCCTATACCAATGAAGGACTGCTGCAGTATAGGGCAGCGGTCAGCAGTAGTGCACGGCAACCCTATGTATTGTGGACCGATAGCGGTCCTTACAGAACAGCAGACTGTACTGCACTCAGGCCTATGTACCGTAGCACCCTATACCAAGTTACCAGTCCTTATAAAAACTTTTGTGGACCAAGCAGGTTGTGTGTTAGTGTTTAGCAGACTGTGCGTCAGTCCCTATACCGCTGAAGGACTGCTGCAGTATAGGGCAGCGGTCAGCAGTAGTGCACGGCAACCCTATGTATTGTGGACCGATAGCGGTCCTTACAGAACAGCAGACTGTAACGCACTCAGGCCTATGTACCGTAGCACCCTATACCAAGTTACCAGTCCTTATAAGAACTTTTGTGGACCAAGCAGGTTGTGTGTTAGTGATTAGCAGACTGTACGTCAGTCCCTATACCAATGAAGGACTGCTGCAGTATAGGGCAGCGGTCAGCAGTAGTGCACGGCAACCCTATGTATTGTGGACCGATAGCGGTCCTTACAGAACAGCAGACTGTAACGCACTCAGGCCTATGTACCGTAGCACCCTATACCAAGTTACCAGTCCTTATAAGAACTTTTGTGGACCAAGCAGGTTGTGTGTTAGTGATTAGCAGACTGTACGTCAGTCCCTATACCAATGAAGGACTGCTGCAGTATAGGGCAGCGGTCAGCAGTAGTGCACGGCAACCCTATGTATTGTGGACCGATAGCGGTCCTTACAGAACAGCAGACTGTAACGCACTCAGGCCTATGTACCGTAGCACCCTATACCAAGTTACCAGTCCTTATAAGAACTTTTGTGGACCAAGCAGGTTGTGTGTTAGTGATTAGCAGACTGTACGTCAGTCCCTATACCAATGAAGGACTGCTGCAGTATAGGGCAGCGGTCAGCAGTAGTGCACGGCAACCCTATGTATTGTGGACCGATAGCGGTCCTTACAGAACAGCAGACTGTACCGCACCCAAGCCTATGTACCGTAGCACCCTAGACAGACCAAGTTACCAGTCCTGATAAAGAGCTTTGTGGAACAAGTGAGTTGTGAATGATTAGCAGACTGCAGCAGAAGGGCAGCAGTCAAGTATAATATTCTTTCTATATTTGGAAGAAAGAATATTATACGTGTACAAGCCTATTACCGTACCACTGATACCAGTCCTGAAAAGAACCTTTGTGGAACTAATAGTAACAGCAAGTCTTTAAAATTATCCTCACTGCCTGACACACTGCTTCCTGCCTGTCCCTATACAAATTGGCAAAAAAGAGTAGGCTGGAACGATTAGCTGGAACAGCTCTTTTGTGGACCTGATAGTAACAGCTAATGATGATGATGATGATGATGATGATGAAGAAAGACTAATCTGGCTGAGCTGTCCCTAAAATAGCAGCATACAGCGCTCTGTCCCTTTATCTAAACTGACAAAAGAAACTCAGGCTGCTGACCTAACACCTATACCAGTCCTGAAAAGAACTTTTGTGTACCAAATAGCTAGCGTTTTCTCTGTCCCTACTCCACACAGGATCCTTTCCCTACAGTGACAGAAGAAAGAATGTAAAATGGCCACCGGATCGGGTGTATTTATAGGTTAGGGGGAATGTCCAAGTGTCCATGAGCTGTCATGTCTCAATTGGTTGTCCTGTAACACATGATAAACGTGTCACGAAAGGTTAAAGTTCTTGTATACATTAAACACGTAAGTCCGCCGGGGCGAACGACGGAAAAAGGCGTTCGAACCCGCGGACGGCGAAAGTCGGAAATTCGCCGCGAAACGACCGCCGGGCGAACCGTTCGGCCATCACTAGTAATAACACTGAAAGAAGAAAGATTTCTTTTACTGGGTATACACAGGAGCATTGTGTCCGCGGTGGCACCGCTGCCCTAGATTCCATGCCAGGAGGCGATAAGAGCCCCCCGGTGACACATAAGCTTGTAGTATTGAATTGTATGCCGCGTTACACTCTGATAATCCTGCGCCGGGCACAATGAGAGACACAGGAGCACCATAAAAAAAGATCTGAACCGGGGCGCGGGGGAAAAGGTAACAGGAACCGCGCCGATGTGGTGTTCAGGTTCCAGCTCAGAATGCGGTGACACCTGTCATACGTCCCGCACACACCGGGGCAAGAGGGCAGCCTGGCATTCTCAGAGCTGGAGACTTGGCACGGGGCGAGAGACATCTGGGAGATAGCGGGCACATGAATTAGTAAATACCGGTAAAAGGAGATGCCGGGGGGTGGGGGCTGGCAGCGTCAAAGTGCAGCCATACATCTCCTGGTCATATTTTGCTGCCTCCCCTCTCCTTAGTTTAATACATTTTTCCTAATAGTTTGATAGTTTGATACATTTCCTAATAATAGTTCACTTTTCAGGTGTTCATAGTTTGCGGTGCGATACATTGTTACATGTTTACTAAATGACACGTTGTCACTGTTTTTATTTTGTGTGTTTAAAGCCTTGTACACGCGATCCGCTTTTCCAAGGGGAAATGTTCGATGACAGGCTATTGGCGGAAAATCCGACCGTGTGAACGCTCCATCAGATTTTTCTGATCGTGTGCACACAAGTCCGTCACACAAAAGTCCAAAAGTACAAACACGCATTGCTCGGAAGCAAGGACGAGCCGGAAGCGGCCAGTCTTGTAAACTGGCGCTCGTAATGGAGAATTAACATTCGTGACGCGGCAAATTATGAAATCTGGGAATGCAGCGCGCAATTCTCTTCTTCTTTAATGGGATATTAACCCCTTGCCGCCGAGCGTACGCAGATGTGCGCACTTGGCTTCCGGGGGGGTTATACCGGGATGATGCCCGCAGCTGCAGGCATCATCCCGCTACCGTTTTTTTAGAGTCGGCGATCGGCTTTCTAGCAATAACAACTGATGCCGCTAAAAGCCACTCGGCTGTTATACCGGAGGAGCGGGAGGGGACGCCCCCCCTCCTGCTGCTTCCCGCCGCTCTTACCGGGGCTCCCGTTCCACCGGATGGCCTAGATCAACAAACTACCGCTTCTGGCGGCAAGGGACAGACTGGATTGAAGCCGTAATCGGCTTCATTCCAGTCTCCTGATCCTAAACACGGAAGCGACATCATGACGTCACTTCCTATTTACTCGGCTGCCAATGGCGCCGGTTTTAAAAAAAAATATACAGTATTCAGAATCGCCGAAAATGGCAATCTGAATAGTTTGCAAAGGAGGGATCGGGGGTCTTTTAGACCCCCCGATCCCTCCATAAAGAGTACCTGTCACCACCTATTACTGTCACAAGGGATGTTTACATTCCTTGTGACAGCAATAAAAGTGATCAAATTATTATTTATTTTTTTAAAACCACTTGGCGCCCAAACTACGTCTATTGACGTCATGGGCTTTCGGTGGTTATATCTAAATGATGCCTGAGGCCACAGACATCATTCGGATATCGGCGTTTTCAGCCGGCGATTCCCTGCACCATAAGAATGATCATAGCGGCTGTTCCCGCCACTTGATCGTTCTTACGGGCGGCAGGAGGGGACGCCCCCCCCCCTCCCGCCAACCTCCGGTGCTTGTACCGACTCACCGCTTCCATCGGTGAGTCGGTCACAGGATCCACCGGCCCCCGGAAGTTACCTTAGAGATTTCCGGCGGGCCAGATCATCCCCGGAGTCTCTATGATCGTTCGGAGGCCGGGCGCGATGTTATGACGTCACGCCCGGCCTCTGCATTCAAATTAATAGCGCCGTTTTGGCTAGGAAGCCAGGATCATTTTTTAGGGTTTTTTTTTTTTTTTTTTTTTAGGCTTCCCAGCCTAGAGGTGAGATGTGGGGTCTTATTGATCCCCCCATATCTCATTGTAAATAGGTCCGATCGTGCCATATTCCTATTACAAGGGATGTTTACATTCCTTGTAATAGGAATAAAAGTAATCCATTTTTTTTTTTTTTTTTTTTAAAGTGTCAAACTAAAAAAATAAAATTAACAATAAAAAAAAAAATAATTTCAAGCGCCCCTGTCCCCGTGAGCTCGCACACAGAAGCGAACGCATACGCAAGTCTCGGCCACATATGAAAACGGTGTTCAAACCACACATGTGAGGTATCGCCGCGAACGTTAGAGCGAGAGCAATAATTCTAGCCCTAGACCTCCTCTGTACCCCAAAACATGTAACCAGTAAAAAAATTTAAAGCGTCACCTATGAGGATTTTTAAATACCAACGTTTGGCGCCATTCCATGAGCGCATGCAATTTTGAAGCGTGACATGTTGGGTATCTATTTACTCGGCGTATCTTCCACTTTCACATTATGCAAATAAATTGGGCTAACTTTACTGTTTTTTTTATTTTTATTTTTTTAAAGCATGAAACAGTTTTTTTTCTGAAAAAAACGTGTTTGAAAAATTGCTGCGCAAATACCGTGCGAGATAAAAAGTTGCAACATCCGCCATTGTATTCTCTAGGGCAGTGATGGCGAACCTCGGCACCCCAGATGTTTTGGAACTACATTTCCCATGATGCTCCACTACAATGCAAGGTACCAGAGCATCATGGGAAATGTAGTTCCAAAACATCTGGAGTGCCAAGGTTCGCCATCACTGCTCTAGGGTCTTTGCTAAAAAAATGTATATAATGTTTGGGGGTTCTATGTAATTTTCTAGCAAAAAAATTATGAATTTTACATGTAGGAGAGAAATGTCAGAATTGGCCTGGGCGCGACGTGGTTAGAAACAATTTATTAATTTTAAAATAAATAAGAAAAAAAAATGTAAAGCGCCCCCGTCGCCGCGAGCTCACGCAGCAAAGAAAACCCATACGGAAGTCGCGCCCGTGTATGTAAACGGTGTTCAAATCACACGTGTGAGGTATCGCCGCGATCGTCAGAGCGAGAGCAATAATTCTAGCACTAGACCTCCTCTGTAACTCTAACCTGGTAACCGTAAAAAAAAAAAAATTAAATCATCGCCTATGGAGATTTTTAGGTACAGTCGTTTGTCGCCATTCCACGAGTGCGTGCAATTCTAAAGCGTGACATGTTTGGGATCTATTTACTCGGCGTAACATCATCCTTCACATTATACAAAAAAATTGGGCTGACTTTAATGTTTTTTTTTTTTAAATTCATGAAAGTGTCCCTTTTCCCAAAAAGTTGCGTTTAAAACACCGCTGCACAAATACCGTGTGACATAAAATATTGTAACAATCGCCATTTTATTCTCTAGATTCTATGCTAAATGTATATATATATATATATATATATATATATATATATATATATATATATATATATATATATATATATATATATATATATATATATATATATATATATATAATGTTTGGGGGTTCTAAGTAATTTTCTAGCAAAAAATACGGATTTTAACTTGTAAACAACAAATGTCAGAAATAGGCTTAGTCATGAAAGGGATAATAATGAAGCTGCTTTGCTGGTGATACTGATGGAGTTATGGCAAACTAATTTTCAAAGGCTTTTTCTTCTGGTGATATCAAAAATAATATTATTATGTTCTTTTTTTTTTTTTTTTTTTTTTTGTGCAATTTACCACAACACCATTATCCTGTAGTTTTTAAGATCAAAGATACAACTATGTCAGTGTCCCTTGTTAATGTTACATTGTATTTTTTTAAATATAACTGCCGACTCCCCAACTGTCATTTGAAGTAAAACACTTTGCCAAGTATTATTCTCCACAATGTTTTTATTGTGCATTTAAAAAAGAAAACAAATAAAATTAGACATGCTATCCGCCAATAGAACTTAACCAAAAAGTGCATTCAATGCATCCAAAAAAATATAAAAATTCAAATCAAATCATTATTATTCAACCAAAAAAATAATGTCAAAGCAATAACTCCAAGGTCAATAATAAACAACACGTTATCTCCTCCGATTCCACTACACGGCTGGTTGACGATTGGCCGTTCATAAACTAACTGAAAAGCGCGAAAAAGAAAAGTGCAACATGAAAAGCGCGAATCAACATTCACCAAACTTCTGCTAACACGAAATTAGAACACGAAAGGAGCCCAAAGGGTGGCGCTAAAGAGCTGAAAAAACAGGTAGTACATCACTACGTTCGTGATTGTTGGCCAACAATTGTGTGGCCGTGTCTATGCAAGACAAGTTTGGGCCAACGCGTTTCAGGCAAAAGCCCGCGGTTTTGTTGGTCAACAATACAATCGTGTGCAGGAGGCTTAAAGCTCCATTCACTTCTGGGCCTTCTGAGATCATGGCAGAATCGCAGTGAAAATGTCTCAAAAACGCACTACAATCGCAAAAAAACGCAGTTCATGTGCCTTTATTTCCAACAGCACCTAAAATGTGCAGTGCGATTGTCAGGAGATTTATCACGTGCCAAATCCCATTTCGTGAAAGTGCAGGAGCTTCTTTTGGGCAAAAAGCTTCACACGATGCGATTTGCAGCGATTGCCACGCGATTCCGACGCGATCCTAAAACGGAGCCTCAGTTCACATATGTGCAATGTGGGAAATGCAGAGAATCCTGTGTGTTTCCTGCTCTGCACTGAAATCGCACTGCATTCAATGTTAAATTCCATGACACCCCAAAACAGCTCGAAAAACACAGTGCAATTGCCTGAATCGGATCATTTGTCCTGTATGTCGGGTGTGATTCTCGGTATCTGTTCTTATTCTGTATGTATGGACTCTGCACAGTACCACTTCTCTTGTCCTGTATGTCGGGTGTGATTCTCGGTATCTGTTCTTATTCTGTATGTATGGACTCTGCACAGTACCACTTCTCTTGTCCTGTATGTCGGGTGTAATTCTCGGTATCTGTTCTTATTCTGTATGTATGGACTCTGCACAGTACCACTTCTCTTGTCCTGTATGTCGGGTGTAATTCTCGGTATCTGTTCTTATTCTGTATGTATGGACTCTGCACAGTACCACTTCTCTTGTCCTGTATGTCGGGTGTGATTCTCTGTATCTGTCCTTATTCTGTATGTACGGATGTTGCACAGTACCACTTCTCTTGTCCTGTATGTCGGGTGTGATTCTCGGTATCTGTTCTTATTCTGTATGTATGGACTCTGCACAGTACCACTTCTCTTGTCCTGTATGTCGGGTCGAATTCTCGGTATCTGTCCTTATTCTGTATGTACGGATGTTGCACAGTACTACTTCTCTAGGCTGCAGAACAATCATTTTGGGATTTTATGGGGGTTGTTTTGGTTGCAGGAAGGAAGATTGCGGGGATCAGATATAAGGTGAAGGGATACAGTCATACATGTTTATACCCATAATAGTATTCCAGACAGAAATGGACGTCTCTATAATTAAGGTGGAAGGAGACTTATTAATGACTCCTTCAGGTCTTCATCACCTTTGATGTACATTTATCTCTTCCCAGAATCCTCTAGTGGGGGGAGGATGAGGGTGGGGGATGGGGGGGGGGTCTGGACGGGCTGACATGAGACTAATTGCAGCACTTCGCTAATTGTAAATAGTCATTATATTTTAATTGCTGTTTGAACATATTCCACAGAAACAGTTACGGCGCGGCCATTAATAACTGTCATGACTTCAGCAGACACCACCGCCGGCTGTGTATAAATGCCGGGGATCCGGAGAAATGGGCAATATATAAGGAGGAGCTCCGCTCACACCTCTCACACACACAGCTAGCTGTCTCTTGAAACAGCTGCAATCCCCCCACCTTGGTTTGATCACACCCATGTCTGCAGTGCGTTCTATCTTACTATTGTGTGATTGTTCCTCTTCCCTCCGCCCCGTACTGATCTATTCATCATTACAAATGTATACAGACCTCAATAACGCACTTCACCCGTTTCTCACCGACCTGCCCAGGACTAGTCTGTATTCACAGCCTGCTGGCTCTTCTGTAATGTGCAGGTTTTAGCGCCTGGAAATAAAGAATAATAGGTCACTTGTGTTGCTATATCTCTAGACCGCTTTTACATATGTGCATCCAGGTGTTGCTGTACCTTTAGATCGCCTTTAGATATGTGCATATGGAGGTTGCGGTACCTCTAGACAGCTTTTGACATAAGACATATGTGCATCTGGATGTTGCTGTTCCTTTAGACCACTTTTACATATGTGCATCCGGGTGTTGCTGTACCTTTTAGACCGCCTTTAGATATGTGCATATGGAGGTTGCGGTACCTCTAGACAGCTTTTACATATGTGCATCCGGGTGTTGCTGTACCTTTTAGACCGCCTTTAGATATGTGCATATGGAGGTTGCGGTACCTCTAGACAGCTTTTACATATGTGCATCCGGGTGTTGCTGTACCTTTTAGACCGCCTTTAGATATGTGCATATGGAGGTTGCGGTACCTCTAGACCACTTTTACATATGTGCATCCGGGTGTTGCGGTACCTTTAGACCGCCTTTAGATATGTGCATATGGAGGTTGCGGTACCTCTAGACAGCTTTTACATATGTGCATCCGGGTGTTGCTGTACCTTTAGACCGGCGCTTTTACATATGTTCACCTGCAGCCCTGATGAAGGGGAACCTTTCAAACCCCCTGAACCTCAGTGGCTGGTCTCCTTTATACATTGTCTGAATAAAAGTCGTTCTAGAATAACATACTTTTTTTTTTTTTTAATGTTCTACCTCAGGGGTCTCCAAACTGTGGCCCGGGGGCCAGATACGACCTTTTGCTTGCCTTTATCCAGCCCTTGGGGCACTTTTCCTTCCACTGACAGCCAATGATGGATTTTTGGGGATTTTAGGTTTGCTTTAAGCAGTTTTTCACTTGCTCCAATGAAACATTGAACACTTCTCCATCAGCTTTGTGACATTATCCTGCTGGGAGGAGCCATCAGAAGATGGGGGACACTGTAGTCATAAAGGGATGGACATGGTCACCAACAATACTCAGGTAGGTTGTGGTGTATAAACCAGGCTCAGTTGGTATTACCATGTTTCCCCGAAAATAAGACCTAGCGTGATTGTCGGTGATGGCTGCAATATAAGCCCTAGCCGCCAAATAAGCCCTACCCTGGTTCCCCAAAAATAAGCCCTACCCTGAAAATAAGGAATAGTCATCAGAATAGCAGCATCTAGTCAGAGCTTAACAGCTTGACTATTATGCCACTTACACGCGATCAAAATTTCGGCCAGCAAAAGACAGATGAGAGATTTTCATCAGAAAATGCGACGTGTCTACGCTCCATCGGAATTTAGCTGGTTGAATTCCCGCCAGCAAAAAATTGATAGAAAGTTTTTCCTTCAGGAAAATTGACAACATGTTATCGGAAATTCCGTTCGTATGTATGCAATTCCGACGCGCAAAAACTCACGCATGCTCAGATTCAACTACGAGACGGAAGCTATTGGCTACTGGGTATTGAACTTCCTTTTCCTACTCCAGTCGTACGTGTTGTACATCACCGCGTTCTTGGCAGCCGGAATTTGGTGCGACCGTGTGCAGGCAAGACAGTTTGCGCGGAATTCCGTCGGAACTCCGAAGGGAAAACCATCAGAGATTTTTCCGATGAGAATTCCGATCGTGTGTACGCGGCATTAAGCTCTGAGGAAGAAGGAAAGTCCCTTTGAAACGCGTCAGCTGGCAGTGACCTCTGTGAGTTCCTCTGGAGAGCTTCATCTGTGACTAGATGCTGCTAATCTGATGACTATTCATTTTGCGAGATTTTGCACTTCTGTTTGTGAGTGGTTTTCTTTGGTACCCTTTTTAATAAATATCATCAAGCAGGGCCGTCTTTAAGGCAGGGCAAAAGGGGCAGCTGCCCTGGGCCCTGCCATTGTTGTGGGGCCCAAAGCAGCTGCCTCAAACTTGCCAACTATCCCAGCTTAAATTCCCTCGTCCCTTGAAGTTTTAGTCCTGTGCTGTGTCCCGATATCTCAGTGTGAAGTGCTGCTACTAATGCTGCCCAGCTCTGCCCTATTGTTGTGTACAGGTGACTCACCTGCAGACCCTGTGTTTACATGTAAATACCCGGCATTCATATGTAAAACTTGGCGGCATTACTAAGTAAATAGCTGCGGCTGGCGGCATTGATATGTAAATAAAGGTGGCAGTCATATGTAGATCATGCCCCCCTGCAGTGAGGAGATGATGTGCTGTAACCTCTAGCAACCATTCAGTGAGCAGTATTACTGTACAGTAATCTCTAGCAACCAATTAACAAGCAGAAATCATGTGCTGTTACATCTAGCAACTAATCAGTGAGCTGTAATGTGTGCTGTAACCCAGGGGCGGACTGACAACTCATGGGGCCCCCAGGAAATAGGAGATTATGGGGCCCCTGGGCAATAGAAGATTATGGGGCTCCCAGGCAATAGATTATGGGGGCCACACAGTATACACACACACACACACATACAGTATACACACACACACAAACATACAGCATACACACAGACACACAATATACACACACAGTATAAACAAGGTACTGGAGAGGCGGGACAGCTATAATTTTGGGGTTTTTAAAAAAAGACAGATTTTTACATACTGTCCCTGGTTTTATTGAGGCTGGCAACCCTGATGGGGCCCCTTAGTGGCATGGGGCCCTCGGGCAGTGCCGAATGGTCAGTCCGCCCCTGCTGTAACTTCTAGCAACCAGTCATTAAAGTGGGGTGCCCCCTAAAAAAAAAAAAAAAAAAATACTGCAGCTGCTGACTTTTAATAATCGGACACATACCTGTCCCAGGGTCCAGCGATGCGGGGGAACGAAGCCCCCCTTCGTTCCCCGCTCCGCTCGCAGCGCCAGCATTCTTACCCGGCTGTGAAGCATTCGCGAGTGGTGCCAGGCGCTGTGATACGCCGCACAGTCATCTAGGACACGTGACAGGTCCCAGATGACTGTGCGGCGTGAGGGGAAGGGATGTCACCAGCCCGGGCATTGAAGAAGGCAGACTACGAGGGACCCCCTAGCAACAGGTATTTAGAGGTGAGTAAATTAATGTTTTTTTTATGAATTTTCAGCTATTTTTTTTTTTGTGGAAACACCACTTTAAGTAGTAATGATGCGCTGTAACCACTGGCAACCGATCAAAATCGCTGCCTGATCTGATACAGTAAACTGATTTTAAGTCTAGCTGCTATTTATTGTATGTCTCAGAGCAGGTGGAGAGCGAAATTGAATGGGGGGGGGCCAAGAAAATGTTTGCCCAGGGTCCAATCAATATTAACCACTTCAATACCAGGCACTTAGACACCTTCCTGCCCAGACCAATTTTGAGCTTTGAGCGCTGTCGCACTGTGAATGACAATTGCGCGGTCATGCTACGCTGTACCCAAATTACATTTTTATCATTCTTTTCCCACAAATAGAGCTTACTTTTGGTGGTATTTGATCACCTCTACGGTTTTCATTTTTTGCTAAACAAATAAAAAAAGGCCGAAAATTTTGAAAAAAAATGTTTTTTTTTCTTTCAGTTTCAAAACTTTGTAAATAAGTACGTTTTCTCCTTCACTGATAGACACTAATGGGGCTGCACTGACGGGCACTGATAAGGCGGCACTGATGGGCACTGATGAGGTGGCACCAATGAAGTGGCACTGATGAGGTGGCATTGATGGGCACTGATGGGTGGCACTGATGGGCAACACGGATGGACACTGATAGGTGGCACAAATTGGCACTGATAGCTGGCACGGATTGGCATGGATAGGCAGCATGAATGGGCATGGATAGGGGGCACAGATGGGCATGGATGGGCACTGATAGTTGGCACGGATGGGCACTGATAGGCGACATTGTATTGTATTGTTTTGTATTGATGGATGGCAATCAGTGCCAAACAATAATGCATGCCAATCAGTGATGCCCATTGTGAGCACTGATTGGCATCCATTGTGGGCACTGATTGGCATCCATTGTGGGCACTGACTGGCATCCCTGGTGGTCTAGGGTGGCATACCTTGTGCTGGGCATCCCTGGAGGCCTGGTGGCATCCCTGGTGGTCCAGTGTCGGCATGCTCGGGGGGGGGGGGGGGCTGTGCTGGTAATTGATCCGCACAGACCCCCCTGTCAGAGGAGCAGCCGATCGGCTCTCCTCTACTCGCGTCTGACAGATGCGAGTGAGGAAAAGCCGATCACCGGCTTTTCCTGTTTACACTGTGATCACCCGTGATTGGACACGGCTGATCACGTGGTAAAGAGTCTCCGTCGGAGACTCTTTACCGAGAACGTAGTTGAGGGTGTCAGACTGACAGGCTGACACCTCGAAACAACGATCGCCGTGATGCCCCGGGGACACACAGTGGCTCAAAATCCTGAGGATGTCCTATGACGCCCAGTCAGGATTTTGAAACCACTTTGCAGCCGTCATTTGACTATTGGTGGGCGGCAAGTGGTTAAAGATGGCCCTGATCCAAAGAATAATGCACAAGGCTGGTGCGCCCTCCTTTCTTCTATTTTTGACTTCTAGGGTTCCCCACTCTTGAGGACAGTAAGGCCCCGGGTCATTACATAGCCGGTCTGGTGGTTCGCCGGTCTGGAGTGTGTCTTCTCTGTGTATATAAAAACGTTCTTCCAATTTTCTATTGTCCAAATTTCGGTGATCCTGTGCCAAATGCAGCCTCAGTTCCCTGTTCTTACCATAAACATGGCGGCTCGCGCTCACATTCAGGAGGCCGCGGAAAAGGTTAAATTATTATTCTCCCATTCTGCTTTGTACGCTACATAATGGATGTTCAAAGTCGGTGTATGCGTGCAATTTATCAGATCTCCTTTACTCACATCCCCCGTAATATATATATATGTATAATTTACAATGCACACACAAATGAGCGGCACGGACATGAAAAAAAAAAACGCAAGTGGTGACACAAACGAATTAGCGTGATTTATATGCAAATGCGCGGCGCTACGCTCAGGCAGGCGGGGTGACGGAGAGAGAACAGGATCCGGCTTTAGAACATTAGACAGACATAATCAAGTTTATTCGTAAAACTGCAAAGCCGAGCGCCTGACAGATAAAATAGTATGATTTATGCATCCCTGGCCTCTGCGGCCGTTTCTGATGAGCCAGCGAAGGCGTTTGCCGCTGCGTAATGCACCTGACCTCTTTTAGCACTGAAGGCGTTGGAAGTCGCTAAAGGTGTAATATCCTTTGCGGGGGCTAATTTTTCTCCATAACGCCAGACGTTTCTGAAATGAAGGCCAATCCCAGCCTCAGAAAAGATCATTTCATTATTTTTTCCCTTCAGAGATTCCTCTCATATTTTCTGGATTTTCTCTTTGCATTGTGTGTGAGATACACAAGTTATAAAATTCTGCGGGTTCCTTCGCTGAACATTCGCTGTTACTGAAATTAAAACGGTGGCTTTACTTTTAAGGGGGGGATTAATAAAATCGCCGGATTTATTTATTTTATTTATTTATTTGTAGCACCCTGATGTTTAGGCGGGGTCACTATTAAATGTATTTGCCAAGTTATAGCTGCCTTGGCCAATTGTTAGGAGGTCAATTGATTTCGCCCTAATTCTGGAATTGCTGCACTTCTCTCTTCGGTCACTAGGTGGCAGGGTATCTGGTGGCGACATTAGATAAGACAAGGGCACTGCAAGGACAGATTAGGATTGCATTGGGTGTCTCAGCCAATGGGCAGGGGTTTTCTTGGGTCACTTTGTCTGCTGGGAGAACCTATTTTTTTTGGGAGGAGTCATGTGATCCGGGGTTTCTTTGCCACCTGGACGACTGTCTGGGTGGATGTGTGTTTAGGGTTGCCACCTATCTGGGATTCACCCAAACAGTCTTGGTTTTGAATAATGTGTGCGGACTGAAACCCGGACACATTATTTAGACTGGGCTGTGGCTCCCCAAGTAACCAAGACAGTCACCCACAAATCTGTTGCCACTGTGGAGCTGCAGGCGGCTGTCTGGGGGCAGGTTCGACATCACTGGGGGGGGGGGGGGGGAGACAGGGCGATGATGTCAGCAAGAGCAATTTGGCTACACCCACTGCTTGCTGCGGCACACTATGCCCACTGGATTACTACTATCCCTGGGATACCCAAAGGTGTCCGAGGCTGCTAAAGTGTTTGGGTTTGGCTTAAAGAAAAAGTGGCAACCCTACGTGTGTTGTATTGCCCCGGGCTGCTAGGCCAGAAATCTAAGCCCTATCCCAGGGGACATCTGGCTGCTAGGCTTTCTGAGGGCCTATCCAGAAGCAGGAGAGCAGTGTAGTGTTGGGACTGTGGGCTTGTAGTCAAACCAGAAGTAACAGTTCCACCGGCCCGGGAACGAATTGTGGTTGGAGGTAGAGGGGAAGCTGTCACCACTAAGGGACCATCCACCTTGCTACCGGAGATCACAGTGAGTGAGCTGGGGCCAGTACCAGAGCAGACTTCTCGCCAGCCGGGGACAGTGAAGAAGTGGGAAAACCTCAGCAAGTGCCAAGCCAGGGACCCAGCACGGACAGCAAAGGTGACACTTGTGGAGTGCCAAGCCAAGGACCTAACGTGTCAGCGGGGGTGAAGCTTAAAGGGTATCTGTGAGTGCCAAGCCAGGGACCCAGCAGATACTGAGTGGTAACAGTGGAAGAGCTCAAGGGATCCAGTCAGTGGCGGCCCGTCCATAGGGGTCGCCCGGGCGCCGTCAATCCCCCCCCCCCCCGGCAGTCACAAAAAAAATAAAAACAATTTTTTTTTTAAACCTAGTCCTTTAAAAAAAAAAAGTCCTTAAGTACACTGTGTTTGGGTTCCGGACACAGTGCACTATGGGAAGCACCATGTCAATGCAATGACGAGATTGCAGACGCTACGCTTCAATGGCGGGGTTTGGAGCTGCTTTGCGGTGCAATCCATTGCGCCAAGCACCATCCGCCCGGATGGGTGCTTTGTTTTCAGTGTGAGAACAAAGTCACTTCCGGCGGGCTACAAAAAGATGGTCGCCATGGGAACTAATCCTCTTGTGTTCAGTGGAGAGGGGAGGGGAGTGGAGAGGGGCTCTGCTGGGGACACAGATGTAAGTAGGGACTCCGCTGGGGACATAGATGTATGGAGGGGCTCCACTGGGGACACAGATGTAAGGAGGGACTCTGCTGGGGACACAGATGTATGGAGGGGCTCTGCTAGGGGCACCTGATGTAAGGAGGGACTCCACTGGGGGCACATGATGTAAGGACAGACTCCGCTGGGGGCACCTGATGTAAGGACGGACTCCGCTGGGGGCACCTGGTGTGAGGATGGACTCCACTGGGGACAACTGATGGCATCTGGTGACAGGCGATGTAGCAAGTGACTGATTCTGCATTATGGTGAGTTGAATGATTTCTTTTTATATTACAATGTAATAATAGAAATAATGTGCTTCAATCATCCTGACACCATAACAACCATGGTGCCGGGATGATTGAAGTACTAACACCAGGTGTTTGGAGTATCTTTATCTGCTGATTGTTACACTTTCTAGAATACACATATTTCTACTGTTGTGTAGGACCTGGGCCTGCTGTCCCTCCCTCTCCCTCCATCCGTCATTAATCTCAGATGCTAACCACACCACCTTAGAGCCACATCCACTATTTCACTGAAGCCACTCCCATTTTCACCAAGTGGGAGAGGTCAAAAAGGAAGGACGGGGTCTGGCGCCCCCCCATCTTAAAACTTCACTAGCTGAGCAGTTGTTAAATAACACCAAAAGAAAGCTCTATTTGTGTGAAAGCTGAAAAATGGCCTGGGCGGGAGGGAGGGGGGGGTTAAGTGCCCCCCGGTAGGCAAGTGTTTAAAGCTCAAACTGCACACAAAAAGGTGAGAATACTGAGACTTGTAATCTTTTTGACTGTGCTGACAGCATCCTTTTCATTTCCAGACAGGTGTGTAAAATGATTTGGGAAATTTCAATGGCATTGAAATCTGTCGTGTGATTTCACATGTCACATATGTCACATCACATGTCACACATGTCACATCACATGTCACAGTTTGCCAAGATATGAATCTGATTCTCACCCGTCGTCTCTTCATAGAGGCTGCATTGAGCTGAGCGCTTTTGGTCATTTTATAGGCTTATTTTTTTTTTATCTTTTTATAAAGATCACTCATTAAGGTAATGACTTGACACCACAGAGCTAGGGGATACCATAAAGACCAGACTGCTTGCCAGTGGGGGCCATGGGTAATTTTTTTTTGAGGGGGGTCAACAACAGTATGCCACCGACACCACCCCCCCCCAAGTCAGTAGCGCTTACCCCATCGCTTCACCGGTGGCTTCCCCTGCTCATCAGCGACCTCCTGTTCCCCTGCTCTCCACGGGTCATCACAGCGGCAGAGGCTTCCGTCTCCCCCCTCCTCCTCGGCGCCCAATCGGGAGTCTTCTCTTTTTGGCCCATTTGAAAAAAACGGGTCTCACACCCGCTTCTGATTGGCTGGATTGAGGATCAGTGTTTCAACAGCGAATGAACAGCGAATGATCCTCAATCCGGCCATTTAGAACCTGGGTGGGCCCCGAGCGCAATGCTCTGTGCCACAAGCCCACCCTTTTTTTGAAGCCTATTAGAGCATATGGTTCTAATCATGTGCTTTAAAAAAAACACCCCCTTGCCGCTGTAATTCAGACGCCCGGTGTCCTGAAAGGGGCCGGACGCATGAATAAGGGGTGGCCGCGGCGGCCGTGATTAGAATCAGGCTATGCATGAACCTATCTATTATCCATATAGGGGGTGGCGTGGATAGATGGGGCCCCTAATGGACGGGCCGCCACTGCTGCTTGCTGCAGGTGGTGACCATCAATTCCCAGGGTGGACTAGTGCATAAAGCCGATACTGCCCCCCTGAGATTGAAGGACTAGGCATAAAATTAAACAAAAGGGTGCAAAGGTTTAGTGCATTATCCACAGCAGTTTTTTTCTAAATAAAGAGTTAAAAAAACAATGAATGTAGCAGTGATGTACATAAGCTCCACAACAAAAAGTGTTTTACCACAATGAAATCCATATAGAAATAAACATCATAGAGCAGCTGACATGTTTCGGGTCCTATACCCCCTTATTCGGAAAATCTGTAGAGGCATTTCTGAGTGCTTTTTAAAAATCAAAGTGTTACTAAACCCACAAGAATAAAATCAGTCTGTATATGCAGAAAAAAAAGTATTGGTACTCGTAAACTGCAGGTGGTGACCATCGATTGCCAGGGTGGACTAGTGCATAAAGCCGATACTGCCCTCCTGAGATCGAGGGACTAGACATAGTTACATAGTTAGTAAGGTTGAATAAAGACACCAGTCCAATCTGAGTAAGGTGTCTACAATTGTCCCTATCGCTGTACATTGCACACTCACATTGGTCCCTACCCTCAAGGAGCCCATGATCCAAGGTCCCCATTCATATACTAGGGGTCAATTTTGGACAGAAGACAATTAACCTACCTGCATGTCTTTGGAGTGTGGGAGGAAACTGGAGTACCTGGAAGAAACCCACGCAGGCACAGGGAGAACATGCAAACTCCAGGCAGGTAGTGTTGTGGTTGGTATTTGAACCAGTGACCCTTCTTACTGCTCGGTGAGAGTGCTAACCACTACACCACTGTTCCACTCTAATTATTAAACAAAAGGGAGCAAAGGTTTAGTGCATTATACACAGCAGTTTTTTTTAAATAAAGAGTGCAAAAAACAATGAATGTAGCAGTGATGTACATAAGCTCCACAACAAAAAGTGTTTTACCACAATGAAATCCATATAGAAATAAACATCATAGAGCAGCTGACATGTTTCGGGTCCTATACCCCCTTATTCGGAGCATCTGCAGAGGCATTTCTGAGTGCTTTTTTTTATAAATCAAAGTGTTGCTAAACCCACAAGAGTAAAATCAGTCTGTATATGCAGAAAAAAAAGTATTGGTACTCGTAAACTGCAGGTGGTGACCATCGATTGCCAGGGTGGACTAGTGCATAAAGCCGATACTGCCCTCCTGAGATCGAGGGACTAGACATAGTTACATAGTTAGTAAGGTTGAATAAAGACACCAGTCCATCCAGTTTAATCTGAGTAAGGTGTCTACAATTGTCCCTATCCTTGTACATTGCACACTCACATTGGTCCCTGCCCTCAAGGAGCCCATGATCCAAGGTCCCCATTCATATACTAGGGGTCAATTTTGGACAGAAGACAATTAACCTACCTGCATGTCTTTGGAGTGTGGGAGGAAACTGGAGTACCTGGAAGAAACCCACGCAGGCACAGGGAGAACATGCAAACTCCAGGCAGGTAGTGTTGTGGTTGGTATTTGAACCAGCGATCCTTCTTACTGCTAGGTGAGAGTGCTAACCACTACACCACTGTTCCACCCTAATTATTAAACAAAAGGGTGCAAAGGTTTAGTGCATTATACACAGCAGTTTTTTTTAAATAAAGAGTGCAAAAAACAATTAATGTAACAGTGATGTACATAAGCTCCACAACAAAAAGTGTTTTACCACAATGAAATCCATATAGAAATAAACATCATAGAGCAGCTGACATGTTTCGGGTCCTATACCCCCTTCTTCGGAGCATCTGCAGAGGCATTTCTGAGTGCTTTTTTTTATAAATCAAAGTGTTACTAAACCCACAAGAGTAAAATCAGTCTGTATATGCAGAAAAAAAAAGTATTGGTACTCGTAAAAAAAAAAAAAAAAAAAAAAGGTATTGGTGCATCCCTAATTTTAACCAATAGAAAGCTAGTTACTAGGGGGAAAAAAATCTGATACATGCATTTTGCATTTCCAGGTGCACCCCATGAAGTCTATTGAGGCCAAAAATGCTTAAAGCTTGTAGCAAAAGAAACTTGTCTATTTCTTCAAGCAACACTGCGCTCAGGTGCGCTCCGACACGGTTAAAAACCATGAGATTTTGGATAGTGTTGAAAAAAGCCGCGCTGACCAAAAAAAATAATCATAAGAATAAAAAATAAAAATAAATATATAGGCAGCAGAAATGTGGGATAAACACGGTGCAAATAGTAACAAAGATAACTGCGCCACAAAACTAAAACTAAAAATCAATAGTAATAATATCGAATGCCCAAAAATTTGTGAAGACAAATACTGTGCAAAACAGTGAAAGTCTCAGTAATTTGATGGTGCTGAAATAAACAATAAACAATAGTTGCAATATAATATTCTTAGTTCATAAGTGTAGAAAAAAGTGATGATGAACTTGAATGAACAAACTCTTCATATGCCAATGTCCTTAATAGACCACTGCTGTGCTCCACACTAATAGTGAATCCCGTCACTGATAAGAAAGCCGCTTACCGGATGTAAAAAGCAAGTAGCGTTCATATGCACCCAGCCACGATCATCAGACACAGGGAATGGAACCCTCACAGCAACCTCCTCTCGGTGGATGTAAACCCTTGGCCTCATTAATTCATGTAGTTCGTAACAGCATGGACCATATAAATCCAACAGAGGACCATAGCGTGATACCGTACTAATAGTGAATTTATGCAAATATAAATAATACTCACAATGTTTCAAAGATACGAAAACATTAAAACAAAAACGCCGGCCGGCATTCAAAGAACCCTTCCTCCTTCCTAGACAACTGCACGTCCTCCCAGACGCGGTTCGTCATCAGACGTTCTCAATGGGGAATGAGATTTTGGATGTTGGGTGTTTTGGAGATTCAAGATTTGAGACCCCCATTAGGGGGTGAATGGGACCTGAAGTTTAAAGCTAGCCACAGATGGATCAAAATTCAGCCAGCTCAGCAGGGGCCCGGACAAATTTCGATCCATCTATGGCAGTTGATTGTTAGAAGAACGGGCTTGTTGTAAAATGTAGCTCTGACCGGGGCATGCAGCCAAATGGCAACAGCACTTATCCGTGTATTCCAATTGGCACGGGAGTCCAGCTGTCAGAATACAATGACACAGTGGGGAGCTTTCCCCCACCCACCCCAAATGTGAGGATGGGGGAATCAGTTCAGTTTTTTTTTGTTAAGCCCTCTGGCTAAATTAACAAAAATTGTTAGCCATTTACAGTGGCGTCCCATCCGTTTGGGGCGCTGCACCCCTAATCCATGTGCCCGGCCCCTAATCTACATGCAGGGTGCCAGACGCATGAATTCCAATGGGATTTTTTTTTTCAAAGCATGTGATTAGAGCCAGAGGCTCTAATTGGCTTCAAAAGGTGCTCTGCTCCTCGAGCCCACCCACTTGTGTGACAATAGCCAATTAATTTTCGCTATTGCCTTCCCGATTCTCCTCCTGGCCAATTATTGGCTGCCGACGAGGAAACTGCTGAGGAGGTGAAGATGCCGCCCGCGACCTAGATAGGGTAAGTGCGGGGCTGGTGGTGGACAAACGAGCAAGCGACGGGAGGGAGGGGAGGGTGAGTGATTTGTTTGCCCCCCCCCCCTCCAAAATGGAACCCCAGTCATCACTGGCCAGCTTAAATCACTCTACGCCTTCCTTACTGGTCTGAGATTTTACACTGGATCTTAGCCCAGGATGTACAGATTCCTTGAGTAAGAGGGCGGCCTTCGCTCCTTCCCCCGCAAGGAGGGGGCATGTATTTACCTGCATATTTTTGGGTATTGGCAAGCCTTCTCGGATTCCGCCTGGCACTGTTAAGTAGCAGTTGGGCTTAAAGAGAACATTATTTCAGTTTGAAGTGAAATGGTGCTAATCCGCATTTAGCTTATCTCCCAGACTCGAGGGGAATGGAAAAAGCAGTTAGCGATCGATGTGGTTTGTTCTGGAGCGTAATACAGGGAGACCTTTAATGAGTGGGGTTTGCCCAGATGTTGGAGCAGCACATGGCAGTGACGTGCGCACAATCCTAGGAATTCCAGCTGTGGTCACGGGAGCAGGTTCATGGTTGGGGAAAGTTCCAATGTACAGGCTGAGAGGCCTGCTACGGTTGTCTGCCTTAAACTTTCCTAACTCCAAATAGCAATGGTGGCTTTGCCGGAGGGTGTCTTACGTTGGCGGTCTTATAACCTTAGGGCATCGGAATGGATAAAAAGTTGGCTGATTTTGACATTTCCTACAATCTCAAACGCTTTTTATTGAGCATGTACAAAGGAATACAGCACTGCAGGCGGCCTTAAAAGCTCTAATGCCGCGCACACACGATCGGAATTCTCGTCTGAAAAATCTTGGATGTTTTTTTCCAACCGAATTCCGCTCAAGCTTGGCTTGCATACACACGGTCACACAAAAGTTCGCTGAACTTCAGACCGTCGAGAACGCGGTGATGTACAACACTACGACCAGCCGAAAAAATGAAGTTCAATGCTTCCCGAAATTTTACGTAGCAATTTTGGGCGTTGGAATTGCTACAGACGATCGGAATTTCCGATCTGAACTTTTTCCGACCGAAAAATTGAGAACCTGCTCTTAATCTTTTGCTGGTCAGCAAAAGTCCAATGGAGCGTACACACGGTCGCATTTTCCGATGAAAATCTCTCATCGGGCTTTTGCTGTCCGAAATTCCAATCGTGTGTACGCGGCATAATACAGTGGTCTCCAAACTGAGGCTTGGAGGCCAGATGCTGTCCTTTTGCTTGTTTTTATCTGGCCCTTGAGGCACTATATCTGCCACTGTCACAAGGCACTTATCCCCCCTCACTGACAGCAACTGTGGGGAACTCTTCCTCCCACTGACAGCAACAATAGGGCACCATTCTTCCCACTCTCCCCAATTATCGAGAAATATTCCTCCCACTGACACCAACAATGGGTCACCATTCTTCCCACTGACACCAACAATAGGACACCATTCCTCCCACTGACACCAACAATAGGACACCGTTCATCCCACTGTGCCCAATGATCGAGAACTATTCCTCCCACTGACACCAACAATGGGTCACCATTCTTCCCACTGACACCAACAATAGGACACCACTCCTCCCACTGACACCAATGATGGGGCACCATTCCTCTCACTTTCCCCAATGATCGAGAACTATTCCTCCCACTGACATCAACAATAGGGCACCATTCCTCCCACTGACACCAACAATAGGACGCCATTCCTCCCACTTTCCCCAATGATCGAGAAATATTCCTCCCACTGACATCAACAATAGGGCACCATTCCTCCCACTGACACCAACAATAGGACACCATTCCTCCCACTTTCCCCAGTGATCGAGAACCATTCCTCCCACTGACATCAGCAATAGGGCACCATTCCTCTCACTGTCCACAATGATCGAGAACTATTCCTCCGACTGACACCAACGATAGGACACCATTCCTCCCACTGACACCAATGATGGGGCACCATTCCTCCCACTGACACCAATGATGGGGCACCATTCCTCCCACTGTCCCCAATGATCAAGAACTATTCCTCCCACTGACACCAACAATGGGTCACCATTCTTCCCACTGACACCAACAATAGGACACCATTCCTCCCACTGACACCAATGAAGGGGCACCATTCCTCCCACTGACACCAGTGATAGGGCACTATTTCTGCCACTGACACCAACAATGGGACAACAGTGTCATCATTGGTGTCAACGAGAGGAATGGTGCCCCCATCATTGGTATTAGTAGGAGGAATGGTGCATCATTTTGGTGTCAGTGGCAGGAATAGCCTCCCATCATTGGTGTCAGTGAGAGGAGTAGTGTCCCATCGTTGGTGTTATAATGGACCATGAACAGTAGAAAATGTAGAAGACTTCTACCTCATTAGTTGAAACGCGTTGGTTTGCCCTGTCTCTGTGACAGCGGATTTGGGTTTTTTCAGTTGTTTGTTTTTTCGTTGTATTTTGTAGCATGTGTTTGTTTTTTTGTATTGTGTATTCAAACTTTTTCTATAATAAATTTGTAATTGTATTAAATTTTCTACTGTTCTTGGTCCATTAAAGTCTCACCTTTGAGGAACCTGTTTTGTACACTACATATTAGGGATGTGGACCTGAATCAGTTTTACCCATTCAGTTGGCAAAACATTTCTTCTGTACATAATTGGTATTAGGAGGAATAGTGCCCCATCAATGGTATCAGTGGGAGGAATAGTGCCCCATCCTTGGTGTCAGTGAGAGGAATAGTGCCCCATCATTGGTGTCAGTGGGAGGAATAGTGCCCCATCATTGGTGTCAGTGGGAGGAATAGTGCCCCATCATTGGTGTTAGTGGGAGGAATAGAGCCCCATCATTGGTGTCAGTGGGAGGAATAGTGCCCCTACATTGGTGTTAGTGGGAGGAATAGTGCCCCATCATTGGTGTCAGTGGGAGGAATAGTGCCCCATAATTGGTGTCAGTGGGAGGAATAGTGCCCCATCATTGGTGTCAGTGGGAGGAATAGTGCCCCATCATTGGTGTCAGTGGGAGCAATAGTGCCCCATCATTGGTGTCAGTGGGAGGAATAGTGCCCCATCATTGGTGTCAGTGGGAGGAATAGTGCCCCATCATTGGTGTCAGTGGGAGGAATCGTTTCCCATCATTGGTGTCAGTGGGAGGAATAATGTCCTACTCTTGATGTCATTGGGAGGAATAGTGCTCCATCATTGGTGTCAGTGGGAGGAATAGTGCCCCATCATTGGTGTCAGTGGGAGGAATAGTGCCCCATCATTGGTGTCAGTGAGAGAAATAGTGCCCCATTATGGGTATCAGTGGGAGGAATAGTGTCCCATCATTGGTGTCAGTGGGAGGAATATTGCCCCATCATTGGTGTCAGTGGGAGGAATAGTGCCCCATCACTGGTGTCAGTGGGAGGAATAATCCTGCATCACTGATGTCAGTGGAAGGACTTATGTCCTACTGTTGGTGTCATTGGGAGGAATAGTGCTCCAAGGACCAGATAAAGTCTACCAAAGGGCCACATCTGGCCTGCAGGCCGCAGTTTAGAGAACACTGCTATAGACAAACTACCCTAGAGGCAAAGATCGTAGGCTCTGCCCCTTTCTGCTCTTACCTCCTCCTGAAGCAAAGCAGGTAAAGCACCCGCTTATTCTATTGTACAGCCCTTGGCATGACCTTGAGAACATATGGCCTTCCGCCAGTATAGTACCAGCTAATAGTGCGTGGAAGACCTGAAACCTTTGTCAGATTTCTATTGCTTCAGAAGAACTTATCCCGGAGGAGCTGGGACTTCAAATATCCATTCATTGGGAATGAGGGAAGCTTTACTAATTGGGTTTCAAAAGTTTTATTGGTGATCCCTTTTTGAATAAAATAATTTGCACAGACCAACCAAAAACACTTGCTTGTTCTACGCACCATCTACATCTACATCTAGAATCTAATGAAAAAATGTGGAGAGCTCCTTTCATTTATCATAAGTGTAGCGCCGGCTCCTGAAGAGCACGCTCTATATGTGTTTTTGAAATTTAAAGTTACCCTTAAACCGTAGTTTGGTTTGGGTTTGATTACTCTAAATTTTGACCTCAGCATCCGTCTGACTGGCTTGCCGGGTCTTCTGCCCGGCCATAGGTGGCGCTGTCTCTTGCGGCAGGCATGGAAACACAGTCTAGTTGGGTGTATTAAGGTTACTTTCTCTCAGAACCAACCCAGTGGGAGTGTCACTCTTGCTGTGCCTTCTGGGAGAGTGTACTTAAGGTGCAAATGTCACATGTTTCGGGGGTTCCGGTCCAGAAGTATGTTCTGACTGCATGGTCCTGGTCCTCCTGACCAGCCCCCAGGACTTTCATGGCCTGGGGTGCGGATCCACCCGACTTTACGTCTCGGGGCTGGCTAGCCCGAGGCGAGGAAACTTAAGGAAAGATTCGGAGGTAGTCCGGTGCCATCTCTGTTAGTGGAGAGGCCCAGCAACTGTGAAGTTATCCAGGGGAGTCTTCGGGAGAAGGCCACGCAAGGGTTGGCTTCTCAACAAGAGCCTGGAAAAGCTGAAGGACCTAAGCGAATCCAATCTCGTGCGGTATTGCCGGACCGGCTGCAAGATACTGGTACCAAACAAGTGTTCTACAAGTTTTCAAGTTTCCTTCATGTGTTCTATAGCAAAGTCTATGGCAGAGACTTATTCCTAACTCAAGTACCCTGTTGGCTGCTTGGCCTGGGGAGAGAAGGACTATCCAACTAGGGTGAGGATCCAGTTGTGAATGGCTATTCTCTGGATTTATTCAAAGTGAGAAACTGTTTCATATGGAATTTAATATTAATTATACCCGGACTTTTCACCTAAACCCTCTGATCCTATGTTGAGAGACTGTTGTTAACTATATTTGTTTCGCAAATAAAAATCCCTTTAAGTGGATCTGTCGTCAGTCTCCGCAGTTTGTGGGCCACCTACCTCGGGAAACCCCTAGAGCAGGGGTCTCCAAACTTTTCAAACAAAGGGCCAGTTTATTGTCCTTCAGACTTTAGGAAGGCCAGATTGTGGCCAGTAGGGGCAGAAAATGTCACGAGAATAAATTTGGCCTCAGGGTTGGGGGTCAATAGGAGTAGTAGTGCCCCTATTAGTAGAAGGAATAGTATCCCATCATTAGTGTCGGTGGAAGAAATAGTTCCCCATTGTTGGTATCAGTAAGGGGAATAGTGCCCCAAGGGCCGGATAATGGCTAGCAAAGGGCCACATCTGGCCCCTCGGGCCGCAGTTTGGAGACCCCTGCCCTAGAGTCTACGAGGTGAAGAAGGTAACGGTAAGCCCAATAAATTCAGCCGCTCCTTCGGGGGGTCAGGGCTACATGAGGAATGTAAAAGCTCTACTGTTTGCACTAATTAAATGTTTCATTGAAGGGCCACACGGGACGGGTGGGTGTGTAACAACCTATAATGTGACCTAACTGTCACTCTGTAATTGGGAGGTTATCTGTACATCACAACCCCTACCTTCTGCTTTACTGCGTCCGAAAAAAATCCTCAGCTCCCCCCCCCCCCACAACAAAATAGAACCCATGGACGCTAGAGCCCACCTAGGGAGAAGGACCATTGTCCCAAACGTCGCCCTCTTCCTCCATCCTTACAGATGTGTATCAACCTTACAAGAAGACAAGGGCCCAACCAAATGTTTCACATCTGCTCTGACACTTTAAATTAGCATACGAATGATGGGTTAGCCCCTCAATGATGCTCAGATCAGTGGAAGAGAAAAGGATTCTGGGAGTCTCGCTCTGTGGCAGATGTCAAGGCGTCTGAGTACAATGGACGCAACGCCCTTCGCTGCTCCGTCTTATCGCTTTATGAGAGGGATGAGCTGTTATGGGCGACCTTGTCAAAGCCTTACAAGCCTTCCCTTTTTATACAAGGCTATTCCCCCGATTGGGATAAAACTGTTGTTTTCGGTGATTGGATACAAAACAGGTTTAATGCTATTGATCGCATTGCTTAACGCAGCGTTTTTTAACTGTTTTTTTTTAAAAACAAAAATGAACACCCAGAAGGACAGGGCAGAAGCAGGTTAGCATTGCAAGAATTCAAATGAAAGCACAAGTATTTTTTTTTATCCGTGTTTCTTTCGTTTGAAAAATGTTTTCAAATTAAAAAAAATTTAAATGTACTTCCACTTCTTTGTTCTTATCAGGGTCGGTATAAATCAATAATTTAAAAAAAAAAAAATCAAAAAAAATCAGATTTATTTTATTTTATTTAAATCTGTATTTTTTTTATTTAAATACATTTTTTTGATTTTTATCAAATTTATTTTAATACAATGCTTTTGGACTAAAAAACTCTAAAAATAATTTTTCTATTTAAGATACATTAATAATTTAGTTTATTCAGCATGAAATGGGGCTTAGTTATGTAGCATGAGGTTGTATATTCTTTTTTTGATTTTTATCAAATTTGTTTTAATAAAATGCTTTTGGACTAAATATTTGCAATATTTTACATTTTTGGTAAACTCATTCAAGGAATCCAAGCTCTGCAAGCTGAGATAACATGCCCTGCATTCACACAATGTCACAGTAACCATGAGATAAACCAAAGTTCAGGAATATTCCTTTATCCCATTGTTTTGCATGACAAACTCTATAATTGAATCGGTTCTGATATCGCTGTTTTAGTAACCCGACAGCTTTATTATTCGAAATAGGAAACCTTCATTTTTTTTGCAAATATTAAAGATTCTAACTACCAGCAAGAATGAGTCCTTACATTTAAAGATCACCTGTCATTTCAGATCCGTCATGGCAGCGCCTGTTAGCGGGCGTCCACTCACCTGCTGCCGCCACGTCCCTCACCTTGATGCGTCACTGCCGCATCACCAGACGTCCCATTAAAGTGAATGGGACTGTCGGTGAGTCAACAGCGGGTCAAAAGTGGGACATAGGAGGAGCCAACAGTGTGACAGAGGAGGAGCCAACAGTGTGACCGAGGAGGAACCAAAAGAGGGACAGAGGAGGAGCCAACAGCAAGAAAGAGGAGGAGCCAACCACGGAACAAAGGAGGAGCCAACCGCAGGTCAGAGGAGGAGCCAACAGTGGGTCAGAGGAGGAGCCAAAAGTGGGTCAGAGAAGGAGCCAAAAGTGGGACAGAGGAGGAGCCAAAAGTGGGACATAGGAGGAGCCAAAAGTGGGACAGAGGAGGAGCCAACAGTTTGACAGAGGAGGATCCAAAAGCAGGACAGAGGAGGATCCAAAAGCAGGACAGAGGAGGAGCCAACAGCAGGAAAGAGGAGGAGCCAACCA
Source organism: Lithobates pipiens (assembly GCF_037356315.1). Lineage (NCBI taxonomy): Eukaryota > Metazoa > Chordata > Amphibia > Anura > Ranidae > Lithobates > Lithobates pipiens. The sequence continues at coordinate 6,230,362 of NW_027507789.1, read as the reverse complement.
CAGAACAAAGGAGGAGCCAACCGCGGGTCAGAGGAGGAGCCAACAGTGGGTCAGGGGAGGAGCCAAAAGTGGGTCAGGGGAGGAGCCAACAGTGGGTCAGAGGAGGCGCCAACAGCGGGTCAGAGGAGGCGCCAACAGCGGGTCAGAGGAGGCGCCAACAGCAGGTCAGAGGAGGCGCCAACAGCGGGTCAGGGGAGGAGCCAACAGTGGGTCAGAGGAGGAGCCAACAGCGGGTCAGAGGAGGGGCCAACAGCAGGTCAGAGTAGGAGCCAAGAGCAGGTCAGAGGAGGAGCCAACAGCAGGTCAGAGGAGGAGCCAACAGCAGGTCAGAGTAGGAGCCAAGAGCAGGTCAGAGGAGGAGCCAACAGCGGGTCAGAGAGGACAGTTGCTCTTTAGAAATTATGATTTAAATCAAACCTTTTTGCTAGTGATTTAAATCAAAAATCCACCCTGGTTCTTATGCCTACAAATGTGATACTTACTGTGAAATACCTTAAAGAACTGATTTGCTGATCTGTATGCCGTAGATAGGCAGTTTTTTTCTGCTTCAATCATTTTTTTTGTCATATTTTAAATAATAAATCTCAGCCACACCATGAAAAAAAATCAGGTGAGTGGTCACAAGGATACGCAAATATATACAAGTTGATTAAGACTTTACTGTTATTGTCAGACATACAATGGAAAGAATGCAGAGTTAACCTGAACAACAAGTGGCAATAAATGTTTGTGCCTCGAGTGTTATGTACTGAAAAGCATTATGGACCAATGTAGTGGAGGACGTGGTGCAGTGGTGGCTACAAGAGGCTGTTTTTAAGCCAGACCTGTTTTTTTAATGGTTTTGGAATAATTGAAAATAACACATTAAGTTTGTTGTCTTTCTAATAATAATTATCACCTAAAGAAGAATTCCTGGTATGGCAATTTTTACACACAGTCCCCCTCCGATGGTCTTTTTGAAGTTTGTAAGTCGTATCGTTTGGAGATGTTGAACAAGTAGAAGCGGCAAGACTGCGAGGTGCTCTGAATGTGAGGGGATGAAGGAGATGACAAGAGTGAAGGAAAACATTTTGTCATGTTACAACCAAAGACGTAAAATAATTTTATTGGGATTTTTATGTGATAGACCAACACAAAGGGGCACATAATTGTGAAATGGAAGGAAAATGATAAATTATTTTCAAAATGTTTTACAAAAATGTGAAAAGTGTGTGTGGGGGGGGGGGGGGGGAGAGGGGGCATTTGTATTCAGCCCGTTCTGCTTTGATACCCCTAACTAAAATCTAGTGGTACCAATTGCTTTCAAATTCACCTAATTAATAAATAGAGTTCACCTGTGTGCCCCCCCACCCCCGCCCCGCCCAACACAGGTCACTCTTGCCTTGGATTTCTACATACCTTCACATCCAGCTTAGAATTCAAGCTGGTGGCTCAGACCTAAAAACCCAACACCAGACAAAACAGATAAAAAAATTAAAAAATTCTATAGACTTTGGGGGAGTAAATACTTTTCTTAAGCTATTACTGTCCATGACCCAACTAGGGAGATCTAAAGTTTTGTTGGCGGAAAATTTGAGAACCTGCTAGCCAACATTTGTTGGGGGAAAATTTGAGAACCTGCTAGCCAACATTTGTTGGGGGAAAATTTGAGAACCTGCTAGCCAACATTTGTTGATGGAAAGTTTGAGAACCTGCTAGCCAAAATTTGTTGGTGGAAAGTTTGAGAACCTGCTAGCCAACCTTTATTGGTGGAAAGTTTGAGAACCTGCTAGCCAACATTTGTTGGCGGAAAATTTGAGAACCTGCTAGCCAACATTTATTGGCGGAAAATTTGAGAACCTGCTAGCCAAAATTTGTTGAAAGTCCGACAACAAATGTTCCAAGGAGCGTCGGACTTTCAGCCAACAAGCTCACATACAACATTTGTTGTTGGAAAGTCCGATCGTGTGTACGGGGCATTAGCCCTTGTACACATGGTTGGACATTCAGACAACCAAATCTGTCGGATTTTGTCCGAAACAGTTGCATACACACAGTTGGACAAAGTTGTCCGAAAATCCGATTGTACTTAACGTGATGACATTTCATTAGGACGGGACTACGTTCAGGCTATTAGCCAATAGCTTTGGTCTAGGATTTGATCTGAGCATGCGTGGCACTTTGTCCGATCAGAATTCTCTACACATGATCGGACAAGGTCCGATCGGATCATGTTGTCGGAAAATTTTATAGCCCAGCTGGAAAACTTGGTCCGTCGGATATTCGGACGGAAACAGTCCGATGGAGCCCACACACTGTCGGATTATCCGACAACACGGTCCTATCGGACATTGTCCATCGGAATGTCCGATCGTGTGTACATGGGCTCAGACTTTTAGACCCCAAAATTGGATGTCTTTATCTCAGTATCCTACATATTTCCTCTGGTTCCTACTAGGCCTCATTGTTGACGATCCCAGATACAAACACCATTCAAAATCCCAACTCAGTGTTCCATGGCAAATATCCAAAAAAAGATGGTGTGCCACAGCCGGGGACTACCGGTAAGCCAGCCCGGTGGATTAAACTATGAATGGTGTGACATCATTAATGGTAATGTGTGGCCTTTTTTGGATACTTACTAGGCCTCATTGTCATAAATACTGCTCTCAGGGAGGTCACACAATTACTGAATGTGATTTAATTACAATGTTATGGACAGAAGAGAAACAATATAATATCAGAAGGACCAGGTATTTCTTTAAAATATAGGCGCAAGTATAATTTCTTAAGGCCAAGCCATTCGGCAATGATATTTTAAGCCTCCCTTTTTCACATCCGAATTCCCGAGCCAACTTTTTTTTTTTGTTTCTGGCCCACACAAGACCTCCTGAATGAAAAGCCCAGCAAAACGTTGGTTGCAAAGTGCTGAATATTCGTAGTTTCTCCTCCATATGGACTGGGTAGGCCAGGCTGAGTCAGCGGCGCAGTGGCTCCTGATTATTAGCTGAGTAAATGACAGGGCGTGTGGGAGACCCGCTCTGACCAGATTGTCAAAAAATACACTCCCAGATCCGAGCCAAGAGCAGCCTACTGGTCCCACCTGTGAAAACAATCCACGTTCCTTCCAAAAACAGGAGGGTGCTTTCTTATAGCAAGCAAAAATTATCCCACCATTAACTGCTGCCGTCCATCCATCAAACATCTCTCTCCCCTTTTCATCGGGAAGAATAGCAAAAACAGCCGAATTCGCGAAAATCTCTTCCTCTTGTCAAACAATATGGAGCCTAAAGAGTTAGTAGGACCCAAAATTGATATTTAGGTTATAGCTACGTGTCAGCAAGTTATAACGTTCGTTGACTTCTTATATTTCCCAAGGACTGTGGAGGTAAAATTCCTTCACCTGAATTCCAGGCTCTACCGCTTCTATTATGGGTAACGGGAACATTCTTCGTGGTGGATTTTTTTTTACATTTATTTTATTTGGACCAAAAGCAGACCTGACATTGGATATACGGTTAGGTCCACTTGACAATATATCTAGACTGTGCATTGATGCTAAATGATGTGTCCGTGTAAGCCCTTGTACATACGGTCGGACATCCATCAGATTTTGTCCGAAGGATTTTGTCCAAAACTGGTGTTGCATACACACGGTCAAAAATCCGATCGTACGTAACGTGATGACATTATTTCGTTATGACGGGACTTCGTTCAGGCTAGTAGCCAATAGCTTTGGTCTAGGAATTTGATCTGAGCATGCGTGGCACTTTGTCCAATCGGAATTCTCTACACACAATCGGACAAAGTCCAATCGGATCATGTTGTCGGAAAGTTTTACAGCCCAGCCCTAAAATTTTGTCCGTCGGAAACAGTCCGATGTAGCCCACACACGGTCGGATTATCCGACCACACGGTCCAATCGGACATTTTCCGTCGGAATGTCCGACCGTGTGTACAAGGGCTTTATACTACTCAATACAGTAAAACCTTGGTTTGAGAGCGTTTTGCAAGACAAGCAACATTTTTTTAATACATTTTGACATTAACCACTTTCAGCCCCGGACCATTTTGCAGGCCAATGACCAGGCCCTTTTTTTGGGGATTCGGCACTGCGTCGCTTTAACTGACAATTGCGCGGTCGTGCGACGTGGCTCCCAAACAAAATTGAGGTCCTTTTTTTTTCCACAAATAGAGCTTTTCTTTCTGCGGTTTTAATATTTTGCGCTATAAACAAAAAAAGAGCAACAATTTTGAAAAAAAACGCATTACTTTTTACCTTTTGCTATAATAAATATCCCCCAAAAATATATAAAAAACATTTTTTTTCCTCAGTTTAGGCCGATACATATTCTTCTACATATTTTTGGTAAAAAAAAAAAAAAAAAAAAAATCGCAATAAGCGATTATTGATTGGTTTGCGCAAAATTTATAGCGTTTACAAAATAGGGGATAGTTTTATGGCATTTTTATTAATAATTTATTTTTTTTACTAGTAATGGCGGCGATCAGTGATTTTTATTGTGACTGCGACATTATGGCGGACACATCGGGCATTTTTGACACATTTTTGGGACCATTGTCATTTATACAGCAATCAGTGCTATACAAATGCACTGATTCCTGTGTAAATGACGCTGGCAGTGAAGGAGTTAACCAGGGGGGTGGCAGTGTAGGAGTTAAGTGTGTCCTAGGGGCGTGTTACTAACTGTGGGGGGCTGGGCTGTGTGCTAGTGAACGCTGATCTCTGCTCCAATCACAGGAAGCAGAGATCAGTGTCACTTGTTGCTAGGCAGAACGGGGAGATGCTGTTTACAACGGCATCTCCCCGTTCTCCTTCCCTGTGAGACGATCGCGGGTATCCCCGTGGCAATCGAGTCCGCGGGACCCGTGACCGGACTCACGGGGGTCCCGACCGGCAGCGCGCACACGATGGCAGGGCGGCAAATTCAACTGGACGTACCTGTACGCCAGTTTGCCTGCCGGTGTCATTCTAACGACGTACATCGTCGTGCGCAGGTCGGGAACTGGTTAATATACAAGCGATGTCTTGATATACAAGTAGCGCCACAACTGAGTATAAAAGAGAAGAGAGGCGCCTCTAAGTGTAGCAATATGGTTACATTTAATGAAGGTACAACATTTAGCAACATATTGCTACACTTAGAGGCGCCTCTCTTCTCTTTTATACTTTGTACTGGACTTGTGCACAGTAGAAAATTTTGTTTCCTTTTCGGTTCGCTGTCATTCGTAAAATACATAATTTCGTTCTGTTATATTAGTTATGTTACGTTAATACATTTCCGGATAATTCCTTATTTCTGTAGAGTGTCGATATTCGTTATACTGAATCTCGTATCGTGTCGAAATTCATTCGTTATATGCGCTATAATTTTGTTAGGTATTCGTTGAAATTCGATATTTATGTATGTATATATATTCGTGATCAGGATTCGTAGTTTGGAAAGTCGTTTGTTTATTGAATCTTTTAATGACATTATCTCTTCTCCTCGGCTCAAATACAATACATCACCCTTCTCACTCTTTGCCAGTAATCCAACCTCCAGCACAAAATTAATCAGCTGATTGGACTGGAAGATTTACTTTGAGTTGACCTTTTGTTTAATTAGATCTTTAATGAATTACCGAATCATGTCGAATTATTTTGTTATATCCGCTATAGTTTCTTTCGTGTTAGTTGAAATTCGATACATTTTTTTTATTCGGATGCATCCAAATGTCCGAAAGATGCAAAATTCGGCCGAATTTTGTTACAAAACGAGTTGCACAAGCCTACTTTGTAGCTCCTGCTGGATTTTTCTTCTAATCCCCTTGTGGAGGTTTCCATTTGTGGATGGACATTTTTTGGTTAGACAACCTGATCACATCGCTATATTCTTTTTATATGGACTATAAACTGAAGGACCTATGAATAAATGGTTGTGGAACGAATCATTTGAGTTTCCATTATTTCTTATGGAGGTATTCGCTTTGATATACAAGTGCTTTGGATTAAAGCATGTTTCTGGAACGAATTATGCTTGCAATCCGAGGTTTTACTGTATTTGTATTATAATGAGCTCATGCACTGCTGTGCCTTGGATAAATATCGTGGAACTGCTGCAACCACCCAATCAGTGAACTCAATTACTAAAACCAAAAATAAAATGATAATAGAGCAGTGGTGCGCTGCCCCATTCAGTGTGCAAAATCCCTAAAACCAAAAATATGTATATAAATAATGAATATCAATAATAAATGATATTTTCTATCTAGTCATATCACACAAATAATGAAACATAAAGACGATAGACAAATATAACGCATAGACATACTAATAATAATTAGTAATGGTGTATCACACATAAAATGTGTTCTGTGCTCTTTTCTAACCAATATGTTACATATAACCTCATCCAAACATACATTGTATTACCAAAAGTATTGGGACACCTGACTTTACACGCACATGAACTTTAATGACATCCCAGTCTTAGTCATGGTCAGGACTCTGTGCAGGCCAGTCAAGTTCCTCCACCCCAAACTCGCCCATCCATGTCTTTATGGACCTTGCTTTGTGCACTTGTGCGCAGTCATATTGGAACAGGAAGGGGCCGTCCCCAAACTGTTCCCACAAAGTTGGAAGCATGAAATTGTCCAAAACTTCCACAAGTCTTAAAATTGTCCAAAAGTCTTGGTATGCTGACGCCTTAAGAGTTCCCTTCACTGGAACTAAGGGGCCAAGCCCAACACCCCTGAAGAACAACCCTCACATCATAATCCCCCCTCCAGCAAATGATTTGGACCAGTGCACAAAGCAAGGTCCATAAAGACATGGATACAGAGTTCTGGCCCCAACCCAATAGAACACCTTTGGCATGAATTAGAGTGGAGAATGTGAGACAGACTTTTTCGTCCAACATCAGTGCCTGACCTCACACATGCGCTTCCGGAAGAATGGTCAAACATTCCAATAGACACCCTCCTAAACCTTGTGGGTGGCCTTCCCAGAGGAGTTGAAGCTGTTATAGCCGCAAAGGGCCAACTCAATATTGAACCCTACGGACTAAGACTGGGGTGGCATTAAAGTTCATGTGCGTGTAAAGGCAGGTGTCCCAATACTTTTAATATAGTGTAGATTAATTTTATAATCAAGTCTTCCTATAATATCCAGTGCATAAAGTGTCCATAATATTCAACACGAAAATGATATTGTGCTCCAATGTGTCATCCACAGAACTACTGTACCAATCCACCAATGGGTACAGTGCCTTAAAAATTTACCTATAAATGTCAAAATACGCTTTAGGTATATTATCCTTGTAGATCCACCATCCAACTATTTTTTAAGAGTCCAGCTGTTCAACTTCAGATGTCAATATAGTAAAATAGATTGCACAGTGTTTACAAGTGGCCAGTATTGTACTCCTCACCACACTTCTGGTTCTACATCCTAAGCAGAAGTGACGTCACTGGCTCCGCCCAGCATGTTGCGCCACTGTTTACCCTGAGGAAGTAACGTGAACAGTGACCCAACACTTCCTCCACACCAAGCAGGAAAGCTCTAGGATCAATTCGGCACCCGTTAGGCCCAAAACATGGGATAATGGCAGAGCTCCTTCCAGCAACACCTCCGTAGGCCTCAGCCCAGGGAAAGAGAGCGAGCACACAGCCTATCCCACATATTTATATTCTCCCCCAGCATGCATGAGTGGCCTAAACCTCCTACTGGATTGGCTGAAGGAAATATAAATATTCATAGCTCAGTCTTGTTTATAAAATCTCATACTATGACCAGTGGCACCAGTGACACCTACTGGCGACATTGAGAAATTACAATCCCACTGGAGTTTAGGGAAGATCAAGTAAAGATGTCAGAGAACTCACAGTGCTAATGCCCGTCTCCGTGCAGCAGTGGCTAATTCCCATTCCGCTAATGTCAATGGCCATGCGCAGTGTCCCCGACAGAGGCAAACGAGTTCCGGAATGAACTTGCGCACGCACAATCACGTCCACCAATCCTGGCGCATGGCGGCCTATATAAACAGAGTCTCTGCCTGATACCAGTGCTGGATCGGCTTCAGCTTGTTCCTGAGTTCCTGATTGCTCTTTAACCTGTTACCTTGCTCCTGACAAACCCTTGACCATTCTCCTGGAACACCCCTGCCTGTTATCTACCTTTACTGATTATACAGACCTCGGCTTGGATTCTCTACTATGGCTCTGCTTCCTGATCCTGTACCTCACTGCCAGCCCGTTGCCAACCTCTGCCTGTCCTCGACTAGGAACTTGCCTTCCGTTTATGCACCTTTTTGCCAGCCAGTTGCCAACCTTTGCCTGTTCCTGATGTTGCAGTTGTTCCTGAATCCATACTTACCTGCCTGGCTTCCGCTGAACAGTTTTGGTGATCAGTCTTCACGCCTTCCTCTGAGAGGATCCTGTATCTCCAAGCTCCAGCCTTCAGCCCGCAGGCACCTGCACCCTTTCGTTTGCCCCAGCACTCCCTATCCTCACTACCAGGGGTGTTGGGACCGGAAACCGTGCAAGAGGCCACCCTCAGCATTTCGGACTCCGCTGTAAGGTACGTGACAGAAGAACTACACAATTAGTCTGGGATGACTACCACCTAGCCAAAATTTAGTCTAATAGCCCCTGTTTAGGACAAGGGGGCTACATATAAGTTTAATAACTTTGAGATGAAACCTTCACTGCACCAGACAGTGGTCTGGAATCTTCTGCAACAGTTTGTGACCAGCTTACAGTGACTCAACGAGGAGTTATTACACGGACAGACATTTCTGGCTGCAATTACCTGCTATGTTCCGTTACCATTTTGAGAATTATAGTCGACCCAATGGCTTTCTATCAACACCAAAAAGCTCCATAACTTCTTAAAAGAAGATCTCAGAGACAAGCACCGCCAAAAGCCCAGTACGCCTCTCTCTGGCCAGTTGGCCGGCCTGGAGATCCCGTCCTTTCTCTGTATCCACAACAAATACTCAACGAAGGCTGCACACTGCTGATATCCACCAGATTGCCTTACTGGTCCCCACCAGTCCCAGTCTGGTGGAATAAACATTAATGACGTCCTCAGCATGCGTCGTTTTTTTTTTTGGACGTTTGCTGTTTAAAACAAACTTTGAGAAGCAACCATATATTAGAAGGAAGACATACTTATGGAAGCCTTCTCGAAAGTTCACAAGCTGTGAGAACTCTAAAAAACGTTCCCTAGTTGGCTGGGAACTCTGGACATCATCATTTTCTACTGTTTGGGCAGACACAATTATAGGTAGGTTCAGGGCCAACCATTCTTCTTGGAGCTGGAAGACGCCCGTGTCTGCGAAAGTCTCCATAAAGTATAATAACCTAAAAAGTTCAGGGCCTGGTGTAAAGTTTTTAGTGGTCCTGGCTCTCCAGACTCTGGGCTCCGGCCAGAAAAAGAGAGAGAGAGAGCGGTTTATATCGAGCCCTTCATGACTGCGATTGTATTCACCTCAGTGATTGGAACATTCTTGGAAATGGTTCTCCTACTATTTTTTTTTTATTGCAAATAATAAAAACTTCTGGCCAGCCCTCAAATAAAGTCATTTTATATATTGCGCCCTGAGATAATGGCAGGATTAAGGATTATAGTGCGTTCATTTTGATGTCATGCATCGCGAGGCGCTAAGGTATTAAAGGATTAAAGTAGACTGGGAATGAATGGCGTTTAGTATACGCTATACACTCTGCATCGTACAAAAATGCTGTTTTTTGTAAATTACATACTTTTTTCTCCTAATTTCATCCTTTGTTGCACTACGCGGGTGCTAACTCCTTGCAGCTTCTTTGCAGCCACTTCCAGTCCACATGCACTCCAGTGATGGCTGCTTGACATTTCTCAGCGGCGGGTTTCTTGATGGCTACAATGTGTGGTGAAACAGCCACTTGAAGTCGGAATGGCCAAGCCTCTGCTTGCTAGCTGGTTGGGCTTCCTTAATCTTCCGGTGCGACGGGGGATTAACCACTTGCCTACTGGACACTTTTACCCCCTTCCAGCCCAGGCCAATTTTCAGCTTTCAGCGTTATCACACTTTGAATGACAATTGCGTGCAACACTGTACCTGTATAACATTTTTATCATTTTTTTTTTTTTTTAGACAAATAGAGATTTCTTTTGGTGGCATTTAAACACCAACATTTTTGAAAAAATAAAAATAAAACATATTTCATTGCTTGTTATAAAATTTTGAAAACTGGTAATTTTTCTCCTTCACTGATAAGCACTGATGGGCACTGATGAGGCTGCACTAATAGGTGGCACTGATGGTTACTGATAGGTGACACTGATGGACACTGATAGTGAGGAGGCACTGATAGGCGGCACTGATGGGCACTGATAGGCAGCACTAATGGTTGACACTGATGAAGCAGCACTGATGGGCACTGATGAGGAGGCACTGATGAGGCTGCACTAATAAAACGTATACACTGATGGTTACTGATAGGTGAAACTGATGGGCACTGATAGTGAGGAGGCACTGATGGTTGACACTGATGAGGAGGCACTGATGAGGCAGCACTGATGGGCACTGATAGGTGGCACTGATGAGGCGGCACTAATAGGCAGAACTGATAGGTGACACTGATGAGGAGGCACTCATGGGCACTGATGGTCACTGATTGGCAGCACTTGTGGCAGTGGCGGGACAAGGTCATCCAGCACCCAGGCAAAGATGCCAAACTGCGCCCCCCTTTCCCTTAGGGTTAGGGTCAGGGTGCCCCCTACCCCTGCAATAAACCATTGCGCCAGGGGCAGCCCCCCTCCTGCCCACCCTTTGTCCCAGCCCTGACTTGTGGGCACTGATTGGCAGCACTGCTGGTCACTGATTGGCAGCACTTGTGGGCACTGATTGGCAGTACTGCTGGTCACTGATTGGCAGCACTGATGGCCATTGATTGGCAGCACTTGTGGGCACTGGTTGGCAGCACTTGTGGGCACTGATTGGCAGTACTGGTGGGCACTGTTGGGACTGCACTGATAATCAGTATAGATGTCCCTTTAAGTCGGTTGTCTGTTCCCTTTTCCTCTCCTCACACTGTCAGCATGAGGAAAGAAAAGCCGATAACCGGCTTGTGTTTACATCCATAATCAGCTGTCATTGGACACAGCTGATTACATGGTAAAGGACTGCTGTGATTGGCCCTTTACTCCAATCTGCGATCAGCTGACTTCGAAGGACTCAGCAACCACAGAGCGCGCCAGCGGCACATTAATGGGAGGACGTCGTATGACAGCCTCCCAGCAAAGCCGTCTTTTGGCTATAGCGCGGGTGGAACGTGGTTAATACAACTAAGGGCCCGTCACAGGCTTTCATCAAGAGAGCCCCGACTATTGCCCACTCTTTCCTGCCAGCTTTGGCATTCCTAGAAGTCGTAACTACAGCTTCCATGAATGTAAAAACATAAATTGGCCTTGTTCACACAGAACACTTGTGTGCATCCCTCGTGCTGACAAACACGGCCCTCGCACAGCTCTACGCATTTCTACATCCATGTGATGGAGTCCTAAAAGGAATTTTGAGAAAAGTAAATTGTTGAAAAACTGGCGTTGCCCACACAAGTTGAAGAAGAAGAAGAAGAAAAAGAAAAATAGTATAAAGGCAGAAAAAGATGAATATCTCCTCTACATAAAACAAAGACCATGACAGCTTTGCCCAAAGGTGCAAATTAGATTCCAGCAATGTTTGTATTATATCATGTTCTGTATAGACTGGAATCACGTATCGCCCTTGTAGCAGATATGCCAAAAGAGTTCAATTTCTGTAGGTGACATACTAACACCTCGATGTGCGTTGGAGAGCTGTGCTTTTTTTTATGTTCATATTATTTCATCCACGTTTCACAGAATGGAATAAACATGCACTGATGTGAACAGGGGCGGACTGACAACACGTGGGGCCCCCGGGCAATAGGAGATTACGGGGCCCCCAGGCAATCAGAGATTATGGGGCCACACAGTATACACAAACACACACACACACACACTATACAATCACACAGTATACACATACATGTACACACACACAGGGGTGGACTGACCACTCAGCCACTCGGGCACTGCCCGAGGGCCCCCGGGCCACTAGGGGGCTCCATCAGGGTTGGCAGCCTCAGTAAAACCAGGGACAGCATGTAAAAATCTGTGTTTTTTTTTTACATCTGTCTCTGAAATGTCCCTTACTGACATCCTTTTGGTCTAAAAATCCTGAGATTATAGCTGCCCCACCTCTCCAGTACCTTCTCAGCCAATAGAAACATGTCTGTAATCAGTACAGTATTAGTCCAAAAATTGGCAGACCAAGACCCCGCATGCTCGGAAACGAAAGAATACATTACTGTACAATACAACCAGTGCCTGGACAAGATCACCCAAGTGTCCAGGGCAAAGGTGGCAAATTGCGCCCCCCCCCCCCACCCCCCTTCATGTGCAAGCTTATAAAGAGGAGGGGGGAAAAGAGCACAGCCCGCATCTCCTCCCGGCTCTCTCCTTCTCTCCTTTGCTGCTTCCAGAGCTGGGCTGACAGAAGTAGTGGTACCACTGTCACTACTCCTGTCAGCCTTATTAAAAGGAACTTGCAGCGTCCCCAATTCCTACAATACACGCTGCGCCAAGGGCAGTCGGCCCTTCTGCCCACCCCCTTGTCCCGGTCCTCAATACAACACCTTACAATACTTCCGAAGTTGTATTCTGTCGTACCAGAATGTTATAACTTTTTTTTTTTTTAACAAGAAAAGAATGTTAGAACTTTAGTAACTTCTTCATTTTTGGAATGAAACTAGCATGCAAAAAAAGAAAAAAAGGTGGACGATCATTTATCCGAAATTGCCATCATTGGTATGAGGCTTTAGCCTCTTGTTTCCCACATAACACAAATGTTCATCCTTTTGATATGTTTAACCCTTAACTTACTCTAATCAGCCTTAATTAACTCCCTATTCTCCTCCATTTAATTATTTTCCTGCTTTTTCTTTTTTGTTCACATCTATTTTTATAAACCATAGACAATTAGACCTTTTTTTTGTTTGCTTTGTTGGTGAATGTTTTTACACACACACATATATATATATATATATATATATATATATATGTATATATATATATATATTAACATATATTTACACAATTATATTGAAAAAGCGCAAGATTAAAAAAAAATTTGATTTATTTCATTTGTAAATAACTTTTCAATGCTTTGTACCATTGCTGACAGCTGAAGTGAAAACAAAACAGTTGCGGTAGGTATTGGTAATTGGTATTGGCGAGTACTGAAAAGGAAATTTGTAACTTCTGTATATAATTGTATTCTATTTTGTATGTATTGCACACTGCCCTCACTGTGCACACGGCACTAATAATGTTTTCATTACATGTTTGCATTCTTTCGAGTCCTGATTAGAATTAGCCCGCCTATGTTACGCCCCTTGTTACCATAAACGTACAATTGTAATATTAACGTGATACCTACGTAATCGTGTGTATAAAAACCTTCAATTGCGTCATAGTAAAGCAAAACAGTTATTTGGAAAGATGCGGAGCGTATCTTTTGTGTCTGTTCCCTACTTCAGTAGTTATTATTAATTTGGAACCACTAATCAATATGAAGATAGGAGTTGCCTATCTATAAAATGTACAGGGCAGTACTAAAAAACAAACTCGTACTCTGTGTAAAAAAAAAAAAAATGGTATCGGTGCTTCCCTAATTAAAAATAATGATTAAAGATTTGAAGTAAAAACGAATAACAAGATTAAGGATAAAGTTTCTTTATAAACTCATCTGGTATCCCTTCTTGGATTTCACTCTAGTTTTTTTTTTTTTATTCCCTATTTTTCCACAATGCACTTCACAATTGTCGTAAAATATTTATGAAGCTTGGTGCGTGACATCTGTTACTATTTTACAGGCGCTGTTCTCTGTTGGGTTGCTGTCACGCCGCCAGCAGAGCTTGGCAGCCTGCAATACAATAAACAGAGAGATGGTACAATATGCCCAGGTGGGGGCTCGCATTACTTAATCATAGTGATAGCGGGCATGATCAGAAAAGCTAATCAGTGGCACGCTTCACTACAGCTACCTTGAATTATTAGCCTTGAATTTCTGTGCAGCGGGGACAGTAGAAATGTAGAGTAGAACAGCAGAGCCGCCAATGAACCTCTTGGTGAACATAAGATACCAATGAACATCTTGGTGAACATGAGATACCAATGAACCTCTTGGTGAACATGAGATACCAATGAACCTCTTGGTGAATCATGAGATACCAATGAACCTCTTGGTGAATCATGAGATACCAATGAACCTCATGGTGAATCATGAGATACCAATGAACCTCTTGGTGAACATGAGATACCAATGAACCTCTTGGTGTATCATGAGATACCAATGAACCTCTTGGTGAACATGAGGTACCAATGAGCCTCTTGGTGAATCATAAGATACTAATGAACCTCTTGGTGAACATGAGATACCAATGAATCTCTTGGTGAACATGAGATACCATTGAACCTCTTGGTGAATCATGAGATACCAATGAACCTCTTGGTGAATCATGAGATACTAATGAACCTCTTGGTGAATCATGAGATAGCAATGAACCTCTTGGTGAACATGAGATACCAATGAACCTCTTGGTGAATCATAAGATACCAATGAACCTCTTGGTGAACATGAGATACCAATTAACCTCTTGGTGAATCACAAGATACCAATGAACCTCTTGGTGAATCATAAGATACCAATGAACCTCTTGGTGAATCATGAGATACTAATGAACCTCTTGGTGAATCATGAGATAGCAATGAACCTCTTGGTGAACATGAGATACCAATGAACCTCTTGGTGAATCATTAGATACCAATGAACCTCTTGGTGAACATGAGATACCAATTAACCTCTTGGTGAATCACAAGATACCAATGAACCTCTTGGTGAATCATAAGATACCAATGAACCTCTTGGTGAATCATGAGATACTAATGAACCTCTTGGTGAATCATGAGATAGCAATGAACCTCTTGGTGAACATGAGATACCAATGAACCTCTTGGTGAATCATAAGATACCAATGAACCTCTTGGTGAACATGAGATACCAATTAACCTCTTGGTGAATCACAAGATACCAATGAACCTCTTGGTGAATCACAAGATACCAATGAACCTTTTGGTGAATCATGAGATATCAATGAACCGCTTGGTGAATCATGAGATATCAATGAACCGCTTGGTGAATCATGAGATACCAATGAACCTCTAGACTTCATTTATTATCAACTGTAAAATGTTTTTTTTTTTTTTTAACAAAAATCAAGTTTATTGAGCATAGAAATAAGAATAACAGCACACATATGCATAAACCCTAGCGCAACAAGCGCCAATATATACATACAATAATGCAATAAACATCTTATGTCTGACATACAAAAGCGAAACATCCTGACTGCCGCACATGCGGGCAACCCATACAAGTGTATTCAGGGACAGATACCCCAAGAGGCCAGGGCAGCAATAATAGCTGAGGGGGAGGTTGAGCTCTGCTATTGTGTAGTAGTTGCATATCAGCTGGGGCAGCTATCTGTGCTCCGCATCCAACTATCCCATACTTTTCCAAATTTCTCTGGGCACCCTCGGTTAGCGTATATTACTTTTTTGAACGGTAAAACACTGTTCACAGCCCTCTTCCACTGCTGGATCGTAGGGGAAGCAGGCCTAAGCCACAAGGAGGCTATCTGCATCCGAGCAGCGAAGAGGACCTCATGTAAAAATGTCCTAAAGTATTTGTCCTCCTCAGGAAGAGGAAGGAGGCCAAGGATACACTGCCGAGGGCATAATGTGAGGGGAGAGCCCATATGATCATGCAGGAACTTGACTATTTGCCCCCAGAAGCCCTGGACAGATGGACAGGCCCAAATGAGGTGGTAGAAAGAGCTGTTGGCATCACCACAACGGGGGCAGGCGGGATCAGAATCAGGCCTGAACCTAGAAAGACGGCCGGGGGTAAGATATGCGCAATGGAGCATGTAGAGATGCGTAAGCCTATCAGATAGTTTAGGAGAGACCACCCTAGATACGTTCAGAATATCACTCCACTGGTCATCCTCCATACCCCCAACATCCTCCTCCCATCGTGCCTTCAGCCTGTAAGCTCTAGCCGTGGGCTGGGGGGGTAATGAGAAGCTGGTAAAAACAAGAGATCAGTTTCCGCGGGTCGTCTCCAAACACCAGATCCGCCAAGGCTGTGGATTCCAGTGGTGGAGAGGAGGACCCGAATTGGGACTGAGCCGCGTGACGGACCTGTAAGTAACGGAACAGCATATGGTTCGGAAGGTCGTACTCCTCCTTGAGCAGCTGAAAAGTTTTGATACCCCCCGCCCCGTACAGCTGGGACTAATATACTATGCCTCTACATATCCACAGCTTGTAGTCCGGCACTTTCAGCAGCTCGGGTAAAGAGGGGTTCTCCCAGAGAGGCGTGTGGGCATGCAGACTGGGAGCTGCTGTCAATTTCTGGGCCCCACTCCAAATTCTACTATGGTGAACTGTAAAATGTTTTTGAAAGGCCATGGAGTCAGCTATATAATATGGCCCTTGATTTCATGGGGCCACCAGCTCAGAGATTGGGAGAATTCCTTGGTAAAAGACTCAGACTTCCGTTGATTGTTCCCTTTGAAGCTTCTGAGGAGGTAGATCTTTCAAAAAATGACTTGACTATTTTTGGGTTTGTATCTTGCTCCACTTTTCTTCTCTTGGGTGCGGTAAACAATAGCATTATAGAGGTCTGTGGTATTTCTTCACAGAAGAAATGTAGTTAATCTGCCCAAGGCTTGGTCATTCATTCCATTGTGTCAAGGAGCCCAGCTGCGGTGTCAGTTATAATGGTTTGTGGTGAAAAAAATGGCACTCCCAATTGTCCAATTAAGTTTAATTTTTTATTTTTTTTGCTGGGGGGTAGTTTTGCGCCTACATGGTGAGCAGTCTGGACTTGCACTATTTGGCTCACTCAGCCAGGGATCTTTCCGAAAATGTAGACTGGCTCCTCATCAAACTGGGTATGGAGTACATATTTGTGATGGAATACTGTGCTTAATATATTAGAGCTGGGTTTTGTAGGTGGGGTGCCGCTCAGTTTGGTGGAAATAACACAGTCGATGTGCGATGAAAGGACTTGTTTTGGTTCGCAATTAACCCAGAGGTAAGGCAGCCCAGCCGGGAACACTTATGCCGTGTACACACGACCGAACTTTCCGTCAGAAAAGGTCAGACGGAATCATTTCATCGGATATTCCGATCATGTGTGGGCTTCATCTGACTTTTTTTTTTTTCAAAAATTCTAACGGACCTAGAAATAGAACACGTTTTAAGTCTTTCTGACGGAATCAATTCCTATCGGGAAAACCGTTTGTATGCTAGTCAGATGGACCAAATACGACGCAAAGGCGGCAGCTATTGGCTACTGGCTATTGAACTTCCTTTTCTAGTCCCGTCGTATGTCATCGCGTTCTAAACAAACTGGCTTTGGTGTGATCATGTGTGGGTAAGTCCGTTTCAGAGGAACTCCGTTGGAAAGACCATCAGAGTTTATTCTGACGGAAAGCCCAGTCGTGTGTACGCGGCATTACAAGTTCAACAGGGTGTAGAGAGCAGGATTCAGCCAAACTGACATTGTCTGTTGAGAGGGGCAATGTCTTGGCCATCTTGTGTCCATGCAGGAAGATGTCCAAAGAAATTGCAAGCCCTACTCTTTCCCTCCTTGTCAAGAACCTTTCCCTGCTGCTAGTTCTGTCCCTACCAGGCAGGGTACCTGTCCCCCCTCTACCCACTAACAAAATGCGCTTGCAAACCTGGGAGCCAAGGTCTTTAACCCCCCTGACGGTATTCCCGAGTCTGGCTTGGGGTGGAATTTTCATACCAAAAGCGGTATCCCCGAGCCAGACTCGGGACTGCATCGCTGGATCCAGGAGGAGGTTTACTTACCTTCTCCCTCGGATCCAGCGTTGTCTCCCCGCTGTACGAGAGAGCCGTGTCTCGCTCGATGCATCACATCGCCGATCTCCGTGCCCTGCGAGCGTTGCGACGCACGGGGACGGAGATTGGCGCCAAATTCAAAAAGTGAAACAAACAGTAAACATACAGTATAATGTAATCTTACAGATTACATTGCTGTATGTAATAATTTCACATCCCCTTTGTCCCTAGTGGTCTGTCCAGTGTCCTGCATGCAGTTTTATGTAATAAAAACTGTTCTTTATGCCTGGAAACTGGAGATTGTCCATAGCAACCAAAACTGTCCTTTTACATCAAAAATGGTTTTAGACCAGCTAGAAAACAGCGATAATAAATTGGAATCACTTGCAGAATTGAGCGATAGCGATTTGTGGGGAGATCCGTCATCAAATACTGAAAAGTAATGACAGTGACAATTCTGCAACTGAGCAAATTTCAGTGTTTTTGATTTGATTACATTATTGAATAATTTTTATTATTGTTATATTATTATTTGGTACAATTATTTATAATTATTTATTATATTATAATTTATGATTTCATTTTTCAAACTTTATTATACCCGGGATGTCTGCTAGACTCTGGTTTGGACAGATTTAAGTGAGTTATTCCTAAGAATTGCAGGACTACAATATAAAACGCCAAATTTTCATGCAAAATAATGGTACCGCTTTTAGCACCTAAAATCCGAAATAATCATACCGCCAGGGAGGTTAATAGGCTCTGCCTGACCCAAGATGGCTGCTAGGGTCACATAGGTGGCAGCATCCAATGGGATAGCTTCCCCAGTGCCGCAGGAAACCATAAAGGAACCATGTTCCTCTTGACTTCCTCTCCAACTGTAGGGCTGCTGTGGAAGAACGCCACCTGCAGTGAAGAAAGTAGACTGCATCTGCCTACAGATTTCTCAACTAGGGTTCCTCCAGAGGTTGCTAGGGATTGCTTGAACATTGAGCAATTTCTCAGGTAAGTTCCCACTGACATCATTGATCTCTTTAGCTACCTGTAAGGGGTAAATTATTCCCAATGACCATAAGTGGAAGGAGCATTCTTGGGACGACAGATGTACAGACACTGCAACCTCCCGAGCCATGACTAAGGACTAACGTCTGAAAACACATAGGCTGTTTTTTTGGATGTCATCCTGAGTGCTGACTATCCCTTTCCTTATTAAGGAGCACTCTTCCCACTGACCATCATGCTAATGTATCCTGAGCTGTACATATAGTCATTTTTAGCCAGGGGTTCCCTCAGACCAGAAAATTATTTCAAGTATTCCTCTGTGTTGAAAGGGTCGAGAAAGGCTGTATTAGAGTGTAAGCTCCTCTGGTGCAGAGCCTGATCTTAATGGTTTCTGGACAGCAGGGGCCACTAGACTGTACAGCACTGCAAGGGACATTAGAGTGTAAGCTCCTCTGGTACAGAGACTTATGTGAGCATTGGTGGTGCACCCATTAGGGGGGCCTGGGCGCCACCCCCTCTGTGTAGAATGGATAGATTCATGCACATTAGACATTTAGAATTTAAGATCCTCTAATGCCGTGTACACACGACCGGTTTTCCCGTCGGAATAAACTCTGAAGGTTTTTCCGACGAAGTTCCGACAGAGTTCCGCTGAAACTGTTGTGCGTACACGCGATCGCGCCAAAGTCCGATCGTTAAGAAAGTGGTGACGTACAGCACGTGTGATGGGTCTAGAAAAAGGAAGTTCAATAGCCAGTAGCCAATAGCCTCCGTCTCGTACTTGCTTCAGAGCATGTGTCGTTTTTGGTCCATCGGAAAAAAGCATACAGACGAGCGATTTTCCCGAAAGGAATTGGTTCCGTCGGAAATATTTAAAACTTGTTCTATTTCTGGGTCCGTCAGAATTTTTGTTTAAAAAGTCAGACGAGGCCCACACACGATCGGAATATACTATGAAAAGCTTCCCTCAGACTTTTTCTGCTGGGAAAGTCCGACCGTGTGTACACGGAATAATGCCTACTACACACGGTCAGATTTTCCGACTGGGAAATTGGATATGAGCTTGTTGGCTGAAAGTCCGACCGTGTGTACGCTCTATCGAACATTTGTTGGCGACTTCCCGCCAACAAATGTTGGCTAGCAGGTTCTCAAATTTTCCGCCAACAAAACGTTGTCGTCGGACTTTCCGATCGTGTGCACGCAAGTCCATCGCACAAAAGTTCACACATGCCCGGAATCAAGCAGACGGAACCCAAAGGGGGGCGCACTGGCTATTGAACTTCCTTTTTATCAGCTCGTCGTACGTCTTGTACGTCTCCACGTTCCCATGTTTGTAATTGTTTCCCAGCATTTGTGTGACCTTATGTATGCAAGACAAGTTGGAGCCAACGACCTTTGAAACAAAAATCCACAGTTTTGTTGTCGGAAAGTCCGATCGCGTGTACAAGGCATTGGTGTTCTCTGTACAGCACTGCAAAATACGTCAGAGCTACAGAAATGTCTAATAATAATAGTGTGTGAATGTGGTGGGACCAGGGCCGTCTTTAAGGCAGGGCAAAAGGGGCACCTGCCCTGGGCCCTGCCATTGTTGTGGGGCCCAAAGCAGCTGCCTCATACTTGCCAACTATCCCAGTTTAAATTCCCTCGTCCCTTGAAGTTTTAGTCCTGTGCTGTGTCCTGATATCTCAGTGTGAAGTGCTGTTACTAATGCTGCCCAGCTCTGCCCTATTGTTGTGTACAGGTGACTCACCTGCAGACCCCGTGTTTACATGTAAATACCCGGCATTCATATGTAAAAGTTGGCGGCATTACTAAGTAAATAGCTGGGGGATGGCGGCATTGATATGTAAATAAAGGTGGTGGTCATATGTAGATCCTGCCCCCCTGCAGTGAGGAGATGATGTGCTGTAACCTCTAGCAACCATTCAGTGAGCAGTATCACTGTTCAGTAATCTCTAGCAACCAATTAACAAGCAGAAATCATGTGCTGTTACATCTAGCAACTAATCAGTGAGCTGTAATGTGTGCTGTAACCCAGGGGCGGACTGACAACTCATGGGGCCCCCAGGAAATAGGAGATTATGGGGCCCCTGGGCAATAGGAGATTATGGGGCCCCTGGGCAATAGTAGCTTATGGGGCCCGCCAGGCAATAGATTATGGGGCCACACAGTATACACACACACACACACATACAGTATACACACAGACACACAATATACACACAGAATACACACATTGAAAAGGTACTGGAGAGGCGGGGCAGCTATAATCTTGGTGTTTTAAAAAAAAACACAGATTTTTACATACTGTCCCTGGTTTTATTGAGGCTGGCAACCCTGATAGTGGCCCTTAGTGGCATGGGGCCCTCTGGCAGTGCCTGAGTGCCCGAATGGTCACTCCGCCCCTGCTATAACCTCTAGCAACCAGTCCTGCTGTAACCTCTAGCAACCAGTCATTAAGCAGTAATGATATGCTGTAACCACTGGCAACCGATCACAATTGCCTGCCTGATCTGATACACTAAACTGATTTTAAGTCTAGCTGCTATTTATTGTACGTCTCAGAGCAGGTGGAGAGTGAAATTGCATGGGGGGGGGGGGCAAGAAAAATTTTGCCCAGGGTCCAATCAATATTAAAGACGGCCCTGGGTGGGACATTAGAGTGTAAGCTCCTGTGGTGCAGTGACCGATGTGAATGGCTGAGTGTTCTCTGTACAGCACTGCATGGTGTATATTGGTGCTGTATAAATGCAGGGTGCTTTTGGCAGGGCTTTAGCTATATGTTGTGAAACCTCCTTCACCTTAAATAACCCCAAATGATCAGTATTCATCTAGACCTTCACGTTTCGTCAGCGGTGGCAGCTCCTTCAGTTCTGTCTTCACCTGTTCAGTTCAAGGTTTCAAACCTGAGAATCTGAAATGTTGTCTGGCATGCGATGAGGATATAATCAGGCCCTGAAGTATCTCATTTATGTCACCTGTTCCCAATCATCTTATTGGCAGCACTGTAGATTGGCATTGCCTATACAATGGCTGCTCTTGTTTTAGGTTACATTCCGTTTCAAAGGGGTTGTGCCCTTCATCATCATCATCATCATCATACTCTGGCGAGCATACTCCAGCCAGGAATTCCCTCTGACTTTGACCTGTTTGGCATTCTGCCCCGAGAAATACATTTAGATCTTTTCTCCGAACAGATACTTTATATATATATATATATAACAACGTATCGGAAAAAGGAATTTCCCCAATTGTTCTCAGATCATGCGGTGATCTTCGGGGGGACCTGCGAGGGAGACAACAATCTAATGATGGCAGTTATTGGACATCTGCCGAGAGGATGAAACAAACTCATCCATCGATTGACTGTCCTCGATGGCAGCATTGAAGGCAGATCCCCCCGGGGGGCTGTTAGGAGGCCTTCTTTGTCACATTTTCTTCCCAATCGGCTAAGAATATCGCTTTTAAGTGCGCCTGTCAATATGGATTGATATGTCTTTATCCCGTGGTTCATGAAGAATACATCTACAGTGTGTTATCTCAGCGCCAACAGCTCAAAGCCTCGTTTTTTATTTTTTTTTCACCAATCGTCTTTTTTTTTATTTTTTTATTTTTTTTTTACTTGTGTGCAATATCTTTACCATTTTCATTGTCTCTATAGTTAATGGTGAACTGAGGCTTTGACATACCCGTACATGAATCTCTGCAAGGAAAATATTTGTAATTCTGACATTCTTCTGATTCAGATGCATTGTAAAGCAATTGGCGAAAAAAAATTAAACATTACATAAACGCATATATATAGAAGATTGAAGGTTGTACATGTCAAAAGAAATGATACGAGTTTCTTGCAATTGTTTATTGCGATTTTTAAAAAATGTATTAAATAAAATGTATATTTTTCTAAATTGATTGTTTACTCTAATCTTTGGTACCTTAAATGCCGCGTACACACGGTCGGAATTTCCAACAGAAAAGGGCCGATGGGAGCTTTTCATCGTATATTCCGACCGTGTGTATGCCCCATCGGACTTTTTCCCTCAAAAAATTCAGACGGACTTATGCCCTGTACACACAGTCGGAAATTCCAGTCGGAATTTATATTGTCGGAAAATTGTCGGAAAATCCATTCGCGGGTGGGCACGATCGGAATTTCCGGGGCGGATAAAAAATTGAGAGCAGGACCTCAAATTTTCCGACAACAAAATCCGACCTGACTTTTTCCGATCGTTTGTAGAGAATTCCGATCGGACAAAGTGCCACGCATGCTCAGATCAAATTACGAGACCAAAGCTATTGGCTACTGGCCGCAGCGTAGTCCCGTCGCAACGAACGAACGTCGTCACGTTCCGAACGATCGGATTTTCTGACAACTTTGTCCGACCGTGTGTATGCAACACCAGTTTCGGACAAAATCCGTCTGAAAAAATCTGACGGATTTTGTTGTCGGAATGTCCGACCCGTGTGTACAAGGGCTTAGATAAAGAACATGTTACATAGTTACATAGTTACAAAGGTTGAATAAAGACACCAGTCCATCCTGAGTGAGTGTCTACAATTGTCCCTATCCCTGTACATTGCACACTCACATCGGTCCCTACCCTCAAGGAACCCACAATCCAAGGTCCCCATTCATAAACTAGGGCCAATTTTGGACAGAAGCCAATTAACCTGCATGTCTTTGGAGTGTGGGAGGAAACTGGAGCACCCGAAGGATACCCACGCAGGCGCAGGGAGAACATGCAAACTCCAGGCAGGTAGTGTCATGGTTGGGATTGGAACCAGCGACCCTTTTTAATGCCAGGAGAGAGTGCTAACCACTACACCACTGTGCCGCCCATAATGTTCTATATTTTTCCGATGGAAAAAAAATTCCTGTCGGAAAAACCGCTCGTCTGTATGCTGTTCCGACGCAGTGGCTATTGAACATCCTTTTTATAGTGCCGTCGTACGTGTTTTACGTCACCGCGTTCTTGATGGTCGGAATTTGGTGTGACCGTGTGTATGCAAGACAGCTTGAGCGGAATTCCGTCGGAAAAACCTTCATGCCGCGTACACACAATCGGAATTTCGGACAGCAAAAGCCCGATGAGAGCTTTTCATCGGAAAATGTGACCGCGTGTATGCTCCATCGGTATTTACCTGGCCGAATTCCCGCCGGCAAAAATTTGAGAGCATGTTCTCAATTTTTCCGATGGAAAAACTTTCTATCGGAAATTCCGATTGTGTGTATGCAATTCCGATGCTCAAAAACTCACGCATGCTCAGAAGGGAGGGTGGGAAGATTCCCTGATGTCTGTTGTCTTCCTATTGAAACTTTCTTGGGACTGTCCTGCCTACAACCCCCTACGGACCCCGCCCATCTCGTCCACTTCACCAGTCAGATCAGAACCCCTCCTTCCTGCATCTTTCTAACTTTACAAACCTTCCACCGCTGTCCTCCACTCCCTTTTGCCCCAGTCATGCTGTCCGTCCGTCTATTCCTTCCGGATTTTTCCTCCAGGCCTGACTTTCATAGCAAAGCCACAAATTGGTCAGGGCATCCTGGACTGGCTAATCAGTGGCTTAGCAATAAGGAGGTGACCGAATAGAGACTTTCTTTCATCTGAAGGCCCGCCTCTAAGGTTAGAAACATAAAAAAAAAATTAGCTTGGCTGAAAGTCCGACCGTGTGTACGCTCCATCGAACATTTGTTGTTGGACTTTCCGCCAACAAATGTTGGCTAGCTGATTCTCAAATTTTCCACCAACAAAACTTTGTTGTCGGAATTTTTTTTCGATCGCGTGTACACAATTCCAACGCACAAATGTTCACGCATACTCGGAATCAATCATAAGGAGCCGCACCGGCTGTTGAACTTCCTTTTTCTCGGCTCATCGTACGTCTTGTACCTTACCACATTCCCACGTTTGTAATTGTTGGCCAACATTTGTGTGACCGTGTGTATGCAAGACGAGTTGGAGATAACAACCTTCAAACAAAATTCCACGGTTTTGTTGTCGGAAAGTCTCATTGTGTGTACGGGGCATTAGACTGACAAACAGCCCACCTAAAATTAAGTACCATTGACTTCAATGGTGTTTGGGTTCAGGAACGTGCTCAAGCAGCGCTATCACCACACAACAAGATGGCTGCTGGAACCACCCCAGCCTACCCTAACCGCCAGTCAGGCACAGTGCAGATCACATAAATCTCAAGAGAGAAGCAATAAATCAAGGAAATTTATTTCGGCCCACTCATAGTTACATAGTAGGTGAGGTTAAAAAAAGACACAAGTCCATCAAGTCCAACCTATGTGTGTGATTATATGTCAGTATTACATTGTATATCTCTGTATGTTGTGTGATTATATGTCAGTATTACATTGTATATCCCTGTATGTTGCGGTCGTTCAGGTGCTTATCTAATAGTTTCTTGAAACTATCGATGCCCCCCCGCTGAGACCACCGCCTGTGGAAGGGAATTCCACATCCTTGTCGCTCTTACAGTAAAGAACCCTCTATGTAGTTTAAGGTTAAACCTCTTTTCTTCTAAGTGGCCACGAGTCTTGTTAAACTCCCTTTTGCGAAAAAGTTTTCTCCCCATTGTGGGGTCACCAGTCCGGTGTTTATATATTGTGGGGTCACCAGTCCGGTATTTGTAAATTGAATTCATATCCCCTCTCAAGCGTCTCTTCTCCAGAGAGAATAAGTTCAGAGCTCACAACCTTTCCTCATAACTAATATCCTCCAGACCCTTTAGCTTTGTTGCCCTTCTTTATACTCGCTCCATTTCCAGTACATCCTTCCTGAGGACTGGTGCCCAGAACTGGACAGTATACTCCAGGTGCGGCCGGACCAGAGTCTTGTAGAGCGGGAGAATTATCGTTTTATCTCTGGAGCTGATCCCCTTTTTAATGCCAATATTCAGTTTGCTTTGTTAGCAGCAGCTTGGCATTGCTGAGCCCATCATCTACTAGGACCCCCAGGTCATGAGCAAAGAAAAATTTGTAAAAAAAGTATACAAAAATATGAATGGATAAGAAAAAGGAAATGGTGAAGAGCTCATATATGTCTTGTAGGTTGAGCCCCAGATGTAAACATACATTGCAAAATTGTACTTTATATCAAGATTGCAAATGATTTCCTCCCGCTTGTTGGTGGCCCCTCCGGTGGACTCCCCCAAGTCTATTGAATCGTTAGAGGCGGAGCCAGCCCATGATATACTCAGGTTATATGGAAAGTTCTCAGCTATGCACACAAGTTAATGACATATTCAGCCATCACCACAGCCGGTTTTAATACCTAATTCTGGGACAGACGTGTAGGTTGGAGCCTACATTGTGGTAGATCTGGGGAATTTTTTCGGGCATCTGACACAGGCCCTTCCTAAGGCCATGAGCCATCAGAGGTAAAAATCAAGACAAGATGGTCCCACGCAGATGTCCGGGCGTTGGCCTGAGGTGGGATGAGACATTCCAGAGGAAAGTATGGAGTCAGCTGTGTGGTTTTGGCTCCACCTAAAAAAAAAAAAAAAAAAAAAAAAAAAAAAAAAGTCAAAGACCTTCCAAGTATTATGTCTTATGAATCCAGGCCAAGCTGTGTGCCAAACAGTCGTCCCTGTCCATCCGGCTATTGTTTTATAAGGGGCTTTTTTAATGTGTTTATTTTATTTATAATTGTACTGACATTTATTTGGCTGCATTTTAGAAAGTACACTGGGCCAGTCACAGCAGTCTCCACCAGAGGAGCTTGCACTTTAAAATCCCACCCACAGTCACACACTATTATTATACATGTATATAGCGCTGACATATACCGCAGTGCTGTAAAGAGAACACTGATCCAGTCACGTCAGTCTCTGTACCAGCGGAGCTTACACTCTAATATCCTCCCTCAGTCACACACTATTATTATACATTTATATAGCTCTGACATATACTTCAGTGTTGTACAGAGAACACTGAGCCAGTCCCGTCAGTCTCTGTACCGGAGGAGCTTACACTCTAATGTCCCCCCCCCCCCCCCACAGTCACACTCTATCAGGGCAGCCATCAGAAAATTTGGGGCCCCTTACACAGCTTTAGGCCGGGTCCCCCAGGGCCTGACCATCAACATTCCCACTTTGATTTTAACACTCCTACAACACTCCTACAACTTAATATATGAAAATGAAGAGTGTATCCCAAGTCATCAGTGCTTTCAAGATTTAACAGTAAGCAATATATTTTGGCCAAAAAATATGAAGCCTGCCACCACTACCACTTTCACCTCTCCTTCCTTCCATTTCACAGTGAGATGGGCATGTAAAGGAACAGGGGGGGGGGGATACAATTCTCACACTACCTTCCTTCACATGGACATTTCATTCCAATCCAGCAAAAAGACAGCCCAATCCAGCAAAGAGACAGCCTTATATATTCAGCAAAGAGACATCCCCATCCCGCAAAGAGACATTCCAATTCACAGAAGAGACATCCTCTCCAGCAAAAAGACAGTCAAATCCAGTAATAACACATCCAAATCCAGCAAAGAGACAGCTTGGGACACCAGGACGTCTGGGTCCCTAGGGATGCCTGGGCCCCATAAGTGTGTATGGGCTGTCCCCCCCCCCCCCCTGATGGCAGCCCTGCACACTATTGTTATACATTTATATAGCTCTGACATATACTGTAGTGTTGTACAGAGAACACTGACCCAGGCACATCAGTCTCTGTACCGGAGGAGCTTACACTCTAATGCCCCCCCCCCACATATGGTTGCCACCTCATCCCTTTAAACCCAAACACTTATAAATTACACAGGTTCTGTGGCTGATTAAGGTGGTAATTAAACTCACTTGGTGCCTTATCTGCATTGAATTAGCCTCAGAACCCGTGTAATTCAAAGGTGTTCGGGTTTAAAGGGATGAGGTGGCAACTCTACCCCCACAGTCACACACTATTACTGTCCCCCCCCCCCCACTATTATTATACATTTATATGGCTCTGACATTTACCGAAATGCTGTACAGAGAACATTGTACTATTCATATCGGTCTCTGTACGCTGTAATGTCTTCATTGTAATGTCTTCCAGCAGTAGGTTCAGTTTGGTCAAATACTAGTTAACCTATCAGTATGCCTTTGGGAGCAAACCTCGGCTCGGGACATTCTGAAAAAACCAACACAAACACTGGAAAAACCTACATAATCCATTCAATTAGTGTCACCTGGACTCCAACCTACACGTCTGTTCCCGAGTTAGGTTCTAGCCCTGCTATGGCAATAGTGAATTATGTCATTAACTTGCATGGCTGAAAACTTTCCATATACAATAGTGCATCACACACATTCCACAGGCAGGTCCACTGGTCCAGGAAGCCGGTCCAGAGCAATGATATAAAGCTGATGCACGTAGACTGGAAGTGACTGTACACAAAGCAAACGTAATGCACAAAGGGGTTGTAAACCCTCAAGGTTTATCACTTAAAGTGATTGTAAAGGATCGTTTTTTTGTTTTTTTTAAATAACAAACACATCATACTTGCCTCCACTGTGCAGCTCGTTTTTCATAGATTGGCCCCTGAACATCGTCTTCTGGGGTCCCCCAGTGACTCTTGCAGCTCCTCCTCGCATCAGATAACCCCCTAGGAGAAGCACTCTCCTGAGGGGGTTACCTTGCGGGCGTGCTCCCGAGTCCAGCATTTACATCCACAGACACAAATGCTGGCCCCGCCCCCCGTCACCCGCATCATTGATTTGATTGACAGCAGTGGGAGCCAATAAGTGTGCTGATATCAAGCTACCCAATCAAGACACGAGACACCGGCTAAAGCTGGTGTGCTCGACCCCGGCACGAGAAGAAGAGGGTTCGGGTAAGTAAAACGGGGGCACTAGGGGGGCTGCTGCACTGCAAGAGTTTTTTCACCTCAATGCATAGAATACATTGAGGTGAAAAACCACAAAGGTTTACAACCCCTTTAATGCATTCTATGCATTAAGGTGAAAAACCTTTTGTTCTGCAGCCCTCCCCTAGATCCCCCTATTTCTTACGTGAGCCCGATCCAGCAATGTGCATGAGCGTAGCGGCTCCAGTCGCTGTTTTCTCCTCATTGGACGGATTGATAATGGCTGTCAATCAAATTGTCAGAAACCATGAAAGCAGACGAGACAGAAGTACAGTTAAATCACACATGTTTAATAATAAAAGTAAAAAGAACAAACGTAATCAAAACATAGCCGAAGTTCAGTAACCAGAACGGATAGTCAGCCAAGCCAGAAGTCAGGGATCAATGTAGTGGAACAGCAAGCAGGATCTGGAGCCAGAAGGGATGTCAGCAAAGCCAGTCTTTAAGCAGGAATGCAGGAGATTGTTTCTTGTGATGTTGACCAAGATGAAGGCAGAGATCCACTGGGCTAAACGGCTTAAGTAGGCAGGACTGACGAGCAGGATATCATCAACAGCTGAGTAACTGTGGAGAGAGATAGGAGCTGGCAATTAGCCCACAGCTGAGCGTCCAGCTCTGAGAAGGAAGGGCTGAGCCCGGCCCTGACACAAATCCAGTGACACGAGAGCGGTGGGTGGGGCCGAGTCCTGCTGTCTATGTCAATAAGACACAGCAGTGGGACTTGGAGAGCGAACATGCACAGGTGCCCCCAAGGAAAGCGGCTTTCCATGGGGGGCACCCAATGAAGAGGAGGAGTGGGGCAACAATTGCACAGAGCAGGTAAGTATAGGCATGTTTGTTATTGTTATAAAAAAAATTAAAAACATGGGTTTACAACCCCTTTAGGCATTAAAAGAGAAGCATGGGAAAAGGTTTTTTTTTGGGGAATCTTACTTACCTAGGTAGATGCTGCACCTGTTCCCTTTACGGCCCTAAAACTGAGAACCGAGCAATCAGACACCGCCGATCATTCGGTTCTCCCTGAGCAGAGAGCTGGAGACTGTCAGTCACAGCTCCCTCGCTCATTGGCTGAGAGGCGAGAGGCTGAACCAGGCGGGGTGGGGGTCGGTCAAGGTCGTGATCTTTCCCAAGCCTGGACCGACTCTGTGACGTCAGCCGACAGCCCCGCTGTCTGCTGAAAACGGGTTACAGGAGTGCAAAACGATGAGGAGAAGTACAGCCAAACGAGTTTTCCCCGTACTTCTCCTTTAAGCAAAGCATCACGTTCTCTTTGTGACAGCGCGCAAAGCAAACCTAAATGTCATCCAATGAAAGGTTCACATCAATTCTAAGATGATTACACTTACATGTATATATGAAAAAGAATATTTGGAAAGGCGATAGATTTGTGTTGTACGCGGCTCCTTCTGCCCTCTGGGTATATGCGGAGAAAGATGTTTTTTTCCTGCTAACACATGTATGCGTTTGATGTCCCACAATGATACAAAGTAAAGCCTCTGTCACTTGCCAGGAAGAATTTGTAGCAATTACGTAAATCTCGATCTGACACAGGAGATTGCGCTTGACATATGAAGCGACTACACAAGACTGCGCTTGAGAAAGGGCTGCCTGTTCGTTGGCGGTACTATAATGCAGTCATTATGGAAGGCAAATGTTTAGCTGAAAGATCCGGCGTTAGAAGAGATCTTCTTGGAACTTTAAACAGAC
This sequence comes from Lithobates pipiens, assembly GCF_037356315.1. Lineage (NCBI taxonomy): Eukaryota > Metazoa > Chordata > Amphibia > Anura > Ranidae > Lithobates > Lithobates pipiens. The sequence goes on along the minus strand of NW_027507789.1, from coordinate 6,199,807 downwards.
TGATTTAAAGGAACATGTCTGTCACGCAGGGACATGTTCAATTTAGTCGCTCGTCATAATTGCGCAGCATGCAGGACTACAGAGCACCTCTCTACCCCTTTACAGTGGACTACAGAGCACCTCTCTACCCCTTTACAGCGAAATACAGAGCACCTCTCTACCCCTTTACAGCGGACTACAGAGCACCTCTCTACCCCTTTACAGCGGACTACAGAGCACCTCTCTACCCCTTTACAGAGGACTACAGAGCGCCTCTCTACCCCTTTACAGCAGACTACAGAGCACTTCTCTACCCCTTTACAGCAGACTACAGAGCACCTCTCTACCCCTTTACAGCAGACTACAGAGCACCTCTCTACCCCTTTACAGCGGACTACAGAGCACCTCTCTACCCCTTTACAGCGGACTACAGAGAACCTCTCTACCCCTTTACAGCGGACTACAGAGCGCCTCTCTACCCCTTTACAGCAGACTACAGAGCACCTCTCTACCCCTTTACAGCAGACTACAGAGCACCTCTCTACCCCTTTACAGCGGACTACAGAGCACCTCTCTACCCCTTTACAGCGGACTACAGAGAACCTCTCTACCCCTTTACAGCGGACTACAGAGAACCTCTCTACCCCTTTACAGCGGACTACAGAGCGCCTCTCTACCCCTTTACAGCAGACTACAGAGCACCTCTCTACCCCTTTACAGCGGACTACAGAGCACCTCTCTACCCCATCAACTTTACAGCAACATTTTAAAGAATAATTCCAGGCATAGGCATGTGGTTACGCTGGCAGAGGTTGGACCAATGTAACTATGTATATGACACGCCTGGCCAATGCTGATGGAAACTGGAAATCACTGAGAGTAAACGCCACTACTCCACCAATCTCTACTTGCATTCTGGGTCCTGCAGCAAGCAGCTGATCTCCTGCATTGTGAACACAGGAGGGTCAGTCAGCTTTGCATTTTCTGAATGAATGCGAAGCATTCCCTGATTGGATAAGGTGGAGAGGTGGGGCAGTGATGTCACACTCTCCACCTCATCCAATTAGAGACTGCTTTGCATTCATGCAGAAAATGTAAAGCATTCAATGAATGGCACCTGTACTGAACTGCCAACTTCCTGTATTCACATGGGACCTGGGAGCAGGTGGAGATCACACAAGTAGTGGTGAGTTACTTACACATGATTTCAGAACTCTGTGTTACATAGTACTGACCTCTGAACCTTGAGTTACATACTACTTACCTCTGAGTTACATACTACTGATCTCTGAACTCTGAGTTACATACTACTGATCTCTGAACTCTGAGTTACATACTACTGACCTCTGAGTTACATACTAATGACCTCTGTACTCTGAGTTACATACTACTGATCGCTGAGTTACATACTACTGACCTCTGAGTTACATACTAATGACCTCTGTACTCTGAGTTACATAGTACTGACCTCTGAGTTACATACTACTGATCTCTGAACTCTGAGTTACATACTACTGACCTCTGAGTTACATACTAATGACCTCTGTACTCTGAGTTACATACTACTGATCGCTGAGTTACATACTACTGACCTCTGAGTTACATACTAATGACCTCTGTACTCTGAGTTACATACTGCTGACTTCTGAGTTACATACTACTGACCTCTAAGTTACATACTACTGACCTCTGAGTTACATACTACTGATCTCTGAACTCTGAGATACATACTACTGACCTCTGAGTTACATACTAATGACCTCTGTACTCTGAGTTACATACTACTGACTTCTGAGGTACATACTACTGATCTCTGAACTCTGAGTTACATACTACTGACCTGTAAGTTACATTCTACTGACCTCTGAGTTACATACTACTGACCTCTGAGTTACATAGTACTGACCTCTGAATTCTAAGTTACATACTAATGACCTCTGCACTGAATTATGTACTCCTGACCCCTGCACTTTGCGTTGCTTACTCCTGACCCCTGCACTCTGATACCTGCAGCTGACCTCTGCACTCTGTGTTACTTACTACTCACCTCTGAACACCGTTACTTATGCCTGACTCCTGTACTCTGTTATACTCCTGGTCCCTGCACTCTATGCTACGTACAACTGACCTCTGAACTCTGTGTTACTCGCTCTAGACCTCTGCACTCTGCGTTACATTCCCCTCACCTCTGAACTCTTTATTACATGCTACTAACTTCTGAGCTTTGCATTACTTACTCCTGACCCCTGCACTCTATGCTACAAACAACTGACTGCTGAACTCTGTGTTGCTCACACTGGACCCCTGCACTCTGTGTTACATACTGCTCACCTCTGAACTCTTCATTACACTACTGACCTCTGAGCTATGCACTACTTACTCCTGCTTCTGTGATACTCCGGACCCCTACACTCTTTGCTACATACAACTGACCTCTGAACTTGTGTTGCCTACTCTGGAGCTCTGCACTCTGTGTTATATACTACTCAACTCTGAACTCTGTCACCTACTACTGACCTCTGAGCTTTGCATTACCGTACTTACTCCTGACCCCTGTACTTTATATGACTTACTACACACCTCTGAACTCTGTATTACTTACTACTGATCCCTGAACTCCTCAAACCCTCCCTACGTATTATTACTGCTACATGCTTTGCCCTGACCCTTGTAACTGCCACATTTCTTGGGCAGGATGGGCTGCATCTAAAGATGGGGAAAATAAAGACATTCATATCCTAAATTCTCTCATTACAGGTATTAACCCCAAAACAGTTACCAGGATATATTATTGTATCCTGTAGTCGCTCTTTAGGTGCTCATTGAGGTTCTTCTGAACTGGTCCGTCCTCCAATGATAACTATGCCATAGGGAGGAGCGCTGTGCCCAAACAGTGCCTCAATTGTCCCGGCCTGACCCTTCTACGTTCCTTCCATCCTGTTTAAAGTACATTTGTTGGATAGGAAGGCACCTCGTTCCCGACTTTCTCTTCTGTTAGTCATTATCAGTCACTCGTCACATCTGAGAGCGATTTCACGGTCAGGCAAGACCTAAACAAAGAAAGTACCAATCTCCAATATATACAGAGGAGAGGACGAGGCGGCCAAGCCCAGCACCATGGAGGAGAGGAGACTCCAGAGCCATTGTTTACATTCTGCTCAGAGATGTACTAAGAGTCCTAAAATTCCTCTCTGGAGGGATACAAAATTATTTCAGGTTTTACAACATTTCTTAGATCCGCAAAGTGGACCTGTAACAATATCTGTGAGAGAAGCAAAGAGACAAAAATCATGCAATGGAACTGTTGGCATGTTATACAGCAAAGGTCTCCAACCTTCCAGTATGACACCCAAATTGTAGGTTTTACAAATATTTGCAGGCCGAAATTTTTTCACCCTTAAATCAGGGTCCCCGTCAGAGACTCCTTTAAATCAGGGTCTCCATCAGAGTTCCCCCTTACTTCAGGTCCCCATCGGAGTTCCCCCTTACATCAGGGTCCCCATCGGAGTTCCCCCTTACTTCGGGTCCCCATCGGAGTTCCCCCTTACATCAGGGTCCCCATCGGAGTTCCCCCTTACATCAGGGTCCCCATCGGAGTCTCCCTTACATCAGGGTCCCTATCAGAGTCTCCCTTACTTTAGGATCTCCATCAGAGTCCCCCTAAAATCAGAGTCTCCCTTATATTAGGGTCTCCCTCAGAGTCCCCATTATATCAGGGTCCCCCATCAGAGTCCCCGTAACATCAGAGTCTCCATCAGAGTCGACCTTACATCAGAACCCTCCCCTAAAATCAGGATCCCCATCAGAATCCCCTCTTATATCAGGGTCCCCATCTGTGTCTCCCCAACATCAGGGTCTTCATAGAGTCCCCCTTACATCAGAAGCCCCCCCTTACATCAGGGCCCCATCAGAGCGCCCTCTTACATCAGAGTTTCCAAAATAGTCCTTCCTTTCATCAGGGTCCCCATCAGAGTCCTCTGTACAGCTATGTCCTCTTCATCAGACTCTCTCCTTACAACATTGGAGTTGCCAGTTAAATCAGAGTCCCCCTAAAATCAGGATCCCCATCAGAGTCCCCTCTTATATCGAGGCCCCCATCTGAGTCTCCCCAACATTAGGGTCTCCATAGAGTCCCCCTTACATCAGGGCCACCTCAGAGTGCCCTCTTACATCAGAGTTTCCAATATAGTCCTTCCTTTCAACAGGGTCCCCATCAGAGTCTTCTGTACAGCAATAAACTCCTTATCAGCCTCTCTCCTTACAACATTGGAGTTCCCAGTTACATCAGAGTCCACCGAAAATCAGTATCCCCATCAGAATCCCCTCTTATATCGAGGCCCCAATCTGAATCTTCCCAACATTAGGGTCTCAATAGAGTCCCCCTTACATCAGGAGCCCCTCTTACATCAGGGCCCCATCAGAGCACCCTCTTACATCAAAGTTTCCCATATAGTCCTTCCTTTCATCATTGTCCCCATCAGAGTCCTCTGAACAGCAATATACTCCTCATCAGACTCTCTCCTTACAACATTGGAGTTCCCAGTTACATCAGAGTCCCCCGAAAATCAGTATCCCCATCAGAGTCCCCTCTTATATCGAGGCCCCAATCTGAATCTCCCCAACATTAGGGTCTCAATAGAGTCCCCCTTACATCAGGAGCCCCTCTTACATCAGGGCCCCATCAGAGCGCCCTCTTGCATCAAAGTTTCCCATATAGTCCTTCCTTTCATCATTGTCCCCATCAGAGTCCTCTGTACAGCAATATACTCCTCATCAGACTCTCTCCTTACAACATTGGAGTTCCCAGTTACATCAGAGTCCCCCTAAAATCAGGATCCCCATCAGAGTCCCCTCTTATATCGAGGCCCCCATCTGAATCTCCCCAACATTAGGGCCTCAATAGAGTTCCCTTTACATCAGAAGCCCCTCTTACATCAGGGTCCCATCAGAGTTCCCCCTTACATCAGAATTTCCATTGGAGTCGGCCTTTACACCTGGGTCTCCATCAGAGTCACCGCACATCAATGTCCTCATCAAACTTTGCTTACATCAGAGACCCCCCTTATATCAGGGTCCTCATCAAAGTCTCCCTAACATCAGGCTCTCCATAGAGTCCCTCATCAGACTCTCTCCTTACAACATCAGAGTCCCCAGTTACATCAGGGTCCCCATCAGACTCTCCATACATCAGGGTCTACATAGAGTATCCGTTACATCAGAAGCCCCCCTTACATCAGGGCCCCCATCAGACTCCTTTGTACATCAATGTGCTCATTAGACTCTTTCCTTACAATGTCGGAGTCCATAGTTACATCAGGGTCCCCATCAGAGTACCCAGTTACAATGTGGTCCCCATTAAAGTCCCCAGTTACATCAGGGTCCATATCAGAGTCTCCAGTTACATCAGGGTCCCCCTTACCACTCTAATGCCGCGTACACACGACCAAACTTTTTCGACGGACTAGGTCCGACGGTCTGATGGACTTTCTGAACTAATGGACTTGGCCACACACAATCACACCAAAGTCCGACGGATTTGAACGTGATGACGTACGATCGGACTAGAATAAGGAAGTTCATAGCCAGTAGCCAATAGCTGCCCTAGCCTCGGTTTTTGTCCTTCAGACCAGCATACAGACGAGCGGATTTCTCGATAGGAACTGGGTCTGGTGGAGTTCCGGCGAAAAAATTTGAAACATGTTCTGTTTCTAAAGTCCATCAGATTTTTGGACAGCAAAGGTCCGATGGAGCCCACACACGATCGAATTGTCCGACGAGATTCGTTCCGTCGGACCTTTGCTGACGAAAAGTCCGGCCGCGTGTACGCGGCATTAGGCTTATAGCGTTTTTCAGCAGCAGAGTGGAAGACAGCGCAGGTCTGGATGGAGGAAACTGGGGCAAGCCCATCATTGGTTGCTAGGATGCTGGCAGTAACCTGTGCTGGACATTGGAGAATGGGAAAGTAGGGGGAGGGGGACCACATGAAGCCTTTACTGCCGCCTAGTTGTGGGCCAGATAAAATCTTAGTTTAGCTCTAAAGAAGCAATTAAACGGGTCATGTCTTGCCCCATGAATTGCCATTGGGACTTCCACATGGACTTGGACATGCTGACATCTTCTCCCACCTTCTCTTGGATTGAATAGGTCATATGGATTCCTCAACACCTACCTTTTGGCTCAGCACACATGATCTCCCATGAGTTGGCACCCGAGTTGTATTAATAAAGGACCTAAACAATGAAACAAAAATGAATTAATCCTTGAAGATTATTAACAACTGAGAGATGTATGCTGTGTCACCTGAGTGATGAACAGAAAGCTGTTATGGAGGGCGGGGAAGGAAGACCGCGTTCTTGGCCCATCCACGGGGACAAGGATTTATTACATTGTGGAACTGCCTTTTTTAAGAGCTGCACAAATCCAGCATCCCCCAAACTGTCTTCCTCCAAGGCTGGGAGGTTGGCTTTTGAAGGCAGTGCCAGATTACCAGATGGGCAGAGTAGGCATCGGCCTATGAAAGGGGTCCCACGACGATGGATCCAAATAACATTGATTTGACCTTGAAAGAAAATTACAATGAAGCTTTCACAAATGGTTTACAAAAATAAGAAAAAAACAAAAACAAATCAACATAAACAAACAAATCTAAAGACTCTATAGAGAAAATCCTATATTAACCACTTGACCACTGGGCACGTAAACCCCCTTCCTAACCAGACCAATTTTAAGCTTTCGGGGGTCTCACACTTTGAATGACAATTACTCAGTCATGCAACACTGACATTTTTGTCCTTTTTTTCACACAAATAGAGCTTTCTTTTGACAGTATTTAAAAAGGAAGTAAAACCTGATGGGTTTACTTCCTCTTTGATTCCCTGCAAAGGTAAAGCATAATGGACTACTATGGATCGCATCGCATCGCATCGCATAGTAGTCCATTATGTGTCACTTACCTGTCACAGGAGCCAGAGAAGTCACCGCTGTCCCCTGTAGTCCGGAGCATCCATCTTTTAGGTGGGTCTCGCTGCTCCGGCACTGTCATTAGTTGGAGCTGCGATGACGTCACGCCCACGCATGTGCATGGGAGCCGCCACTCGCGGCATATCGCCGTTGACTGCGCTGCGCTCAGTGCGCCTGCGCACCGCTGTCTACGGCGCATGCGCCGTAGACATCGGTGCCTGTCTTCCGGAAAATATCTCCTAAACCGTGTAGGTTTAGGAGATATTACTTGGACCTACAGGTAAGCCTTAATCTAGGCTTACCTGTAGGTCAAATTGGTTTGTAAGGGCTTACAACCACTTTAATAACCGATGGGTTTTTTATTTTTTGCGCTATTAATCAAAAAAGACTGAAAATTTGGTAAAAAAATATATATATTTGTTTCTTTTAAAATTTATTGCAGAGTATTGGCAGATTATTGCAGAGTATTGCAGTGTTGCAGAGTATTGGCAGAGTATTGGCAGAGTATTGGCAGAGTATTGCAGAGTATTGCAGTGTTGCAGAGTATTGGCAGAGTATTGGTGAGTATTGGTGAGTATTGGTGAGTATTGGCAGAGTATTGGCAGAGTATTGCAGAGTATTGCAGTGTTGCAGAGTATTTGCAGAGTATTGCACAGTGTTGCAGAGTATTAGCAGATTATTGCACAGTATGGGCAGATTATTGGCACTGTGCAGCGCAGTGGGCACTTCACATCCAGCCGACAGCGCTGCTGCCATCTCTCCCCCTCTCCCCTCTCACTGCACCGATGAACCAGCATCATGACGTGACGCTGGTTTGTTTACAAGTGATCAATCCGTCATTTGACGGAGCGATTACGTGGTAAACGCCCGCTATCAGCAGCCATTTACTGTGATCCGTGATGCCCCGGAGGACCCAGCGGTCACGGATGTTCCCGGGTGCCCGCCCCAGGGGGCGTGCGGGAGCAAGATTCTGGGAGGACGTCCCACGGACATCCACCCAGAATAAGCCGACCGCGCAGGTCGGCATGTGGTTAATGTAATGGACCCAATAGCAACTTCAAGCCCATAAACCATAGACGTGAGGTTCACATTTTTTCTTGTGCTTATACAAAGTCCCTTCTTGCTCTTGTTGGGTTGGCAGCCACTGAGTCAAGCATTTGGGATTTTTGGATTGCGTTGGACTTTAAGTACTTTTATTCGTTTTTTTTTTTTTACTTATTTGCCTGCAGCACACCCCACATCAGTGGTGGCCCGTCTATTAGGGGCGCGCGGGCGGGCTCCGCCCCCCTCTCTCCACACCACACCTTATATGCAATGGATAGATTCATGCATAGCAAAGTTAGAATGTTGCAGCCTGATCACTGAAGGAGAAGAGACCCTGCAGCAGACTGATGACATCATCTCCGCCTAGGCAAAGATTACCGACTAGAGCTCAAAGAAGGCTTTGTAATGATAAAAAGTTTTCGGAAAAATGACCCTGTTGCTGTATATTTTGACATGTCAGGAATTTATTCACAAATACTTCTTAAGTAACTTAAATGTGCACATTAAGGTATATATATATATACACCACCCCTCCCAATGTTCCCCACTTAATACCCAGCGGGCAGCTGTTTCAACAGTGCCACAGACCGGCTTTCTTCAGTTCTCGCTGTCCACCTTCCAAACCCAACACTTTCCAGTTGGAAATGAGACAGGTGCAGCCCGAAATCTGTTGAAAAGCAATGAGCTTCCAAAGTTGCACTGGGAAAGCACAGAAGCTCTGAGCATCGGCAGCCTTGGAATGGCTCGGCGGAATGGTTGAAAAATAGCTGATCGGCAGGAAATCCAGCCAATCAGCAGCAAGGAGAATTAATCTGAACTTGACATTTTTTTTTTGTTGTTGTTGTTTTTAATTTAAAGGACAGACAGGGTCAATACTGTATAGTATACAAGTTGTGTCTATCAGGGCTGGTGCAAGGATTATTTGACACCCTAGGCGAAACTTCATTTTGCCACACCCCCCTTGGCTCAACCCCCTTTAACCTGCCCATGTATACCCCACCTTTTTAATGAAACGCCCATCAAATGCAACCTCACCAGTGCCCATCAAATGCAGCCTCACCAGCGCCCATCAAATACAGCCTCACCAGCGCCCATCAAATACAGCCTCACCGGCACCCATCAATGCAGCCTCACCAGCACCCATCAATGCAGCCTCACCAGCACCCATCAATGCAGCCTACTAGTGCCCATCAATAAATCATTGCTTGCTTCCATTTATTCAGGAGTCGGGACACAGACACAATCCTCCTGCCTGCTGATGCTGAGACTTAGTTGCTTGTTCCAGAGAGAAGAGAGTAGGAACACCAGTGGTGGACGCCCCTAGGCAGCAGTGCACCTTAGTGCCTAGTGGCAGCCCCGGCCCTGGTGTCTATCAAATAACAAGACTGATTAAAGTGTTCCACCCACATTATAACCTAACCCTAACCCTAAGGTAAGTAGAAAAAAAAATATATTTTTTTACTTACCTTATAATGCCCGTTGCTATGTGGTCCCTCGAAATCTGCCTCCTTCAGCGCCTGGGCTCCTGGCGTCACTTCCCTTGGCACAGGAAGGGAGATCACCTCTCCCCCTCCCTCTGGGCAATCATCTGGGACACGTGACAGGTCCCAGGTGACTGAGCGGCCAGTCACGGCATGCGAATGCGCAGTGGGTGCCCGGCTGTGCCCGGAAATTCCGGCGGAAAAGGTCAGATCAGATTATATTGTCGGGAAATCCGACTGTGTGTGGGCTCCATCGGTTCTCAAATTTTCAGAAAAAAACAATCTGATCAGACTTTTTTCTGATCGCTTGTAGAGAATTCCGATTGGACAAAGTGCCACGCATGCTCAGATCAAGTTACGAGACCAAAGCTATTGGCTATTAGCCTGAAAGTAGTCCCGTTGTAACGAGCGTACGTCATCACGTTCCGAACGATGGGATTTTCCGACAACTTTGTCCGACCGTGTGTATGCAACACCAGTTTCGGACAAAATCCGTCTGATTTTGTGGTCGGAAGGGCATAAGGCATAAGGCTTGGAGTGTCAGAGGAAACCTACACAGACACAGGAAGAACATCCAAACCCCAGGCGGGTTGTGCCGTGGTTGAGGATTTGAACCGATGACCCCAGTGCTGCTAGGCAACAGTGCTAACCACTTAGCCACTTTGTTGCCCGACAATGCTAAGAGATAAGGGCGCAACACAGAAAATTTTTCGCCCACAAGATTTCTGCCTGGCAGGATCAACAGGCATTTATTTGCACTTCTCGAAACAGATATAACAAAAAGCTTTTTGAAAAAGAGAACGGCCAAGAAAAGTTAATTCTTGGGGTTTCCCCATACACTTCAGCGTGTGACGGGGCTCACTTGAATTCCGCCATCGAGTACAGCATCGCGCTTAAAATTTTAGGCAGATGATTCATTTCCTGGCGGAGCGCTCTCCGCTCCCGCCGTCTTGTAACACATGTTCCGCCGGGAAATACAACATGTTCGATATTCAGATTAATTTCAAGAAGTGAGATTTTTCATGCCATCCCCATTTTTCTCTTCCCTTGGCTGCCTCCCATCCTTCACCGGGCAAAAACAAAATGATTAAAAGAAAATTACCGGAATCTCGGCCGTCTTCGCCGCGCGGCAGGCTTGGTCACTCGGAAAATAACTAATGAATGTCGTTTGTTGTGCCGGTGACAAGTGAAACATTTTATTCCTCTTCATGCTTGGCACTCGCCGCCATTCCTCACTCCCGGACGCTCGTTTTCTGCCCAAGTTTGTATTCATATTGGTTAATTTAATTAAATCCACGCCGCGGAAGGTCCATTAGAGGAGGTCAAGTGTGAAGGAAACTCTTCATTCTCTAATGCACGGACGGCAATCTGTGTATATGTGCGCTCCTACGATGTCAGTAAATCTATAATTTCCTGTGGTAGGGTCTTAATGGAGAAAAAAAAAAACAGGTCTGCTCTAATTAAAAGACAGGAGGATGTTTTGAACACAGTTTATGCTTTTTTTTCCTAACGGGACCCTATAAGGACAGAAGCAAGGGCGCTGCCGCTGCTGATTTCATTTCAAAGGGGCAATTCCAGTGAAATATAAACACAACATAATAATAAACATAACATAGCTACCTAACCAATTGCCTACCGGGCACTTTCACCCCCTTCCTGCCCAGGCCCATTTTAGGCTTTCAGCACTGTGAATGACAATTGTATCATTTTTTTTTTCTCACACAGATAAAGCTTTCTTTTGGTGTTATTTAATCACCACGGGGTTTTTTCTTTTTTGCTAAACAAATGAAAAAAAAAATATGTCAGTTTGTTATAAAAATTTGGCAACCGGGTAATTTTTCTCCTTCACTGATGTATGCTGATGAGGAGGCACTGATAGGCACTGATGAGGTGGCACTACTAGGTGGCACTGATGGGCACAGAGTGGTGGCCATGATGGGCCCTAGTGGGCACTGATGAGGAGGCACTGATCGGCAATGATGAGCTGGTACTAATAGGTGGCAATGGGCACTGAGTGGTGGCCATGATGGGCCTTAGTGGGCACTGATGAGGAGGCACTGATGAGGTGGCACTACTAGGTGGCTAGATGGGCACTGAGTGCTGGCCATGATGGGCCCTAGTGGGCATTGATGAGGAGGCACTGATCAGCAATGATGAGGTGGCACTAATAGGAGGCACTGATGGGCACTGAATGGTGGCCATGATGGGCCCTAGTGGGCACTGATGAGGAGGCACTGATCAGCAATGATGAGGTGGCACTAATAGGCGGCACTGATGGGCACTAAGTGGTGGCCATGATGGGCCCTAGTGGGCACTGATGAGGAGGCACTGATCGGCAATGATGAGGTGGCACTAATAGGTGGCACTGATGGACACTGAGTGGTGGCCATGATGGGCCCTAGTGGGCACTGATGAGGCTGCACTGATAGTTGGCACTGATGGGCACTGATAGGTAGAACTGAAGGGCACTGAGAGGCAGCGCTAGTGGGCACTGATGAGGCTGCACTGATAGGCCTCACTGATGGGCACCGATAGGTGGCACTGATGGGCACTGATAGGCAGCACTGATAGGTGGCACTGATGAGCACTGATTGGCAGCACTGGGCACAGTGGCGGCAATTGATGGTCACAGTGGCTGCGTTTTATGGGCACAGTGGCAGAGTTACTAAAGCTGCCTGGGTATACACATTTTAAATTGGTCCTGGCTCGCTGTTTCAATCCATCTATATATATCCCTCGCTCTCATCAATTTATACATGAGGGTTCCCGCTGCCGCTCCTCCTCCTCTGGTTACAGAGAGACCCGTCCTGAGCTGGAGAGCATGCAATGATGTCGCGCGGAGGTGGGTAGGCAGAGCATTAGGCTCCGCCTCCACCAGTTAAGCTGTGTGCACCAGGTATGGCCAGTGACTGTAGTCAGTCATGGTCCATTTTATGGGGGAAGCAGTCGTTCCCCCACGGCCAAGTACGCTCCCATGATATATAGCCGTGGGAGGCTGTATCTGAGCGGGACTTGGGGGGGACGGGTCGGGGGAGTTTTCATGCTGGGAGGAGGGCAAAAAAGCCACCCCCTCGCAAAGTGCCGCCCTAGGCCTAGGTCTTGTCGGCCTAGGCCAAGACGCAGCACTGATGGAAAGTACAAAATCTGGTGCCGCTGTGCATAGGAACCAATCAGCATCTAACGTCAGCGTGTTCAATAAATATGGCTGATTGGTTTCTCTGCAGATCTGCACCAGATTTTTCACTTTCCAGTTTTAGTAAATCCACCCCAATGTGTACATGTGTAGAAGGACAGAGAGGGATGGGAATTGGGAGGCGTTCTGTATAGCAGGCAGGGGTGAGAACACTACTTGGGATTTCAGTGTAGCAAAGGCTTTGCGTTGTCAGCCCAGGAAGGTCGGGGCTCACAGGATTTCAGTACTCATGAGTTATATGAACGGGTATTTTTCTATAAATGCATCCAAAAGATAAGACGTGGGAAATGTACATGTATTGCCAGGGCCGTCTTTAAGGCAGGGCAAAAGGGGCAGCTGCCCTGGGCCCTGTCATTTTTGTGGGGCCCAAAGCAGCTGCTTCATACTTGCTAACTATCCTGGTTTAAATACCCTCATCCCTTGAGGTTTTAGTCCTGTACTGTGTCCCAATATCTCAGTGTGAAGTGCTGCTACTAATGCTGCCCAGCTCTGCCCTGTTGTTGTGTACAGGTGACTCGCCTATAGACCCTGTGTTTACATCTAAATTACCGGCATTCATATGTAAATAGTAGTGGCTGACGGCATTGATATGTATATCATGACCCCTGAGGTCATATCCACAGTAATCTCTAGCAACCAATAAACAAGCAGAAATCATGTGCTGTAACCTCTATCAACTAATCAGTGAGCCGTAATGTGTGGTGCAACCTCTGGCAACCAGTCAGTGAGTGGTAATGATACACTGTAACCTCTGGCAACCAGTCAGTGAGTGGTAATGATACACTGTAACCTCTGGCAACCAGCCAGTGAGTGGTAATGATACACTGTAACCTCTGGCAACCAGTCAGTGAGTGGTAATGATACACTGTAACCTCTGGCAACCAGTCAGTGAGTGGTAATGATACACTGTAACCTCTGGCAACCAGCCAGTGAGTGGTAATGATACACTGTAACCTCTGGCAACCAGTCAGTGAGTGGTAATGATACACTGTAACCTCTGGCAACCAGTCAGTGAGTGGTAATGATACACTGTAATCTCTGGCAACCAGTCAGTGAGTGGTAATGATACACTGTAACCTCTGGCAACCAGTCAGTGAGTGGTAATGATACACTGTAACCTCTGGCAACCAATCGCAATAGCTGCCTGATCTGATTAAGTAAACTGATTTTGAGTCTAGCTGCTATTTATTGTATGTCTCAGACCAGGTGGAGAGTAAAACTGCATGGGGAGGGTGCCCACGAAAAGTTTTGCCCAGGGTCCAATCATTATTAAAGACGGCCCTGTGTATTGCAAAGATGTACCTAATATGTTTGTTTTTTTTTCGTGTTTTTTTTTTTCACAATAATTGATGCTATTATTTAGATATGCTTCTTTTAGTGGAAGTCTTCTTTATTGTATCCCATGTCTATAGAGAACATTCCTTTGAGTTTTGAATTGATTACATTTTAGTCAATTGCATCTGACAACTTAATCAAACAACGATATGCGTCACAAACCCGCCATAGACGAATCGCACATCATTTATTTTTATTTTTTTCTGTAACCGGCTCCCAATTTGCCAGCGCTGTCACAAGCAAGCAATTTTCAAAAATCATTAGGGCGACAAAAAGGTGTCCCAAGCGACGGACGAATACCACCAGTCTCCGGCTTGTCAGCCGGCAGAAGACATACACCATGCACCCTTTTGAACAAAGAATGCTTTATTGAAAACTGATTGCATCCAGACAAGCATTACCTGCCGTCTCCAAAGCTCAACATGAGATGTGTTATCTGCATCTCCATCACCTTCACAACCCAGGGCTCCTCTAATTGACTTGGCCCAGATGCCTAAAAAAAAAAAAAAAAATGTAAACAACTTTGGTCAAGTTCTGGTGGTTTTAATTGGCAAACCATGGCCTGGCGGACAAATTAGTCACAAGATGCCTTAGGGCCGCTGCATCTGTTTACCATCATTCCTGAAGCGCTAATCTACATACGGCCCTCAGTCAGGGCTGGAGTCTAAATTAAATCTGCATTTTCAAAGCTCCTTTTCTTCTATCACAGAGCGCCCTACCAAATTTGTTTGACTTTTCAGTCGCTTCTCTTTGGGCTCTGCGAGCTCTGACATTTTAAAGATAAAGAAAAAAGGCTTCCATTTCAAAAGTTTACCAGTGACCATGAAACGCGCAGAGGGCAGAAAATGAATGACCTCTTTCACATCTAATTAAACGTCTTCTGAGAAGTTCACAAACCAATGTTCAAAGTACGTATGTCAGCAAATGATATTCAGACTACCAATCACGCACGTACGCACACTTTGGAGACGTTGTACCTCATGCATTAAAAATGTTACTATTACTGGTAACTGAGTAATTGGATGGTCTGATGTTCATGAATATGAAGGGTCTCGGTGATGTCACTGGTCTCTAGTGAATGGATAGGCTGTGTTCTCATGAATATGAAGGGTCTCGGTGATGTCACTGGTCTCTAGTGAATGGATAGGCTGTGTTCTCATGAATATGAGGGGTCTCGGTGATGTCACTGGTCTCTAGTGATTGGATAGGCTGTGTTCTCATGAATATGAAGGGTCTCAGTGATGTCACTGGTCTCTAGTGATTGGATAGGCTGTGTTCTCATGAATAAGAAGGGTCTCGGTGATGTCACTGGTCTCTAGTGATGGATAGGCTGTGTTCTCATGAATATGAAGGGTCTCAGTGATGTCACTGGTCTCTAGTGATTGGATAGGCTGTCCTCTCATGAATATGAAGGGTCTCAGTGATGTCACTGGTCTCTAGTGTGGATAGGCTGTGTACTCATAAATATGAAGGGTCTGTGATGTCACTGGTCTCTAGTGATTGGATAGGCTGTCCTCTCATGAAAATGAAGGGTTTCGGTGATGTCACTGGTCTCTAGTGATTGGATAGGCTGTGTTCTCATGAATATGAAGGATCTCAGTGATGTCACTGGTCTCTAGTGATCGGATAGGCTGTGTTCTCATGAATATGAAGAGTCTCGGTGATTTCGCTGGTCTCTAGTGATGGATAGGCTGTCCTCTCATGAATATGAAGGGTCTCGGTGATGTCACTGGTCTCTAGTGATCGGATAGGCTGTGTTCTCATGAATATGAAGAGTCTCGGTGATTTCGCTGGTCTCTAGTGATTGGATAGGCTGTGTTCTCATGAATATGAAGGGTCTCGGTGATGTCACTGGTCTCTAGTGATTGGATAGGCTGTGTTTCTCATGAATATGAAGGGTCTCGGTGATGTCACTGGTCTCTAGTGATTGGATAGGCTGTGTTCTCATGAATATGAGGGGTCTCGGTGATGTCACTGGTCTCTAGTGATTGGATAGGCTGTGTTCTCATGAATATGAGGGGTCTCGGTGATGTCACTGGTCTCTAGCGATTGGATAGGCTGTGTTCTCATGAATATGAAGGGTCTCGGTGATGTCACTGGTCTCTAGCGATTGGATAGGCTGTGTTCTCATGAATATGAAGGGTCTTAGTGATGTCACTGGTCTCTAGTGATTGGATAGGCTGTGTTCTCATGAATATGAAGAGTCTCGGAGATGTCACTGGTCTCTAGTGATTGGATTGGCTGTCCTCTCATGAATATGAAGGGTCTCGGTGATGTCACTGGTCTCTAGTGATCGGATAGGCTGTGTTCTCATGAATATGAGGGGTCTCGGTGATGTCACTGGTCTCTAGTGATTGGATAGGCTGTGTTCTCATGAATATGAGGGGTCTCGGTGATGTCACTGGTCTCTAGTGATTGGATAGGCTGTGTTCTCATGAATATGAAGGGTCTCAGTGATGTCACTGGTCTCTAGTGATTGGATAGGCTGTGTTCTCATGAATATGAGGGGTCTCGGTGATGTCACTGGTCTCTAGCGATTGGATAGGCTGTGTTCTCATGAATACGAAGGGTCTTAGTGATGTCACTGGTCTCTAATGATTGGATAGGCTATGTTCTCATGAATATGAAGAGTCTCGGTGATGTCACTGGTCTCTAGTGATTGGATAGGCTGTGTTCTCATGAATATGAAGGGTCTCTGTGATGTCACTGGTCTCTAGTGATTGGATAGGCTGTGTTCTCATGAGTATGAAGGATCTCGGTGATGTCACTGGTCTCTAGTGATGGATAGGTTGTGTTCTCATGAATATGAAGAGTCTTGGTGATGTCACTGGTCTCTAGTGATTGATGGGCTGTGTTCTTTTACAGCCACCTCCCGCTTGGCCTAATATAATAGAAAGGCCTGGTGTGAGCATTGTTATTCCAGGTGGACATTATTTTTTGTCCTCCCAGTTGCGTGCTCTGGGGTGCAATTTGTGACCCGCTGTGCCCACTGGACACAGCAGAACAAAAAAACTACAAAAAAACCTTCTGTGTGCAGCATCCTTCCCCTTAATACTTACTTGAGCCCCCTCTTAAACCAGTGATGTGCACGAGAGCCTCGGCTCTCCGGATACTTTACCTCCGGATTGGTTGAGGCAGCAGTATAAGGCAATGGCTACTGCTGCTGTCAATTACAGCCAGTGAGCCAATGAGAAGCGAGGGGGCGCGCCAAGCCACGGCTCTGTGTGTGAACAGACATGCAGAGCAATGGCTCGGGAGCGATACTGCTCAGGTGTCCTCATAGCAAGCTGTTTGCTCGGGGAGGGGGGGGGGCACTTCACAGGAGAGAGGGGCCAGGAATGCTGGCGGGGGACCTGAGAAGAGGAGGATCTGGGCTGCTCTGTGCAAGATTATTATACAGAGCAGGCAAGTAGAACATGTTTGTTATTTAATTTTATTTTTAATTTGCCTTTTAATATCACTTTAATCTCATGTTATCAGTGAATTTCTCCTTTACCTCTGAGACAATGTAACAACAAAGAAGGAAGTGCACATAGTGATGGCCAATTCCAGACAATCGATGGCCCCCTTACATCCAGGAAAGGTCGTCTACAATCGGTTTATCTGAACGGCGACATTTGTAATATTGTGAAATAAGAAATAGTGAAAGAAATATTTTTTACCCTCCGGTATGTAACAGATTAATCAGAATTTCTTTCGCGAATGTATGGCCCGGTGCAGAGGCTCCCCGGGGGAAATGCCGAGACCTCGTGTCTGCCAGTTCTTCTGGCACATAAATTTCTCCTGCGCTCATTAGCGAGACCCACCCCACATCTGTAATCATACCGCAGCCTGGGCTCGTAATTATGCCATCTGAAATGCCAGATGGGTGACTCCGATAATGAACTGTGCAACCCAGCTGCTCTCCAGTGCCGATGCGCACTCCGCACCTCTAACGTAACGTTTGTTTGGGGCGCGCTATGGGGGCTACATTGCCGTGCGAGCAAGATGGCGGGTGACAGGCCAATCACATAACTAACTGATGGACAGCTGATTGCTCGCAAAGGCTGGCCATAGACGGGGCTATTTGAAGGGAAAAAAAAAAAACCTGACCTGATTCCCCCCATCCACACATTCGATGTGGAGGAGGGAATCCTCCCCACTGTGTCTTAGAATTTTGACATTGGGGAGTCTCCCTCTGCCACCAGAAAGACTGATCAGAACTGCAGACTGTAGCCTGCAGTGCTGGTTGAGCGGGAAAAAATCTGACAGGGCAGCTGTACAGAAGTCAGTCTGTAAATCTACTTCTGTACAGCCACTGGGGCCATACATGGTCCAAAATTTCGTCCAGTCCCTGCTGAGTTGCCAAAACTCTGATCCATGTATGACCAGCTAAGGTTTGGTGGCCTATTATTCAGCAATGCCAGCACCAGTGGCGGCTGGCGTTACATTTTTTTTTTGGGGGGGGGGGGGTGGGGGGCAGCAAACAGTGCACCCACATCCACGCTGTCGGGTCAGGAACTGTAACACTTACCCCATCTATGACGGGCAGCAATTCACCCGGGCGATGGGCGGTGGCTTCTCCTCCCCCTGCTCTCCTCCACAGGCATCATTCCGTCTCCTCCCTCCTCCTCGGCGGCCAATTGAAACGCTTCAACTTTCGGGCAAACAGGAAACAGGTCTCAGACCTGCTTCCTGATTGGCCGGGAGGACAATCAATGTGAAAATACCGAATATTCATTCACTATTGTCATACAACCAGGTGGACTTGAAGCACACCATTTTTTGAAGGCTGTTAGAGCCTCTGGCTCTTATTATATGCTTTTACCCCCACCCCCCCACCCCAATGGAATCCATGCGCACCCTGCATGTAGATCAGTGGGCCAAACACATGGATAGGGAGGGCTTAATGGACGGACTGCCACTGACCAGCACCCTTTTTACAATATGAAGAGATTATAGGATGTAAAGTAGTATTGGCAGCTTTATCATCCCTAAACTCTGTTGTACCTAGAGGTAAGCCTATAGTAAGGCCTATGAATGATGGCTATGGTGTGCCTGGCTCGTTTTGGGCAGCTGTCATATGACAGCGACGCACTCTGTGATCAGTGTCCACAAGACGCTGCTGATCGCAGATTGAGGTAAAGAGCCAATCAATGGCTCTTTACCATGTGGTCAGCTGTGTCCAATAACAGTTGATCACAGATGTAAACAGTAGCCATTTATTTGCACTCCTTTCCTCATGCTGACAGTGTGAGGAAAAGAGAAGAGAGCCGATAACCGGCTTCTCTAAAAGGGACATGTACACTGATTATCAGGGCACTTCAGTGATTATTATCAGTGCAGTCCCAACAGTGCCCACCATTGCTGCCAATAAGTGACCACCAGTGCTGCCAATCGGTGCAGCCTCATCAGTGCTGCCTCACCACAGTCACCCATCAGTGTCACCTATCAGTGCTGCCTATCAGTGCCCATCAGTGCAGCCTCATCAGTGCCCATCAGTGCTGCCGATCAGTCCCTCCTCATCAGTGCCCATCAGTGCTGCCTATCAGTGCAGCCTCATCAGTGCCCATCAGTGCTGCCTATCAGTGCCCATCAGTGCTGCTTATAAGTGCAGCCTTATCAGTGCCCATCAGTGCTGCCTATCAATGCAGCCTCATCATTGCCCATCAGTGCAGCCTATCAGTCCCTCCTCATCAGCGCCCATCAGTGCTGCCTATCAGTGCAGCCTCATCAGTTCCCATCAGTGCTGCCTATCAGTCCCTCCTCATCAGTGCCCATCAGTGCTGCCTATCAGTGCAGCCTCATCAGTGCCCATCAGTGATGCCTATAACTGCAGCCTCATCAGTGCCCATCAGTGCTGCCTATAAGTGCAGCCTCATCAGTGCCCATCAGTGCAGCCTGTCAGTCCCTCCTCATCAGTGCCCATCAGTGCTGCCTATCAGTGCAGCCTCATCAGTGCCCATCAGTGCTGCCTATAAGTGCAGCCTCATCAGTGCCCATCAGTGCAGCCTATCAGTCCCTCCTCATCAGTGCTGCCTATCAGTGCTGCCTCTTAGCGCCACCTCATCAGTGCCCATCAGGGAAGTAAAAAAATGACCTGTTTGCAAACTTTTAAAAGAATACTATAAACAAGTTTTTTGTTTTTTTTTCATTTATTTAGCAAAAAAAAAAACAAACAGTAGTGATTTAATGCCACCAAAAGAAAGTTCAATTTGTGTGAAAAAAATGATAAAAATGTCATATGAGTACAGAGTTGTATGACCGCACAGTTGTCATTCAAAGTGCGACAGCACTGAAAGCTGAAAATTGGCCCGGGCAGGAAGGGGGTAAAAGTGCCCGGTAGGTGAGTGGTTAAACCCAAAAATAAAAATACGATTTATTTCAGCTTGCTGAACCTTAGTGGTGGCTGCATTACTTTTCTTTTTTTTTCAGTTTTTATCCCTTTATGTTCACCTAGAGAAAAAGTTACTTCCTGTCCTTTGGTGTCTCCACTCTGGATGGAGAAGCAACAGAGACACCCTTGGACATTAATAGCACCGGTCAGCCTGAGGGGAGGGTAATGATAGACGGTGGATTTAGAGGGACTCGACTAATTAATTAAAGCTGAACTCCAGGTAACACTTCTAGACCAAACCACTTTTGCTGGACAGCTTGGTCTGTCAAAGTAAGTTGAAAAATACCAGACTAAAGTTGGGCATGGACTAAGCAAAATTTGGCTGATTGAGCAGAGATAGGCCAAACTTCATTCAGTGTGTGGCCACCTCTGCTTGGCACGAGTCGATCGGACGCTGGAAAATGTTTGTCGATCGCCATAAACCGCGGTGCTAATGAAGAATGGGTGACAAGGCCTTCTCAGAGGTGGGGAGATTTGGGGGAAAACGTCTGTCTGGTATGTCGGAGGCTCTCAGGTGACGGCGGCATTTCCTGTAGAGATGACTGCGATGCATACTTGGTTTTGGAGTCCATCAGCAGAACATAAGCTGCATCATGGGAATCATGGAGATTGTTGATGGTGTCATTCCGAACACATTCCCAGCAGCTGTAACAATGCAGAACCTACACCGAGGAGCAGAGGCTTCCACAACTCTGTTTATTGTTCTTTCAGCCTGAGAAAAGTGCCATGACAAGGGGTCATACTCCCCCACTGGGGGGTGCTCTTCTCAGGGGACCCATTGAGGAAGCACTAAATATTCTTAGTAAATGGCACCGATGGCGGAGATGTTTCTTTTACAGGATTGTAAAATACCAGCAAAGGAAATAGCAAGGTGTTTCTTCTAAAGCGGGGATGTCACTTCTGTATAATATATCTTATATCTGGAGAGCGGTGATGTCACTCCCATATAATATATCTTATATCTGGAGAGCGGTGATGTCACTCCTGTATAATATATCTTATATCTGGAGAGCGGTGATGTCACTCCTGTATAATATATCTTATATCTGGAGAACGGCGATGTCACTCCCGTATAATATATCTTATATCTGGAGAGCGGTGATGTCACTCCCGTATAATATATCTTATATCTGGAGAGCGGTGATGTCACTCCCGTATAATATATCTTATATCTGGAGAGCGGTGATGTCACTCCCATATAATATATCTTATATCTGGAGAGCGGTGATGTCACTCCTGTATAATATATCTTATATCTGGAGAGCGGTGATGTCACTCCCGTATAATATATCTTATATCTGGAGAGCGGTGATGTCACTCCTGTATAATATATCTTATATCTGGAGAGCGGTGATGTCACTCCCGTATAATATATCTTATATCTGGAGAGCGGTGATGTCACTCCCATATAATATATCTTATATCTGGAGAGCGGTGATGTCACTCCCGTATAATATATCTGGAGAGCGGTGATGTCACTCCTGTATGATATATCTTATATCTGGAGAGCGGTGATGTCACTCCTGTATAATATATCTTATATCTGGAGAGCGGTGATGTCACTCCTGTATAATATAGCTTATATCTGGAGAGCGGTGATGTCACTCCCGTATAATATATCTTATATCTGGAGAGCGGTGATGTCACTCCTGTATAATATAGCTTATATCTGGAAAGCGGGGATGTCACTCCCGTATAATATATCTTATATCTGGAGAGCGGTGATGTCACTCTTGGTGATAAGTCAGGCTGTTCTGTAGAGCTGACGCTCTTCCCGGATCACAGGGGTTAAAGCGGTATTGGTGGCACTCAGAATGTAATACGGGTTCTCTGTGAAATGATCTCGTTTTCCTCTCTGTTAATTTCATGCACGGATAATTCAGACAATGAAACGTCCAGCTGTACGGGTACAGGGGCCCGGGCTCCGTGTGACTCGCAGGAACGGTTGCGGTTAGAAAAACACTACACTTTGCTTAATAGCTAATTAATTTATATTAGAGACACTTTTTGGGTTGAGCTGGCTGGAGGACATCTTAATTGGTACAACCAGCTGAAATAAGTATCTGTAATTGCAGGTGGGGGCCCCGGAGAATGCCAGAGACATAGAGTCAGTGGAAACCCAGGAACACGATTATGTGGGGAGCCGTTCCTGGATAAGGTAGATCTGTGATTTCATTATATTACACTTCAAGATCCAAGAATAACGACATACCAGAACAATGACACGCTGACACTTGGAGGTCCAGAACAATGACAGACTGACACTTGGGGGTCCCAGAACAATGACACACTGACACTTGGGAGTCCCAGAACAATGACACCCTGACACTTGGAGGTCCAGAACAATGACACCCGACGCTTGGAGGTCCCAGAACAATGACACTCTGACACTAGGAGGTCCAGAACAATGACACACTGACACTTGGGGTCCAGAACAATGACACTCTGACACTTGGGGGTCCCAGAACAATGACACACTGACACTTGGGGTCCAGAACAATGACACTCTGACACTTGGAGGTCCAGAACAATGACACCCTGACACTTGGGGTCAAGAACAATGACACTCTGCCCCTTTGGGGTCCCAGAACAATGACACTCTGACACTTGGGGTCCAGAACAATGACACTCTGCCCCTTTGGGGTCCCAGAACAATGACACTCTGACACTTGGAGGTCCAGAACAATGACACCCTGACACTTGGGGTCCAGAACAATGACACTCTGCCCCTTTGGGGTCCCAGAACAATGACACTCTGACACTTGGAGGTCCCAGAACAATGACACACTGACACTTGGGGGTCCAGAACAATGACACACTGACACTTGGGGGTCCCAGAACAATGACACACTGACACTTGGGGGTCCAGAACAATGACACCCTGACACTTGGGGGTCCCAGAACAATGACACACTGACACTTGGGGGTCCAGAACAATGACACACTGACACTTGGGGGTCCCAGAACAATGACACCCTGACACTTGGGGGTCCAGAACAATGACACTCTGACACTAGGAGGTCCAGAACAAGGACACCCTGACACTTGGGGGTCCCAGAACAATGACAATCTGAGACTTGGGAGTCCAGAACTATGATACACTGACACTTGGGGGTCCCAGAACATTGACACACTGACACTTGGGGGTCCCAGAACAATGACATGCTGACACTTGGGAGTCCAGAACAATGACACAATGACACTTGGGAGTCCAGAACAATGACACTCTGACACACTCGGGGGTCCAGAACAATGACACTCTGACACTCGGGGGTCCAGAACAATGACACTCTGACACACTCGGGGGTCCAGAACAATGACACTCTGACACACTCGGGGGTCCAGAACAATGACACTCTGGCACTTGGGGGTCCCAGAACAATGACACCCTGACACTTGGGGGTCACAGAACAATGACACACTGACACTTGGGGGTCCCAGAACAATGACACCCTGACACTTGGGGGTCCCAGAACAATGACACCCTGACACTTGGAGGTCCAGAACAATGACACTCTGACACTTGGAGGTCCAGAACAATGACACACTGACACTTGGGGTCCAGAACAATGACACTCTGACACTTGGAGGTCCAGAACAATGACACTCTGACACTTGGAGGTCCAGAACAATGACACACTGACACTTGGGGGTCCAGAACAATGACACACTGACACTTGGGGGTCCAGAACAATGACACACTGACACTTGGGGGTCCAGAACAATGACACACTGACACTTGGGGGTCCAGAACAATGACACCCTGACACTTGGGGGTCCCAGAACAATGACACACTGACACTTGGGGGTCCAGAACAATGACACACTGACACTTAGGGGTCCAGAACAATGACACTCTGACACTAGGAGGTCCAGAACAAGGACACCCTGACACTTGGGGGTCCCAGAACAATGACAATCTGAGACTTGGGGGTCCCAAAACAATGACAATCTGAGACTTGGGAGTCCAGAACTATGATACACTGACACTTGGGGGTCCCAGAACATTGACACTCTGACACTTGGGAGTCCCATAACAATGACAAGCTGACACTTGGGGGTCCCAGAACAATGACATGCTGACACTTGGGAGTCCAGAACAATGACACAATGACACTTGGGAGTCCAGAACAATGACACTCTGACACTCGGGGGTCCAGAACAATGACACTCTGACACTAGGAGGTCCAGAACAATGACACCCTGACACTTGGGGGTCCCAGAACAATGACACACTGACACTTGGGGGTCCAGAACAATGACACACTGACACTTAGGGGTCCAGAACAATGACACTCTGACACTAGGAGGTCCAGAACAAGGACACCCTGACACTTGGGGGTCCCAGAACAATGACAATCTGAGACTTGGGGGTCCCAAAACAATGACAATCTGAGACTTGGGAGTCCAGAACTATGATACACTGACACTTGGGGGTCCCAGAACATTGACACTCTGACACTTGGGAGTCCCATAACAATGACAAGCTGACACTTGGGGGTCCCAGAACAATGACATGCTGACACTTGGGAGTCCAGAACAATGACACAATGACACTTGGGAGTCCAGAACAATGACACTCTGACACTCGGGGGTCCAGAACAATGACACTCTGACACTCGGGGGTCCAGAACAATGACACTCTGACACTTGGGGGTCCCAGAACAATGACACCCTGACACTTGGGGGTCCCAGAACAATGACACTCTGACACTTGGGGGTCCCAGAACAATGACACCCTGACACTTGGGGGTCCAGAACAATGACACACTGACACATGGGGGTCCAGAACAATGACACACTGACACTTGGGGGTCCAGAACAATGACACTCTGACACTAGGAGGTCCAGAACAATGACACCCTGACACTTGGGGGTCCCAGAACAATGACAATCTGAGACTTGGGAGTCCAGAACTATGATACACTGACACTTGGGGGTCCAGAACAATGACACTCTGACACTTGGGAGTCCCATAACAATGACAAGCTGACACTTGGGGGTCCCAGAACAATGACATGCTGACACTTGGGAGTCCAGAACAATGACACTCTGACACTCGGGGGTCCAGAACAATGACACTCTGACACTCGGGGGTCCAGAACAATGACACTCTGACACTTGGGAGTCCAGAACAATGACACTCTGACACTCGGGGGTCCAGAACAATGACACTCTGACACACTCGGGGGTCCAGAACAATGACACTCTGACACTCGGGGGTCCCAGAACATTGACACTCTGACACACTCGGGGGTCAAGAACAATGACACTCTGACACACTCGGAGGTCCAGAACAATGACACTCTGACACACTCGGGGGTCCAGAACAATGACACTCTGACACTCGGGGGTCCAGAACAATGACACTCTGACACACTCGGGGGTCCAGAACAATGACACTCTGACACTCGGGGGTCCAGAACAATGACACTCTGACACTTGGAAGTCAAGTGTCAAGAAAACCCCTGCCCATTGGCTGTGATATCCCTGTATACCCATAACCTGTCCTTGCATTGCCCTTCTCAAATCTAGTACCACCAAGTACCCAGCCACCTAGTGGTAGAAGAGAAAAATGCAACATGGCCAAACTTCGAAACATAAATGATCCAAGGTCTGGTGTTACCCCAACATCACCTCCATCCCTAATTCAATACATATACACAAGGGGTTCGCTCTGGGACTTTGAGTGAGGTGAATATAGTTAGTCAAGAAACATGTCATGGTAAAATAATGCAGATTTATTACAATTATTGCGCATCTGAAACACAACAGCAATACCTACATGAGACAATCCACATACATGGTAAAATATATACCAATATACAAACATCAAAGAAATTTGCAAGCTTGAGTAGTACCCAACAACGTTTCTCAAGACCGCGCTCGCTCTTCAGCAGGAAATGCTTTGCTCAATCTGTAATACAAGTAGTAAATCAAATGAATGAGTGTATGTTGTATCAAATAGGCAGGAAGGTGAGTAATCATTGGGGTCAGGCTAAGGACCCCATACTCACCAATGGACGGGAGCAGGCCATCAGTCGCTAACCCCACCGGCGGCGGCAGCGACAAAGAGCCGAGCATCAATAGCTTCTCTATCAATAAACCAGGATAACTACTCCTGGCAAGTAAATTTGTGAGGAGCAACCCTGCCTAAAATCCAGGGTGCCACACAAATCATTTTACATAATGCAGCAGCAATAAAACACCCAACATTAGACGTGATTTTTTTTCTTTCAAAGCAAATGCTTCTGCACACTGGTTCTTCCTCTTTTTTTTCCTCCCTCACAAAGCTAACGTGACCCCGGTGCTGACAGAAACAGGCAGGGGGTCAAACAAGGAGTCTGCGCGAGTACCCGTTGTCCTCCTTATCAACCAATGACATGAGCGGTTGTTAAGATGCTGACCGGTGTCCTTTCACATTATGTCCCCCAACGGATAGTGTCCGCTGTGTACTACGCATGCCGTGCCTGAAGCGTGGCGAGCGAAGCGAGCCCGCGAGGGGCCCTCTAATATTTGCAGCCCTATGTCCACTTGGATGGTGGGGCTAGCACCTCCACTCACGGCGCAGGCGCCGTTCACCTTCGGAGATTTTCCGAATCTCCTGCTCCGTACTGCGCAAGCGCTGCGCCTGCGAAGTACGGGGCAGACACTATCCGATGGACGGACGCTATATGCCAGAACACCGGCCCTGTGCCCAAGGTTGTAATATTGCCCAATGAAGACCTTTTGGCTCTGTGTAATAAAAAAAGCTATTTTGATCCACTTGTTGGCTTGTACACAATTTTTGGGCAATTTGGAGAATTTTTTAGGCATTTTGCCGAGAAACACTTCAAGAATCCAGAAGGCACTCCAGGGCACCCTGGTTGAAAAGGGCTAATCTACATTGCCATGCCAGGAGGAATGCCGGGGATGCTGTATACACATAGTTGATGGGTGAAGGGTATGTGTGCTAATGAGGTCAGCTGGTAAACTCCTTCCTATGTCTTACTCATTTCTCCATCCCAAATCTACATGAAAGTGGTGAAGCTTTGTTAAAGTGGTGTTCCACAGGAAAAAAAAATCATGAAAATTGCTAAAAAAATTTTTTTTAACTCACCTCTAAATGCCTGTTGCTAGGGGGTCCCTCATAGTCTGCCTCCTTCAGTGCCTGGGCTGGTGACATCACTTCACCTCAGCACAGGAAGGGCTCAGCTCTGCCCCCTCCCTCCTGTCAGTCATCTGGGACGCGTGACAGGTCCCAGATGACTGCGCGGCCAATCACGGGGGGGGGGGGGGGGGATGAGCGGGGCTTCGTTCCCCCGCATTGCTGGATCCTGGAACAGGTAAGTGTCCGATTATTAAAAGTCAGCAGCTGCAGTATTTGTAGCTGCTGACTTTTAATTTTTTTTTATTTTATGGAAACTCCTCTTTAAGAAAGAGGCTAAGGTAAGGCATTGTTCTAAAAATCAAAGAATGCTTTTATTTTCCTGCAACCGAAGTACATTAATGGTATATTGGAACACCTGGGAGCTGGAATTTAGAAAAAAAAGGTGAACTTTTCTTGGTGCGCCCTCCAGCAGCTATCAGCTTATCGTAGAGTTTGATAGGATGCCAGCAGCAGCAAGGCTGGACGGTGTACCCGTACCTTCCACCCACACCTAAATGCTGGAGTTGGGTTGCCACTTTTTTCTTCAAGCCAAACCCAAAAACTTTAGTGGCACAGGGCCAATTTTGTTTTTCATATTATACACTGTAGGATTATAAAAGACCCGGGACACCTTTGAGTGCACCAAGGAGAGTAGTAATGCAGCACGCAATGCGTACTATGGCAAACAGGGTGTGTGGCCTAACTGACATCATTGCCTCCCCGCCCCCCCTAGTGATGCCAAACCTGCCTCCAGACAGTCGCCCGCAGCTCCCGGATGGCAACAGATTTGTAAGTTGGTTGCTTGGGGGAGTCACAGCCCGGTCTCAATAATGTGTCTGGTTTTCAGGCAGACTGAAACACTGACGCATGATTCAAAACCCGGACTGTCCGGGTGAATCCTGGACAGGTGGAAACTCTACACTGGAGCCTCATGCAATCAGGACTGGATGCTTAGTGTCCCTGGGACCTTATTGTGACCGAATAAAAAGCAGATACTGGAAAAATATCTTGGCATGCAAATGGCATCCTAACGTTCTGACTAGCCATAGCATACAATGCTGGAACCATCTTTCTTTAGCTGCTAAACCAGCCAGTATATATCCAGCATTAGACATTAGCCAGGAGGCCCTTCTGCTGCTTAACAGAGAGGTAATTGTAACTAATGTAACATTTAACAGCTTGGAATGTTCAGCAGTCATCCCTGTTTGCTAGTCATATCTATCTGTGGACACCACTTGCTGCGTGTCACACGTACAATCACAGCCGAGAGCAACAGGAACGACATTAGTGCAGACGCAGCAGGTTTGGTAGTGACTGCGCTGGAATCTGACAGATTGTTAGAGAAAGCAGGTCTGCAGCTCCTGGAATATTGAGTGTTAGTGTTGGACGCGGTCTTGGTGCTCTTGTGTTTTTCACTTGTCACTTCTCCTGGTCTGTTCCTCCACAGGACCTTCTCCTGGCACATGGCATGCCGAGAAGCTGCAGCTGCAACCGGTGGAAACCTCCATTAATCCACCTAAAGGAAAAAATGCATAAGAAGTTATATCACAAACTTTTTTTTTTTTTTTTAACAAACAGTGGTGCTTTATTGAAAGAATACAGATTACAAATGATATAAGATGGAAAGTCGGTACATCAACATTGCCATTTGCATTGAGTAATCCAACTGAGGTATAGGCATAAAGAGATGACAAAGTCCATTATGGACGCACTACCCACTAGAGTTAATATTGATCTAGTTTCAGGACATGGCACATAGTATAACAATTTACAGAGACATCAGTGTTGTTAGGGTCAAGTTGCTTCCTACGATTAGACATACACATTATGGTAGAGGTGCTCAAGTCAGACTGAAATATAGAAAATAACAAAAAGAGAACAGAACAACATTCCCAAACTTCCCCAATCCCTGAGGTGCCAACAAACCAACCCCACTCCCTGCACCCCCATCCCAAACATGGAGATCATGAAACCCCAAACCACCAGTCAGTTAGAATAACCCTAGAAGGACGTGAACCAGATGCATTGGCCCACTGAAAGAAGCAGCTTCAGTACCATAGATATACTGGAACTCAATCTAAATCTAAATTTTAAAATTGTATTACTCCTGGGCAGGACCACATGTAGGTCTGAGTCAGGTAGTAGGATCAATGGGGAATCATAGAGTCAATATGACCGGATGAGAGGACCTCCCAAGTGGAGGGGTAATTCACATCTTGGTGTAAAAAAAAACAAAAAAAAAACACCTGCAAGCAGGGGCACAAACCTTGAACAGTTGGAGACCAGATAGGTCACTAGCACAACAGTGAAAAACAATGTGAGGTATCCCCAACAACTGCAGCCATCCGCAGAAAAAAGAAGGGGGGGGTACCTCACAATCCAGGATGATCAGAGATCCAGAGAAATAAGTTGAAGGTAGGACACCTCACCTCCATGCCAAACAGAGATGAGGTGGCAGGGTATCAATCCAAGCCGAGGCCTCGCGTGGGGAGGTGAAGAAGCAAACTGACTCTCCATCTTGGACCCTCAAGCGAGCAGGGAACAGGACACTATACCGAATGTTGCGGGCCCGCAATGCTGCCTTCACCTGATCGAAGGACTTCCTGAGTTTCTGCGACTCAATGGTGTAGTCAAGGAATATAAGTAGCTTGTTATTTTGATAGCGGACTTCTCCTTGCACCCTAGTGGCACAAAGTACCTCATCTCTGTCCCAGAAATTCAGAAGCCGCATGATGAAAGTGCGCTGTGGGGCCCCCAGGATGCCCGGCCTTGGTGGAACATGGTGTGCTCTCTCTACAGTAAAGTAGGGAGAGAATTGAGAATTGGGCAGCAGAGTACGCAGTAGAGCCTCCACAAACACCGCAGGATTGGCACCCTCCACTCCCTCGGCCAGGCCCACAATACGGAGATTATTTCTCCTATTGCGGTTCTACGTGTCATCTGCTTTCATCTTCATTTGCATTAGAGGGCAGAGGAATGCTCCATGACAGTGTCTTCCATGAGGCTTATCCGTTGCTCCGTCTCTGAGACAAGAGGCCGGATGCTTTTCCACATCTTGCCTCATTACACTCATATCAAGTTGCACTGCCTGTATCTTTGCAGTGAGAATGGCCTGGCACAGGCATCGCCCGAAAGGAGCAGGATTTCAGGTAGTACCAGCAGAGCTCCTGATTGTGTGGCCTTTCAGATGGCCATCTTGGACATGCCCCCCCATATAACAATCTTTTTAACTTTTTAAAAGTTAATTTTAAGCCTGAAGAGTAGTTAAAACCCCCAAACATTTTAATGTCACACAGTATTAGCACACCGGTTGATCAAGCAAAAATTTCAGTAAAAAGTACACTAAGGTATATTGATATAAATTTCCCAATTTTTTGGTAAAATATAAAATATGAGTTTGCTGAAGGAATTATCAGCCATCCTACATGATAATGTGTGGTTTTCCCTGGAAATCCTCCATTAAATTTAGAGAGAGCTGCAGTTTGTTCTGCAGTCCTGTGACCCACTGAAGCCCCCTGTCTGCGGACATCACAGAGTTGGTCCAGGCTCAGGAAGGTTCGTGACAATGAAGTCAGGATCTGCCCACATGCCTTGACTGACACCCAGTTCAGCCTCTCTGCAAGCCGCTGAGAGCCTGAATCAGCTGCTCCTGTCCCCTCCACAGCCCAGCACTCCAGTGAGCGAGAGGAGGCTGAGCAGAGAGCTGATGAATGACAATCACCCGCTCTTTGCTCAGGGAGCTGTGAAAAACCGAGCGATTGGCGGTGTTTGATTGTTCAGTGTTAAAGCTGGCGGGGGACAGATTCAGCATCGGACCGATGCTGTATCCACCAAGGTAAGTATGAATCTGCAAAAATGGAAGTACATAACATAAGGACAGTAAAAGATAAGTGAATCAATACATTTACGGGGGACTTCTGATGTGAAGGAGGGGCTCTGATGTGACGGGGGACATCCGATGTGAAGGAGGAGCTCTGATGTGATGGGAGGACCTCTGATGTGACAGGGGACCTCAAATGTGAAGGAGGAGCTCCAATGTGACAGGGGACCTCTGATGCGAAGGAGGAGCTCTGATGTGATGGGAGGACCTCTGATGTGATGCAAGGACCTCTGATGTGATGGAGGGATCTCTGATGTGAAGGAGGGACCTCTGATGTGAAGGAGGGACCTCTGATGTGAAGGAGGGACCTCTGATGCTTAGGGGGACCTCTGATGTGAAGGAGGGACTATAAAGCGATGGGAGGACCTCTGATGTGAAGGAGGGGCTCTAATATGACAGGAGGACCTCTGATGTGAAGGAGGGACTCTGATGTGATGGGAAGATCTCTGATCTGATGGAAAGGCCTCTGATGTGCAGGAGGGGCTTTGATGTGACAGGAGGACCTTTGATGTGATGGTGGGCTCTGATATGACATTAATTTCCATCAAACCTATGATGTGATGGAGGACCTCTGATGTAAAGGGGGAACCTCTGATGTGATGGGAGGATCTCTGATGTGATGGGAGGTCTCCTGAAGGGATGGGAGGACCTCTGATGTGAAGGGGGAATTTTGATGTGATGGGGGAACCTCTGGTGTGATGGAGGGATCTCTGATGTGATGGAATGACCTCTAAATTGATGGAGGGACCTCTGATGTGATGGGGGAACTTCTGATGTGATGGGGGAACTTCTGATGTGATGGAGGAACCTCTGGTGTGATGGAGGAACCTCTGATGTGATGGAGGGACCTCTGATGTGATAAAGGACTTCTGATGTAATGGGGGACCTCTGATGTGATGCAAGGACCTCTGATGTGATGGAGGGATCTCTGATGTGAAGGAGGGACCTCTGATGTGAAGGAGGGACCTCTGATGCTTAGGGGGACCTCTGATGTGAAGGAGGGACTCTAAAGCGATGGGAGGACCTCTGATGTGAAGGAGGGGCTCTAATATGACAGGAGGACCTCTGATGTGAAGGAGGGACTCTGATGTGATGGGAAGATCTCTGATCTGATGGAAAGGCCTCTGATGTGCAGGAGGGGCTTTGATGTGACAGGAGGACCTTGGATGTGATGGTGGGCTCTGATATGACATTAATTGCCATCAAACCTATGATGTGATGGAGGACCTCTGATGTAAAGGGGGAACCTCTGATGTGATGGGAGGACCTCTGATGTGATGGGAGGTCTCCTGAAGGGATGGGAGGACCTCTGATGTGAAGGGGGAATTTTGATGTGATGGGGGAACCTCTAGTGTGATGGAGGGATCTCTTGTGTGATGGAATGACCTCTGATTTGATGGAGTGACCTCTGATGTGATGGGGGAACTTCTGATGTGATGGAGGAACCTCTGGTGTGATGGAGGAACCTCTGATGTGATGGAGGGACCTCTGATGTGATAAAGGACTTCTGATGTGATGAAGGACTTCTGATGTGATGGGAGGACCTCTGATGTGATGGGAGGTCTCCTGATGTGATGGGAGGACCTCTGGTGTGATGGAGGGATCTCTGATGTGATGGAGGGACCTCTGATGTGATGAAGGACTTCTGATGTGATGGAAGGACCTCTGATGTGATGGGAGGACCTCTGATGTGATGGGGGAACCTCTGGTGTGATGGAGGGATCTCTGATGTGATGGAGGGACCTCTGATGTGATGAAGGACCTCTGATGTGATGGGAGGACCTCTGATGTGATGGGGGAACCTCTGGTGTGATGGAGGGATCTCTGATGTGATGGAGGGACCTCTGATGTGATGGGGGAACTTCTGATGTGATGGGGGAACTTCTGATGTGATGGGGGAACCTCTGGTGTGATGGGGGAACCTCTGGTGTGATGGGGGAACCTCTGGTGTGATGGAGGGACCTCTGATGTGATGGGGGAACCTCTGGTGTGATGGAGGGACCTCTGGTGTGATGGAGGTCCCTCCGATGTGATGAAGGACTTCTGATGTGATGGGGGACCTCTAATGTGTTGGTGGGCTCTGATGTGAAGTTAATTTAATCAAAGCAGTTGTGTGCCTTGTCTTAGGTTTAGATTTCTTACATTTTAGACTGGGGTGCCACGAGATTTTGCATACATTTATGGGGTGCCACCATTGAAATAAAGCTTAAGAAATGCAGCTCTGTCTTGTCTATTTGTGGACATGACATTGTTATTAATGCAAAGTGATGGGGGCGCCATCAAAACCTAACATTACATGACAGTTCCTCCACCGCCCACTTCACACGGTGCCTCTATATTCACATACTGCTTAATTAACACATTTTATAGCTGTAAATTATGAGAAGAAATATAGAATTCAGGTGTCAGATAACGGCAGTGAAAGAAAATGACATAACAATTTACCGCACGGCTAAACCCCCACCGCAGTCCAGGTTAGTTCGCCCACTGAAGGCGCATACCTTCTTCTCTCTGTGAACGGACCTGATAGGGAACAATAGAAGTCCGCTGTGTGTGTGAGATAGCGCTGGTCTGATAGAAGTGAGAATTGGTTCTGCCGGATATAGAATGAAGTGGGTTTTCTTTCAAGGAAGTAGATCTGTGGTGTAAGCATAGAGGATACGGACCCTTTTCTGGTCCTCTCTGATCACAAACTCAAATTTTGAGTTGGCTCACCCTTTGCAGCTATAACAGCTTCAACTCTTCTGGGAAGGCCGTCCACAAGGTTTAGGAGGGTGTCTATGGGAATGTTTCACGATTCTTCCAGAATCACATTTGTGAGGTCCGGCACTGTTGTTGGACGAGAAGGCCTGGCTCACAGTCTCTGCTCTAATTCATCCCAAAGGTGTTTGATCAGGCTGAGGGCAGGACTCTGTGCAGGCCAGTCAAGTTACTCCACCCCAAACTCGTTCATCCATGTCTTTATGGACCTTGCTTTGTGCACTGGTGGGGAGTCATGTTGGAACAGGAAGGGGCCGCCCCCAAACTGTTCCTAATAAGTTGGGAGCATAAAATTGTCCAAAATGTCTTGGTATGCTGATACCTTAAAAGTTCCCTTCACTGAAACTAAAGGGGCCAATCCCAATTCGTGAAAAATAACCCCACACCAAAAATTGTTCACCAAATGATTTGGACCAGTGCACAAAGCAAAGTCTATAAAGACATGGATGAAAGAGTTTGGAGTGGAGGGAATTGACTGGCCTGTACAGAAATCATTTGGTGGAGGGGGGTTTATGATGTGGGGTTGTTTTTCAGGAATTGGGATTGGCTTCTTTATTCCAGTGAAGGGAACTTTTAAGTCGTCGGCATACCAAGATATTTTGGACAATTTCATGTTCCCAACTTTGTAGGAACAGTTTCCTGTTCCAACATGACTGCATACCAGTGCACAAAGCAAGGTCCATAAAGACACAGATGAACGAGTTTGGGGGTGGAGGAGCTTGACTGGCCTGCCCAGAGTCCTGACCTCAACCCGATAGAACACCTTTGGGATAAATTAGAGCGGAGACCGCAAGCCAGGCCTTCTCATGCAACATCAGCGCCCTATGGACTAATGCCCCATACACACAGTCGGAGGTTCCGACGGTAAAAGTCCGATCGGATTATGTTGTCGGAAAATCCGATCGCGTGTGGGCTCCATTGGACTTTTTCTGTCGGAATTTCCGACGGAAAAAGTTTGAGAGCTGGATCTAAAATTTTCCGACAACAAAATCCGATCTGACTTTTTTCCGATCGTGTGTAGAGAATTTCCGACGCACAGTGCCACACATGCTCAGAAAAAATTTGGAGACAAAAGCTACTGGCCTCTACGTAGTCCCGTTGTACTTGATTTACGTCACCTCATTCCGAACTATCGGATTTTCCGACAACTTTTGTGCAACCGTGTGTATGCAAGACAAGTTTCGGCCAAAATCCGTTGGAAAAAATCCAACGGATTTTGTGGTCGGAATGTCCAACCGTGTGTGCGGGGCGTAAGACTGGGATGCCATTAAAGTTCATGTGCGTGTAAAGGCAGGTGTCTCAATACTTTTGACAATATGGTGTATGTCATTCTAGCTGTCCGCTTGGAGTTCAGCTGTAAAGTTTTCCATCAATGCAGCCTGAGATAAAAAAAATGGATATTGGATTAAAATATCTGAGCGACTAGGAAGCTCCCCCCCCCCCACCCCTTTTTTTTTTTAGAGAGAGAGAACAAGGAGTTCCCCTTTAAGGCATCTCCCAAGCCGAATCCCTAAAAAACAGATCATTACGAAGCTATTTTTGTGCTTTATAAATATGTTCGTATGATCTCATTCTGCTTTGTATAAGCCATAACCTCCTCCTCCGGTGAGTGTTTTCCCTCTCCCCCCCTAAGGCCGTCATGAATAAATGGCATCTGTAAGCGAGTCTGATAAATCCCGTCTGCCATCATGAGGTCTATCATTACTCGCCTCCACTAAATACCGCCAGAGAACCCAGGAGGAGAGGAACGGTCATTCGTTTTGGCTTCTAATCAGACCCTAATGTGAATGAGAACATTAATTAATCATATCACATCTGGTTGCGGCTACTTTAAATAGCTACGGAAAGTCGGATTTCTTTCTTGCATAAAAAGTCCAGCTAGTTACAATTTTGGCTCGGAAAGTTTACAAGGGGGAGTTTGTAGAGCGAGTTCCATTTACTTCAGTCCTGAAAGTGTAAGGTCATCTTTACACATTAAACATGGGAAGGAATCTTCGGTGCGTCACACGAGCTGACTTGTTTCATTTCACTCCGGATTAAAGTGATATTAAAGGAGAATTTTTTTTTTTTTAAACTATTTAAATTACTGGCGAGTTACCTGAGTATAACACACTGCTGCTGGAGGTTATGCCTTTGTTTCTATCGGAATGAGTCCCCCGAGCAACTGCCACAAAATCCAGATTTAGGGTGGCTCCTTTCCCTACTAGAGCCACCCTTTCATGCGTGCTCCCAGCTGGCTGCTGCAACACTGTGTGTGCCCATGCAAGCACACAGCCCTATGGCAAGCCATTCCTTTATTTGAGAAGGAACAAAATTACATTGAAAGATTGAATGGGAGAGGTGCCCATAGGAATGTGTGGTGTGTCTAGAAACAAATTGAGGTCATAGTGTGTAAAAAAAAAAATGCAATTTCTTTATTACACCAAATATGTGTTTCATGGGGGTCTACAAGCTTTTCAGTACTAGGGACACATTTTATATTTTACAAATATTCATGGGCCAACAAAAAAAAAACAGTTTACATCCAGGAATGCCCATAAGAGTCCCCCTTACATTCAGGGATGCCCATAAGAGGCCCCTTGCATTCAGGATTGCCTAGCAGTCTCCACCTTATATCCACGTGTGCCAGCAGTGTCCCCCCTTACATCCATGTGTGCCCAGCAGAGTCCCCCCTTACATCCATGTGTGCCCAGCAGAGTCCCCCCTTACATCCATGTGTGCCCAGCAGAGTCCCCCCCTTACATCCACTTGTGCCCAGGAGAGTCTCCCGTACATCCACGTGTGCCCAGCAGAGTCCCCACTTTACATCCACGTGTGCCCAGTAGGGTCCCCCCTTACATCCACGTGTCTCCACTTTACATCCATGTGTGCCCAGCAGAGTGCCCTCTTACATCCATGTGTGCCCAGCAGAGTCCTCCTTATTACATCCATGTGTGCCCAGCAGAGTGCCCTCTTACATCCATGTGTGCCCAGGAGAGTCCCCCTTACATCCATGTGTGCCCAACAGAGTTTCACCTTATATCCATGTGTTCCAGCAGAGTCTCCCTTGTTTAATTACCCCCTTAAATTCATGTGTCCCCGCACAGTCCCTCTTCACATGCATGTGTACCCGTGTACCCACCAAAGTGTCCCCTGCCAACCCCCCCCCCATCCAGGTGTGCTAGCAGAGTCCCCATTTACCCTTCAGGTGGCAGATCAGCAAGGCAGAAGCCAGGAGGTGCAGGTCCACTGTAAATTCTGGGGGAGGGCCAGCGATCCTTTCACCCAACCATGGAAGAGGAAAGGAAGGAATCTGTGCAGGGGACTGCAGGAGGGTTACAGCTGGCTGGCAGCAGATGTATCAATCTTCCTATTATTGTACTGGGACACACAGACTGGCAGCTCCAAACGCAGCCATGGTATTTTCATGGACAGGTACTGCGAGACAATATCTTGTAGCAAGCTGGATGTGGCCTACAGGCCATAGTTTGCAGACCTCTGACTAAGGCCCCCCTCACATTCATGCCCCATGCAGGGCAGCGTTTACCCACTACCCACACAGTGATGCACAGGTGTTCCATGCATCCCCGTGCAGGTTATCCCTTTCTTGTCTATTTGGACACAGGGGCTGCATTGACAAAGCTGCTGTGTCCCAATACGACATCCCTGTGGGTGTGGGTGCATGTCCCTGAATTCACCCTGGGTGCATTTGGGACTGTGCACCTGCACCCGCATAGCTGTCACATTGGAAGCAGCAGCTGTATCCGTTCAGCTGATGTGTCCCAATAGACAGCTATGGGAATGCCGACACAGGGATGCATGCAACACCTATGCATTGGCATAAGGGTAAACCTGATCCAGCACAGAGCACAGATGTAAGTGCCCAATGTGAAGAAGGCCTTAGCCTTGGTTCACATTGTGAATCGCACAGGAACATGATGCGTATTCCTGTTTGATTCACGTTTTAGTGTGAACCCAGGCTTAGAGGTTAAAAGAGAAGTACAGCCAAAGCTTTTTTGTTTGTACTCTTCCTATGGATCCCAGTAGCGCAGTACGTTCTGCATTCCTGTGACCCGTTTTCAGCACACTGCGGGATGAAGTCCGCTGTCTGCTGATGTCACGGAACAGCCAGTCCAGGCTCAGGTAAGATGCTGAAAATGAAGTTGGGATCAGCGTGCCGCTGAGAGCCTGAGCCGGCCACTCCCACCAGTGACTCATCAGCTCTCTGCTCATGGAGACAAGAGAATCAATCGTTCGGTGGTTGTTTGATTGCTCGGTTCTCAGTTTTAGAGCCACCGGGGGACAGATGCAGCATCCACCTAGGTAAGTATGATTCTGAAAAAAAAAATAATCCCATAAATCTCTTTTAAATCTACTTTAACAAAACGTCCTTGAAACTTTCAATAAGAAACTTTGTAACAAAGCTTATGAGTGAAATTATACATTGTTCATTGAATACATTTTATACAGAGCTGCTGTGGCACTCTACATGTGTTCCTGCTTAATTTACCTATTTGCATTCCCAAACGACTCACTTTCCCTAAAGGAAACGCAATGCTAGGACGAGTATGAGCCCCAAAAGCAAAGAAGGGATAAAAAGTATAAAGCATAATGTGTGAGTCTAGAAACCCCCGGCTATACCGGCGCAACATCTTATAATTACCATATACCACACGACAGCTAGCTTTGTATTTTCTTATTTCACCGTGTTCATAAACGCCTATAAACCGATTGAGTTTACTACAGTATTTTGTCTCATTCAGATTACTGGGGCCCCTAATGAGCCCCAAGGGGTTCGCCCAGCTCCGGTTTAAGAAACTCATAAAACTATGTTTCAGCCATCGGCCATCTTCATTGGCATTTGTTAAAAAAGTGACTTTCTCCGCAGGTCCCTTAGTGAATTCTGACACCCCGTGTATATCCAGTTCACTGAGGCTCACAGAATCGGGTCATTATGGCGGTGCACAGGCCATAAACCCCGGCATCAATAGGCCTGTATCAAATGGAATTCTGGGAAAAGACCACTCTGGGGGAAGCGGCGCATCTATAAAATGTTTTATTTATTTTTCCATATGAGGTTTAATCCTGGGATTTCAAGGAATGCGGCATTCACCAACCAGGTAACTGAATGCCAGTGTCAGGTAAAGGCTGTTATTAAACAAAAAAAATAAAAAAATACATTATATTTTATAAACTAAGAGTACTGCCTATATGACAGTTTTATACTGTATGTGATAGTGTTACACATACAAACACACTGCAACAGTTGAAGCAAAAATAAATTTTGCAAACATTTTAAAAAGTATCTTATATTTCATAATACTGGAAACACATCACTAGAGACCAGTGACATCACCGATACCCTTCATATTCATGAGAACACAGCCTATCCAATCACTAGAGACCAGTGACATCACTGAGCCCCTTCATATTCATGAGAACACAGCCTATCCAATCACTAGAGACCAGTGACATCACCGAGACTCTTCATACTCACGAGAACACACCCTATCCTTCACTAGAGACCAATGACATCACGAGACCCTTCATATTCATGAGAACACAGCCTATCCAATCACTAGAGACCAGTGACATCACAGAGACTTCATATTCATGAGAACACAGCCTATCCAATCACTAGAGACCAGTGACATCACCGAGACTCTTCATACTCACGAGAACACACCCTATCCTTCACTAGAGACCAATGACATCACGAGACCCTTCATATTCATGAGAACACAGCCTATCCAATCACTAGAGACCAGTGACATCACTGAGACTCTTCATATTCATTAGAACACAGCCTATCCAATCACTAGAGACCAGTGACATCACAGAGACCCTTCATATTCATAAGAATACAGCCTATCCAATCACTAGAGACCAGTGACCTCACTGAGA
Organism: Lithobates pipiens; assembly: GCF_037356315.1. Taxonomy (NCBI): domain Eukaryota; kingdom Metazoa; phylum Chordata; class Amphibia; order Anura; family Ranidae; genus Lithobates; species Lithobates pipiens. The sequence continues at coordinate 6,159,787 of NW_027507789.1, read as the reverse complement.
CTCTTCATATTCATGAGAACACAGCCTATCCAATCACTAGAGACCAGTGACATCACTGAGACTCTTCATATTCATTAGAACACAGCCTATCCAATCACTAGAGACCAGTGACATCACCGAGACCCTTCATATTCATAAAATTTACAGCCTATCCAATCACTAGAGACCAGTGACCTCACTGAGACTCTTCATATTCATGAGAACACAGCCTATCCAATCACTAGAGACCAGTGACATCACCAAGACCCTTCATATTCATGGGAACGCAGCCTATCCAATCACTAGAGACCAGTGACATCACCGAAACCCTTCATATTCATGAGAACACAGCCTATCCGATCACTAGAGACCAGTGACATCACCAAGACCCTTCATATTCATGAGAACACAGCCTATCCAATCACTAGAGACCAGTGACATCACGGAGACCCTTCATATTCATGAGAACACAGCCTATCCAATCACTAGAGACCAGTGACATCACGGAGACCCTTCATATTCATGAGAACACAGCCTATCCATTCACTAGAGACCAGTGACATCACCGAGACTCTTCATATTCACGAGAACACAGCCTATCCTTCACTAGAGACCAATGACATCACCGAGACCTTTCATATTCACGAGAACACAGCCTATCCTTCACTAGAGACCAGTGACATCACCAAGACTCTTCATATTCACGAGAACACAGCCTATCCTTCACTAGAGACCAGTGACATCACAGAGACCCTTCATATTCATGAGAACACAGCCTATCCCATCACTAGAGACCAGTGACATCACCGAGACCCTTCATATTCATGAGAACGCAGCCTATCCAATCACTAGAGACCAGTGACATCACCGAGACCCTTCATATTCATGAGAACGCAGCCTATCCAATCACTAGAGACCAGTGACATCACAAGACCCTTCATATTCATGAGAACAGAGCCTATCCAATCACTAGAGACCAGTGACATCACCGAGACCCTTCATATTCATGAGAACGCAGCCTATCCAATCACTAGAGACCAGTGACATCACCGAGACCCTTCATATTCATGAGAACGCAGCCTATCCAATCACTAGAGACCAGTGACATCACAAGACCCTTCATATTCATGAGAACAGAGCCTATCCAATCACTAGAGACCAGTGACATCACAAGACCCTTTATATTCATGAGAACACAGCCTATCCATTCACTAGAGACCAGTGACATCACAGAGACCCTTCATATTCATGAGAACACAGCCTATCCAATCACTAGAGACCAGTGACATCACTCAGACCCTTCATATTTATATATATATATATATATATATATATATATATATATATATATATATATATATATATATATATACATTTTTTTTTTTTAAGTACTGTCATTTTGCACCTTTCCACGAATGTACGCAATTCTAAAGCGTGACATGTTTGTTATCTATTTACTCATCGTAACATCATCTTATATATTTTACCATATATTAGGTTATCTATGGTGTGTTTTCGAATCAAGATTCATTTGTATTTTTGTGACATAAAATATCGCAACCACCACCATTTTATTCTCTATCGTCTTTGCTTAAAAAAAAAAAAAAAATACATACAGGTATATATAATGTTTAGGGGTTCCGAGTAATTTTTTTTAGCAAGACAATGATTTTTACATGTCGGAGAGAACTGCCACAATTGGCCCGGATGCAGAGTGGTTAAGGGAAGGTATTCTAGGAAATATTGGAAAGCGGTAGGAGCATTGCAGGCAGAAAGGCAGATGAAGTCTCATCAGACATTGGTAGAGCTTTACCCATCACTGGTCCTTCTTTGTGACCTTGTGGTAGACCAAATTGCCACCTTTAATTAAAGGCCTCCATACGTTTCGGCCTCAGCTTTCTGGGAACTTCTAGTTCTCTCCCTGCAAAGCACAATGAAACTTTACAGGGATATAATCTCCTTTTAATTCCTTCCATCTGCAAATTAGTAAAATGATTACGCTAGGCCTTTTAAAGTCTCCGGCGACCTCACTGAAGGAGCTTTGTTTGGAGTAAGTATCCCGGCAAGCGTAGGTCTCATAGGGCCACCCTTGTTTGAAATGGTGTGATGTAATCCGTGCAGTGATGTACACAAGGCCCCTGTGATTGTACCGCATTACGGAGCGCACCATGCTGATTTACTACAGATACCAACAGGGACCCCGAAACACAGTCAGCCGAGAAAACACAAAACCAGGCGAGGATATTTAAAGTGCATAATCGCCTTTTTAGCACTCATTATTTCTGTGTATGTAGTGCAGCCCCCCCCTGAAAGAGCCGCTGGTGATACCTGATTAGTTTCCCCAAGATTAGCACTCATGCAGTCAGGCACACAGCATTTTCTATTCTACTGGCTCATACAGAACAGTCTAGGGGTGTCTTTTTATGCTTTATTGCAGAAATAAAGACCCCCCCCAAAAAAAACTACCACGCTAGACTTTGCGGATAGCCCCCCCCCAGGTTAAGCCCCGGCTGGGACTTCGATGACTTTGAAGAGCAGCTCCAGCAGCCTGCGCTCAGGGGTGGGGCCAGAACAGGGGGGGGGCAGGACGGTCGGCTGAACTGGGCACTGTGGTATCATGTGAGATGGTGGGGAGGGGGGCTCTGGTGCCACAGGGAGATTGGGGGGAAGGGATTGGCATATTGGAAGTAGGAATTTGTGGGGCAGAAGAGGGTAAGTATTTTTCTAGGAGGGGGGATTTGGGGATAATTTTTCCTGAGGTGAGATTTGAAGTGTGTGTGTGTGTGTGTGTGTGGGGGGGGGGGGGGGTGTACTAGGAGGGGAAATTTTAAGGGTAAAGGATTTGTGCTAGGAGGGGTGATTTTTTTTGGGGGGGTTGCAATTGAGCTGGGAGGATATGGGAGATGGGGGGGCAAAGATTTGTGGTGAGAGGGACGTTTTCATCAGGGTGGGCGGATTTGTACTGGGAGGAGGGGGAATTTATGCTTAGGGGGTAAGCATGCAGATTAGTGCTCAGTGTTTTTGTGGGGGGATTTTTGCTGACGCATAATGCTCATACATGTTGGGGGGGGCACAGTTTGGCATGTCCCCTCCCCCCCCAGACAGGGGTCTCCTCTCAGCAGGACTAGACCCAGGATCCACACATTCTGCCCCAGGCTCTCCAGTCACCTACTGGGCACACCTCCCCATGGATTGGGTGGATATCCATAAATATTCAAGCTGCCCCTCTATTCTTCCTCCCACTATGATTCTAGAATCCTCTAGAATGCAGAGGGAAGCAATCAGATCGTCAGCCTGGCATTAAGCAGACTAGAGCAATTAACCCCTGCTCCACTAACTACAGAGCAACTAAACCAAATTTACCCAGCAACCTACACTAGCTAGGGGGGTGCTACATGTCGTTTATTGTCACCCTTGCATTTACTAACCTCCCATTTCGTGCTTCTGCACCTTGCAGTGTGCTTCTACCCTCTCATAGCACATTCATTTGTGAAGCCCTTAAACTGGCATGTCAGATTGATGTTTTTGTGCCACATAGTCTCAATGCCACAGCTGTCTGTGTTTCAAAGACATTGCAAACCTTCTTACCTGCACCTTATGTTTCTCACCTCCATAAAATGTGCATCATTTGTTGCCCTGTACACACAGCCTATACTAGGAGGGAGGGGCTAGGAGCGCCAGTGGGGGGCCTGAGAAGAGGAGGACCGGGGTTGTTCTGTGCATGTTCTATGTTTGTTTGTTTTTATTTGTTTTTTTAATTCTGCCTTTAACTGCTTGCCATCCAGCGCACAACGATATACGTTGGCACAATGGCATGGCTGCGCAAATGGGCGTACCCATACGTCCCCTTAAATTGCAGGCTAGTGGGCGTGCACCCTCCGCCTGAGCATGCCCGCGGTTCCATTGGACTTGATGCCTGCCGGTGTCCCGGTGATCGTAGCACAGAGAGGCAGAGCGGGGTAAACAACGCATTTTCCTGTTCTACCTAGCAACATGACAGGGATCTACTGCTCCCTGTCATCGGGAGCAGTGATCTCCGTCATGTTCTAGTGAACCCATCAGTTTTACATGAAAGCTGGTTGCCAGCTAAAAATGTTGATACCAGGAGCATGGCCGCAGCTGCAGCCATTGTCCTGAAATTACTGCTTCCACCTGAGGCCAGATAGAGTATATACGGTGTTCTGCCAAAAACTGTCCCCCCATCGGATAGTGTCCGTCCCGTACTGTGCAGGCGCACAGCTTGCACAGTACGAAGGACAAGGAGACTCCGAAAGTCTCCGAAGATAAATGACACCTGCGCACTGAGTCCAGGTTAAAGCCCCACAATCCAAGTGGACATACGTTAGCACTTAGTAACAGTGCCCCTCGCAGGCTCGCTTCGCTTGCCACGCTCCAGGCATGGCCTCACTTCGCTTGGCTATTTTTTATTTTAACTCTGTTTTTTATTTTTACTATTTTTTTACAATTTTATTTATTTTTTTTATTATTTTTTACTATATATTATTTTATTTTTTTAGGAGCCCTGTTATGGGGCTTTGGTGAAATATCAAGGGTCTAAACAGACCCCTGAGGTCTCACTTTTGAAAAAAAAAAAAAACGAGGATAGAGATTTCCCCAGCCCCTTTCTCTGCAGCCTACAGTAAACTCAGTTTACAATGCTTCAGTTAAAGTGGATGTAAACCCGAAAATTTTTTATTTATTTTTTTGATGTCATAATGTAGAGCAGGAATATGCACAGGGGTGGACTGACAACTCATGAGGCCCCCGGGGAAAAAGGAGATTATGGGGCCCCCAGGCAATCCGAGATTATGGGGCCACACATTATACACACACACAGTATACACAGACATGTTTCTATTGGCTGAGAGGGTACTGGAGAGGCGGGGCAGCTATAATCTTGGGAATTTTAGACCAAAAGGATGTCGGTAAGGGAAATTTCAGAGACAGATGTAAAAAAAACACAGATTTTTGACATACTGTCCCTGGTTTTACTGATAATGGCAACCCTGATGGGGGGCCCCCTAGTGGCTCGGGGCCCTCGGGCAGTGCCCGAGTGGCCCAATGGTCAGTCCGCCCCTGGATATGCAATTAGCGGACCTCCAGATGTTGCAGAACTACAAGTCCCATGAGGCATAGCAAGACCCTGACAACCACAAGCATGATACCCAGAGACAGAGGCATGATGGGACTTGTAGTTTTGCAACAGCTGGAGGTCCGCTAGTTGCATATCCCTGATGTAGAGTATAAGATTTCCTATCATTTCGGCCCAGTCTTGCCACAAACAAGTAATCCAGCTCTGAGCAATCCTCTTTTATTGTTCAGTGAGATAAATCTTGACAAACAGAGAAAAAACGTTGTCAAATCATCCCCCTTGCCTTATCTCGTGCACTAGCCTAAGAGACATGCATTATTTTTTAATTCCCTCCCCCACACCTTTCTTTTGCTGCTCTGCCAGGATTGGATGTTCCACACTTCAGCATAATTGGGCATGCTGAAGTCATGTGGTTACTTTCCTGTCTTTTCATTGGATGTTTGGGGAGCATAGCAGAAGTTCAGTGTAAGAAACACACAGGAGAAAATGCATAATGGCAAGGGGAGTGTAGAGGTGGGCGGGGAGTAGACTGACATCACGACTCCACCCACCGAGCTCCAGACAACAGACCCACCCACAGAATCTGCAGTTTGTCGGGTCTCATAACAGACAGAGGGGAGACATTTGACAGGTAAAGATACATGCAGGAGGCACGTATATCCTTATAGATAACCTCTATGGCAGTAGCTTAGAAAGGATGACATTGGGTTTACATCCACTTTAAGAATGAAGATAGGAGCGATCGTTACAGATCACTCACTGTGTTCATTCAGAAAAGGAAGGGGCCTGTTAATTAAATATTTACCAGCCCCCTTCGCCGCTCCTGAGAGGAGAGGAGGGAGGTTGGCAGCACTGCAGAGGCGAGAGAGGAAGCAGGGGGAATTGGCAGCGCACAGGATGTTTAGGGTGTGCCCAGGCACATCCGGCGCACCCTGTGTACACGCCTGTACACTGTACGTCGTTACTTTTTGTTAGCAAGTCACAAGCAGGGGTCGATCTGTGTCACAACCAAGAACTGCACAGACACCAGGATTGATGTGATTCTTAGTAGGAATTATAACCCACTTCAGCCACTTTCAAACCTTCATCCCATAAATATTTTTTCTATAAAATGTAATTTATTTGAGAAATATATATTATAAAATATATGTATAAAATAAATTCCATGCATAAAAATACCTGATATAAATAGTGACAGCGGCTGTCGCTTCAATGGTAACAAGTGCTGTCACTATTAATATCCGCCTAAGTCACCCAATGGCGTTCCTTGGCAGATATATGGTGGTTGCTTTGGGCTGATCCTTGTGTGGGCTGCTCTGGGCTCGGGCGGTGCTCATTGTTCCTTAGCGGATAAACAGCAGGCAAAGTTTTCTCTAAAGTTTTTTTTCAAAATAAACTTTTTTAAGGACCATTCTATGCATGTATATTCTACACAAGTTCAGCGTTGAATATATTTATACTCTCCCCAAAAAACGCCTCCGAAGAAGGGATTACATTCTGAAACATGTCAGGCTATTGGAGGATTGTGTGTATTCATATTCATTTGTGAATTTGTCCAAAAAATGGATTGTATGTAAAGGAATTTTTATGCATGGAACGTATTTTATACATATATTTTTTAATATATATTTCTCAAATAAATTACATTTTAATAAATAATGTTTTTTCTTGTTCGCCTATAAAGTCCCGTTGTACCGGGGGGTACTTGTATCTCTCTTTTGAGGGTCCTTATAGAATCAATTTTGGGATGTTGGCAACTAGGGATGACCCCCCCCGGTTCGGTTCACACCAGAACATTCGAACGAACTGAAATTTCGTACGAACTTTAGAACCCTATTAAAGTCTATGGGACTCGAACGTTCAAAATCAAAAGTGCTAATTTTAAAGGCTAATATTCAAGCTATGCAACAGACAACACCAGCAATAAGGGGTATCTTCAGGTGTATACTGTGCTGGAGGCACACAATACCCACTTTAACTCCTGCAGATGCCTGTATTAGAGAACACCAGCAATAAAGGGTAGATACAGGTGTATACTGCGGCGCTGGAAGCACACAACACCCACTAACTCCTGCAGATGGCTGAGAAAAGAACACACTGTCCCTGCCTATCTAGCTCTTTCCCTGCACGCCAACACACTACACAAGGCCGCCACGCTGGCGGCCTTATATAGTGTGGGGCGTGTACTAAACCCCCTGAGCTATAATTGGCCACAGGCATCCTGCCTGTGACCAATTATGGCTCTCCTCGCTGCCGGCGCTGTGATTGGCCAAGCATGCGGGGTCACAGTGCATGCTTGGCCAATCATGAGCCAGCAATGCACTGCGATGGCATAGTGCATTGTGGGCCGTTCGTACCACACGAATTTGGCGCGAACGGTCCACAAAGTTCTGAATTCGCCGAACAGACGAACGGCCGATGTCTGAATCGAACTCCGAGCTCATCCCTATTGGCAACACATTCTTTGAGAATTTAAAATCTCTCTGTATGGTTCATCACCTTTGTATCATCCCATAAATAGGACTTGTATAATTTGCTTTGGGGGCACATCTGCAAGTTAAAAAAAAAACACTTATGGCTCCGGGTAACATGCAGAATGTTTGTTTTGGCCGTTTTCTCGACTTAACGTTTTGTACTAATTTCGGGTCATTTTCTGTGCTGTTTGCAATGATCTTCCACCATCTCAGCCGCCGTTCGTTCACAGCAGACAATCGAGTGCATTGCCTTCAGTTGTTTTTACAAGGCGGCCTTTTAATGCAAGTAGCTGGGATATTACTCAACCAATGTAAAGGAGGAGGCAGCGTGGACGTGCGCATTTTAGCCTCTTCCAGGCTCAGATATAATTGGTTGGGCGCTAATCTTGTGTGCCTGGAGAACGCATAGTAGCCGGTCTATGCCAGTGACACATAACATGGCCTCTGTGTTAATTCAAATTCTTTCTTAAGGAAAATTATTACCAGAACAACCCTAGGAGCTCAGAAGCAGCACTACAGCGGGCCTGTTATGTGACCGAATAGCAGAGGGAACCCCCATGTGGGGTTGCCTGGCTTAGGGCACACATGAAGTCGTTGACACGATAGGCTACAAAGTAAGCTATATTCTTAGTATTATACACAATTAATCCAACATGGATGCTTCGGAAGGACAACCATTAGGGTTGCCACCTTTTCTTCAAGTCAAGCCCAAACACTTTAGCGGCCTACGTTGATCTCTGCTGAGCTGGCGGATGACAGGTTCCTCTCTGCTCACTGAGGGATGTTGAGCGTCGCTGGTTTCTATTGAGAGATCAGATGAGAACGGGCAGCATGTCCGTTTTCATCCGATCTCATCCGATCGGCCAGCGACGGATCCGGATGTAGGGCCGTCTGTCTGCTTTTGGCGGATTGGACCGAGTCAGATGTCAGTCTGACATGTCACCCCTGACATCCGTCGCTCCATAGACCAGCATGGAGTGCCCGTTCAGGTCCGCCGTCAAAACTGACAGGCGGACCTGAACGGACCGGGAGCATGTGCCCTGCGTGCTCCTGGCACAGTTACCAACGGCTAACAAAAAGCTCCCGATCTCTACTTGCCATCGGGAGTTTTCCAATCATGTGACCGCTGTGACTGCCAATCATGGCGGTCACATGATAAGAAGCCCCGCCTCCCGGGATCCGAAACATCTTAAAAGGTTCGGGAGGCGCCGACGTTAAAGAGTTAAAGTGGTTGTAAACCCCTCTGTGCAACTTGTACCTATAGGTAAGCCTAGAATAAGGTTTACCTGTAGGTACTGTAAATATCTCCTAAACGTGCGCCGTTTAGGAGATATTTACCTTGTAGTGCGCTGATTTTCCCTCCGCGTTTTCGTCACACAACTCTGGCCAGTCACAGAGCCGGAGTCCGCCGCCCCCGGAAGGAAGAAGGGCGACGATGGATGTGGCCACCAGCGGGGAAGGAGCAGGCATAGTTTGCAGGTAAGTGCCTTATAATGGGCTAGAATTCAATGCATACTAGCCCATTATGCTTTTACTTTGCAGGGGGAAAAAAGAGGAAGTAAAACCCATCAGGGTTTACTTCCTCTTTAAGTAAAGGAAAAGGCTATGATCTTCTTTTCAGCGAATAACGGGCTGCCTTAAACACGGCGCTTGAAAAGTGCAAAAACGTGCGCGCCCCCATCGCACCTGCATAGGTGTGAATGGAACCTTTACACAGTAACTGCCTAAGTTTGTTTCTGTGCCGTCATCGGACAACTTGGTCAAGATCAACATGGCCCCTCGGCTGAGCGTATTCCATATCGGTGATGCTTTATTGCAATTCTTTAAATACTCACCGAGCGTGTAATTGATTGAATGCGTTTAACAGACATTTTTATATCTGAAGCACGCCCATGTGGTGTTGATATGCAAATGTCAACCTATTCTTCGCCTTATTGTAAAAAAGTGTCTAGACGGGCCTCGCTAAGTGCTAAAACATATGTTCCCGGCTTCCTCAAAATTGGTTGCAGACACCGCTATTATTATTAGCAATTATTGGACTCTTATTCTCTTAATATGTTTTCCACGGCCACAAAAAAAAAAAAAAACAGAGGCCAGGTAGGTTGGAGGGAGGCTGCTATTTATTTTTAAGGCTTTGTCCCCGCGGACACACTAAAAGTCACAGGTCGTTACAGGGAGAGCTGAACTATGCCGTATCTTTACACGGCCCTGCGGCTCGTACGGCTGGAAGAGGAGAGAAGTCCTATATGGCCAGTAAGAGCTTCAATAAATTGGGGAAGTTTGGATGGTCTTTCAATTTCTCCTCCGGCTATGTTATGTTAGCTTTCCCGATCTCGGCAGTCACCAATGCCAAATATGTAAAGCCCAACTCAAGCTTGAGTGTTTTTTTTTTTTTTTCTTAGTTTTGAATAGAGCAAGGAAGGATTAGAATGGCTATTATGTTTTTATTGCCGTCTGTGAATCTGTTAGGGAGAGTTTCCCTTACTGCGCCTCTCGGTGATACCCCTGTGATAGCAAGACAAGAAATAAGGGGCAACAGGGGGTCACCAGGACAGGAAACCATGCACCGTGTAAACAAGAGCGCCAAACAGTCGTCTCAAGAGTCCAAAGTCCTATAAAAAAGACAACAAGAACAATATGGAAACAAAGCGAATCCCACGCGTTTTTGGGCCAACGGTCTCCCTTCATCAGGGCTTATATAATGTAGCATAATGTAGCAAAGAGTATCTAATTAGACTCAAATAAAATTACCTGAGCTTCAAAATTCAAGCAGGAACAATAAATCCAAAGTGCTGACGCCTGTATTTGAAGTGACTATGCCTGTAGGCAACAGGTGATTATGCCAGTAATGGCTGGATGACTGATTATTATTATTTAAAGGGGTTGTATGGGCTTGTTTTTTTTTTTTTGGTTTTTTTTTTTAATAACAAACAATACTTACTTCCACTGTGCAGTTCCTTTTGCACAGTGTGGATCTGATCCTCCAGTTCTGGCATCCCTTGGCATCTGTCTCGGCTCCTCCACACAAGAGCTAACCCCCCTCTGAGAAGCTCTATCCCAAGGGGGTTAGCTTGCGGGTGTGCTCCCTGTCATACACACTGCGTCCATAGACACAGAGTGTATGACTCGGTCCCTCACTCCCCCCCGGTGCCCGCGTCATTGGATGTGATTGACAGCAGCGCGAGCCAATGGCTACGCTGCTATCAATCTATCCTATCTATCCAATCAACGGCCAGACTCCTTGGAGAAGAGGATGCTGGGGGACACGGACAGCAGGTGAACGGGCTTAGGTAAGTAAACGGGAGGGCCTCATTGCCAGGTGTTTTTTCACCTTAATGCATATTGCATTAAGGCGAAAAAAACACAAACCTTTACAACCCCTTTAGGGTACTTATATAGCAATTTACGCAGCGCTTTACATATACATTGTACATTCATATTGGTCCCTACCCTCAAGGAGCTTACAATCTAAGGTTCCTAACTCACATTCATACGCATTAGGGCCAATTTAAACAGAAGACAATTAACCTACCAGGATGTCCTTGGAGTGTGGGAGGAAACCGGAGTACCCGGAGGAATAAATATCACCAATATTTTAAAAAGGGACAAAATACATCCCTGTTAATTAGAGACCAGTTAGCCTAACATCAATAGTATGCAAGCTCTTGGAGGGGATGATAAGGGACTATATACAAGATTTTAGTAATGAGAACGGTATCATTAGTAGTAATCAGCATGGATTCATGAAGAATCGTTCTTACCAAACCAATCTATTAACCTTCTATGAGGAGGTGAGTTGCCATCTAGATAAAGGAAGGCCCATAGACGTGTATCTGGATAAAGGAAGGCCCATAGACGTGGTGTATCTGGATGTTGCAAAAGCATTTGACACAGTTCCTCATAAACGTTTATTGTACAAAGTAAGGTGCGTTGGCATGGACCATAGGGTGAGTACATGGATTGAAAACTGGCTAAAAGGGCGAGTTCAGAGGGTGGTGATGAATGGGGTGTACTCTGAATGGTCAGGGGTGGGTAGTGGGGTCCCCCAGGGTTCTGTGCTGGGACCAATCCTGTTTAATTTATTCATAAACGACCTGGAGGATGGGGATGGGGGAAACAGTTCAATCTCTGTATTTGTGAACGATCCTAAGCTAAGCAGGGCAATAACTTCTCCGCAGTATTTTACAAAAAAAAAAAATCATTGGTATTCAAAAAAGAGAAAATGGAAATGCAAAACTATTAGTCATGCTCTCCACAAATCTGCCCTTTATGGAAGAGTGACAAGAAGAAAGACATTGGTGAAAGAAAGTCATAAGAAGTCCTGTTTGTAGTTTGTGAGAAGCCATGTGGGGGAGGGGGCAGCAAACATGTGGAAGAAGGTGATCTGGTCAGATGAGACCAAAATGAAACTTTTTGGCCTAAAAACAAAACGCTATGTGTGGGGAAAACTAACACTGCCCATCCCCCTGAACACACCATCCCCACCGTGAAACATGGTGGGGATGCTTTTCTTCAGCAGGGACAGGGAAGCTGGTCAGAGTTGATGGGAAGATGGATGGAGACAAATACAGGACAATCTTAGAAGAAAACCCTGTTAGAGTCTGCAAAAGACTTGAGACCGGGGCGGAGGTTCACCTTCCAGCAGGACAACGACCCGAAACATCTAGCCAGAGCTACAATGGAATGGTTTACATCAAAGCATATTCATGTGTTAGAATGGCCCAGCCACAGTCCAGACCTAAATCCCATTGAGAATCTGTGGCAAGACATGAAAATTGCTGATCACAGACGCTCTCCATCCAATCTGACAGAGCTTGTGATATTCTGCCAAGAAGAATAGGCAGAAATGTCCTCTCTAGATGTGCAAAGCTGGTAGAGACACCCCCAAAAAGACTTGTAGAGAAAGGGGGTTCTACAAAGTATTGACTCCGGGGGGCGTGATAGAAACGCCCCTCCCCCACACTTTTCACATATTTATTTGAAAAGATTTCAAAACCATTTTCCTTCCACTTCACAATTATGAGCCACTTTGTGTTGGTCTATCACATAAAATCCCAATAAAATACATTTACGGTTTTGGTTGTAACGAATACTTTTTCAAGGCTCTGTATATTCATCATAATATTTCCTGCCCCACGTGCCCCTTCCCCTGACTTCTCTGTCAAGAGCAATAGCACAACCATAAACCCGTCCCCGCATGCCAGGGTGCTAGGTGTTATCCTGGACTCTGAGATATCTTTCCGGGGCCCACATCCAATCACCGTCCAAGGCTGGCCACTTCAACCTCCGCAACACGTCCAAAATACAGTCTGTCCCCTTCTAACCAATGAAGCCATAAAGCTCTTAATCCACTCCCTGGTCATCTCCTGCCTTAACTACCGCAACTCCCTCCTCATTGGATTACCTTTAAATAGGTTATGCCCTACTCAGTCCATCAAGAATGCTGCTGCCAGACTCATCCACCTTACAAACCACTCAACGTCTGCTACCCCTCTCTGCCAATCCCTCCATCGGCTTCCACTCACCCATTGAATTTGATTCAGAATATTTAAAAACAACTTACAAAGCCATCCACAACTCGGCCCCAGCTACACCACTTACCTAGTGTCAGAAACCGTGAAATCAGGCCGAGACAGAAGTACAGTTAAATCACACTTGTTTAAAAATAAAAGTAGTTAGAACAAACATAGTCAAAACATAGCCAAAGTTCAGTAACCCCGAACGGATAGTCAGCCAAGCCAGAAGTCAGGGATCAATGTAGTGGAACAGCAAGCAGGATTTGGAACCAGAAGGGATGTCAGGAAAACCAGTCTTGAACAGGATCAGAGGAGCTGTGTTTCAGAGATGTTGACCAAGGCAGAGCTCCTCTGGACTGGACAGCTTAAGTAGGCAGGACTGATGAGCAGGATCATCAACAGCTGAGTAACTGTGTAGAGATAGGAGCTGGCAATTAGCCGACAGCTGAGCCCAGCCTTGACACCCAGTTTCAAAATATCAACCAAATCCTCCTCTTTGTTCCTCCTAAGACCCCCTGCTCTCTTGCTCCTTTGTCTCCTCCCCCCATACTCGCCTAAAGGACTTCTCCCAAGCCTCTCCCACCCTCTGGAACCCCCTACCCCAATCTGTCCGTCTAGCTCCAACTCTATCCACATTTAGGCGATCCCTGACATCTTTTCTCTTCAGAGAAGCCTATCCTTCCTAAATCTAACAACTGTAACTTCATTTTCTTCATCAGCTCATCCCACACAGCTATTACCATTTGTATCACTTGACCCTCCCTTCTAGATTGTAAGCTCTAATGAGCAGGGCCCTCTGATTCCTCCTGTATTGAATTGTATTGCAACTGTACTGTCTGTCCTCATGCTATAAAGCACTGTGCAAACTGTTGGCGCTATATAAATCCTGTATTATTATAATAATAATAATAATCATTCATGTGTCTTCCTCTGGAATCTCTGTGATCTTTAATACTTGGTTTTGAAAAGGTGTTTGAAACACGCAAAGTGGATTTAAATAATGTTTGGCGATTGAGGAATTTTAGTTTTAAGTGACATTTTTTTCATGCTCAGAGTTCACCTTTTGACCTTTTTTTATTTTTATTTTTTTTTCACTTTTGACTTGAACAACAAGAAATAAGACTTTATGCAAATGAAAAACAAGAATTTATTTGGATGTCATTAAAACAGAGACTCCGGCCAAAAATATTATTGGCTGCAAATGCTTTGAAATTTAATTTGATAATTATTCTTCTAGTCCGGGAAGGAAGTGACCCCGAGCTCAGCGCTGAGTAATGTGCTCCTTTCTGGAATTAAAATTAAACTCTGGGTGGAGATACAAAGTCACAATATAATTCAGCTATAGAACGACTAAACACAACATGTGTCTGAATCTGTTCAAATTTCCACCCACTATAATCTCCTGCACAGCAGCTTTCACTAATGGCAGAGGAACGCGGTAATGGGCTGTCCTATGTTTGCGATGTGCACAGAAACGCGTCGGCGCCGGGGCCATCTTAATGCATGGGCACCCCTGGGCACTGCCCAGGGGCCCCAAGTATATGGGGGCCCCACGATAATTGCATTACACCAGATCTGCCAACTGTCCTGGATTTCCCGGGACTGTCAAGTTTTTTTACTAAGTTGTTCCAGAATGACCATGTCCCAGGCAGCATCCCGGAACCTCTACTGTGCTGTCCTGACCCCAGTTTTGTTGTGCCCCCTCATCAACCCCCCCCCCCCCCCCTTTTATTGAAAGTACTAATAATAATATATGTTTCATTTTATCAGCTATTTATACTTCAATTCTTGAGAGTAGGTGTGTAAATTGGGACAGGCTGGTAGGAGCTCCAGTGCATTATTTTGCCCAGGGGCCCATAATGATATTAAGACAGCCCTGGTCGGCACTTGGAAGCACTCTCATGGCTAACAGAGGACAGAATTAGAAATAGACTTGAAAAACTTAACATTAATAAGTCACCGGGACCAGATGGCTTGCACCCGAGGGTCCTTAAGGAACTCAGTCAAGTAATTGCCAGACCATTGTCCCTTAGATTTACAAACAGTCTACTGACTGGAATGGTACCAGCTGATTGGAAAAAAGCCAATGTAGCACCAATATTTCAAAAAGGGCCAAAATACATCCCTGGGAATTAGAGACCAGTTAGCCTAACATCAATAGTATGTAAACTCTTGGAGGGGATGATAAGGAACTATATACAAGATTTTAGTAATGAAAACTGTATCATTAGCAGTAATCAGCATGGATTCATGAAGAATCGTTCTTGCCATTGCCAAACCAATCTATTAACCTTCTATGAGGAGGTGAGTTGCCATCTAGATAAAGGAAGGCCCGTAGACGTGGAGTATCTGGATTTCGCAAAAGCAATTGACACAGTTCTCCATAAACGTTTACTGTAAAAAATAAGGTGCGTTAGCATGTACCATAGGGGGAGTACATGGATTGAAAACTGGCTACAAGGGCGAGTTCAGAGGGTGGTGATAAATGGGGAGTACTCGGAATGGTCGGGGTGGGTAGTGGGGTCCCCCAGGGTTCTGTGCTGGGACCAATCCTATTTAATTTGTTCATAAATGACCTGGAGGATGGGTATGGGGTAAACAGTTCAATCTCTGTATTTGCGGATGATACTAAGCTAAGCAGGGCAATAACTTCTCCGCAGGATGTGGAAACCTTGCAAGAAGATCTGAACAAATTAATGGGGTGGGCAACTACATGGCAAATGAGGTTCAATGTAGAAAAATGTAAAATAATGCATTTGGGTTGCAAAAATATTAATGCAATCTATACACTGCGGGGAGAACTTCTGGGGGGATCTAGGGTGGAAAAGGACCCGGGAGTCCTAGTAGATGATGGGCTCAGCAATGCCAAGCTGCTGCAAGCAAAGCAAACAGAATATTAGCATTAAAAAGGGGATCAACTCCAGAGATAAAACGATAATTCTCCCGCTCTACAAGACTCTGGTCTGGCCGCACCTGGAGTATGCTGTCCAGTTCTGGGCACCGGTCCGCAGGAAGGATGTACTGGAACATGAGAGAGTCCAGAGAAGGGCAACAAAGCTAATAAAGGGTCTGGAGGATATTAGTTATGAGGAAAGGTTGCGAGCACTGAACTTACAAATGCCATGCTGGTGACCCCACAATAGGGATAAAACATTTTTGCGAAAGGAAGGATAATTTTGGGGACTTTAAGGAAGCCAAGACCTGGTAAGGTCACGCATTTCCATCCCTACGGGACTTTATATGAAACCATGAGCTGGTAAGGTCATGCATTTCCATCCCTTTTAAGGTCAATGGGGAAGAGAACAAGGAAGGTGGGACTTTATATTAGGGACATGATAGCAAAACATTCCATAGTTCAACATGGACAAGCTTGGGTAAAATCAATATTGCACATTAATATCCGCGGGACCTATGGCCTCACTGAGCCATATAAAGTCCCACCTTCCTTGTTCTCTTCCCCATTTTTGCGAAAGGGAATTTAATAAGCGTACATATTCGCCAGCACACATGGATTGGCAATTTTCGTCCAAAAAGTTTTAATAAAAAGATCACATCACAAAGGAAGGTGCAACGTTTCGGAGCCGCGGAGGACCCCTTAGTCAGGCATGTGATAAGATGGGTACATGGTACCCCAATACTCATTCACATAGGGTGGGGGGCCGGTATCTGGGGGCCCCTTATTAAAGGGGGCTCCCGGATTCCGATAAGCCCCCGCCCGCAGACCCTGACAACCAACGGTCAGGGTTGACGGGAAGAGGCCCTTGTCCTCATCAACATGTTGAGGGCACGCGGCCTGGTACGGCTCAGGAGGGGGGGGGGTGCTCGCTCGTCCCCATGCCCTTTCCTTACCGGCCGGGCTGCATTCTCGGATAAGGGTCTGATATGGACTTTGGGGGGGACCCCCACGCCGTTTTTTTGGGCGTAGGGCTTCCCCTTTAAGTCCATACCAGGTGACGGGACAAGCGAGGTGTCAATCTCGCCACCGAAGGCGGCTACATTGACTTCCTTTGCTAGTCCCGTCTACCTGGAGCTGCGTTCAAAATGAACGGACATTCCTCCATGTGTGGGCAAGTCCGTTCATTTCAAAAGTCCGGCGGACTAGTATACAGACAGCTGGATTGTAGTCCAGTGGACAATTTTGAGTCAAAACTTCTTTCTAAGTTTGCCGGACTTTTGAAAAGAAAAAGTCCGCTGGAGCCCACACACGGGCGGATTGTCCGGCGGACTCTGGTCCGCCGGATAGTCTGATCATGTGTACGCGGCATCAGTGTCAAAGTCAATACTGAAGGACTTGTTTACTTTGACTGAATCCAGAGAATAGCCATTCACAACTGTATGTTCACTCAGGTTGGATAGTCCCTCTCTCATAAGGTCTAGCAGCCAACAAGGTGCTTAACTCAGGAACAAGTCTCTGCCACAGACGTTGTTGTAGAACGTACAAGAATAAGTCTCTGCCACAGACGTTGTTGTAGAACACATAGGAAAACTAAACTTGTAGAACACTGATGTGATACCTGGATCTTTCAGCCTTCTTGGCAATATCCATGAGACCGGATACTCTTAGGTACTTCAGCTCCTCCAGGCTCTTGCTAAGAAACCAACCCGTAAGTGGCCTTCTTCTGAAGAGTCCTCCCCTGGATAGCTATGAAGTCACTGAGTCTCTCCCAAACCGTAGACGGCACCAAAACACCTCAGAATCCTCCTTTAGTTTCCTTGCCTCGGGCTAGCCAGCCCGGAGACAACAAGTCAGGTGGATCCGCACCCCAGGCCATAGCCTTCCTGGGGGCTGGTCAGGAGGACCAGGACCATGAAGTCAGCACATCCTTCTGGACCGGAAACCCCGAACCACGTGACATCCGCATCTTAAGTACCCTCTCCCAGAAAGCACAGCAAGAGCGCCACTCCCACTGGGCGGGCTCCGAGAGAGAGAGTAATCTAAAAGCACACAACCAGACTGTAGTTCCATACCTGCCAGAAGAGGCAGTGCCCCCTGTGGCCAGGCTGAACATCCCATAGTCCAGTCAGACTGATGCTGAGGTCCAAATTTAAACAATTTTACCCAAACCAAACTGCAGGTTAGGTGTAACCTTAAAATTTAAAAAAAACACAGAGCGTGCTCTTCTGGAGCCGGCGCTACACTAATATTAATTATTATCCTTCATGCCCAGTTCTCTCCCAACCTTGCTCCCTCTCCCATTGGAGTGAATCACTGTGATAGAGACGTCACAGAAATGTCTCATCCCATTCATTTTTAATTGGGACGTCGTCAAGCAAATGAGACCTCTGTTCTTGTTCGCCTTTCATCGCGGAATGCAAATGTCCTGCTCTGAGTTAATTAAAGGGAGGGGAGCGTCTCATAACCGATTTCTGAAAACGGGGGCCCGCAGCCCACCGCACAGATGTGTCCAGGGCTCTATATGGGAGCAGCGCACAGCTTGTGCTAATCAATGGCCATCATTCACACTCGTTTAGAGTGAGCGATGACTTGGACCGGCTCTCCGGTGCCTCACCTACAGCCAAGCATATTTAATGAGAAGATGACAAATTTCAGGGACCGATTGGGGGTTTCCTCCCACTCCCCGCGGCCGGTCATTTGTCTGTCTGACCTGCATGCGTATACATTTGTTTAGGTGGATATGGAGCCTGGAGTGGAGATTCTTCACAATGTGATGCCTTCAATGGACCTACGAAGGTTTATTAGCAAAGCTCCTCTAAATGACTTAACTTGTCCACAGGTTCTACCATTGCACTTAGATTTTCTACTGACAACGATTTACCATTTATTGGCGGACACACCGCCTTAAACAAAAACAGAATTTCAAAGGTGAATGGTCTGACAGAAAAAAAAACCATACACTATAATACCAAAAGTATTGGGACACCTGTCTTTACACGCACATGAAATTTAATGGCAGTCTTAGTCCGTAGGGTTCAATATGGAGTTGGCTCCGCCCTTTGCAGCTATAACAGCTTCAACTCTTCTGGGAAGGCCGTCCACAAGGTTTAGGAGGGTGTCTATGGGAATGTTTGACCATTCTTCCAGAAGCACATTTGTGAGGTCAGGCACTGATATTGGACGAGAAGGCCTGGCTCGCAGTCTCCGCTCTAATTCATCCCAAAGGTGTTCTATCAGGTTGAGATCAGTCAAGGTCCTCCACCTCAAACTCGCTCATCCATGTCTTTATGGACCTTGCTTTGTGCACTGGTGCGCAGTGATGTTGGAACAGGAAGGGGCCGTCCCCAAACTGTTCCCACAAAGTTGGGAGCATGAAATTGTCCAAAATGTCTTGGTATGCTGACGCCTTAATGTCTCGTACACACGATCAGACTTTCCGACAACAAAACCGTGGAATTTTGTCCGAAGTGTGTTGGCTCGAACTTGCCTTGCATACACACGGTCACACAAATGTTGGCCAACAATTACGAACGTAGTGACGTACTAGACGTACTACGCGTTTTTTCAACTCTTTAGCGCCACCCTTTGGGTACCGTCTGCTAATGATGTGTTTGGTGAGCATTGATTCCGAGCATGCGTGTTTGTACTTTATACTTTTGTCCGACGGACTTGTGTACACGCGATATGAAAATCCGACAACACACATTTGTTGGCGGAAAAATTTGAAGGCGTGCTAGCCAACATTTGTTGGTGGAAAGTCTGACAACAATTGTCCGATGGAGAGTACACACGGTCGTAATTTTTCGCCAACAGCCTGACAACCAACATTTCACATTGGAAAAATCAGATAGTGTGTACGGGGCTTTAGAGTTCACTGGAACTAAGGGGCCAAGCCCAACCCCTGAAAAAAAAAAAAAAAATAAAAATAAACTGAAAACTGGGATGCCATTAAAGTTCATGTGCGTGTAACGACCATCGTCCCGAAACTTTTGGTATAATAGTGTATAAGAGCAATTTTCTTAAAAAAAAAAACTTTAAAACAACATGTTGGACTTTTGCTTATGGATTTCATACAGGCATGTACTGGCCATTGGGACTACCGGGAGTTTCCCGGTGGGCGATGGCTCAGTGGGCCACTTTGAGTGACAGCCTGTCAACGTAATGGCTCCAACAGGAACAAAGGAGGCCCCATGATACTCTCCTGTTCCCCCTCATGCTGTCCCCCTCTGTCCTCCACCCCCCACGCTGTCCCCATCTGTCCTCCACCCCCCCCCGTGCCCTCACCCCCCCCACTGTGTCCTCCACCCACACTGTGTCCCCCACCCCCCACTGTGTCCCCCTGTGTCCTCCACCCCCCACTATGTCCTCCACCCCCCACTGTGTCCCCCTGTGTCCTCCACCCCACACTGTGTCCTCCACCCACACTATGTCCTCCACCCCCCACTGTGCCCTCTACCCACACTGTGTCCTCCACCACCCACTGTGTCCTCCACCCTCCACTGTGTCCCCCTGTGTCCTCCACCCCCCACTATGTCCTCCACCCCCCACTGTGTCCCCCTGTGTCCTCCACCCCCACTATGTCCTCCACCCCCCACTGTGCCCTCCACCCACACTGTGTCCTCTACCCTTCATTGCGTCCCCCTGTGTCCTCCACCCCCCCTGTGTCCTCCACCACTCACTATGTCCAATTGTGTCCTCCACCCCCCACGGTGTTCAACTGTGTCCTACACCCCCCCCCCACAGTGTCCCCGTGTCCTCCACCACTCACACTGTCCCACTGTGTCCTCCACCCCACTCCCCAGCATATATATATATATATATATATATATATATATATATATATATATATATATATATACTGTTTTTGTGAGTGTTTGCAAAATTAAAGTGGCCCGATCTGGATTAAGTTCAGGGCCAAATTTTTGTCCCAGTCCAGCCCTGATTTCATATCAATGTATAGTACAAATAAAAGACTTAGTCAGGTTGTTACTGGGCATTATGTTGGTAGTGTATTTTATGAATCCAAATGTAGTAGGAATGTATATATATATATAGTTAGTAAGGTTGAATAAAGACACCAGTCCATCCTGAGTGAGTGTCTACAATTGTCCCTATCCCTGTACATTGCACACTCACATTGGTCCCTACCCTCAAGGAGCCTGCGATCCAAGGTCCCCATTCATATACTAGGGCCAATTTTGGACAGAAGCCAATTAACCTACCAGCATGTCTTTGGAGTGTGGGAGGAAACTGGAGTACCCGGAGGAAACCCACGCAGGCACAGGGAGAGCATGCCACCTCTAGGCAGGTAGTGTGGTGGTTGGGATTCAAACCAGAGACCCTTCTTACTGCTAGGCGAGAGTGCTACCCACTACACCACTGCGCCACCCAATTGAGGATCATTTTCTGTGACATTGGTTGTTGTATTGCATATTTTGTATCATTAGGATTGACACATTCCCCAGTTTTTTACAAATTTATGGAATGAAGAAACGTGCTCCTATGTTTTTTTTTCTGTGAGACCATCCACCCTTAAAATCCTGTTTTTCTGTTAGGCGATTTATCTGCCATTTAATGGTTAATTATTATTATCATACAGGATTTATATAGCGCCAGCAGTTTACACAGCACTTTACAATATAAAAAGGAGACAATACAGTTATAATACAATAAAATACAAGAGGATTAAGAGGGCCCTGCTCAGAAGAGCTTACAATCTAATAATACTATAATAAAGGAGAAGTACAGCCAAAGAGTGGGCACACACACTTCCCGAGCCATTGCTGGCAGCCCCAGCTTGGTGTGAAGTCCATCATTTAATCTATTCTTTAGGGCACAATACTACATCACTGCCTATTCTAACCTCGTACAGAGGATGTGTAACCTCTTCATTTTGGCAAGATAAATGGGCAAAGCAATAATAAGAACAGCAAAGATGATAAAAGAAAAAAAAATCACATTAAGGAATATCAGCCAACACTTTATCCAGGCAGGCGGGGGCATCATTAAGACATTTGCCTTACAGTTAAAGGAAGAAAAAAAAAAAAATCCTAAATGTTAAGCTGCAGGAGGAAATGAGAATAGTAGATTTCAGACAGAACATTACACACGATGCACCTCCAGTGAGTAATTAGCTCTCCCCATATACAGCTAATCTTATCACCATAATCTAGACACGTGCAGGTAGTGCACCGAAATCTAGACATGTGCAGGTAGTGCACCGTAATCTAGATATGAGCAGGTAGTGCACCGTAATCTAGACATGAGCAGGTAGTGCACCATAATCTAGACATGAGCAGGTAGTGCACCGTAATCTAGACATGTGCAGGTAGTGCACCGAAATCTAGACATGTGCAGGTAGTGCACCGTAATCTAGATATGAGCAGGTAGTGCACCGTAATCTAGACATGAGCAGGTAGTGCACCATAATCTAGACATGAGCAGGTAGTGCACCGTAATCTAGATATGAGCAGGTAGTGCACCGTAATCTAGACATGAGCAGGTAGTGCACCATAATCTAGACATGAGCAGGTAGTGCACCGTAATCTAGACATGTGCAGGTAGTGCACCATAATCTAGACATGTGCAGGTAGTGCACCGTAATCTAGACATGAGCAGGTAGTGCACCGCAATCTAGACATGTGCAGGTAGTGCAACGCAATCTTGACATGAGCAGGTAGTGCACTGTAATCTAGACATGTGCAGGTAGTGCACCGTAATCTAGACATGTGCAGGTAGTGCATAGTAATCTAGACATGAGCAGGTAGTGCACCGCAATCTAGACATGAGCAGGTAGTGCAACGCAATCTAGACATGAGCAGGTAGTGCACTGTAATCTAGACATGTGCAGGTAGTGCACCGTAATCTAGACATGAGCAGGTAGTGCACTGTAATCTAGACATGTGCAGGTAGTGCACCGTAATCTAGACATGTGCAGGTAGTGCATAGTAATCTAGACATGTGCAGGTAGTGCACCGTAATCTAGACATGTGCAGGTAGTGCACAGTAATCTAGACATGTGCAGGTAGTGCACCGTAATCTAGACATGTGCAGGTAGTGCACCGTAATCTAGACATGTGCAGGTAGTGCACCGTAATCTATACATGAGCAGGTAGTGCACCGTAATCTAGACATGAGCAGGTAGTGCACCGTAATCTAGACATGAGCAGGTAGTGCACCGTAATCTAGACATGTGCAGGTAGTGCACCGTTATCTAGACATGAGCAGGTAGTGCACCGTAATCTAGACATCAGCAGGTAGTGCACCGTAATCTAGACATGTGCAGGTAGTGCACCGTAATCTATACATGTGCAGGTAGTGCACCGTAATCTATACATGTGCAGGTAGTGCACCGTAATCTAGACATGTGCAGGTAGTGCACCGTAATCTAGACATGTGCAGGAAGTGCACCGTAATCTAGACATGAGCAGGTAGTGCATCGTAATCTATACATGTGCAGGTAGTGCACCGTAATCTAGACATGTGCAGGAAGTGCACCGTAATCTAGACATGAGCAGGTAGTGCATCGTAATCTATACATGTGCAGGTAGTGCACCGTAATCTAGACATGTGCAGGTAGTGCACCGTTATCTAGACATGAGCAGGTAGTGCACCGTTATCTAGACATCAGCAGGTAGTGCACCGTAATCTAGACACGTGCAGGTAGTGCTGCAGGGCCCCGTACACGAGTCGGTAAGTGCACATAACCTGATATTCCGCCATTGTACTGGTGATGTTTATTCTGATCTAAGTTCCCTAGAAAATGGTTTAGTGACAAATAAAGCAACTGTTATGCCCCGTACACACGGTCGGACATTCCGACGCCAAAATCCGTTGGATTTTTTCCGACGGACTTTTGGCTGAAACTTGTCCTGCATACACGCGGTCGCACAAAGTTGTCGGAAAATCCGATCCTTCGGAACGAGGTGACGTTGGTAACGTACGACGGGACTACGTAGAGGCCAGTACTGGGAACCGCGAGCAGTAGGGGGCAGGGCGCACACGTGACGTCACGCCCCTACTCGCTGCCCCATGAGTGCGAGCTGGTGTTCTGTCAACTCCGAGACTTGCGGTGAGGAGCAGGGGGCGGGCGCCACTGATTGCTGGGGAAACCCACGGCCCCAGCAAACCAACGCTTGCTGACATTTACAATTATACTGGCGGTCTGGGCAGAAGAGTCACTCGGTCCGGACTTGGATCGCGGGCCGCCATTTAGTAAATTGTACCACCCAGGGCATCTGCCCCTTTCACCCTGCCCCCCCTGTACTGGCTCTGGAGGGCACATCCAGATCATGGAATTATCATATGAACAGGAATGCTGGCACTACCCCTGCGGGCATGCTCATACACGTCGAAGGGTCCACAGCCACCTATTGACCGCCGTGTATGGACAACGTGGATCTGCGCAGCTGAAGTCGTCTAGGTTGTGCAATGATTACAGTATCTTCGTTTCAAAGGTAACCACAAAATAAAGCTTTACTGCAAGTCATTTTTAACGTTTAAAAGTTATTCGCCGCTCAGGGCCAACGCGTTTCACATTACGCCAAATTCTCCATGAGATTTTCTTTTCTTCCCCTCTGTAAGTAACCAAGAAGAAAAAGAAAGTAGATCGCAAAGCCGCAAAGTTAAAAAAAACGAGGCGGGCTGATTTTCCTTCCACGTTTTCCGCACGACCTTTTTTTAATGCCGCGTCTTGTGGATTTAAGCAAAGCCGCTTATCTAAAATCTCATATTTCACCTAGAACCCTTCCAGCCATTTAACTTCACAAAGAAGACATTACCGAAGACGTTCTCCGTAAAATGACATGAGAACAATTGCCGCCGTTTGACACGGGCGAATAATCAGTATTGATATTGTCGTTATCAGGCCTGCGTGTGAATCCTTCCGGGCGAAATATCGCATGATATGATTCAGTTGCGCCCAGAGAGTCGGCGTATATTAAGTATATTTATCATCGGGCCCTGGATGGGTCTCGTCGGCCGCGTCGCGGGTCGCCCCAGCCCGAGGGCGAAGGAACAGCGGCGTGCTGCATTAGACCCTTCAAGATGTGAGCTTCTTTTTTTTTTTTTTTCATATACCGTGACAAAATCGCACGCAACAAAATCTCTGATTCCCACCACCTGCTCCCCTTCTTCCCACCTTCCCTCCTCGCTGATTGATGTGCTGCGCAGTCCCCGCATCCTACAGCACTTCAATCCCCGAGAACATCTTGCCTGCTTCCTCCCTGAAAGACGGGTGCGGAAAATCTGGGCACCCCGAGGGACCAATTAGATGGGACTTGGGTGAGATCCAGGACTTGACAGACTCTCGATCTGTCCTCGGACTCTCGCGTTTACACGGTTTCGTTAATTTGTTATTTTTTTTTTTTCTCCTCCCGACGCAGTAACACAGGATATCGGCTGAGCGAGGAGGGGGTGCCAGAGGCGGTGCTGGGTACGCGGCGTGGAGACCCAGCTGTTTGCGAACTCCGGGATATGGAAATGTCTGATGGTGAAGTAGAAGGAGGAATTATTCACAGGCAATAAACTGCAGCAAAAAAAAAAGAGGAGAAGAGTGGCGTTACTCAAGGCAACCAATCACGGTGTCAGCCTTCCACGTTGGGAAAACTGAGCGTGAAAGTTGATTGGTTGCTATGAGAGACTGCTGCAGTTTTCTGTATTGTGTTTTTTTTTTTTTTTTTTTTTTTTTTTTTTATACCTCGGGCCCCCGTCTTCTATACTGTCACTTCTTCATGATTTCAGGTCCCCCCAAGATATATTAATCCAGGGCTAAAAACCATATATTTCCCGGATACATGGAATACAGACTGAAATGAACTCCTCGCAGTACAGCGAGTGCTTTTTGTTAACTCTTTTAGGTTCAAACAAAACCCTCCATTCTTGCCGTCTGTAATTTTTATTTTTTATTATTTATTTGCTATATACCATTTGTTTTCATATTGTAAGCACATATATTTGCAAACAAATAAGGAAGATTTTAAAGAGGACCTTCACTCTAGTACACAGTATCTCACAAAAGTAAGTACACCCCTCACATTTGTGTAAATCTTTTCTTTCTATCTTTTCATGTGACAACACTGAAGAAATGACACTTGGCTACAATGTAAAGTAGTGAGTGTACAGCTTGTATAACAGTGTAAATTTGCTGCTCCCCTCAAAATTACTCAACACACAGCCATTAATGTCTAAACCGCTGGCTACAAAAGTCAGTACACCCCCTGTCCAGATTGGGCCCAAAGTGTCAATATTTTGTGTGGCCACCATTATTTTCCAGCACTGCCTTAACCCCCTTTGGCATGGAGTTCCCCAGAGCTTCACAGGTTGTCACTGGAGTCCTCTTCCCCCTCCTCCATGACGACATCACGGAATTTACACCTACAGGACACTTAAATGTTTTATGCAGAATTAAGTTACAAAAATAAATATTACCAAATTACTTTATCAGTGCCCATCAGTGCAGCTTCACCTGTGCCCAAAAAAGCAGTCTACCTGTGTTCATCAATGGCGCTTCACCTGTGCCCAACAATGCAACCTACCTGTGTCCATCAATGCCGCTTAACCTGTGCCCAACAATGCAGCTTACCTGTGCCCAAAAATGCAACCTACCTGTGCCCAACAATGCAACCTACCTGTGTCCATCAATGCCACTTCACCTGTGCCCAACAATGCAACCTACCTGTGTCCATCAATGCCACTTCTCCTGTGCCCAAAAATGCAGCCTACCTGTGCCCAACAATGCAGCCTACCTGTGCCCAACAATGCAACCTACCTGTGTCCATCAATGCCGCTTCACCTGTGCCTAACAATGCAGCTTACCTGTGCCCAACAATGCAACCTACCTGTGCCCAACAATGCCACGTCAACTGTGCCCAACAATGCAGCCTACCAGCGTCCAACAATGCAGCCTTCACCTGTGTCCAACAATGCAGCCTTCACCTGTGCCCATCAATGCAGCCTTACCTGTGCCCATCAATGCAGCCTACCTGTGTCCATCAATGCAGCCTACCTGTGCCTATCAATGCCGCTTCACATGTGCCCAACAATACAGCCTACCTGTGCCCAACAATTCAACCTACCTGTGTCTATCAATGGTGCTTCACATGTTCCCAACAATGAAGCCTACCTGTGCCCAACAATGCAGCCTACCTGTGCCCAACAATGCAACCTACCTGTGCCCAATAATGCCACGTCACCTGGGCCCAACAATGCAGCCTTCACCTGTATCCATCAATGCAAACTACCTGTGTTCATCAATGCAGCCTACCTGTGCCCATCAATGCAGCCTAACTGTGTCCATCGATGCAGCCCGCCTGTGCAGGGAAAGATAGGAGAGGAAGAGGATTGCCAGGCCGTATCCTCAGAGCGCGAGGAACATCGCTGTAACAGCTTTAATTTGAATTGCCGGGTACTTTGAGACACGTCACACATCATGGCATTGGACGGGTGATCTGTCTATTAAAGTACCCGGGCCAGGAGGCGGGGCTGTGTGTGACAGCGAGTACTAGGGAGGGGCTGAACACCCCCCCCCCCCCCCCCGGTTCAGTTTGCACCAGAAAATGCGAACAGACAAAAACTTGTAGCGAGCATACGAACCCTGTTAAAGTCTATGGGACACGAACATGAAAAATCAAAAGTGCACATTTTAAAGGCTTAAAAGGCATACAAAGTGTATGGGAAACCGGGTACTGCCCCAAGGGACATGTATCAATGCAAAAATACATTTTTAAAATGACAGTTTTTTTAGGAGAAATTATTTTAATAATGTTTAAAGTAAAACAATAAAAATAAAATATTTCTTTAAATATCGTGCCTGGGGAAGGGGGGGGGGGTCCCCTTGGTCTGCTTGTAAAGTGGTGCATCTGTATGATGTGTAGAACAGTGCCGCAGCAAAATTACATTTCTAAAGGAAAAAAATGTCATTTAAACTTGCTTGCAGCTGTAATGTATTGCCGGCTCACGGCAATATAGATAAATAATCAAGAAAAAAAAA
This sequence comes from Lithobates pipiens, assembly GCF_037356315.1. NCBI lineage: Eukaryota > Metazoa > Chordata > Amphibia > Anura > Ranidae > Lithobates > Lithobates pipiens. The sequence continues at coordinate 6,131,841 of NW_027507789.1, read as the reverse complement.
AACCTTGTGCGATCCCCCCCAAGTCCATACCAGGCCCTTTGGATCTGGTATGGATTTTGAGGGGAACTCCACTAAATCCCCCAAAATCCATACCAGACCCTTAACCCTTAAAGATGGATGGACATCACGGGACACTTTTCTTTTTTTTTATAAAGGAATTGTCAAAAACTGTCTGTTGTGGTTTTTACTTTTTGACACTTTTTTGGTGAATGGGTAGGGATACAATGTACCCAATACCCATTCACATAGGGGGGAGGCCTGGAGGGGGCTTCCAGATTCTGATAAGCCCCCCGCCCGCAGACGCACAACAAACAGTTGGCCAGGGTTGTCGGGAAGAGGCTCTTTTACCCCGTCAACATGGGGATAAGGTGCTTTGGGGGGGGACCCGAAAACACCCTCCCCATGTGGAGAGCAAGCAGCCTGGTATGGTTCAGCAGGGGGGGCCCTCGCTCACCCCCCCCCCCTCGGCCTGCCAGGCTGCTTGCTCGGATAAGGATCTAGTATGGATTTTGGGGGGGGGGGGCACGCCAATTTTTTTTCAAATTTTGACATGGAGTTCCCCTTAAAATTTATGCCAGACCCAAAGGGCCTGGTATGGGTTTTAGGGGGACCCCATGCCATTTTTTTTCTTCTTAATTCTGTCATAGGGTTCCCCTTAACCACTTCAATGCGCTGTATAATTGTGTATACTGTGTAAAAGGAGGCATGGGTACTATGGCAAGAAGGGGATGGGAATAATACAGTGGTTCCGTGTAAAAGAAGGCATTAGTACTATGGTAAGATAGGGGTTGGGAATGATACATTGGGTGGGTGTAAAAAGAAGGCGTGGGTACTATGGTAAGAAGGGGATTGGGAATGATGCAGTGGCTGGGTGTAAAGGGAGGCGTGGGTACTATGGAAAGAAGGGCGTGGGGATGATGCAGTGGGTGGGTGTAAAAAGAAGGCGTGGGTACTATGGTAAGAAGGGGGTTGGAAATGATACAGTGGGTGGGTGTAAAAGGAGGCGTGGGTACTATGGTAAGAAGGGGGTTGGGAATGATAAAGTGGGTGGCTGTAAAGGGAGGCGTGGGTACTATGGGGGGTGGGAATGATGCAGTGGGTGGGTGTAAAAGAAGGAGTGAGTACTATGGTAAGAAGGGGGTTGGGAATGATACAGTGGGTGGCTGTAAAGGGAGGAGTGGGTACTATGGGGGGTGGGAATGATGCAGTGGGTGGGTGTAAAAAGAAGGCATGGGTACTATGGTACAAAGGGGGTTGAAAATGATACAGTGGATGGGTGTAAAAGGAGGCGTGGGTACTATGGTAAAAAGGGGGTTGGGAATGATAAAGTGGGTGGGTGAGTGGAAGTGGAGAGGGGATGGCAGAGGGCAACACAGGCAGGTCACCAGTTTCCTGCACTAGGTTTGGTTCAATGTGGGTGGGAGGGGTATGGGAAGGCACAGCGGGGATATATGATGCCCCAAGCAAACTATCTGCTGAACATTAAATCCTCCAAAGAGATATGTATCATTGCCAAAGTATCAACCGCATATTGATGTATACAATGGATTTTGGCCTAAATATGGCCCCGTGTGTTTTTAACAAGGCTATGTCTTTTTAGAGTCTTGTAATAAAAAGTGGTTTTATATATAAAAGGTGCATTTTTCTTTTTTTGGTTGCCTTCAAAATCCCATAAGAGGGTTTTTTCCAATTTCAAGTACAGAAATAGGGATGGTGGCAACCAGTTCCCAGGAACAGAATAAACATACATTAGAAACGGTTTGAGGGAGAAAAGGTAGAGAAGGAAAGGTGGGAAAGGTGAGGCGTTGGGTAGAGGTAGATGTGGTGGAGCCAACAGTCTTCAACTTATCAATAGAAAGCCAAATGTATGCTCGGGGGCAAAGATGGGTATCGTGGGTGTTGGCGCTCCAGCGTGACCTGAATTTGGACCTGGAATGTTCCAGCCAGGAGAACCAAGTATTTCAGATTGTGGAGTTCGTGTCCCTCAGAGACCAGTCACGTCTTCCCATTTACATTTTTTTTTTTGAACACTTAAAAACCCCCAACTCCAGACATAAAGGCCCGCGGCCTCCACCCCACCCCGTCCTTGTGTGGCAGCAGCTGGAGGAAAACAGAGCCGAGCTCCTTCCGTACTGTAAGTCACTGAGATTATCCAACCGGCGCATTATTTTCACTTTGATACGGACAACGTGTCACAATCCGGAGAAAAAAAATAATATTATTTCTAGTGACTTAACCAAATAATGTCATCCCAGAGATCGCATGTCATCACTGGCTTGGAATCTTATCTGCGGCCCCTCTCCTCCCCCCCCCCCCCCCCAGCTCCCCCCCATGAGATTTGGAAATGAAGTCAACGGGGCTTATGAATTTTGGCCAATTAAAGCCCATTCTTTTGTTTTGGACTGACACAGAAGGTCACCATTTTCCAAGGCAGATGTGACTTCATATCTCTGGAGGCTTCAGGACTTAAAGACAAAATAAAAACCAAAGAGATATTTCTCCTTTTATTGCGCCGTGTTGTTCACTCCACACTTTTTTTTATTCCCGGCTCAGAGGAACCTTAAATGTTAAAAAGGACGTTTTCGTGTTTTGTTTAAGTGGGGCTGCCTCTGAGGTGGCCGGTGCCTGTCACTGAACCGTCTCTAACCCTCCTGCGGATTTAACATGTTTTCTGCTCATCCAGAATCACAGCATTTCCCAGAAGACAGCAGATAGTACATAGAGGCCCTTTGTAGAAAGAAAAATACAAATTCATGATTTCACAATGGAGCGCAAAACGGTCAGATGGTTTCGAACAAAAATAGCTGAGCTTACGTTAGTCAGAGTTACATTGTTGGATTGAAGAAAAAAAAAAAAAAAAAAAAAAAAAGACCTACGTCCATTGAGTTCAAGCAAAAGGCAAAAAAAAATCATTAATTAAAAAACCTAAATCATCGGAATGCTAAATTTACAGAGAAAAGTATTAGAACCTTTTAGCATAATCTAATTAACTTTAGGGCTGCAACTAACGATTACTTTCATAATCGATTAGTTGGCCGATTATTGTTTCGATTAATCGATTAATCGGTTAATAATCTTAAGAAAAAGTGTGGTGTATAATTTAGCTAATATGTAAAGTTTTTAAAAAATGGCAATTTATTCCTAAATATCTCTGTATGCAGTGGTAAAAAAATAACCAACTATATGGTAAGTATACTGTATATACTATTAGAGGAGATATACTGTATATACCACTATTAGGAGATATACTGTATATACTATTAGCGGATATATACTGTATATACCACTATTAGAGGAGCTATACCGTGTATACTATTAGAAGATATATACTGTATATACTATTAAAGGGTGAATCTGGGAAATATCAGACTCAGAGATCAAATCTTTTCTAAATACGCAGCGGCTGAAAAAAGCACCAAAAAAACACATAGATGTGAACCAGGCCTGAGACGTTTAGTAACATAATGGGGTTAAAAAATTAAAATTAGCCCTTTATAGTACAAAAAAAAAAAAAAGAAAAAGCAGATAATCACTACTGTAAAGGGGTTTATTTTTTTACTATAGAACTGTGAAAGTAATATTTACAGTAGCGATTATTTGCTCTTTTTGTACTATAAAGGGCTAATTTTTTTTTTTTTTTAACCCCATTATGTTACTGGCCGATTAATCGATTATGAAAATAGTAATCGATTAATTTAATAATCGATTAGTTGTCGATTAATCGATTAGTTGTTTCAGCCCTAATTAACTTTAACGGAAAAGAAAAATGTTTTCTGATTTACAGGCAGAGTTTTTTTCTTCTGCTAATAACCGCTTCAATACCGGGGGGCACTTTCACCCCCTTCCTGCCCAGGCCAATTTTCAGCTTTCAGCGCTGACGCACTTTGAATGACAATTGCGCGGTCATGTAACACTGTACACATATGACATTTTAATAATTTTTTTCACACAAATAGAGCTTTCTTTTGGTGGTGTTTAATCGCTACTGGGGTTTTTATTAAATGAAAAAAGACCCAAAATTTTGGAAAAAATAAAGAATTTTCTTTGTTTCTGTTAGAAAATTTTGTAAAGAAGTCATTTTTCTCCTTCGCTGATGTGCACTGATGAGGTGGCACTGATGGGAACTGATGAGACGGCACTGAAGGGCACTGATGAGGTGTCTCTAAAATGAAGCACTGGTGGGCACTGATAGGCAACGCTGATAGGTGGCATGGATAGGCAGCACTGATGGGCACTGTTAAGGTGGCACTGATGGGAACTGATGAGATGGCACCGAAGGGCACTGATGAGGTGGCTCTAAAATGAAGCACTGGTGGGTACTGATAAGCGACACTGGTAGGTGGCATGGATAGGCAGCACTGATGGGCACTGTTAAGGTGGCACTGATGGGAACTGATGAGACGGCACTAAAGGGCACTGATGAGGTGGCTCTAAAATGAAGCACTGGTGGGCACTGATAGGCGACACTGATAGGTGGCATGGATAGGCAGCACTGATGGGCACTGTTAAGGTAGCACTGATGGGAACTGATGAGACGGTACTGAAGGGCACTGATGAGGTGGCTCTAAAATGAAGCACTGGTGGGCACTGATAGGCGACACTGATAGGTGAAATGGATTGGCAGCACTGATGGGCACTGTTAAGGTGGCACTGATGGGAACTGATGAGACGGTACTGAAGGGCACTGATGAGGTGGCTCTAAAATGAAGCACTGGTGGGCACTGATAGGCGACACTGATAGGTGGAATGGATTGGCAGCACTGATGGGCACTGTTAAGGTGGCACTGATGGGAACTGATGAGACGGTACTGAAGGGCACTGATGAGGTGGCTCTACAATAAAGCACTGGTGGGCACTGATAGGCAACACTAATAGGTGGCATGGATAGGCAGCACTGATTGGCACGATAGGTGGCATTGATGGGCACTGATTGGCAACACTGATGAGCTGTATGGATAGGTGGCACTGATGGGCACTGAAAGGCGGCACTGATTGGCATCACTGCTGGGCAATGAATGGCATTGCTGATGGGCACTGACTGGCATTACTGCTGGGCACTGTTGGGGCAGTACTGATAATCAGTGCCATAATTATCTGTACAGGTCTCTCCTAATGCCCCGTACACACGAGCGGACTTTTCGACATCCAAACTCCGACGGACCGAGTCCGTCAGACTATCCGATCGTGTGTGGGCTGCAACGGACTTTAGCTTCGCTAAAGTCTGACGGACTTTAGAAATGAAGCATGCTTTAAATTTTCCCGACGGAACTCCGCCGGACCCGGTCCCCTTCGAAAAGTTCGCTCGTGTGTGTGCTACTCCGACGGACTAAAACCGACGCTAGGGCAGCTATTGGCTACTGTCTATGAACTTCCTACGTCGAATCCCGTCGTACGTCATCACGTTCGACTCCGTCGGAGTTTGGAGTGATGGTGTGTGGCCAAGTCCGTTCGGTCGAAAAATCCGCCAGAACTCCGTCGGAACTCCAGCGGAACTCCGTCGGAGGTTTGTCAGACTTAATCCCTCTCGTGTGTACGGGGCATAAGAGGAAATGCCATTAATCAGCTCTCCTCTCCTCACACTCTGATTGGACACAGCTGATCACATGGGTAAAGAGCCGCATCATCAGCTCTTTACTGAGATTAGGGATGCGTCTCATGGACACAGTGCGCCGCCGATCGCCACGCTGCGCACACCCCCGCTGGACCTGAGGCAATCAGATACTCCCTGTATTGAGTATAAATCCTAATAGCTAGTTATATTTTCTGCATTTAGAAACACATCCAACAATTTCAGAAGCAATATTGGCTAGAACTAAAGCCCAAGGATGACTAATCCATATTTTTTTACAGCTCTTACTGAAAGAACCCTTTTAGTAAGGGTTCTTTTCACTAAGAGCTGTAAAAATGTGTACATTCTTTACAATCAGAGTTTATTACTCTTTTACTCTATACAGTAACTTTATTTATTTATTTTTTCAATAACCTTGAACAACCGTTTTTTTTTTCTATATGGACTATTTATACAAGGGGATCATATCCCTCCTTAACCGCCTCTTCTCCAGGGAGAATAAATTCAGTTCAGCTAATCTTCTCTCATAGCTGAGCTCCTACATGCCTCTTATTAATTAAAATGCCTTTCTCTGCATTCTCGCCTCAGAATGTGATCATGCACCCAAAACTAAAATTCCTCAGGTGTGAATTGAGATAAATTACAGAACATCAACCAAAAAATGTGAGACTTGCATAGTGTGCATTTTTTATGCATACAGAAAATGGATATCGTCGATCGTAAACAATTAATCCTAATGGTGGATGTCCAGGAGACCCAGCCACAACCTTCATGCCGCTGTAGTAAACCGGGGGATAGTGCAATTGGTCAACGTTGTCCACCTGCCAGTCCCTTGATTAAGGAGGATATACTTGCAGGCAGCTGGTGCCTGATGGGGCCACAACAAACAATACAACTGGGGTGACTGTGCCTATTGCATCCCTTAGTCATTTCAGTCAAAGGGATGGGATGGGGGTGGGGGGGTCAAAGCCGCTACCTTGCCTAAGGCCCTATTCTGCCTTAATGCGTCTTTGCCTTGGGGAGGCCTGCAGATCCCAAGCTCTGTCTGTATATAGGGACTTAACTTCCGTCAAGTGAAGATTAAGCTCTACCTGCTTTTGTCACCATGTTTGTAATCTGCTAACCACATCCCCCGTCCCCTGAAGACTATACCACTTTGACAGACATCAATGGGGTTATTTTAAATGTTTTTAGTTGCAACTGGACATGTAGACCATCCAAGCTCCATCTATGAGGATGATCAAAAACCAAGACTAGTGACATAAAATATATGATCTAAGCCATAACATAAAGTCCAAAGGCCTCAGTATGGTGTCCCCTCATTAAAGAAGAGCTCAGGGTTCCCCCTACAAAATAAAAAGTCTGCAGCTGCAAACACCGTAGCTGCTGACTTTTAATAGGTCTCTTACCTGTCCGGGGATCCAGCGATGTCCTCACGCAAACCGATTCTTCAATCAGCTTTGGGTGCAGACTAGGGGTGGCCCATCCTCAGTACAGCGCCCACCATCCTCAGTATAGCTCCCCCCCTCCTCAGTACAGCGCCCCCCATCCTCAGTACACCCCATCAGGACTTCTGGAGGGCTTCTGATGTGAAGGGAAGTCTTCTGATATAATAGGGGCTTCTGATGTGAAGGGAGGACTTCTGATATGATGAGGGGCGTCTGATGTGAAAGAAGGACTTCTGATATAATGGGGGCTTCTGATGTGAAGGAAGGACTTCTGATATGATGAGGGGCTTCTGATGTGAAGGAAGGACTTCTGATATAATGGGGGCTTCTGATGTGAAGGAAGGACTTCTGATATAATGGGGGCTTCTGATGTGAAGGAAGGACTTCTGATATGATGGGGGGGGGGCTTCTGATGTGAAGGAAGGACTTCTGATATAATGAGGGGCTTCTGATGTGAAGGAAGGACTTCTGATATAATGGGGGCTTCTGATGTGAAGGAAGGACTTCTGATATGATGAGGGGCGTCTGATGTGAAGGAAGGACTTCTGATATAATGGGGGCTTCTGATCTGAAGGAAGGACTTCTGATATGATGAGGGGCTTCTGATGTGAAGGAAGGACTTCTGATATGATGAGGGGCTTCTGATGTGAAGGAAGGACTTCTGATATGAATGAAGGGCTTCTGGTGTGAGGGGAAGACTTTTGATATGAATGGGGGGCTTCTGATGTGAAGGGAAGACTTCTGATATGAATGGGGGGCTTCTGATGTGGAGGGAAGACTTCTGATATGAATGGGGGGCTTCTGATGTGAAGGGAGAACTTCTGATATGAATGGGGGGCTTCTGATGTGAAGGGGAGAACTTCTGATATGAATGGGGGGCTTCTGATGTGAAGGGAAGACTTCTGCTATGAATGGGGGGCTTCTGGTGTGAAGGGAGAACTTCTGATATGAACGGGGGGCTTCTTATGTGAAGGGAGAACTTCTGATATGAATGGGGGACTTCTGATGTGAAGGGAGAACTTCTGATATGAATGGGGGGCTTCTGATGTGAAGGGAGAACTTCTGATATGAATGGGGGGCTTCTGATGTGAAGGGAAGACTTCTGATATGAATGGGGGGCTTCTGATGTGAAGAGAAGACTTCTGATATGAATGGGGGGCTTCTGATGTGAAGGGAAGACTTCTGATATGAATGAAGGGCTTCTGGTGTGAGGGGAAGACTTCTGATATGAATGGGGGGCTTCTGATGTGAAGGGAAGACTTCTGATATGAATGGGGGGCTTCTGATGTGGAGGGAAGACTTCTGATATGAATGGGGGGCTTCTGATGTGAAGGGAGAACTTCTGATATGAATGGGGGGCTTCTGATGCAAAGGGAGAAGTTCTGATATGAATGGGGGGCTTCTGGTGTGAGGGGAAGACTTCTGATATGAATGGGGGGCTTCTGATGTGAAGGGAAGACTTCTGATATGAATGGGGGGCTTCTGATGTGGAGGGAAGACTTCTGATATGAATGGGGGGCTTCTGATGTGGAGGGAAGACTTCTGATATGAATGGGGGGCTTCTGATGTGGAGGGAAGACTTCTGATATGAATGGGGGGCTTCTGATGTGAAGGGAGAACTTCTGATATGAATGGGGGGCTTCTGATGCAAAGGGAGAAGTTCTGATGTGATGGAGGCTTCTTATGTTATGGAGGGGAGGTGGGGCTTGTGATGTAAAGATAGAACTTGTAGTATTATGAGGGCCTTCTGGTGTGAAGGGAGGACTTCTGATAAGATTAGGACTTTTAATGTGAAGGGTGGGCTTCTGATATGAGGGAGGGCTTCTGACTTGATGGGAGGACTAATGATGAGATAGGGGGCTTGCAATGTGAAGCAAGAACTTCTGATATGATGGGAAGATTCTGATATGAAGGGAGTACTTCTGATGTGATGGGGACTTCTAAGTTGAAGAGAGGACCTCTCATATGAATGTGGGGCTTCTGATGTGAAGGGAAAACTTCTGATATGAATGGGGGGCTTCTGATGTGAAGGGAGAGCTTCTCATATAAATGGGGTGCTTCTGATGTGAAGGGAAGACTTCTGATATGAATGGGGGTCTTCTGGTGTGAAGGGAGAACTTCTGATATGAATGGGGGGCTTCTGATATGAATGAAGGACTTCTGGTGTGAGGGGAAGACTTCTGATATGAATGAAGGGCTTCTAGGGGTGAAGGGAGAACTTCTGATATGAATGGGGGGCTTCTGATATGAATGAAGGACTTCTGATGTGAAGGGAGAACTTCTGATATGAATGGGGGGCTTCTGATGTGAAGGGAAGACTTCTGATATGAATGGGGGGCTTCTGATGTGAAGGAAGGACTTCTGATATAATGGGGGCTTCAGATGTGAAGGAAGGACTTCTGATATAATGGGGGCTTCTGATTTGAAGGGAGAACTTCTGATATAATGGGGGCTTCTGATGTGAAGGGAGGACTTCTGATATGATGAGGGGCGTCTGATGGGAAGGAAGGACTTCTGATATAATGGGGGCTTCTGATCTGAAGGAAGGACTTCTGATATGATGAGGGGCTTCTGATGTGAAGGAAGGACTTCTGATATGATGAGGGGCTTCTTTTGTGAAGGAAGGACTTCTGATATGAATGAAGGGCTTCTGGTGTGAAGAGGAGATATCTGGTGTGAATGAAGGGCTTCTGGTGTGAGGGGAAGACTTCTGATATGAATGGGGGGCTTCTGATGTGAAGGGAAGACTTCTGATATGAATGGGGGGCTTCTTATGTGAAGGGAGAACTTCTGATATGAATGGGGGGCTTCTGGTGTGAAGGGAAGACTTCTGATATGAATGGGGGGCTTCTGGTGTGAAGGGAGAACTTCTGATATGAATGGGGGGCTTCTGGTGTGAGGGGAAGACTTCTGATATGAATGGGGGTCTTCTGCTGTGAAGGGAAGACTTCTGATATGAATGGGGGTCTTCTGATGTGAAGGGAAGAGTTCTGATATGAATGGGGGGCTTCTGGTGTGAAGGGAGAACTTCTGATATGAATGGGGGGGCTTCTGATGTGAAGGGAAGAATTCTGATATGAATGGGGGGCTTCTGATGTGAAGGGAGAACGTCTGATATGAATGGGGGGCTTCTGATGTGAAGGGAAGACTTCTGATATGAATGGGGGGGCTTCTGATGTGAAGGGAAGACTTCTGATATGAATGGGGGGCTTCCGATGTGAAGGGAAGACTTCTGATATGAATGGGGGGCTTCTGATGTGAAGGGAAGACTTCTGATATGAATGGGGGGCTTCTGATGTAAAGGGAAGACTTCTGATATGAATGGGGGGCTTCTGATGTAAAGGGAAGACTTCTGATATGAATGGGGGGCTTCTGATGTAAAGGGAAGACTTCTGATATGAATGGGGGGGCTTCTGATGTGAAGGGAAGACTTCTGATATGAATGGGGGGCTTCTGATGTGAAGGGAAGACTTCTGATATGAATAGGGGGCTTCTGATGTGAAGGGAAGACTTCTGATATGAATGGGGGGGGCTTCTGATGTGAAGGTAAGACTTCTGATATGAATGGGGGGCTTCTGATGTAAAGGGAAGACTTCTGATATGAATGGGGGGCTTCTGCTGTGAAGGGAAGACTTCTGATATCAATGGGGGGCTTCTGCTGTGAAGGGGAGACTTCCGATATGAATGGGGGGCTTCTGATGTGAAGGGAAGACTTCTGATATGAATGGGGGGCTCCTGATGTGAAGGGAAGACTTCTGATATGAATGGGGGGCTTCTGATGTGAAGGGAAGACTTCTGATATGAATGGGGGGCTCCTGATGTGAAGGGAAGACTTCCGATATGAATGGGGGGCTTCTGATGTGAAGGGAAGACTTCTGATATGAATGGGGGGGCTTCTGATGTGAAGGGAAGACTTCTGATATGAATGGGGGGCTTCTGATGTGAAGGAAGGACTTCTGATATGATGAGGGGCTTCTGATGTGAAGGAAGGACTTCTGATATGAATGAAGGGCTTCTGGTGTGAAGAGGAGATATCTGGTGTGAATGAAGGGCTTCTGGTGTGAGGGGAAGACTTCTGATATGAATGGGGGGCTTCTGATGTGAAGGGAAGACTTCTGATATGAATGGGGGGCTTCTTATGTGAAGGGAGAACTTCTGATATGAATGGGGGGCTTCTGGTGTGAAGGGAAGACTTCTGATATGAATGGGGGGCTTCTGGTGTGAAGGGAGAACTTCTGATATGAATGGGGGGCTTCTGGTGTGAGGGGAAGACTTCTGATATGAATGGGGGTCTTCTGCTGTGAAGGGAAGACTTCTGATATGAATGGGGGTCTTCTGATGTGAAGGGAAGAGTTCTGATATGAATGGGGGGCTTCTGGTGTGAAGGGAGAACTTCTGATATGAATGGGGGGGCTTCTGATGTGAAGGGAAGAATTCTGATATGAATGGGGGGCTTCTGATGTGAAGGGAGAACGTCTGATATGAATGGGGGGCTTCTGATGTGAAGGGAAGACTTCTGATATGAATGGGGGGGCTTCTGATGTGAAGGGAAGACTTCTGATATGAATGGGGGGCTTCCGATGTGAAGGGAAGACTTCTGATATGAATGGGGGGCTTCTGATGTGAAGGGAAGACTTCTGATATGAATGGAGGGCTTCTGATGTAAAGGGAAGACTTCTGATATGAATGGGGGGCTTCTGATGTAAAGGGAAGACTTCTGATATGAATGGGGGGCTTCTGATGTAAAGGGAAGACTTCTGATATGAATGGGGGGGCTTCTGATGTGAAGGGAAGACTTCTGATATGAATGGGGGGCTTCTGATGTGAAGGGAAGACTTCTGATATGAATGGGGGGCTTCTGATGTGAAGGGAAGACTTCTGATATGAATGGGGGGGGCTTCTGATGTGAAGGTAAGACTTCTGATATGAATGGGGGGCTTCTGATGTAAAGGGAAGACTTCTGATATGAATGGGGGGCTTCTGCTGTGAAGGGAAGACTTCTGATATCAATGGGGGGCTTCTGCTGTGAAGGAGAGAATTCCGATATGAATGGGGGGCTTCTAATGTGAAGGGAAGACTTCTGATATGAATGGGGGGCTCCTGATGTGAAGGGAAGACTTCTGATATGAATGGGGGGCTTCTGATGTGAAGGGAAGACTTCTGATATGAATGGGGGGCTCCTGATGTGAAGGGAAGACTTCCGATATGAATGGGGGGGGGCTTCTGATGTGAAGGTAAGACTTCTGATATGAATGGGGGGCTTCTGATGTAAAGGGAAGACTTCTGATATGAATGGGGGGCTTCTGCTGTGAAGGGAAGACTTCTGATATCAATGGGGGGCTTCTGCTGTGAAGGAGAGAATTCCGATATGAATGGGGGGCTTCTGATGTGAAGGGAAGACTTCTGATATGAATGGGGGGCTTCTGATGTGAAGGGAAGACTTCTGATGTTAACGTTAGCTTCTGATGTGAAGTTATATCTTGGAGGGGTTTATTTATTCATCTGCAAAACGTTTTTTTTTTTCTTTTGGCCCCTAAATATTTGTAAAATATACAACATGGCCCTCATACTGAAAAATTTCGAGACCCCTGATATAAAGTAGAGTAACGCAGTGAAGCATTTGCTATCAGTGACTTCAGTGCATTTGGGTTGTTGCTAAGAGATTTGTACTACATTTGAATGACAGCAGATAATAAAGTAGCAAAGTGTGTCAAAGGATCTCCATTGAGGCCTATAAAACCACCGCGCCGTATGAACAGGAACATGCAAACTTCACCGGGGACCTTCCTGTAGGAGCAATAAATCCAATCTTTAAAGGAGTAAAATGTGATGTATTGCTGCCTGTTTCCTTCATGGACTCATCAGTAGAAGAGGAGACGGGGAGGTCACCTATATGCTTGTGACTTTATACCTATCGGTGACGATTATTTTAATATTTATAAACATGATTTATTTATTTTTTTATAATACTTTTTACTTTATTGTTTCTTTAATCTTTTCAACCAAATATAATACAGCAGGAATATGATTATTCATAAAAGCTTCACCTTTTATCATAAAAAAAAACACATTGAGCTCAAGTCAGCAACTTTGCCTAGGCTGAGCTGATATCATCAGTTTGCTGCATACAGGAGGAGGTATTTCCTCAGTCCCCCCCCCCCCCCCTCCATTGATCACACTGCAACATTGTAACTTCCTAGAAAATCACAATGTTAGCGGCAGTTGCAGCAGCCGATCTGATTCAGACATTTGTAAATGCAACCAAGAACTGCGCAGGCACCAGGGATTTACATGATGGTGTCATCTCTGAGCCTGGCATCTCGGACCAGGAAGCGGATGGTGACCTTGGATTATGGCTGAATAAATATGGCTCCATCTTTCTTTAGAGGAAAGCATAAAGTCAGGCGGAGTGCTCTGTGGGAGGTACTACATACCTGGAAGAGTTACGCTGACACTGGGGGAGGGGCACTTAGCATGAATAAAATTTCTATGCCAGATTTGCTTTAAAGGTCACCATACAGATTACAATCTGACCACGCAATCTCTGTACACTCAACTTTAGCTTTACCAAAACGATGTGATGGGAGGACCTGCCTAGTCTATCCAATCAATTCGTATTCAGTCGTGTAGGCATATGCAGTCTGTATTCTCCACTGTAGGTGGCGCTCATCTGCAGCGGTGATGCAGGTAGAGGAGAAGGTCTAGAGGAATCTGATTCCTCTATGATCTCTTTGGTCACGGCATCTGATTTGATGCTGGCGGCCATCTTGGGTCAGGCAGAGTCTATTTAGATCCCTGTAAGATCACACCAGTGCCCCAGGCTGCAAAGGGAAGACATTTATGAGACTCCAGGACTGGTGACTTTCACCACATATTGAACTCATCTAATTTATCCTGTGAGTTGCTACTTGTTTTTATTAAATATATGTTTATACAGCACTCAGTCTGGCGCCCCTCTGTTCCCATATTTAGGTTGGCTGGCTCCTGGGTTTGGGATGCATTTCGCATTTGGGTAGTGTAGGGGACAGGTCATCCACCTCTCAGGGAGAGTTCTTAGAGGCAGGAAGAGGTTCCAGTCGAGTAGGGAAAGTGCAGGGACGTGCCATTCTTCCTTGGAAGTCTCCTCCTTTGGGTTTGGACCGGCCGGGCCGCATTCCGCTCCTCAAGGCAGATGCTGCCGACACACCTGAGACCTACTGTAAACTCACTGCTGTACATTCTATGAGTTCTCCCGGTCAGGTTGTTTTCCCACCAGGCTAGTTGTGATTTGTTTAACTTCCATTTCAATACAGTTCTGTCTTCTGAAATTGGGACTCTGGGTGTTTACTACCGCCACACCACGCTGCACCTCCCCACAGTGGGGCCAGACCTTGCACTACATGGATGTTGGTAGATCTGAACATGGTGTAATAGAGATTGTGGTAACCTGTAGGGCTCATTCACATAGGTGTACTACAACGCACACCCGTGCAAGGGCCATGTTTGTCCACATGGGGGGTGCACAGGTGCCCTAGGCATTCCCGTACAGGCAGTCCCATTCATGTCAATTGGGTCACACCAAAATGCATCTCAAACTCGCTTAAACTCATGGCAAAACGCGGCTTTAGGCGCTGCTTTTTCCACCCCCAGAGCCAGTGTCAGGACAAGGTCATCCAGCGCCCAGGGCAAAGACACCAAACTGCGCCCCCCTTTTCCCTTAGGGTTAGGGTCAGGGTGCCCCCTACCCCTGCAATAAACCATTGCGCCAGGGGCAGCCATCCCTCCTGCCAACCCCTTGTCCCGGCCCTGCCCAGAGCAAAGGCGCCCCAAGGAGGAAAAGAGCACATCTTGTGTGCATGAGGACTACGTGTGTCCATTAGACTATACTGTTAGCCCTTGTACACACGGTCGGAAATTCCGACGGAAAATGTCCGATCGGACCGTGTTGTCGGATAATCCGACCGTGTGTGTGGGCTCCATCTGACTTTTTCCATCTGACTTTTTCCCTCGGAATGTCCGACCAACAAAGTTTGAGAGCTGGATATAAAATTTTTCCCGACAACGTGATCCGATCTGACTTTGTCCGATCGCTTGTAGAGAATTCAGATCGGACAAAGTGCCACGCATGCTCAGATCAAATTCCTAGTCCTATTGGCTACTAGCCTGAATGTAGTCCCGTCGTAACTAAATAACGTCATCACATTACGAACGATCGGATTGTCCGACAACTTTGTCCGACCGCGTGTATGCAACACCGGTTTCGGACAAAATCCGACGGGTTTTGTTGTCGGAATGCCTGACCGTGTGTACAAGGGTTTATAAGCTCATCAAGAAAATATGAAAATGCCCGCTAACTGATATGGAGACTTTCCTTATGTCATTTCTTCTATAGCCACCATCTGCCCGGGCACCGTCCACCCTCAGAAGATCCCTGGCATGTTGTGCCACCTACAGAATTGCGCGTGTCCTTGAATTAAGCAAAGTTCTTCAATGTAAGAAGGAACGGGCCACATCCTCTGCACAATGCAGTAAATGATGATTAATGCCGGGTTCCTAATTAATCCACAGTGACAGATTAGCAGAGATGTGGCAGAGTGCCCCCCCCCCCCCCCCACCCCGCGCTTTTCTACGGCAAGACGTTCCTGATAGGACAGGTGGTGGGAAGGGACAAAAAAAAAAAATCAATTTGCCTCGCATTTGCATACATATGACAACCATCTGGGCTAATAGCTTTGAAATGTCTTCATTACGGCTTTTCTAGTCAGGGAACTGTGCTAGATAGCAATTAGGCCTTGAAATTCTCCGGAAAACCGCGTAAATATTTGCGGAGGGAGAGGCGAGTGTTGCCGTTCTCGCTTCTTATCTGCCGCGCGTTTCTCTGCCAGCCAACCACACTTGACGGAGGCAACTGTTCTGTGATCTGAATAATATCATAAGGTCAACTACAGCCGTACCGGATACTGAACATGAACTAACCAAAGTCCTGCAGATACCGCAAGGGGCATCTTTTGGGCTTTTTTCTGATTTGGCTTCACTTTGCTACTCGGGCCTCAATTTCCCCTGAATTTCCCCCCTTCCCGCCCAGGCCCATTTTCCGCTGTCGGACTTTGAATGACAATTGCGCGGTCGTGCTACACTGTTCCCATATGAAATTTGTATAATTTTTTTTTCACACAAATACAGCTTTATTTTGATGGTAAAAAAAAAAAAGAAACATCAGCAAAACTTAAATAAATATAAACCCTCACAATTTAGACCCCTTTCACACCAGGGCGTTTTGCAGGCGCTATAGCATTAGAAATAGCGCCTGCAATCCGCCCTAAAGAAGCTGCACCATTGTGTGTAGTGTGAAGGCCCCCGAGGGCTTTCACACTGGAGCGGTGCGCTGGCAGGACGTCAGAAAAAAAGTCCTGCCAGCAGCTTCTTTGGAGCGGTGAAGGAGCGGCGTGTTTACCGCTCCTCCACCACCGCTCCCCATTGAAATCAATGGGGCAGCGCTGTAATACCGCCGGCAAAACGCCATTATTGCGGCGTATTGTCGGCGGTTTTAACCCTTTCTCGGCCGCTAGCGGGGCGTAAAAGCACCCTGCTAGTGACCGAAATGCACCGCAAATCCACTACAAATCCGGCGGTAAAATGCCGCTAAAAATAGCTGCGTTTTACCGCCGATGCAATGGGCCGTGTGGTGTGAAAGGGGTCTAAATGATTGGTTTAAAATCGTTGTGGTCCTTTATTAGACCCCTTTCACATTGGGGCATTTTTCAGGCGCTTTAGCGTTAAAAAAAAGCGTCTGTGAAGCGCTTGAAAGAAGCCTCATCTGCAGTCCCAATGGGAAAGCCCAAGTGCCTTAAGAGCCCTTTCACAATGTCAGGGCCCGAAAAACGCTCGTAAAGCGCCGCTTAAACTATCGGTGCTTTACCAGCGTTTTTCGAGCGCTATTGGGGCGCTTTTAACCCCCGCTAGTGGCCAAATAAAGGGTTAAAAGCGCCCACAAAACGCTGCTGCCAAAAGCGCTTTTCAGGCGTTTTGCAGGCGCTTCCCATTGATTTCAATGGGAAGGGGCGCTTTAGAAGAGGTGTATTCACCGCTTCAAAAGCGCTGCAAAGGAGCTGCTTGCAGGACTTTTTTTGACGCCCTGCCAGCGCAGCGCCTCAGTGTGAAAGCACTCGGGCTTTTACATTGGGATTGCAGTTGAGGCTTCTTTCAAGCGCTTTACAGGCAATTTTTTTAACGCTAAAGCGCCTGAAAAACGCCCCAGTGTGAAAGGAATCTCAGTGTGAAAGCACTCGGAATTTTACATTGGGATTGCAGTTGCAGCTTCTTTCAAGTGCTTTACAGGCGCTTTTTTTAACGCTAAAGCGCCTGAAAAACGCATGAAAAACTCCCCAGTGTGAAAGGGGTCTTAGTGGTATAAAATTAAACCAAAACCAGAAATTACATAACAATTTCTTGTATTATGTAAAATGAAATACACCATATCATGTCCTATAAGCAAATTAATAACCATAACTCAGCCATAAACTATACAAATACTGCCCCCCTTCCAAAGAAAGGGACAGAGACCACATAAAAAGTAGACTTGTGCGATTAGTTTCGTACGAAACTAAAATTCGTACGAATTTTCCGGAAATACGAATTTTTATGCATAAGAATTCCGCACGAAATGCGAAATTTCGTTTACGAATTTCGGATCCAAATTCATAACGAAAATTTTTGTTACGAAAAGTTAACAAACCTAAAAGTTAAAAACCCGGGAACTCAGCACAGGGATGGTGGGAACCCCTGATAATGGGCACAGCGGGTGTACAGACCCGGGAACTCAGCACAGGGGTGGTGGGAACCCCTCATAATGGGCACAGCGGGTGTACAGACCCGGGAACTCAGCACAGGGATGGTGGGAACCCCTCATAATGGGCACAGCGGGTGTACAGACCCGGGAACTCAGCACAGGGATGGTGGGAACCCCTCATAATGGGCACAGCGGGTGTACAGACCCGGGAACTCAGCACAGGGATGGTGGGAACCCCTGATAATGGGCACAGCGGGTGTACAGACCTGGGAATTCAGCACAGGGATGGTGGGAACCCCTCATAATGGGCACAGCGGGTGTACAGACCCGGGAACTCAGCACAGGGATGGTGAGAACCCCTCATAATGGGCACAGCGGGTGTACAGACCCGGGAACTCAGCACAGGGGTAGGGGGAACCCCTCATAATGGGCACAGCGGGTGTACAGACCCGAGAACTCAGCACAGGGATGGTGGGAACCCCTCATAATGGGCACAGCGGGTGTACAGACCCGGGAACTCAGCACAGGGATGATGGGAACCCCTCATAATGGGCACAGAGGGTGTACAGACCCGGGAACTCAGCACAGGGATGGTGGGAACCCCTGATAATGAGCACAGCGGGTGTACAGACCCAGGAACTCAGCACAGGGATGATGGGAACCCCTCATAATGATAAATTCATCATAACGAACTTTCGTTGTTTTAACAATTATTTTTTTGTATGGAACGAAAACAAAACACATTTTTTAATGTCTAATAAAAAGGGGCGGGGACAAGGGGCGGGAGAGCGAGAAGTTTAGTTCAGCGCCGACTGACAGAATTCACACACAGTTTCTTTTGTTTTACAGGTACAGCAAGACCATTATTCAGCATCATGTGACCTTCAAAACAGCCAATTACAGGTAAGTATGTAACTTAACTCATAACTGTCAAATTGTATTTAGTTTTAAGGGTCTGCAATGGTCCCATAGGTGACCTTGGAGGGAGGTGGGGGGGGCAATTATTTACCCGCCCCACCTCCATTCATTTCTTTAGAAGAGCAGTACTCATGGTAGCCTCCAGCAGAGCACTGCTCTCTGTTAGGAACAACTAGGGCTGTGGCACGTATGCGGGGCCGTCTTTAAGGCAGGGCAAAAGGGGCAGCTGCCCTGGGCCCTGCCATTGTTGTGGGGCCCAGAACAGCTGCCTCATACTTGCCAACTATCCCAGTTTAAATTCCCTCGTCCTTTGAAGTTTTAGTCCCTTCCTATGTCCTGATATCTCAGTGTGAAGTGCTGCTACTAATGCTACCCAGCTCTGCCCTATTGTTGTGTACAGATGACTAACCTGCAGACCCTGTGTTTACATGTAGATAACCGGCATTCATATGTAAATAGCAGCGGCATTACTAAGTAAATAGCTGTGGTCGGCGGCATTGATATGTAAATAAAGGCAGCATTCATATGTATGTCATGCTCCCCTGCAGTGAGCAGATGATGTGCTGTAACCTCTAGCAACTAATCAGTGAGCCGTAATGTGTGCTGTAACCTCTATCAACCAGTCAGTAAGCAGTAATGATATGCTGTAACTGCTGGCAACCAATCCCAATTTCTGCCTGATCTGATACAGTAAACTGATTTTAAAGGGGTTGTAAAGGTTTGTTTTTTATTTTCTAAATAGGATCCTTTAAGCTAGTGCATTGTTGGTTCACTTACCGTTTCCTTGAATTTCTCACTTCCTGTTCCTCCTCAGTAAGCTGTTCTGGCTGACTAAACACCGCTCGGATGATGGTGTGAAGTTTACTGAGGAGAAACAGGAAGTGAGAAATTCAGACAAAGAAAAAAAACATTTAGAAGGGAAATGGAAGGAAAAGGTAAGTGAACCAACAATGCACTAGCTTAAAGGAACCTATTTAGAAAATAAAAAAACAAAGCTTTACAACCCCTTTAAGTCTAGCTGCTATTTATTGTATGTCTCAGAGCAGGTGGACAGTGAAATTGCATGGGGGGGCCAAGAAATTTTTTGCCCAGGGTCCAATCAATATGCACACCGAGAAGGGGCTCTCCCCTCTAAAAATTAAAAGTCAGCCGCTACTGTAGCAGCTGACTTTTAATATTAGGACACTTACCTTTCCAGGGTTCCCACAATGTCGGCACCCCAGCCGATTTTCGGATCACCCGTCGGGTGCTGTTGCAGCCATTTCCGGTAAGGTGAAGCATGCTGCGCTTTCTAACTGGCCTGGCGGCACAGGAAGGAGAAGGGGGGGGGGAGAAATTGTAAAGGAAGAGCGCCATGTCACCGTCTCCTGGAAATGGGGAAAGGTACCTGCCAAAAAACAGGTACTTGTCCGCCAACCCCCCCCCGCTAGAAATGTGGCACTGGGTGGTGGGGGAGGAGACAGATAAGCGGCACTTTTGGGTGGAACTCCAATTCCTCAATACGTAGCTTTTTTCTTTGCAAAGCCAACATGCCATTCCCATCCGTTCTTCTCCCCTTGGTCTCCTCCAATTTGTACACCTGTGCTCCCTGTAAACTCCAAGCCATCCGGCATGCTGGTGCCCTGTGTGTCAGTACATCAGCTTGGAGTCCACAGGGGGAGCACCCCATAGGGTGACAACACTGCCCCTGCTTAAAAAAGTGCGGTCACCCTAGAACCGAACGTACAGAAACTTAGAGAAATACCAAAGTCTCTAAGCCCTTGTACACACGGTCAGAGATTCCTACAACCAAATCCGTCGGATTTTGTCAGACGGATTTTGTCCGAAAGTGTTGCATACACACGGTCGGACAAAGTTGTCGGAAAATCCGACGTGATGACGTTATTTCGTTCGGACGGGACTACATTCAGGCTAGTAGCCAATAGCTTTGGTCTAGGAATTTGATCTGAGCATGCGTGGCACTTTGTCCGATCGGAATTCTCTACACATGATCGGAAGATGTCCGATCGGAGCATTTTGTCGGAAAATTTTACCATCAAGTTGGAAAACTTGGTCCGTCGGATACTCCGATTGAAACAATCCGATGGAGACCACACACAGTCGGAATATCCGACAAAACGGTCCGATCGGACACATTCCGTCGGAATCTCCGACCGTGTGTACAAGGGCTAACATCCACCAGCTCTGTGATGTCATCATGGAGGAGGGGAAGAGGACTCCAGTGATGACCTGTGAAGCTCTGGTGACCTCCATGCCCAAGAGGGTGAAGGCAGAGCTGGAAAATAATGGCGGCCACACAAAATATTGACACTTTGGGCCCAATTTGGACATTTTCACTTAGGGGGGTGTACTGACTTTTGTTGGCAGCGGTTTAGACATTAATGGCTGTGTGTTGAGTTATTTTTGAGGGGACAGGAAATTTACACTGTTATACAAGCTGTACACTCACTACTTTACATTGTAGACAAGTGTCATTTCTTCAGTGTTGTCACATGAAAAGAGAGAAGAAAAGATTTACTGAAATGTGAGGGGTGTACTTACTTTTGTGAGATACTGTAGATTTGACACCAATTTGGAGAATACATGTATGGTAGAATCACTCACTGCTGAACCCCAGTGAGGAGCCTTAGAAATAATCTGGTGACTATACTTGATATTTGGTGACTCTGGTGTGATGGACGCCCTTCTCGGGAACAACCTTCCTCCATATTAAGTGAGATGCAATCTAGTCCAATGTCCCTCATGTACCGCACTAGAGGGACTCCACCTCCACAATATTGGGTTACCGCGTCCGCCTCCCCCCCGCTGCGGGCGTTCTCTAATTCTCCATTATGCATATAGAAGGCAGGCCTTTATTTCATTTACAGAGCCTCATTTCCCTGGTGAGCGGCCAGTGCACTTCAGATGGGGGGGGTCACAAGATTAATCTGTCCTAGCTCATTGATGCCGCTCACATCGCAGCAGACGGACGGACGGACAGATACCACTATTTACAACACCCAGGACTACAATTCATCTTTTTACAGAAATCACGGGGCCCCGTACAGCTTACCTGAGAGGACCTCCCCCCCCCCCCCCCGCGCCCCACCCTTACCAAATTACAAAAATGACAATTTTGTAAATAAAAAAAAATTAAATTTTTTTTTTAAAATTACAATATATTTTGTTTTTTCATATTTATACATGCTTTTTTTTTTTATACATGCATTTGTTTTTTCATATTTATAAAGTACAACATGTTCCACATACGTCATGGATTTTTGGTTTCGAATGCAGTGTATTTGCTGGAAAATGTAGCAATATTTTATTTTTACAAAATTACATTAAATCCTGAATGTGACAGTAATAGCGATCTCCAGTTTAAGCCCTTGTACACACGGTCGGATATTCCGACAGGAAAATGTCCGATCGGACCGCGTTGTCGTATAATCCGACCGCGTGTGTGGGCTCCATCGGACTTTTTTTGAGAGCTGGATATAAAAATTTTCCCACAACACGATCCGATCGGACTTTATCTGATCGTTTGTAGAGAATTCCGATCAGACAAAAGTGCCACGCATGCTCAGATCAAATTACGAGACCAAAGCTATTGGCTACTAGCCGCAACGTAGTCCCGTCGTAACGACCGAAACCTCATCACGTTCTGAACGATATCGGATTTCCGGCAACTTTGCCCGACCGTGTGTATGCAACGCAAGTTTCAGACAAAATCCATCGGAAAAAAATCAGTCAGATTTTGTTGTCGGGTATGACCGACCGTGTGTACAAGGGCTAAGATATATCTATATCTATCTATCTATCTATCTATCTATCTATCTATCTATCTATCTATCTATCTATCTATCTATCTATCTATCTATCTATCTATCTATCTATCTATCTCTGTATCTATCTATCTCTGTATCTATCTATCTATCTATATATATATATATATATGTGTATATTATATTGAAAATAGTATCACTGATAGAAAAAAAAAAACTGATAAAAATTATTCCTTTTTTTTTCATCGGTGATACTGGAATAATTTTTATTAGAGTTCTTTTTTTATCAGTAAGACTGGAATCATTTTTATCAGTTTTTTTTTTTCTATCAGTGATACTATTTTAGCTATATATATATATATATATACTACACACACACACATATATATATATATATATATATATATATATATATATATATATATATATATATATATATCTATCTATATATATATATATATATATATATATATACTACACACACACACACATATATATATATATATATATATATA
The DNA here is from genome assembly GCF_037356315.1 of Lithobates pipiens. Lineage (NCBI taxonomy): Eukaryota > Metazoa > Chordata > Amphibia > Anura > Ranidae > Lithobates > Lithobates pipiens. Next base: position 6,108,859 of record NW_027507789.1, on the reverse strand, counting down.
TATATATATATATATATATATATATATATATATATATATATATATATATATATATATATATATATATATATATACCCACACACATATATATATATATATACACATATACACACACATATATATATATATATATATATACATACATATATATATCTATATCTATATATATATATATAGCTAAAATAGTATCACTGATAGAAAAAAAAAAATGATAAAAATGATTCCAGTCTTACTGATAAAAAAAGAACTCTAATAAAAATTATTCCAGTATCACTGATGAAAAAAAAAAAAACATCTGAAGTGTATAATATGTTAGGTGTGTATATCCTCGTAGATGAAGCATACGATCGCCTCTCGGCACGCGTTCGACCAGCACAAGGTTAATAATAAAGGCATCGCGGATAACCTTCATCCTTCAGCCATTTAAAAGTGCAATTTCCTTATTTAATTTTCATGTTGATTTGAATAGGGCACCTGACCCCCTCGCCTATAAGAGGCAGAATCCTCTAGATCCCCCCCCCCCCCCAAATGTCTCATAAATCATTAATCTCCATCCGTAGGAACCACAGCACCCCTCTCAAAATTACACCCCCCCACCCCCCCCCCCCCCTCTTCTCTGTGCATATGAAGTTGAGTACCTTTTGATAAATGATCCCCTGACTTTAGGATAGAGCAGGGAACACACCCAGAGTGAAATCTCATTATGTGTGCCATTAATCCAGATGGAAATGAAAGCGATGAAAGCGGTGTGTGCGTTTTTTTTTGTTTTTTTTTGTAGTTTTTTTTTTTTGCATGAATCAGTGTTTTTAGTGTCAAGATTATTGGTAGTGAAATCTGATGGTGGGTGGTAAAGATTACAGAAGTATAACCAGGGATGGCATTAGGCCAGGGCACACGGGTGATACGGGGCATCTTCTTCCCAGGGCCATGGTGCACCGGGGTGCTGTGAAGGACGGGGGGGGGGGGGTCGGTAGCCATATATTTAAAGTTGATCTCTGTGGGCGATATAAAAGACACACACTGGACCGCGCGCCGCCGATATACGCCGGCCCTTTGACATTGAATACCGTTGTATTCCAACCGATTTTCGGATCACCCGTCGGGCGCTGTTGTCGCCATTTCCGGTAAGGAAAACCGGCTGGTTGGCGACAACCGCCCCCAGGAGGTTACCCCATCTAGGATGCGGGTAGCGTGTCCGGCGAGTGCCAGCTTTCTTTCTTCCTCCCCTTGTTCATTAGGGCGGCTTCTGCCGTGCATCTCCCTCCTTCTCCTAGGCATCCAATAGGATCGCCTGTCCTTTCAGAAACAGGTATCAGACACATGCTTCCTGATTGGCGGAGAGGCTATTAGAATAGTGAATATTCATTCGCTATTCGAACACACCTGGGTGGGCTCGTAGCCCAATGCTCTGTGATCGGAGCCCACCCTATTTTGAAGCCTATTAGTGTGTCTGGCTCTAATCAGATGCTTAAAAAAAACAAAAAAACACCCGTCTCTGTAATTCATGCGCCCGGTGTCCTGAAAGGGACCGGCACATGAATAGGGGGTGGCAGCTGCGATGGAAAGGGGAGGCGGCCCCCATGCGCCCTTAATGGACGGGCTGCCCCTGGTATAACCGCTCCCATACATTAACCACTTGCCGCCCACCCATTATCCTAATTGGACATCATATGATGTGATCAGGATAATAGAGCTGGCACGTGCCCACGGGGGCATGCAGCGCGGCGATCGGAGGTGCGGTGTGTCAGTCTGACACACCGCCCCTCTGATCGTGGTATGAAGCTTCTGACAAACAATAAAAACCCCATTGGAATCCATGCGCTTGGCCCCTAATCTACATGCAGGATGAGGGGGGTGGCGCTCCTGCACCCCTAATGGATGGACCCAGTGGGGGACCGTCCAGTAAGGGCACAAGGGCGCCGCCCCCTCTATCCACGCTACCCCCTATATGGTTAGTGGATATATTCGTGCATAGCATGAATCTTTCCACAGCCACCCCCTATTCATGCGTCCGGCCCCTTTCAAGACTCTGGGCACATGACTACAGCGGTGGGGGTGTTTTTCGAAGCGCCCAATTAGAGCCAGAGGCTCTAATAGGCTTCCAAATAGGGTGGGCTCGGAGCGCAGAGCATTGCGCCTCGGAGCCTCCCCCAGGTGTGTTAGAAAAGCAAATAAATATTCGCTTTTCTAACGCTGAATCGCCTCTCCACCAATCAGGAAGCGTGGGTCGGTTACCTGTTTTCCAATTGGCTGAAAGGTCAGGCGATCCTATTAGATGCCTAGGAGGAAGGAAGGAGACGCACGGCGGAAGCCGCCGTGATCTCAGAAGTGAAGAGGCTGATCCCTGCCGCTGTGTGTCCACTGATCCCCGCCGCTGTGTGCCCGCCGATCCCCAATGTGCCCGCCAATCCCCGCCGCTGTGTGCCCGCCAATCCCCAATGTGCCCGCCGATCGACGCTGCTGTGTGCCTGCCAATCCCCGATGTGCCCGCCAATCCCCGCCGCTGTGTGCCTGCCAATCCCTGATGTGCTCGCCGATCCCCGCCGCTGTGTGC